>NC_054882.1:35100038-35785418 GCF_018320785.1 Cheilinus undulatus
TATCACAGATGCAGTTTTGTCCTTTAAAGAATCCAATGTCTTGTCCAGTAGCTCTTTGGTGCACATAATATTTTTTTGCACATCAGTTAAGGTGGAATTTAATGTGGAGTACATTTTGGCAACAAATGAAGCTGCACAGTCACGGTGATCTGCAAAATGAAGATCCATGGTAGTGTCCAAATCAGAGTCCAAATTACTTTCAGAAGTGTCCATAGCATGAGAGCAAGATGGCACAGAAACCTCCTCTGATGCATCAGTGAAACTGGCTTGTTCCAAATGTACAGGGTTTGCAACTTGAGTGTGTTCCCTATTGAGATGTCTGGCATAAGAATTGAAATTATGGTAAGTTCTTTGACAGTGGTTTTGACTACATACAATTGTAAAATCATGGCAATCTGAAATTGCATGGACTTGCCTAAGATGTCTTAAAAGTGTCCTTACTTGTTTTGAAATGGATTTCTTGCACCTCGGACAAGTGTACATGGTAGTACAACTTACAACACTGCATGAAGCTTTGCGATAAGCTCCACAACTTTTGATCTCTTCCCACCTGAGATTGGCATGTCATAAACATACTCAAAGAAACGATAGACTGATTTGAGTTGGGCAGGATATGCCACATTGCAAACCCAGAACATTTTGAACAGCTTGTCAATGGCGCATGTCAGACTTTCTTCTTGCAGTGGAACTGCGACCTTGTCATTCTTTACCACCATGACATATTGAGCTATTGTACTGGGGTGTCCAATACACACAAGCTTAGGCTGGTGGACTCCTGTTACTGCCTCAGGGGATTCCTCTAGAAGGCTGGGGATGCTGGTGCAAGTCTGAAGAAAAAAAAAAGACAAAAATTAAATGGAGGGGGCTGAATACCAATACTGATTATTTGTGATGTCATGAGTTTTTATCTGTATACAAAATATGCTGTTCTACTATGTTCTACTCTCTGTTCTACTATGTTCTCTCCCACCAATACCTAGCAGAAGAATGAGTAATTTGCTTAATACAGACCATTTAACTTCAATTAAATTTTAAAAGTTATGTGAGATAAAATTTGGTTACAGCAAAGTGACATTACCAACTCTGAATCTAATCCAACCCCGGTTTTCGGTTGCATTATAGACTGTAACTTAAAGATAAACAATGTGGTATAACATCCCATATCAAGGGAAGAGTAACAGTGGTGCTACCCTCTAAACCCAAGATATCTAATCTTGACCAATCTCAAACATTGTGCCTTTGTAACAAGTCAGACAATAAACTGAAGAAATTATCCCAATGCAAATCGTAATTTGCCTAAAGATATGTTCACTTACAAATCCTTCATTCTCTTCTTGTATCTTGATCTTTAGTGACGGAAAGGCTGTTATTATGCTCTTAGCCAACATCAGTTTGTCAGCATTTGAAGGGTAACTGAAAGCAAAATTAAGAATTTCTAGGTCAGGAAAAATGGAAACTAGTTAAGTCTTACAAGAGAGAATATATCAAATTTGTGTAGTAATACATTAATCAGGGCTTTTTTTTTTAGGCCCACTGGCAAGTATCTTCTGATGGGGGCCTGAAGCCTGGCCCACCAACAGACTGATAGCATCATTATAGTATAATTGATGTACACAAACAATTTTGTAACTTGTTAAATAGAAAATTTAAGTCTTAACAGAACAATGACTACTAAATAAAAAGTGACTTTTCTCATTTCACAGGCCAATTTTGAATCAATTGCTAGGTAAAAAATGTTCATGTTTGAAGATCAACTTAACTAACAACTTTTTATGATCCAATTTAAAATGTATTATTTTCTGCAGTATTAATGTTGCCTGAGTGTGGCTGTGACTTTAACTTGTAGCTGTCTGTGCCGCACCAAGAACCATCATGAATGCATGTAAATTTAACTGGCACAAAACTGGATATGTGACACTGTTCAGCCGGTCCCCTGCTCACTACATTCAAAAAAATAATTAGCCTTGGCAGAGGCTCAACAGGCCAGGCATACCAGCAGTGTTGCATTTTACTGGTGGAAATCTTATTCCTGAATTTTCACATTCACCACAGATTATGGTCAATTACATACAGTGGTTAACAGATGTATCAGACCACCTGTCATATTTGTCTCAAAGACCATCCAGCATCATGAAGTGCTTTAATGCAGACTCTTTCATTTTCAGTGAGCTCTCCACTTTTTACCATTTTGAACAGGAATGAGGAATTTCAAATTGAATTCAACTTTTTATACCCAAATTTGAGCCGGCTCACTGGGCTTCTCTGAGAAGTCAGAAATTAATCAAGCATAACATTCAACCACTAAAACTCATTTTTCTGTTCAGGAATGCAAGTAAATATTTTTATAAATAATTTTTATAAATATTTTTTCAGTTTTTTGTAAATCAGTAAATTTGAAAATTCATGGATAACAATAATAATTATATTTTAGCATTAAAAATATAATTTTGGTTAAAGAGCTTCTACATATTGGTGTATTAACCACTGCAGAAACATAAAACATGATTTTGGTAATTACCAATGCTGTTAATTTAGGGCAGCTGTGGCATAAACCTTACTTTGGTTAGGGTTAGGGTGGTCTAATACATTTGTTAAGCACTGTATTTGTTTTAAAAATCTACCATGCAATTATACTTTGACTTAATCACATTAATTTCTATGAATGTCCTGCACTATTTTAGAAGTATTAACTACTGAATTTGTCACCAGTGGTTTGATATAAAAACAAAGATTTTTATATTCATAATCTCAAAAAAGGTTAAGAATTAACTCACAATCCCCTTCGCTCCACCAGTTCGCTGACACCTATTCTCACAAGAAGTTTTCTGAAGGTCACCGAGAGTGTTCCTGATTTTTCATATTCGGCTAGGACACTTGGAGCTTTCCTCTCAATCAGCGCTGTCAGACTGGCTGCATCAAATCTGTACTGTTCACCATCAATTTGTCCTTGACCATTCTGGGAAAGCAGATTATAAAGAAGATATTCCATTACACCCCGACCCCCGTACCAAATAGGACATTAGGTCACCACATATTTCACCATAGTATCAGCAAAATATCTGATACTAATATTACTGCATCTCCAATACATACATACCTTATCGAACTGACCACTTGAACGAGCTGCACCAGCACTTGACTGTTCAGCCTTTGAAAGAAAATTATGTCACTGCTTGAACAACAATAATGTGAAATGAGAAGCAAGTGTTGACAGGTACACAATCACAATGAGGCAGAAGAGATTCAATGTCTCCATAAGCAAAAATAAAAAATAATAAAAATAAAGAAAAATCAAGTGTCAGTACAGAGTGAATGTATGTTATGCAATACTGTTTTTGACTGATATTAGCCCAACAAGATACAAGTATCTATTCCTCTGTCAAAGACATACCTCCCATTGACCACTTAGACCAGCTGCATCTGTTCTTCTCAGTGGTTGAACCTTAAAAAGAAGATGTCATTGATTGAATAGGAGCTATGTAAATTGTAAAGATGAATTTGCAGCTGTACATTTTAACTGTGGTACATAATTATGTACAATGACTTTTTGTATCTATAGATTCATGCTACTTCTACTGAGTGATGTATTTAAATATGTTCTTAGTAATAATTTGATAACTATTATAACAGGAGTGGCTGACTCTATATCATCCCTAGTGTATAAGGCAGGGATGTCAAACCCAATCACAGCATGGGCCAGATTCTGAATTTGGGTCTAACCTGAGGGCCTAACAGGGGTTAACATTTAACCATTGACTGCCAACCTGAGCAATGATTTTGAGATTAAAAGGTAAACATGATAAGTTCAAAACTCAAAATCTGAGATAAAAAGCCAAACTTACAAGTTTAAAATGTAAAAAAATGTTTCTAAAAGGCAAAGTATGTTATATAATTCTAAAACCATGATTTTTAAGTCAAAATATGCTATGAAAGTCATAATCATGAGTTTTAAGGTAAAAAAAAAAAAAGAGCTAAAAGTCATAGTAAGAAGTTGACAGGTCAGCAAATCTGAGGTCAGCAAATCAGAGAAAAAAATCAAAATCATGACATTTAACAATCAAAATGTGAGATAAATAACCAAATTGTGAGTTTAAAATATCAAAATATGAGATTAAATTTCAAATTAATGAGTTTTAAAAGTCAAAATTTGAAAGTGTTAAAAACGATGAGTTTTAAAGGAAAAAAACACAATAAAAGTCAAAATTAGGAGTTGAAAAAGGTCAACACATAAGATAAAAGTCAAAATCATGACTTTAAAAGGTCAAACTAGGATTTAATGTAAAATTATAAATCTAAAAGGGAAAAATGTGAGATTAAATGTCAAAGTTATGAGATGTAAATGTTAAAATATGAAATTAAAAATCAAAACCACAAAGTCATAACTGTAAGATGCAAAATTGAAAATATAAAGATAACACAAATTTCTCCTGCATTCCTGACAGTTTATCAAAGAATTTGTACTCTTTACTTTTTCTAATTTTCATGACTCAACAAGGATATTTTGAATCATCAAGGTTACGTTTACATTTTTATAGTGGAGGAAATCTGCAGACCTCATAATGGTTGGCCAGTTCTAATAAAATTATGATATGATCTGGTGGGCTGGGTATAACTGCACCACAAGCTGGATATAAGGGTATAAGGTATTCACTATAAATCTACAACACAATGTATTGATTGTGTAATAATATGATCAAAATTCAACAACTGAACAAAATTGATTTCCTTGTACCTGTAACTTGGCAAGTAAATCTGATTCTAATTAATAGTTAATAATTGTTAAAATGCTTATTTTGTCTTTGGAAACTGTATTAACTTAAGTGTACCTGATTTTGAGCAGTGCCTACAGGACAGTTTTCATCCTGGGTTCCTCCAGCTGACAGGAAGACATGGAATCTATCCAAATCACTCAAGTCCGTGTTGTTCTCAACATCAATATATTCCTTGAAATCTGTGTTGTACTTTAATAACCTATCAAGCACACAGCCAGTTTGCTGGGCTAGACTTTGATCTATGAGATCCTTGGCACTGCTAACATTGAGAACTTTTTTTGAAGTCTCTTTCTCATCCCTGAAAGTGGTTACAAGGACTTTGAAAGATTCCAGGTTGACACATGTATGCTGAAAAAAAGAAATACAAAGCTAAATTAGAAAGTTTGCATGATAAAACACAGCCTACACACACGCAGATCTATGTGCACAATATTGCTGCACCCATTTTTTAAGCACTTCAACTTTAACGTGTTTGTAATTTAAATAAAGGTTATGAAATGAGTTAAAAACTTTTAAATACACACAGATTTGCAGTGTTTCCCACAGGATTCTTAGACTATGATGCGTGAAATTGTGCATTTTAAAGTTAAATGCATCAATCATTTCAGACCAAAAATTTTTGTCAAAACTGCAACAGATTACATGACCATCTCTCACATTAACTCAGACTAATCTTCACCAAAATAAAAACTTTTGTTCCTGTGTTGTTTACATGATTATGCTGAAATCATGATTTTTTTTTTTTTAAAGATTTATTTTTGGCCTTTTTTGCCTTTATTAGATAGGACAGTGGATAGAATTGGAAACGGGGAGGAGAGCGGGGAGAGACATGCAGGAAATAGTGCCACGGGCCGGATTCGAACCTGGGTCGCCTGCGTATATGGCGTGCGCCTTAACCACTCGACTACCGGCGCGCCAAAATCATGATTTTTAAATGTTTGTTAGCCTAAGTGAAACAATAAATGTATTAAATTATCTATCTAACTAATACATGAAGTCAATTCATTGGAAAAGTTCATATTCTGGAAGGATTAACACAGTTTATTCATCTTTTTTTAATAATAATAATCAAACCTCAGAAACAGATTGGTTTACTGCATATATATTATCTCTGTTTGCTGAAGGAATGTTGAATTATCTAACAACTAAAATCAGACGGTTTCATTTGGCTGTGGCTTCTCATCTTTTACCTGACAGCGTCTCTCCTTCACTCTGCCTCAGTGAACAGGGTTTGTGGATGCTAAGAGTTTATCATATATTACATTTATTTACATGCGTGAATTACCAATACTGATCCATATTACCTGCAAAGTTTTAAGTCTGATATCAGCTTGATATCGCACTCTGAACACGTTGAGGCTTAATTGGAAAAGAATACTACTTGAACAATAATTAAATACTATATGAACGTACCGCACTGCCCAGCACGCGCGTGATGAGGAGAGAGTGGGAGCGCGCACACGCACGCAGAGAAAAGCCTGGGTTTATCGTTAAAGGCATCTGAGTCTCCTGCTGCTTGTTTTGAGTGTTTCTAGCCGACATACAGCACACAGCCGTCCTCCGCGCTGCTCACTCCGGAGCTTTACATCCGTGGTGTTGACCAAATGCCTGCGCGCCCCCCTCCCCCCCCAACAGACACCAACGGCCACGAAAATCTGTAA
The DNA here is from genome assembly GCF_018320785.1 of Cheilinus undulatus. Classification (NCBI taxonomy): domain Eukaryota; kingdom Metazoa; phylum Chordata; class Actinopteri; order Labriformes; family Labridae; genus Cheilinus; species Cheilinus undulatus. The sequence continues at coordinate 35,106,472 of NC_054882.1, forward strand.
AAAAAAAAAAACATTGAAAATATTTGTCTGTTGTCATACAGCATTATGCCTGTCTCTGTAAAATTGAAATACAACAGCCAAACGGCTCTCCTTCCAAACCTGGTAGTTATGTGGTCATGGTTACATAGGAAAAATGTCAGGTAAAAGTAAGGTTGCTTAAAGTATAAGTTCAGCCACCGGATAAGCAACTTAGAGCGGTCTCTCCCTTCCCTTACCCCCCAAAGCCTGCGGAGCAGCTACAGTAAAATGGCGTTGACGTTAATGAATCGCTACAGTACTGACTTAAATCTAGCTAGCTAGTTGTTACAGTGGGCAAGTTTCATGCCGACTTTACCAAACAGAGCAACGGTTTAGCGAACCATACTGTCCCAAACTGGCCTTCACGTAGAGTAATTTTTGCAATGAGTTATAAATAAACTTAAAATCACCAAAAAAGTTTCATGAGGTAACATTAGCTTACTGCTAGGCATCCCTGTTGAACACAGCCCAACCTTCATTGTGAAATTCTTCAGAAATACGGTTTAGTTGGTGGATTATACACATGCTAAATTTACTTCAAGACTTCACAGTTTGATAAGACATATTAAAATAAACAAGAAATGAATACTTACTGTCACATCGGGGAGCACTCCAGGCGAAGCAGCCTCCATCTCTGTTTCCTTTGTCTTCTTTGCCTCTTAGGCGGGAACAGTGACTATGAAGATGGAGCGACCCCTTCCCGCCACTTTAAATAACACAAATTGTGTTAAACTGTCTAACACATAAAGTGTATACAGGTTTTTGGTCTTTTTTTACACACCTTGTGTTAGAATCTACAGAAAATGTGTAATTCATGTAACAACACATTTTTTTGTGTTATTTTTTAACACATCCTTTCTAAGAGTGTGGCATTTTATGGCATATTTGGGGTACACTGGTCACATATTTGGCATATTTTGACATATTCATATACATTTTAGCATATTAAGGGCATAGTGTATTACATTGCGAGAACATTGGGGCATTTTCAGGCACACTTTTGCAAATGTGAACCCATTTTAGCATAACATTCTCCAGGAGGCCAGAAGAGCCCATGATAGGACTGATATTTGTGCACTTTTCCAGCACAATACACTGTAAAGTATAACATTCCTCCAGATGCTTTGAGCGGGAATCAATGAATAAATGATAAAAATGTTGTACGTGTAGTAGAAACGTAATATTGGAGACCCTCCGCAGGTATATCTATCAGAAAAGGGGGCAATGAGTTTGATTTATAACTTCTGTAACGTTACATGTTACCAACTAGGGTACCCTGTGCCTAAACATCAGTCATGATGCTGCGTCTGATGATAACTACGGCGACAAGGACCTCCTTAATATCAGTATCTTTCCTCGCTGGTGATTAAAGTATTATTCATACTTTAAAAAATTTAAAAACAGTAGTTTGCCTGTACATACCTACGGTGTAGTTGTAGTTTTCGCTCCGTCTTTACTCACATGCCGCCATTTCCGCCTGCTCTGCCGAATTGAATGGTCATGTGATGTTTTGATCACGTGATGCTTTGATCACGGGACATGTGAGGATTCTGGTTGGACAGTGGTATGAATGGTAGGAGCTGGGTCGGTAACATGTTAGGAATTCTTAGGACTTGCGTTCCATTGTTAGGATATGTTAGGAATTGGTTATGACTTAATAGGAATGATTAGGATTTGAGGTAGCAATCCAATCGCTGGCAGGTACGGCCACAACAACCACTGCAGGCCCTTTATCTGGACTTATTGTACAAATCAACTCATTGGTGTCAAATACAGGAAAATGGTGTGGTATCAGGGAAAGAAAAACACCAATTACTGCAAGAGCACCTGCCTTGCTGAAGGATGTTGCTAAGAGGCGGTAGACATGTGGCGACCCACTCGTGTCACCAATGCTGGTGTTCGAGGGCTTGAGACACACCAGCAGGCATGTTAGGGGAGATGCTAGGGATTAAACCCAGGGCCTCATACATGCAAAGCATGCGCTCTACCACTGAGCTACAACCCCTCTACATGTGAGTCCCATACAGAACAGATCAAGCAATAGAGCTAGCAATCTTTAGGCCTGAGCTGACCTTGTGCATGACTGCTAGGAAGGGCTGTTGCTGTTGCTAACCATAGAAGATTTGGAAAAGATAAACAAGGCCTAAGTAGAAACCCCAAAAGACTCGAGCCTTTTAAACAATTTGGCCTGGACAACACCTCCACCCTTGCCTGGAGCTCTCCCCCAGCTCAAGAACTTTGCACCTCATATCTGCAAGTGGCAAAGTAGGTGATGCTGACACACCTTGGAATGGAAAACAAATTTAGGGTGCGAGGAAATGGGACAGATTGGCAGAAAGAAAGCAGGTAAAGCAGACTGACGGGGCAAGGACAACACCACTCTTGCCTGGAGCTCTCCCCTGCCTCGGTTACTTTGCACTTAATGTCTGCAAGTGGCAAATTAGGTGATGCTGACACACCTTGGAATGGAAAATAAGTTTAGGTACTGAGGAAATGGGCCAGAATGGCAGAAAGAAAGCAAGTAAAGCAGAGTGACGGGGCAAGAGTCCAGAGGTACGCAATTTAGCCCATACGAAGCTTTCATCTGCCAGTTTTCTCAGGGGGAGCCAATGCAGTGGTGAGTTCTTTCTCTTCCAAAGTCATTGAGCAAGCAAGGAAAAACGAGTGCCAGGCGCCAGACAGTAAATGGCAATTCCACTTAAATGAAGCCACCGTTGCAATGACATGAAAGGATGAAAACTTTTGGAGCTTGTGAGATACAATGCCTACCACCATCTGCGATGGCTGGGAATCGAACCCCGGTCAACTGCTTGGAAGGCAGCTATGCTCACCACTATACCACCATCGCCTGGTGAGCACCCACATCACACTGGACAGAAAGCACTGAGGAGCGTACCTTAGTGGAAGATGGACAGATGAAGACACTTGGTAACTGCTGTTACTGCTCCCACGGCCAGTGCTTTGATTTCCACGATGAGCACCATGGCAACTAGCATCATACACAAACTATTGTGCAAGTAGCCACTGTAACACATCCATGCTGATGACACACTGGAATGGAGCACAATAATCAATTGCATGCTCTGGCTGAGAAGAACTGGCTTCAATTGGGGGGGGACCCAGGTCAACTGCTTCGAAAGGTAGCTATGATCAACACTCTACCACTGCGAAGACAAAAGGTTTGTTTTATTTTCTGCAGCATACTACCCATTTGGATTGGACTGCCAAAACTGCTTTTGATGAAGTCACCAATGACCTAGACTTTATGAGACAATGCTAGAAAAAGCACATTGTTAGACACAAATGGAACAGCAATCTTTGGCATGAGGAACCGAAGCGACACAAGTGAGCTTGTCTAGCAGACATTCATATTGTCTTCGACACATTTCAACACACGTTCATTCAAGTCTCTACTTTGTTCATCTGATGACGAAACTTAAATGTGTTATAACTCCAAAGTGTCTGTTGTTTGAGACCTTGTTTCTGGGAGTATTCAAAAGACTTTAACGTTGTTGGCAGGACTCGAACCTGCGCGGGGAGACCCCAATGGATTTCTAGTCCATCGCCTTAACCTCTCGGCCACAACAACCACTGCAGGCTCTTTTTCTGGACTTATTGTACAAAGCAACTCATTGGTGTCAAATACAGGAAAATGGTGTGGTATCAGGGAAAGAAAAACACCAATTACTGCAAGAGCACCTGCCTTGCTGAAGGATGTTGCTAAGAGGTGGTAGCACTCAAGTCAACAGGACATGTGGCTACCTTCTCATGTCACTAATGCTGATGTTGGAGGGCTAGCAACACAGTGGCAGGCACAATAGTTGGAGATGCCGGGGATTGAACCCGGGGCCTCATACATGCAAAGCATGCGCTCTACCACTGAGCTACATCCCCTGTGCATGTGAGGCCCATACAGAACAGATCAAGCAACAGAACTAGCAATCTTTAGGCCTGAGCTGACCTTGTGCATCACTACTAGGAAGGGCTGTTGCTGTTGCTAACCATAGAAGATTTGGAAAAGATACACAAGGCCTAAGTAGAAACCCCAAAGGATTCCAACCTTTTAAACCATTTGGCCAGGACAACACCACCCCTTGCCTGGAGCTCTCCCCTGCCTTGGGTCCTTTGCACCTCATGTCTGCAAGCGGCAAAGTAGGTGATGCTGACACACCTTGGAATGGAAAACAAATTTAGGGTGCGAGGAAATGGGACAGATTGGCAGAAAAAAAGCAGGTAAAGCAGACTGACGGGGCAAAGACAACACCAGCCCTTGCCTGGAGCTCTCCCCTGCCTCGGTTACTTTGCACCTAATTTCTGCAAGTGGCAAAGTAGGTGACGCTGACACACCTTGAAATGGAAAGTAAGTCTAGGTACTGAGGAAATGGGCCAGAATGACAGAAAGAAAGCAAGTAAAGCAGAGTGATGGGGCCAGAGTCCAGAGGTACGCAATTTAGCCCATACAAAGCTTTCATCTGCCAGTTCTCTCAGGGGGAGCCAATGCAGTGGTGAGTTCTTTCTCTTCCAAAGTCATTGAGCAAGCAAGGGAAAACGAGTGCCAGGCGTCAGACAATAAATGGCAATTCCACTCAGCAATTTCAGTATAACGAAGCCACCGTTGCACTGACATGAAAGGATGAAAAGTTTTGGAGCTTGCTAGATACAACGCATACCACCATCTGCGATGACCGGGAATCAAACACGGGTCAACTGCTTGGAAGGCAGCTATGCTCACCACTATACCACCATTGCCTAGTGAGCACCCACACCACACTGAAGACAAACCGCTGAGGAGTGTACCTTGGTGGAAGATGGACAGATGAAGACGCTTGGCAACTGCTGTTACTGCTCCCATGGCCAGTGCTTTAATTTCCATGATTAGCACCATGGCAACTAGCATCATACACAAGCTATTGTGCAAAGGAGCCACTGTAACACATCCATGCTAATGACACACTGGAAAGGAGCACACAAATCAATTGCTTGCTCTGGCTGAGAAGAACTGGCTTCAATAGCTGGGAATGGAACCCAGATCAACTGCTTCGAAGGTAACTATGATCAACACTCTACCACTGTGAAGACAAAAGGTTTGTTTCTTCTACAAACTACCCATTTGGATTGCACTGCCAAAACTGCTTTTGATGAAGTCACCAATGACCTAGACTTTTTGAGACAGTGCTAGAAAAAGCACATGGTTAGACACAAATGGAAAAACTAATTTTGGCATGAGGAACCGAAGCGACACAAGTGAGCTTGTTTAGCAGACATTCATATTGTCTTCGACACATTTCAATACACGTTCAGTCAAGTCTCTACTTTGTTCATCTGATGCAGAAACCTAAATGTGTTATAACTCCAAAGTGTCTGTTGTTTGAGACCTTGTTTCTGGGAGAATTCAAAAGACTTTAACGTTGTTGGCAGGACTCGAACCTGCGCGGGGAGACCCCAATGGATTTCTAGTCCATCGCCTTAACCTCTCGGCCACAACAACCACTGCAGGCTGTTTTTCAGGACTTATTGCTCAAAGCAACTCATTATTGTCAAATACAGGAAAATTGTGTGGAATCAGGGGAAGAACCACGCCAATTCCTGCAAGAGGAACTGCCTTTCTGTAGGATGCTGCTAAGAGGTAGTAGCCCTCAAGTCAACAGGACATGTGGCTACCCGGTCAAGTCACTAACTCTGGTGTTGGAGGGCTTGAAGCACAACAGCAGGGACATTAGTGGAGATGCCGGGAATTGAACCTAGGGCCTCATACATGCAAAGCATGTGCTCTACCACTGAGCTACATCCCCTCTACATGTGAGTCCCATACAGAACGGATCAAGGAATAGAGCCAGCAATCTTTAGGCCTGAGCTGACCTTGTGCATGACTGCTAGGAAGGGCTGTTGCTAACCATAGAAGATTTGGAAAAGATAAACAAGGCCTAAGTAGAAACCCCAAAGGATTCCAACCTTTTAAACCATTTGGCTAGGACAACACCACCACCCTTGCCTGGAGCTCTTCCCCACCTCAAGAACTTTGCACCTCATGTCTGCAAGTAGGTGATGCTGACACACCTTGAAATGGAAAGTAAGTTTAGGTACTGAGGAAATGGGCCAGAATGGCAGAAAGAAAGCAAGTAAAGCAGAGTGATGGGGCAAGAGTCCAGAGGTACGCAATTTAGCCCATACAAAGCTTTCATCTGCTAGTTCTCTCAGGGGGAGCCAATGCAGTGGTGAGTTCTTTCTCTTCCAAAGTCATTGAGCAAGCAAGGGAAAACGAGTGCCAGGCGTCAGACAGTAAATGGCAATTCCACTCAGCAATTTCAGTATAACGAAGCCACCGTTGCACTGACATGAAAGGATGAAAACCTTTGGAGCTTGCTAGATAAAACAACCACCACCACCTGCAATGGCTGGGAATCAAACCCAGGTCAACTGCTTGGAAGGCAGCTATGCTCACCACTATACCACCATCACCTGGCAAGCACCCACACCACACTGGACAGAAAGCGCTGAGGAGCGTACCTTGGTGGAAGATGGACAGCTGAAGACGCTTGGTAACTGCTGTTACTGCTCCTATGGCCAGTGCCTAAATTTCCATGATTAGCACCATGGCAACGAGCATCATACACAAATTATTGTGCAAGGTGCCACCGTAACACATCCATGCTAATGACACACTGGAAAGGAGCACATAAATCAGTTGCATGCTCTGGCTGAGAAGAACTGGCTTCAATAGCTGGGAATGGAACCCAGGTCAACTGCTTCGAAAGGTAACTATGATCAACACTCGGCCACTGCGAAGACAAAAGGTTTGTTTCATTTTCTGCAACAAACTACCTATTTGGATTGGACTGCCAAAACCACTTTTGATGAAGTCACCAATGACCTAGACTTTATGAGACAGTGCTAGAAAAAGCACATGGTTAGACACAAATGGAAAAACAAATTTTGGCATGAGGAACTGAAGTGACACAAGTGAGCTTGTTTAGCAGACATTCATATTGTCTTTGACACATTTCAATAGATCTTCAGTCAAGTGTCTACTTTGTGCATCTGATGCAGAAACCTAAATGTGTTATAACTCCAAAGTGTCTGTTGTTTGAGACCTTGTTTCTGGGAGAATTCAAAAGACTTTAACGTTGTTGGCAGGACTCGAACCTGCGCGGGGAGACCCCAATGGATTTCTAGTCCATCGCCTTAACCTCTCGGCCACAACAACCACTGCAGGCTGTTTTTCAGGACTTATTGCTCAAAGCAACTCATTGTTGTCAAATACAGGAAAATTGTGTGGAATCAGGGGAAGAACCATGCCAATTCCTGCAAGAGGAACTGCCTTTCTGTAGGATGCTGCTAAGAGGCAGTAGCCCTCAAGTCAACAGGACATGTGGTCAAGTCACTAACTCTGGTGTTGGAGGGCTTGAAGCACAACAGCAGGGACATTAGTGGAGATGCCGGGGATTGAACCTAGGGCCTCATACATGCAAAGCATGTGCTCTACCACTGAGCTACATCCCCTCTACATGTGAGTCCCATACAGAACAGATCAAGGAATAGAGCTAGCAATCTTTAGGCCTGAGCTGACCTTGTGCATGACTGCTAGGAAGGGCTGTTGCTAACCATAGAAGATCTGGAAAAGATACACAAGGCCTATGTGTGAGAGTCTTTGCCCATCTGAGTGAGGGATATAGTTCTGTCAAACAAGTTGAAGGCTAGCTGGAGTCATGAGAGCTATGTGGGCATGACTTTATTGCTGTGTGGGCGTAATTACCTGATTTCCTTGGTGAGCCAGTCGTCTGCTTCTAAGGAATAAACCTCAACCGTCAGGTGCACACAAACTTCCAAATCAATGTTGTTGGCAGAACTTGAACAGGGAAACCCCAAAGAATTTCTAGTCCATTACTTTAACCTGTTGGCCAAAGCAACCACTGCAGACACTTTTGAGTTTTTGTACTAACCAACACATTGTTGTCAAATATAGGAAAATATGTGTCAGGGAAAGAAAAGCACCAAGTCCTGCAAGACAGGCAAACACAAGACACAAACCCTTGAGGAGCGTACCTTGTGTGGTTATGTCACAAAAGCAAATGTGATGAATCAGCATCAGTCTCTCCAATAAAAAATACCCACTTTTTTCCTCCCTCACCCCTGAGTTCCAAGCAGTGGATTGTGGCCATTTGTCTTGTGTCCATTTAGATATACTGCCCAACACTGACTCAGCTTGTACTTTTTCAAAGACCCTCTAAAGTGAGAATAAATCTGTTTTCAGGTTTCTTGTATGACAGGTCACTGTGCTATGAACCCCCTGGTCAAATTTCAGACAGATAAAACATCTCTAAGTTTATAGTATTAAGCTTCAATGTCATGAATATTGATGCAGTATAATCTGCTGGTGGTGTGGGCGTGACTGTAAAATGAGCTGAAGCCACGCCCACTCAAGGGAAATACGATCAAGACAAACTCAGTTTTCAGGCTCAAATCTCTCTGTTGTGATGCTTTCTATGATCCATAGACCACTGTGGCTGATAGATTTGGAAAATTCACTTAACAGTGAACAAAAAAACAGCATTGAACTGACTGTTAACTTTCAATAAAAGCAGTGACAGACTGTAATGAGATGAACTGCTCTGTGATTCTATATCGAAGTGTTAGAGGGTTGGGCAACTCTCCACTGTGGGCTGATGACATTAAAACATGATATTTTTGCCCTGCCCAAATTAAACCCAGCCAGGAAAGAGGTGAAAAGCATTCTAATGGTCTAAATCCAAAATTAAGTCACATGTATATCTCAGTTTTCACAGGTTTACAGCAACCATATTCCAACATATCTCGTGTGTTAAGACAGAAATTTTGGATTCCACTTTACAAGGTCTTAAAGTGTTAAATACCCATCCATCCATCCTCTATACTGCTTATCCCATTCGGGGTTGCAGGGGGGCTGGAGCCTACCCCAGTCATTGGGCGAGAGGTGGGGTACACATGTGGGGTTAAATCATTAGTAACATCAGAGGACTGTACTTCTCTCTGAATTAAAATGCAGGAATGGCAATATTTTCACCTCAAATACAAACTGTCAACTTTGATAATCGTCATACAACAGAGAACTAAAGTCTCACGCAAATTAGCCCACTGCCTTTTCATTAGCTCTGTAAGGGCCCTGTCATACTGGAAAACATTAATACAAGTTAAGTCACAGGCTTTCATCCTCTGCAACATATCCTCTGACATGTCGACTGTGCCAACAACAGGGAAAATGAATTCAAAGGTCTGGAAAATGCCAAACTGTCAGTGTGTTGCTTCTGTTGCTTGTTGTGTCAATGCTAAAATAGGGGCTCCTAGTCTATGGCTGTGTCCAAAATCACCAAGGACTCACTTTATTATGCACTCTGAGGGGGACAACAACTGTATTGTGCAGTCTGAGTTAGAACTGACCTTATATGGTGGTGCCACTGTATGGATTGTGAAAAGTAAATATATATCATCATGCATAGTGGCAAAAGGAAAAGTTGCTGGTGGATGAGAAGGGGGTAACAACTGTAAGAGACGTGAGAATAGCCCAAAAGTGTTTTTATTTGTATTATCTGTGAGCTTCAGAGAATGCCACAGAAGTCTCATAGAAATGTCATTTTTTGTCATGTTTTGAACCTTTTGAGCTAATAACTTTGAATTCTTAGCCTTTAAACTTATCATTCTGACTATTTTCAATCTCAAAAATCCTTTATCATCAGTGCTAAGGTCTTTGTGTCAAACTATGCAACAAAACTCTTGCCCTGTCTTGGCTGACAGACTGGCCACACAACAAGAGTGATCTGGACCGCTCATCGTATGCTCATGTCAGCACTGTCTCCACGATTGTGTGCGAGTTCACAGGTTCACAGGAAGTGGGTCAAAGATCATCAATCACTCTACAACAGAAGCACTGTATGCGAATTTAGCAGTCTTTGATCATAAAAGAAGGAAACAACAAACAAGAAACATACATGGACTGGATTATGGATAACACCTATGGATGTATCAAGAGGAAGAAAGTAAAAGTGCACATTAGTTCCCTGGGTGGAGAAAAAGGAGGGACTCTAGCAGATGATGGTACAAAGATAAGAAGCAAATGCTCTCCTATTGGTAGACGTCAGGATTCACAACGTTACCATCAGGTCAGGATGTCAAACTAGATGATGATGTAAGAAAATTTCTCTCATATTTGGCCCTGAGGTTTGACGATGAGCTGTGGCGATGCAGTCAGGGAAAAAATTTGGCTGAATGAAGTCGGAGCATCCTTTAATCTCCAGCCATGTTGTAAACAGTCTGGTGGGAGGTTTGGTTGAATGCGGGTGGATCTCATAGCCTGTAACCTTGCAAGGATCCATCCTTTGTATCCTGTGTAGAACACTCAGGCTGATTTGAAATGAGACAGTCTGGTCTTCAGAGGACTTCTCCCATCATATATAAAATACCCTGATTCTAGTCAAACAGTTCATCCAGAAAGTCAAGGTGGAAGAAAACCAGATCACATTTTTTAGCCTTCATGAAAGACTCAAAAAATACGAAGATACCACACCTGGGAAGGTTCACCACTGGTCCCAGTTTTCTCCGTTTGTGGATAATGGCTCTGAATGTGGTTCGCTGGAGTCCCAAAGCCTTAGAAAATGCTTTGTAACCTTTTCCAGATTGATAGATTTCAATCCCTTTGTTTCTAATTTGTTCTTGTATTGAATGATTTCTTGATTCAACAAATCTGGTGGTAATCAGGCCTGGGTGTGGCCAGTGAAACTAAACTCAGCTTTCCAAGAACTGTGGTTGATCACAGTTAACTCATGATTTAACAAGAAGGGCAATTACTTCCACATAGGGCCCGATAGGTTTGGATTTTTTTTCTCCTTAATAAATAAAATCATCATTTAGAAATAGCATTTTGTATTTACTTGGTTGTCTGTGTGAGATATTAATATTGGTTTGATGATCCAAAACATTTAAGTGTGATAAATATGCAAAAATCAGAATTAGAAAGGGGGCAAATACTTTTTCCCGGCACTGTATCTATATATACACCTTTATTTTGCTTACTATTTTGTGAATCAGAAGAATACATGCATACATAGAAGCTCTGATATGTATTCTTTCATTTTAATGTAACAGTCTTGGGTAATACTATGGTTAAATGAGTCGAGAACTGAGTAGTTCCACTGGGGAGTTTGGAGGTTACTGGCCAGCTGCTGCAATGCTGCAGCAAACAATTAGGAAATATTTTTACCAGAGAAAAGACTGCTAGTGAAATTGCATGCATGAGTATTTGAAATATTTTCTGTTTCAATGTGTTCTTGGTACATTCACCCTTTCTTATTGTCTCTCACTTTTGTCTTCTCCTGACTTTTTCAACCCTCCAGTCTCTAATCTCTCTGTCTAATCCTGATACCCGTAGAGAATGAATGTGTGATTATAACAGGAATGGATCAGACTTGCATTCTTATGGCCTATACATCATGTGCAGAGTCTGTTGCAGGAGGAAATGGAGGGATCAGAAAGCTATCAGTGCTCTGATGAGATAAGGGAGATCTGGAATATAATGACACAAACCTCCCTCTGTCTTTCTTTCCCTCTCAGCCCGTGTCTCTCCTTTATTTTGTATTTCCATGGATTAAAGCTAACCACAGGCTTAACTTGCACAAAGAAAGGTAAGCTAGGCCACTACTAGTTCGCTTGGTAGTTTATAACAGGACTGAAGACACATCAGGGAATCTGTAGCAGAGACTCAAATTGTATTTCATGCTGTATTTAGATTTACACCAATGATCCTCTTATTATGTTTTTGAAACATCTTTCTGATTTCATATGAGGTAGTTTTTCATTCCATTGTCACATTGCTCTCAGTCTTATTATTCCTATGACTGCCCAGGTATTTTCAATGTAATCTAAATGAAATTTGAATTTCTCTAACATACAGCACAGACTTGGATCAGGGCAGAATCAGTGGGTGTTTTAATGGCTCAAAACCCCCGGGTGGTTATTTTGTCAGGGCAGATCACTGCACAAAGAACCTTTGCATGACACTAACAGGATTTGAGATGTAATATGTAAAATTCACTGAGAGTGGGATGATCTGCAAGGCTGTGGTGACTCAATGCCTGGAGAAAATGAAGCCTGTTCATGTGGGGCATGACTAGAAGAGGCAAATTCAATATTTAAGAGTTCAGTCCCCTGTCAGTGTGACTCAGAGGACTCCAAACTAATCAAATAGTGGAAGTTACCCAGAAATATTAATCCTAAATTGAACATCTGCCATAAGCACTGAAAAAAACTTACTGTGCACTCCTCTCTAAATCTGTGATTGATATTTTGTGTCAATTTTTTTCTACAAAAGGTCAATAAATCTGCAATTATTTTGACTGAACCATGACAGATCTTTAACATGCCTGAAAGGAATTGTTGCAAGTCACCTTGTATATTTTTTATATTTAGTATTGCTGTCTCATAATCTGATTTCATACCTTCTCACTGCAATCATATTTTCAATTCTGAACTTGTTTGACAATGCTCAGTCAATAAGCAGTGTTAACATGTGCAGAATTGAGTGATTGGTACACCTTCAGCATGTAGAAAAGGAAGCTAATCAGTGAACTGTTGTTACACTGAAAACTTGCACAATGGAAGCTCTGAAAAGAACATGACTGAGAGGCTGCAGTGGTTCTGTGTTGGATGCTGATTACATGAAACTGTAAGGTGCTTTTGTCAAACAAATGCAAGCTTCAGAGCATGACTTTATAATCCTTAAATTCGTGTTTATTTTGCTTTCTAATTAAAGTCAGATGCTTGATCACAACAGATGATTCTCTTCTATTTTCAAAAGGTAATAATGTTCTGGGGAAATCTGTCATGTATTAAGATTCTGACAACTTTAAACTGAAAACTGAAGTGAGACATCCATATGTTCTCGATTCATCTCGTACAAAGTGGAATTTTTAAAACTTTTTTGTTCAATGTTGATGATTATGCTTACAGCTCACACAAATCAGAAATCCACTCTCCTAAAATATTAGAATATCACAAAACATTGGAAAAAAAAAGATTTACAATGCAAAATTGTTAACGCTCTCAGCTTATTTATGCACTCAGTAAGTGGTTGGAGCCCCTTTAGCACAATTTACTCCATCTATGTAACTGGCATGGAGACGATCAGTCCGTGGCACTGCTGTGGTGCAGTGTTAATTTTGGCAGCTATTTTTAATTTTAGTCTTTGTCTTTTGATCAAATTTCTTTTAGTTTTAGTCACATTTTAGTCATTTCTGCCCTTTTTAGTTTTAGTCTAGTTTTAGTCCATAAAAAGTCCTCACATTTTAGTCTTTACTTTTAGTCAAAGCGTTTATTCTGTTGCCTAAATCTGGTACCAAATCATGATAGTGTGTTCTATGCACTCTGCCAACCCTGGGGTCCCTGCTTTCTACAGCGGAGAGTCAGAATAGATACAGATGGTTTGTATTTTGACAGATTTACCCACAGTAAATACCATGGATTTTTAATGTCCAACAAAAACTAAATTACGTTTTTGTCTACTTTTAGTCATCTTCATGAAAAATTAGCTTATTTTTGTCAGTTTAAGTCATCACAGATCTTTCTTTGGTTAGTCTAGTTTTCGTTATGAAAAAAAAAAGCGGTCGACGAATAGTATTAGTCATAGTTTTAGTCGACAAAATGAACACTGCTATGTGAAGCCCAGGTTGCGCTGATATCAGACGTCAGCTCGTCTGTATTGTTGAGTCTGTTGTATTCTCTACAGGGTTCAAGTCAGGCCAGTTTGCTGGCCAATCAAGCACAGTAAAACCATGGTAAGCAAACCAGTTTATGGTTGTTTTGGCTTCTCTGTAGGCAGGTGCCAAATCTTGCTGGAAAAGGAAAACTGTTTCTCCATAAAGCTTCTCAGCAGATTGTTGTGAAGCGCTCTATTATCTCTTGTTAGATTGCTGACAGCACTGACTCTGGACTTGGCAAAGCACAGTGGACCATCAGCAGCAGATGACATGGCACCTAAAAACCCTCACTGACACTGGACTTCAAGAACCTTGGATTCTGTGCCTCTCTGATCTTCCTCCAGACTGGGACCGGACCAAACAAAATTACAAATTTACTTTCATCTGAAGACAGGACTTTGGACTGTAAAAGGCCTGCTATGTATGGATAGAAGATAATAAAAGATAGTAAAAGGTAATAAGATTACAGTCCATTAAATCACCAGTATATTTACAATTTACATTATTTATCATACATTATATATAGAGCATTGGGGCCTATTATAATACTGTAAAACACAATGGATGGCTCTTGTTTTGACATGGATGCTTTTATTTTGAAATGCTCTCCTTTCCCAATGGGTCACATGATTTCCTCTTCCTAAAGTATTTCATTAAAGAAGAAAACAAAATAACAGAACCAAAAAATAAATAAAAAATTGGACCCCTTTAAAAAAAAAAAAAAAAAATGGTGTTATTTGTTTTTCCGAGAGTTTCTCCTGATTTTTGAGCCTGGTTTCAACCAGGAAATGGATCTGCCAGAAAATACACTAACAGCGTCTGAGCCTTTCAAACACCCCCTAATGTCTTCATACTGACCAAATTATAGTGGGGTGAATACTGAAGACATACTGAAACAATGAACTGGTGGATTATTGTGTGGTACAATGGCATGCAGTTAATAAAAATGTAGGATCATTGGTAGAAGAACGGACAATGCACCGATTGTGAGCATACATCTTAAATAAAACCTGGACATGGGGTATACTAAAATATGTAGATGTGGTGAGTTTGGATAATGATCCTCTAAAATAATAAACAAGAGATGATTAGCAAGTACTGATAAGTAATTATATTTTAGATGTGGGTATGTCCTTTAGCTGTCTTGAGATTATCACCAGAGGGAGTTTGACTTAACTCTCTTTCAAAGAAGCCATTACTTCACACTTTATTAACACTGTGTTTAACTGACTTTGCCTAATTAATATTCATAATGCAACACAGCATACTCTGTATAAGGATAAAAGTAAGTATGCCATTTTTGAACATTCTCACTGCTTCAACTGAAAGCCAGACAGCGCTGTCTTTGGCCCTGTGTTCTTCACTACAAAACAGCTTGATATTCATATGCATGCCATGTTATGTATTATGCAGTGTGTCAGCTCTTTGGGTTGGCAAGAGCATGGCCTGCAAAGACTTGAAAACAAGCTTCACATTTCTGAAGATATCAAAGATGGCTCTTGTTTATCCTGACTGTTCAAAAAAAAAAAAAAAAGGTGTCCTGGTCATAACATAAGTTACACTGCTGAAGCTCCAGTCAATCTTAACACAAACACTTTGATGTCTGCAGTGCTTTTTTTTATTATACAAAACCAACACCAAACATCCCAGCTACAACATAAGTGGATGAAATAACTCACCCAATGCCTGCATTTTAATGGGATGCTAAAGGGACTTTGTTTATTTCAGCAGTTAGCCAACACATTTCACGTTTACTGGTGGTGTCTCAGATAAAGCCAGGTGCAGAGGCACACAACGAGCAGACAGAAGCAGCAATGTTTCAGCAGAAATCAATCAAAATCCTGCACCTTCCTGCACATTTGTGTGGAGTTGTTGACGCATTTCTAAGTTCTTAGAGTGTAACCACTGTGAAAATAGCATCTAATATCTCTTTATCTCTGCTTTTGCTGCTGGTAGCATAGCTCCTAGTCTACTTGACCCCCTGTCAGTGTGCACCCTCTCTCTCTGCACCTGTGGCTGCTTTGGGTAAAAATATGGTAAAGTGGTAAATGAACTAGTGCTTTCCCAGTAAATACTCTGTGAAAATGCTGTGTACTGCATGACTAGAATGCAGTATCATGCAGTATTTAAAGAACACAGCTGTTTTATGTTCAAGAGAAAAATAGTAAAAATATCACTGTACTTTATCTGAACTTCTGTGATTGATTGCTGACTGATTTCTTTAAACAAGAACTGTGTAAACCAGTGGTACTCAACCTTATTCTACCCAAGAGCCACATTGCCTTAAAAATACTTCTGTGAGAGCCCCAATCCAAAACCGGGGATGTGATCATCAATCTATCCATAGTTGAAATGAAACTGGTGGATTATTGTGTTGTTAAATGGGATGAAATAGGCTACATAAAAATGTCTGTATAGTGTCTGAAGAAAGGATATTTCACTGATATTAGCATGTTTTTATTTATGTAAGTTCCACCTGGACTAAAGTCTTTTTAAAATATCAGAATGTGCCGAGTTAGAGCTATGAGAAACTTTTCAAAGAGATGATGAATCATGGTTTTCTGTTTTGGTATTATTTATATTTGGACATGTACTGTAGTTCTGTGACTCTGTTAACTTAAAGGGATGCTTTCTATTTTTTTCCTCTCATTATTATTGCTTTTAGTTAAAGGGGGAGGGTCCCCAAAGTGGTCTTTACCCTGGGCCTCCTTTGTGAGGGGGGAGCTGCCTCACACCTGCAGCTCCCCCCTCACAAATCATTCTGCTCTGCCAGTTTGTTGCTTTCATTGTTCTGTTTCTGCTCTTTTGACAGTATTTATTATTAGTACATTTAAGATCTAATAAAACACCCACGTTTTGGCAAGTTTTACTCAATTTTACATTATTTCAATCTGTGCTCCGTGTGTGTTTGGCTTGTTGATGTTGATGTGCATTGCAAAAATGATCATCAAATGTGAGTATGGGAGAGCATCGGCAGGAATTGACTAAAGAAATGTGTTAAAACGAGGGCATTAGAAGCTTCACTTTGAACACAAGACAGCACACCTCTATGAATGAACTTACTGAAGAGATGCGCTGTCAGTGGACTTCCTCTGTGCTCTTTTACGCTTCCTCCGTCCAGCGCGCATCCAATGGTAATAATATACAAATTTTTATTTGAATTTGGCAGTTAAAGTCTGTCTTCTTTGTGTTGAATTAGATTTATTGTTATAACTTATTGTAAAGAGTCTTTACTGTTGACAGTTTTCACCTTTATAAAGATTTCAGGAGGATTTTTTATGTTAAAAGTAAACCTTAAAAGATACGCAACTGGTCACTACAGAGCCACATGCAGGTCGAGAACCGCAGGTTGAGTATCACTGGTGTAGACTGTCTTCTATTGTATATATTAACCCTTCATACATTAGAGTGTGCATCAGATGTACTTAAATCAAAGAGATTTTTGGGTTTGTCAGTGTATAATGCACTGTTAATACATGAAGCATAGATGTTCTTTTGAGTTCGAGCTAAAAGGCTTCTTATTT
Source organism: Cheilinus undulatus (assembly GCF_018320785.1). Lineage (NCBI taxonomy): Eukaryota > Metazoa > Chordata > Actinopteri > Labriformes > Labridae > Cheilinus > Cheilinus undulatus. Next base: position 35,123,735 of record NC_054882.1, read on the forward strand.
TGTTTGTCCTCCAATGAAGAAAAGTTCTTTACAGATTTGTTGCATTTCTAATGAGCCTTTCAGAGTTTCAGAGAAATCAAACTATTAACAAAACCAACTCTATATTAGTAATCCAACCATGTCCAGTCCAAGTGACAATAAATATTGCATATTTTGATAGAATGAGGTTATGTGCAACGAAGTCTACACTTCAGTGCCATGTCACATCAGCTTTAGTCATACATCGGTCCTTTAAAAATCATGAATATAGTATGGTTTAAAATAATGATGGCAGCATGAGGGGCTCCAGACGAGAAGAAAAAATTAATTTCATACTGTAAGTGTGTGAGCTCCCAAACTGCCCTTTAGCTCCTGCTCTGCTGAAACTAATTTATCTCCATAGAAATAATTTCCAGAGTCTCACTTCAGTGTGAAAATTATATTACAGACATTAGGCAGTAATACAATGTAATGCTTTTACCACCAGCTTATAGAGCCATTAATATCATTATATTCTTTTCCATTTAGATGGGGGGCTATTTTATATATTACCTATAGGCATGACTTTTGGATTCTGCATCCTAATCCCAGTTTTGAATTGTGTTAAGAAGCTGTGCTATGTATGTACAGCTTCATTTGGTCGCAGTCTTGGTTGTTTGTTCCTCTGTTCATCTGAAGTCACTAAATAGATTCTATCTGGCGCTGACCCTGCCTAGATGGCAAATCAAAAGGTTAAGGTGGTTTTCAACCAAAGAACCCAGAACTTTTAGCTTTGGGATCTTCGGCTGAGGCAGTCCTCAATACACTGGTCGCAGAGTTGATTCCAAGTTGCAGCACATGTTCGGTGAATGTCTCCCCCCACTCTGTCTTCCCTTGTTTCCTGTCTCTCTTAAGCTGTCAAATCAAATTAAAGGCAAAAAGCCAAACATATAAGAAATAAGTAAAACCTGGTATACAATACAAAATTTTAATGCCTATCTCTTTAAAAAGATGGCTGCATCCTGCAAACAGTGCAAACAATATGCTAGTATGAAATGCTATTCACTTAGTTTTGCAAGCAGCTGCCTCACTGTTTAAAACATTGTGGGATAAATGGCAAGAAAGAGCTGTTTGGTTTCACCATTTTCATCAGATTATCTCTGTCATGAGGTCATTGTCATGCATTTGAAGAGAACTCTGCGAAGTAAAAATAACTGTAGAATGCAGATTTGATTGGAAATATTCCTCAGTTTAGGACAAGTGACCAGAGGATGGGGAGAGTCTGCTCTTCACAACTATCACTGTAGCAGGATGAGAGCTGAACTACTGTGCTGCACTGTATCAGGATCATGCTTAAAAGAGAAGGCCCTACAAAGAGCTACACAGCTGTGTAATATGTGTATTCGCCATGCTAGAACTAACCTATAGGTTGCAGTATAACACCAGCGACTACATGTTTAACAACAGAGCAAATTAGTGAAGGGGCAGTGGTTGATATTCAATAAAAGCAGCTGTTCAAGCTAGCGTGTTTCAAAGTGTTTCAATTAAGATTAATAAAAACATTACAAGCTGCACAGACACTACATGCTGGGACCCCTCAAAAAAAGAATGTTGGCTCTGTTTTGACAACATAAGGCATGCTGTTACAGGCACAGAACACAAATGGGGCTTTTCCACTATGGCTTTTGGCCACACGGAGCCAAACCAAGCCGTGCTGATTTGCATTTCCATCAACAGTTTGGCAGCGCCGAGCCATGCCGAGCCGCGCTCAAATAAAGCATGCCAGCCCCCCCTCCACGCGCAATGTGCTGACGTCGAAGCGCTTCGTGGGGTCCTATTTGCTGAGGGATTTCCCCCTCCGCTACTGATAACCCCTTCATGATACATTTTCACCCCACAGGGAGACGGGGGAGAAACGTTTTATCCCGGCCTCTGCTCCAGCTGTCCATAACTCTGTTACAGTGACGTCGGTGTTCAGCATATGACTTAAATATTTATGACACAAGACCAATACTTGAGATTTTTGTGCATACCACGGTCTGATATGTGCACGGCTTCTCACTCTGACGAGTGAGATCAGGAAGGACCGAGCACAAGGCCAGGAATACACCTTTTACTGCACCTACTAATAAAAGTTTGAGCCTTTCCTCCTCTTATATATGAATAATTTCTAGACTTTTAAAAAATAAAATGCAGGTGATGTTCATAACATTTTGCCCATGACGGAGACCGTCTTTAATTCATTAAGGTGCCAGTAAAACATGCCGTTCTCACTGCCCAATCCAAAAATATGATTGTGTTCATTTTTTGCTCTTTGGAGACCCACAAATCAATACTAAGGAGACTGTTCTTTGACTTAAACACAGGAAAATTCTCTCCTTTGATGACAAGTGTGAACTACTGTTTGTTAACTGATAGTGGACAGAGAGAGAGAGGAAAAGAGAAATGGGGAGAGAGAATGCAAAAAGAGCAGCTTGCAGCACTGTTGTAGTTTATTTTTTATTTGCTTTAAAACGATGTAGTCATTCAGACCGGAAAGTGTAGAGAGATCGAGGGGGGCTCAAAAAACTGCTTCATCAGCTCTAGACATGCCCTCAAACGGGTAGCTTGGTTGTGGTGGAAAAGCAAGCCCCCCTGCTGTGCTGGGCTGCCGTGCCCAGTCAAGCCGAGCCGCACCATGTAATGGAATAGTCCCAAAAAAAATGTGTTATGAATGGTGCCATCCGGTCACCTGCCCCTTCCTCTCCCCAAAGAACTTAAAGGTCACATATTTTACCCTTTTAAGACAAGTTTATATTGGTCTCAGAGGTCCCCAAAACATGCCTGTGAAGGTTGTTGCTGGGAAAAACGCTCCTCTATTGGATTTTTGCATGTCTAAAAAACCCTCTGTTTCAGCCCTGCTCAGAAACAAGCTGTTTCTGTGTCTGAGCTCGCTGACTCCGCCCCAGACTCCGCCCCTGGATGTGCCTCTCCTGATCCTCCTTCAGCTGCCAGCTGAGAGGAGGATCAGGAGAGGGGGGCGGTGCTTGCTTCCATGCCTGAAGGGCCAATCAAACCTTGGGGTGGTGCTAACTCCCCGCATGACATCATGATGGGAAAATCTGAGAAGGGCTTGTTTCAGCACACATTTTGTGAAAGGTGGAGAAAAAGAGGGCAGGAGGGAATGGAGTTTTCTGATTCTTGTGGGGATTGAGGGAAGGCCAGGGGCACATATTTTTGTTAGAAAAGCCTTAAAAAGGGTGTTTTACATAATATGTCACCTTTAAGCAGTCCTGATTCTACTTTCTCCTAACATAGGTGGTCTCCTATCATAGTAGCTAGGGAAATAAGAATTCTCCAAACAAACATTATCTATGCTTATAATATTCTGTTGGAGGACCCATAATTTCCCGTGTTTAATAGGAACTGTCTCCTGTATCCACAGGACTTTAAAGAATAAGGATGCATTTCTTGTTTGAAATTCAGGCTTTCTCTAAGCCATTATATACCATCTGTTTGTCATCACTCGACATGTGATGTGTGACTTCTTTTTCTTTTAATAGCTTCCCTTTTCATCTTCACTCATTTTCTCTGTCATGTCTTATAGTAGATGTAATTGGCATCAATTTTCTGCACAGCATGTTCATCTCCCCATCAAGCAAGTTTTCAAAAAAAAAAAAAAAAAAAACAGTCTGAAACAAAGAAGTCAAAGCATACAGTGACTAGACAGACCATATAAAACAGAACCAGGCATATCTTCAGCACAGAGAGACACACAGCAGTCTTCTGGGACTGGTACGTCGAGTTATGTTTATTACTGTGGCTCATCACAGCCATCATGTCTCGGAACAAACTACAATATTTGTTCTTCTCCATTAAAACTAATGCAACAACACATGAATTAATAACACCAAACAAAGAAGAAAATAACAAGGTAGAAATTCCACCTTGAAGAAAAATCCTCCCCAGATAATAAACATATATTCATTGTTAAAACTGTATGTAACATTTATGAGAAGGTTGAACATTATAAACATCATATTTTGTTCTAGTAAACCTATTTTTCTAAATCACAAAGCCTGAGTGTTATTGAAATTGGTGGCCAGACTTGTCTTTATAAAAGGACAGCAGGATAAATGAGCAATGGTTTCGTTCCCATGGTTGTGCCAGTATTGGAGTGCTCCATTGGTCGTCCTCTGAAATTAGAAGAGGCTGACACAAGTTATGTTGTATGTAGTGGTTAAATGAGCAAGAGCACATCCATTAATCCATCCATCCATCCATGGATAGTCATGAATCCATGGATGGAGTAGTCACACCAAGGGGCAATTTAGGCCTCGTTTACACGACAACGTTTTGCTTTGTTTTCCATTTTTGTTTCCAAAAAGTTCCACGTTCAGACGGCTATGTTTTCAAAACAATCTCCGTTCACACCAGACAGCGGGAAACACCAAAAACGATGTAGTACACATGCCAAGCCAGTAGATGGCGGTGTGATTTTCGTGCCTGCACCAGGTTCTGACTCAACCCATACGCCGCCGAAGGGCAAATGGAAATACGTCTCCGCTGATCCAAGTGATGGTGAAGTAAATAAACACTTTGTTGGAGAAGTACAGTTAAATTCGAAAGAATGAGGAGGACGAACAGTACACTGGTGTCGGCCATCTTTGTTTTGGGCTTCCCATCCGCGCATGCATCATAAGCCTACTCGGGCATGGATATTAAGTGCAGCCGCAGTGCACATGTCTATTTTTAGAAAGTGCTGGTTTCTCTGTTTACACGGAAATGGAGACGTTTTGAAAAACTTCCACTCTGGAGCCCGTTTCCAAAAAGTTCCATTTTCAGGCATCAAAACGCTGTTGCTTTGTAAACAGACAGCCAAAATGCTACAAAACTTTTGCGTTTTCACTTGAAAACGTTGTTGTGTAAACTGGGCAATAGAGTCACCTTTTAACCTAAGGAGGGTGTTGCATGTCACTGGGAGCAGACATGCATGGCACATCTGGTGAGAACATGCACACTCCATACAGAAGGAGCCTGTCTGACCAGGAACCATCTTGGTGTAAGTCAACTTTTCAAATGCCCAACTCTGATTGAAATTTGTGAGTTGCAATTACTTATGTGTATGTAGCCATCACCAGACACTCTAGTCCCCATACTATAGCCATATAAGATACAAAGATGCATCTATATTCAAAAATATGGTAGATTCAGAGGTACAGTAATGCTATCAACATTAGCCTGAAGCCAAAATATGATGTATATGTTCAGCAGCATTGTTTTAAATCATGATTTATGTCTAAATTTCTACATATTTTGAAATTTCATCATTGTGTTTTTAAAACTGTTTCAGTTTAAGTATTAAATCGTGTGCTGTCTTAAACTAAGAGTAATTGTTTGGCTTTTATTTTGAAAGAACAAAGAACTTCATATGGACAGAGGATTTTGCCGTTAACTTAAACTTGGACAAAGGAACTTGTAATGGATTGAAAAGGTAAAATAAGCAAACAGTAAAAACTTGCTTAAGCTGGCTGCATGCATTGTGTCGTGCATTAGAAATGGTTAAAGTAGGGTATGGTGGGAAATTTGGATGGGTCCAGGTTGACCATGGCACACAGAGATCTTGAAGTAAACCTCTTACATTCATTCATACTTTTATTATTATAATTATTATAGACTCTGCCCCTCAAACCTGATAATAATTTCTAGCATAAAACTGAGTGACCACACACTGATTAAGAGTAGCTTTTGTTCTCAGATAGAAGAGTACTCACACATAAGAACAAACTTGTCACAAGAACCGCGTTTTGTGATGAAAACAAGAGGCCGAGCTGCTTGGGCAGAAACACTCATTATCTCCAGATCAAAGTCTCTGCTGTGTAGGCGTCACCCAGGGAGAATCAGATCCTGTTTCACAGAGACACACGCAATGACGGGACAGTACAGAGATAATTTGACTAGCCTCTGTTATAACTGAAGCATCTTGTTAAATCCTAAAACTATCAGGGGTATTTTGTTCCTGCCTAGTTATGAAAAGTTCTAACGATGGTTTTTTCCTCTTCTTTAAAGAAACCTCTTCATGTCTTGAAGGAGATGCTGATGTGTGATACATGTCAGTAACACGTCTTTAAAGCCCCCATACTGGATTTAACCAGGCAAAATAGATCTCTTGTGAAAGAAAAAGATGCAGTCGTTATTCAGATTAAAATTGATACAACTGATACAAACCCTATGCTTAATTCAGAGGATGGCTGAGGTCTGTGATACTTAAAGGGTTAAAATCAGTTGAAGTTATGGATTTTGTCATCTATATTTCATATCTATGTCATATCAAGACTCTTCTTCTGAATTGATTTAATCATTATCTCTACTCCCATGCATTAAAATTCCCTTGACAGAGATCACTCCTGGTGAGCGAGAAATAACCAGCCATGAATTAACAAGAAACCCAAGCAGAAGCTACATTAGAATGCATTGCTGAAGCCAGCCACACACTACATGATTTTTAAATCTGAAACGATTTTACCACAGATATGAGGACAATTTCAAAAGATTTTTCATTTCAAATCCTCTGAACGCAAACACTAGACGACTCAGCCAGACTGTCAGATCACTGGAGACCACACAGACCTCGGTGATCATATGACTTCAGAAAAAAACAAACAAACACGGATGACTGTCGATATCGTCTTGCCATCCCTCCACAACAGGCTGCCCTGGCACGCGTTACGGGTAAAGCAAATATTATAAACAAGGGAAAGACACAGGTTGAAATCCCGGCTGGAGTTAAGTTAAAGTTGTGTTTATGGTTGTGAGCGGAGAAATTACACATGAGCCGGCTGTGACGCCACTTGTCTGCTCGCTCTCATTGGTTGTTGTGGGTACTCCCTCAGAGGCACTACGACCTAGAATCGTAAATATCAAACATGTTTGATATTTACGATTCAGGATTTTGGAGGATATGATGTAATTTGGAGCAGTAAAACAATCGTGCTGACACCACACACACGAGGAATGTTCAGTATCCTCATGGGATACGCCCCCATGATTGTCAGGGGAGGCAAATCTTGCCCCAAATTGGGCTTAAAATCCTATAGTGTGTGCCTTGATCCAGAACTAGATCTCAATACTGAACAACTAGCTTGTGGTAAACTACCACTATCACAGATTGAAGCCTTACAGTTTCAAGACAAAAACACGGAAAGAAATTTTTGCAGTTTGTTAGACTAGATGCTTTAACCATCACCATTCATTATTACCAAAACTTTACAATAACTATTGTTACACAGGTTAAAGATGCTGTTTAGCACTGATATGGCCCATAGAATTGGCTGGGCCCCTGAAAAATCCAGAGACTGGGCCTTCCCCAGTTGTGATTTATCGATTATATCAATGCATGTGTATTGGATCAGTAGCATTAATGCTAGCATGTCCCACCCAATAGTTCCCTCATTTTTGAGATGAACGGTGTGTCAAGCTATTATTGGGTTTCAATGCAGATACAACTTATTTATGCTACTGTTAACAAGTTTTTTCAACTTATTAACACATTTTTGCCACTTTTAACACATATTTTCCATATTTTGCCATGTTATTGCCTCCATGTTTGACACTTTTTAAACAATTTTGATAATTTTCGTGTGCACATAATGTCCTGGCTCTGAAGTCTGACATTATAGTCTTTAAGGTTTAGTCTGTTGGTTCCGTCATCCACATTGTTAGCATTGCAGCAAAAAAGGTAATTCTGTTTGAAGAAAATGGGTTTACTTTAAAAAGGCTTTACTGTATTACAGCATAATGAATATTATTTATAATAATAATAGTGACTTTTAGTCAGGGAAAAATGTTTTTCATAGCTAAACTTTATACTGGACCATAATTTTGCTGACATCTATGGGCCCCTGATTTGTCTAGGCCCCTGAAAGCCATCCCCCTTATCTCCCTTTATGGGCAGCCTTGGATATGTAAGGTGTGCCTTGGGTAAATAAGCACATTTGGCCCCCCTTCCCAGTCCTAATCTAGCCTACGCTCACACTGCTCCAACCCCAACCTGACCTTGACATAGATATGTCATTACATCATAATATTATACACACAGTTTACAAGAAATACAGGGACAAGAATGCAGCAAGCTGTCCAAGAGTTTCTGATGGTGTTAATTACAGTGGCTAGCAGCTTTGACACTGTGACCAACAGGTTCAGTCATGGCTGCTGAGGGGGTTCTCACTAGAGTAAAGCTCAGAGTTGGACATGGTGGCATGCTGGGAAGCTGTGATACCTCTCCAAGAGATAATAAACAGAAGTAGAAGGACTCATGGACTACTGGAGTAGTGGGTGGATTCAGGAGCACGTCACTCCATCAGGAGGAAGTGCTATCCTATCCTTCGTAGCCAAGAGCCTTCCTCTGAAGAAACTGTTGGTATTGAGGGTTTTTTCTTGTTCTTTTATCTCATGTCTGTATCTTGAGCTTTAATCACTCTGCCCCAAAAATGTGCTGTAACATAGTTTACTTTGTATAAAGTGGGGATTTTCTATTCCTTTACATGACATAATACTGCTATATTCACATGATAAGAAAGAGTCATTTTAATATCAGACATGTAAGCAGTTAACACCCACAGGACACTGAAAGAGGATAGGCTTTTCATTCACTAAGAGTCATACTGTAGGTAAATGTTTACATCAAAATAATCATGTATAAGAAAACTGAGTTTTAAGTACATGTGATGTCTCCTGTGTCTGCACTTTTTGCATATCAGAGCTTTCCAGCAGCGCACTGGCACAGAAACTTATAGTGATGCACACAGACAAACACAAGCACAGCATGATTGGCCACACCACATATATGTTTGATGATTATGCTCCCCAGTATGACATAAACCCAAAGCTCAAACGTGTCTGAGGGTTAGAGCAGCTGCTTAGCTTTGATGGTGGCAGGTTGATAGTTATGGATGTGTTTGAATGGGATTAGTTAATGCTGATGGCCAATCCTCAACAGCAACCTCTGCCATCAGTGTGTGACTAGGTAGGTGTGACCTGCACTTTGAGTAGTCAGATGACTAGAAAAGCATGATACTGGCTCAAGTCCAGCCCACTTACTTAGCAGCTACATTAATAATGTGGAGGTGATTTGGCAACAAGAGGTCAGGCCTTCAACAAAACTACACTGCTGCAATTATGGCGATAGATTCACACTGTGATTTAAGTAGTCTGTCATCAGTGATGGACGCTTATCAGAAAAGAAGGATGGAAAATACCCTTTATTTTGTTTGCATCAATAAATGCTGTCACGTACAAGCTGCAGTCACTGCTAGAGCATTGTTCAGTGTCATCTTATATGCAGTGCCGTGAAAAAGTATTTGCCCCCTTTCTGGTTCCTGATATTTTTGCATATTTATCACACTTAAATGTTTCGGATCATCAAACCAATTCCTATATTTCACAAAAACAACACAAGTAAATAGAAAATGCAGTTTTTAAATGGTGATTTTATTTATTAAAGGGAGAAAATCCAAACCTATCTGGCCCTATGTGAAAAAGTAATTGCCCCCCTGAACCTAATAATTGATTGTGCCACCCTTGGATTTATTTTTGGACTGACTTGGCCACTCCAAAACCTTAATTTTATGTTCTGGGCCATTCAGAGGTGTGTTTTGGGTTGTTGTCCTGCTGCATAACCCAAGAGTGCTTGAGCTTGAGGTCATGAACTGATGGCCAGGGGTTGGCCTTCAGGATTTTCTGGTAGACAGCAGAGTTCATTGTTCCATCAATCACAGCAAGTGGTCCAGGTCCTGAAGCAGCAAATCAGCCCTAGACCATCACACTGCCACCACCATGTTTGACTGTTGGCATGATGGTCTTTTTACCAAATGCTGTGTTATTTTTACTCCAGATGTAACGGTCGCACACCTTCCAAAAAGTTCAACTTTTGTCTCATCAGTCCACAAAATATTTCTCCAAAAGTCTTGGGGATCATCAAGATGTTTCTTGGTAAATGTGAGACAAGCTTTTGTGTTCTTTTTTTTGTCAGCAGTGGTTTTTGCATTGTACCTCTCCCATAGATGCCATTTTTGCCCAGTGTCTTTCTTATGGCTGAGTCATGAACTCTGAGCTTAACTGAGGCCACTGAGGCCTACAGTTTTTTGGATGTGGTTCTGTTTTTTTTTTTTGGGACCTCCTAGAAGAGTCTTCATTGCACTCTTGGGAGCCATTTTGGTGGCTGACCACTCCTGGGAAGGTTCACCACTGTTACCAGTTTTCTCCATTTGTGGATAATGGTGGTTTGACCTAACCTGGCACGCCACATCCATCTAGAAGACCACTCCTACACAGCTTTAGGGAAAGGGCAGAACCTTTGAAGAGAAACTCGGAGGCTTATTGGATGAACGTAATGTCTGTCACATCTTTAGGGGCCAATCAGAGTAACAAAACATGTGATGTAGCCACCAGCGAGCTGCATAACACGAATAATGGCTACTGTAGACATGTCAGTGCACGACTTTTGTCGTTTTAGAAAAGAAAACAACTCACTGCTGTTCTTTTTACTTTTGACAGAGAAATGCCGTCAAGTTCTGATAAAACTGGCACTTTAGCAGCATCCATGCTAAGCTCTTCTGCCATAATTGCACCGGCCTCTTGTTGCTGCTTGCTTACATCATGACTCTGTCGCACCCGAAAGTACTGCCCCTCGACGCTGATTGGCCCTGTCACTTTCAAACTGGGCCTGAACGGTTCAGATGGGAGCTTTGCAAGATGGATCCGCCAGTGAGAAACACGGAATTCCTCTGCTTTGCAAGGTTAGGTTGGACCGTGGTTCGCTGGAGTCCCAAAGCCTTGGAAATGGCTTTGCAACCTTTTCCCTTTTTTCCCTTGGTAAATAAAATCATCATTTAGACACTGCATTTTATTTTTATTGGGGTTGTCTTTGTGAGATAATAAAATTGGTTTGACTATTTGAAACACAAGTTTGATAAATATGAAAAGAAAAAAAAATCAGAAATCAGAAAAAGGGGTAATCCTTTTTCAAGGCACTGTATCACTTTTGGTACATTTCCTGAAAATATAGTTATTTCACCAATTAAAAAAAGTTATACAAAATTTCAAATTATGTTGATGATTCAAACAATATTCTGGGAGATTTCTTATAACAACATTAAAAGTCCTGTACCCTTAAAACATCCTCCTATGCCTCGTATCAAACATGAATTGGGGACCATCACCAAAAAAAGGAAGAGTAAAGCTAAGTGGTGGGGGTTTATTAAGTAATCTAAAAGATTTTCAAATAGATATATATACAATATATTTTTTGGGATTTAAGTAGCTATGTGGGTACTTTCCAGAGGCTTTCCTGTACAGAGGCTGCTGCCCTGTATCAGGGCGACAACAGTTTAAGTGTTTTTCCTGCACTGTGGCCATAAGAAACTTGATGTTCAGTGAGTAAAAATAGCAGCGTGTACTTGTGTATGGTTAAGCTCTTTGAACACTATGTTCTTCTACACTTAATGTGCGATTTGTTTGACGTGTAGGGAGCTAAATTTATAGTTTCTTCCTGCACCCACAGACATACACACCTGTGGGAGTCGTTCACAGATCGACATGCGTCCACAGACTCTGTACCACAGACAGACACATCCAGCTGTTTAGCTTCCATCAAGAAGTTAGTAACAGCAGTGCTTCCAGCTGGACTTCAATTGATTGAAGCATTCAGTTAGAAAAATGATAAAGAACCATTTCATCTCTTTTATAAAGCACACACAGGAAAACACACAAACACACACACCAGGAGCATGTAGTGTTTTGGGGTTTGACACTGCAGGAGAGCGATCACCTGCAGTATCTACGCCGCAGGAAATCTGTTTTAATCAAAAGAGGTGTCGAAACAAACACACCATCAGAGCCTGACCTGGAGTGTAGTGACTGTGTCTGTGGCTCTGTTTCTGTGTTTCTGACAGATTGTGATGATGTGTTGAAGATAAACGTTTCTCCACAGATTTATGTCTGACATATTTGTAAGTGTGTAGTGAACGTGCTTCGTACCCCACTGTGTCGTTCTGTTTTTACATCATTCAGTACAAGCCCAACAGCACGCAACTGTTGTCTTCTTCATACACCTGCCATCACGTCGTCACTTTGGTGACAGACTCCTACAGCTTTTTTGGCACACAGTTATTTGTTTTGTTGAAAGCATTCAAAACTGTGGAAACATGACAAAGTGAGAAATAGGATGAAGGATGAGAGATGCGTCCTCTCTTCTCCTACAAAACATTTAGTGCAGGGTCGTAAGTACGTTTGACTTAAGTACATTTTTCAAATTTGAAAAGCCAAAACATTACAAAATCTATCTTTACAGAACTGGTTTGATAAATGAAAGCAATGGAAATTTAACCTGACACACCAGATGGATATGTTTCACACCTTCAATACTAAGTGTTTGGGAAAGGGCAGGGGATTTGAAAAAAAGACTCAGAGTTTGATTGGATGAACGTTCTGTCTGTCACATCTTTACGGGCCAATCGGAACAACAAAACACGTGACGTAGCCGCGACCGAGGTGCGTGTGCGCAGCTACCAAGCTGCATAACGCGAACCATGGTGACTGTAGACATGTCAGTACACGACTTTTGTCTATTTTGAAAAAAAAACAAACAATTCACTGCTGTTCTTTGTTTTTCTTTTAATAAAGAAATGTCAAGTTCTGATAAAACTGCAACATCCACGCTAATATCTTTCGCCATAATTGCACCAGCCTCTTGTTGCTGCTTGCTTACGTCATGACTCCGCTGTGCCCCAAAGTAATGCCCCCAACACTGATTGGTCCTGTCCCTTTCAAACTGGGCCCAAATGGTTAAGATGGGAGCTTTTCAAGATGGATTCACCAGTGAGAAACGAGGAAACCATCTACTTTGCAAGGTTGAAGGGATATTTAAGGATTTTTGAAGTTGGGTCCTATGAGGTGCTTGGCTACAGTAGTAGCGTTAGCCTCCAGTGATTTCCGTGTAATTTGATCCTGTCATTATTACGAGCTCAGAGAGAGCGGGCGCATAAAAAATGGGCTAAGCAAATATGTTGGCTCGCCTGTAAGCTGTGTCGAAAATAAACACAGCGCTTCATTTCTCCCCAAAACCCCCTCTGTGTCAGGTACTAATTTACGATGTAGCTTTCGCCATTCTGTATCCTTCCGCCTCCACACACTGTATTCTCTTTACGTCTGCCGGTCAGCTGTGTTCTACAGAAGTAATAACACAACATCAAGCTAAAACAAGGATAGCATGAGCGATTTTGACATGGGCGATGATGATGTGCCGTTTACTGTGGATACGAGAGGATATTTGTATGAATGGGAGTACATTGAAGAAGAACTTTAACAGATGGATACAGACCGGACTTATACAGCGGACTGAAAGAGAGACCAGAGAACCTTCATTTGAAAGTTTGGAGCAGGAGAGATCCCAAGTTACATGGTGGTGTGGGTGTAGAAAATGCAAACCCATGTCAACCCACTCGGAGAGCTACTGTTGTGTGAGTGGGACTTAGTTGTGACACTTCTTCAGGACATTATTGAATCAGAGGATAGCGGCTCACAGACGCCTGCAGTCTGCATCACACTCCATCCAGAATTCCCTATCTTACTAAACGCCGATGTTTTGCGGACCTTCTCCAACTCTCTGAAGATAAATTGGAAAAACAGACCCCGACCAGAAGGGCCGAATGGAAATTTGTCATCCAGGTAAGCTTATGACTATCGCCGTTTTTCCTCTAATGGCTGGCACAAGTTACAGCCGGCACAAAAATGCACTGAAATTATATGTCATACAAGCCCACCCATTTCTGTGAAATACCACATCTTTGGACTTGACTGTAGGGCATCAGGAAGTTGTGCTCCGTGGCTTAGGCTTTGCAATGGAATTGCCTGTAAATGTGCGAGTGTGTGGTTGTGTGTTTTAAATGTTTATATATCGGTAAATAGTGCTTACCTGAAGTGTAGGTACAGCGGGGCTCTTCAACCTATGCTCGTGTTTTGGTAGTCCTTTTAAATAGTCCTGCTTGGTAAAATGGGCACTGCAATAAACTAAAAAACTAAGAAGGTGGGTGTTTATATCCATATTAAAGCCAAAGTTGGCGAAGACCGATGTCACGTAATACGGTGAAATCTGTATGGTGTCCAGGAGGTGTGCTTGTTTAAACAGCCTGGATAAATGTAAGTACGCGGCATCTTCTGAATCTGCAAAAAAACTGAATGAAAAAGCTCACAATGCGTTGTAGTAACCGATGCTTGACCCTGCTACACAGCAGTCCCACACAGCTGACCGGCAGACGTAAACAGAACACAGTGTGTGGAGGTGGAAGGATACAAAATGGCAAAAGCTACATCGTAAATTAGTACCTGACACAGAGGGGGTTTTGGGGAGAAATGAAGCGCTGTGTTTTTTTTTCGACACAGCGCACAGGTGAGCCAACATATTTGCTTAGCCCATTTTTTCACAAAACTCGTTAATTTACGTGGACAAAATGCTCCCATCTACAGCCGCTATGCGCCAGCTCTCTCCGAGCTCGTAATAACAACAGGATCAAATTACATGGGAATCACCGGAGGCTAATGCTACTACTATAGTCAAGCACCTCATACCACCCAACTTCAAAAATCCTTAAATATACCTTTAAAGGGAATTTTCATCAGTTACATTTCGTAGCACAGTCTGGGTGTTGCACTGCATGAAATAATAACACTCTTTGCCTTTATTCATCACCAAATATCAATATTTCACAAGCAGGGCATGCAGATAGCCTAGTGGTTTAAGGTGCAACCCGTGTACGGGCGGCCTGGGTTCGAATCTGGCCAATGGTCCTTTGTCTCTCCCTGCTCTCTTCCCCATTTCTGACTCTATTCACTGTTCTCCTCTATCCAATAAAGCATAGGTGTCAAACTCAAGGCCCAGGGGCCAAATCCAGCCCGCACGATGACCTCATACTTCTGTTATAACCGGCCCATCAGTATGAGGTCTGCAGATTTCCTCAAGCATAAAAATATAAACTTATTCTTGATGATTTAAGATATCCTTGTTAAGTCACAAAATCTGAAAAAGTAAGGAGTAAAAATATTTATTGAGAGCGATGTTTGGCATTTAGCCCATTATTGTTATAAATATTATATTTTACAGATTATCAATAAAGTTAATAAATTAAAAGGCGCGCTGCCTACCAATGCAGAAGTGCAAAAACTTGCAATACCCCGAGTGTCCACTTGAGGCTGGCTGCAGGAACACTGGAAGTCCCGTCTGAACTCCTGTTAAAAAGCTGGTTTTTACAGAAGAAATGAACTGTTTTACAGCCTGGTTCAAAAAACAGACATGCCTCATTAGCTAATGTTTTCATGTGCTCTCACTGTACGGGGGGGGGCTGATCTTTGTGTACCACAATGGTTTAGATTATATTTAGGAAAAACCTCACTGCGGACTGATTGGCCCATCTCATGTGGTTGACAGATAGCATGACAGGCAGAAGCTACGTTTTTGTCAACTAGAATGCTAGCGAGCTTGCTGACATGAAGCCGAGTTAGTGGGCGGGCCGTTAGGTTGATCCAAAAGTTTGGTTCGGTTGAAACAGCGATTTCAATACGGAAGCCCACAGATTGGCTGTTTGAGTCCGCCTGGCTCATGTCACACAGGCTTTGTCCAGTTCTTTCTACAGTCTATGGTCTTCCCCTCTGGCTGTATTTTTACTCTTCATGGTCTCACTAAATGTTGTTTATACAAAAAAAATATGATTGGCTAGATATTACTTGAGTACTAGCCGATCAACACTTGAGCCTAGGTACCACTGACACAGTGAGTCTAGGGCATCACTTCCTGTTTTCTGCTTTGTGTTGTGTGCCGTATGTGCCATATCTCATCCCCATAGAGCTAGGTGCTAAATTGTTTATTTTCCTTCATTTTTTCATCATGCAATTTTACTTTGCCTCATTTAGTACATTTTATACATCATCATTCAGTCATTCATATCAGTTCCAAATATTGGTTATCAGTCTCATGAGCTTTTAATAATCTGCATCAATGTCTTCCCTGAAGAACTAATATTGTTCGAACCCTGGATCTGACTCATGTCAAAACGTAGGCCAAACTATTCAGCTTACACCTGTCAGAAACTCGTCATTCCACCACATGCAATTAAAAGTGCGAGATGTCATACTATCAAGAAGGCAAGCCTGAAATTCCTAGGGCAGAGAATTACATTTTAATGAAGGTGAAGTGGCATAAAAAAATACCAAAGGACAGATGTTTTCTTCCAGTCAATCAGCTTCCAAAAATGAGGTGCAGAACGTGCAACATTCGGTTTAAAGAGCAGAAAGCCACTCTTTCCCTTATACAGAATCAGACAAACAGCTCTGTGTGTCAGATGCAGTTTCCTATTACGACCAACAGTCCTGATTTGGTGGTCTGAGCCATCCTCGCCCTCTGGACCATCAGCTGGGACGGCTTTAGGTAGAGGAAAGCCGACTGTGCATTCATCTTACCTGTTTCATGAATTTAAAACTGTTGAATTTTGTTAAAGGCATGGCACCTCTATGGCCAGTTCAACTTTTTGAACAGCATTGTAATCCTACTCATCACTCCTCCCTTACTGGCCAATCAGAATGAAGAAGGGCCAGGGCTGTTTGAACAGCAGTGGTGGAGGAGAAACCAATTTGCCTGTGTTTTTGAGGTCTGATGCAAATGAAGAGTATGTTCACCCTGAAGCAACACTTCACTTCTGTACTGCTTCTCTCAAGCTGAGAGCAGCTCTCAGGCTGACACACTGAAAAAGATTCATGATTCATGGAGATCATGAAGTTTCACGATGTCCCATGAATGGGACTCCCATCAAAAAGGACTTATGAAGGTCTTTTAACCATATCAGTCTAGGGAGATGTTTAGGGTACAAAGAACTGTGACTCCACAGTCTGGCTCTTCTGAGTCCTGCAGTAACTAATGTTGCTGTCATCAGGCATGCTGTTTAATGTTTGACTGGCTAGAAAAAACACTCAACAACACACCTTACAGATGGCTTTGTGTTCATTTTCACTGACAGCCAAGTGCTCAAATTCTTCCCACTCGTGTTTGTATTTCTGTTAACGCCTTTGCTTCACTGTTGGAAGCTGATTTCATCTGGAGAAGATGAGTTATTCACACTATGATTGTTTTCAGCTGTGTGGGGAAAATGTCAAAGTATTCTGAGTCTGGAAAACTGTTATTTGATGTGATATCTGCATTTTTGATTGCTCCTGGACCTCTTGTGATAACATTAGCAGAATGTTGCATTCAGGGCAAGCTTTATTGCAGAGTAGCTTTTTATTTCCGCAAAGCTGAACATTTTTCAGGTTGCCTTTTAATGTATTTGGGCCATGATGTTGATGAGTGAACACAGCCTTACCCAAAAAATAATTATAGAGGTGCAAATTAGAAGGATAGATACTAAATAACATACACTGGACTTCTCACTGTGCACATTTACACCCTGTTTGTACACTTCATAAATACACTTCTGGGCTGTCCCTTAGAGATAGGGTGAGAAGTTCAGCCATCCGGGAGGGACTCGGAGCAGAGCCGCTGCTCCTCCATGTTGAGAGGAGCCAGATGAGGTGGCTCGGGCATCTGGTCCGGATGCCTCCTGGACGCCTCCCTGGTGAGGTGTTCCAGGCTGGTCCCACTGGGAGGAGGCCCCAGGGAAGACCCAGGACATGCTAGAGAGACTATGTCTCTCAGCTGGCCTGGGAATGCCTTGGGATACCCCCTGGAAGAACTGGACGAAGTGGCTGGGGAGAGGGCTGTCTGGGCATCCCTGCTAAGGCTGCTGCCCCCTGGACCCGACCTCAGATAAGCGGAGAAGATGGATGGATGGATGGATGGATGGCTTTGTACGGATGCACCTCAATGCATTCTGAAAATAATTTGATATCTAAAAAGTCAAACTGCATGCAGAGATGATCTGGGATAACTTAGTATAGATAGATAAGTTGGTAGCAGAGTAGGAAGATCAGTTAGTGCAAATATGCATTTGAGGTGAAGCATTTATCCTCAGTGATGAAGCTACAATAAACAGATTAAAAAGTCCTGACATCAGAGTAACTCTGTGACTTTGATTGGTCCTCAGAGTAAAATCTGTGATGATATTAGGGTGTAACTGTTTGTGTTGGGTTTCTTTGGTGTGCAGTGTCCTGTAACACCTACCAGAAGGGAGGGGTTTAAACATACAGAGTCCAGTGATGTTACCGATATCTGACCGTGGACCGCTCCAGTCTCCAGTTTGTTTGGTGGCAAATCCAAACCACATGGTAATGGCTGTACAGAGAACAGACTGGATGATTGTGGTGTAGAAAAGGATCAGCAGCCCTTGAGGCAGGTTGAACAACTGAGGCTGATGACAGTGGTGTCATTGGCAGACTTCAGGAGTTAATGCATAGTTAATGCATCGGATGCATGGACGTACTTCCCCTTAGTGCTCGAACGCCCAAAATAGATTGTTAATGCAGAATATATACAGGACCTTAGACCCAGACTGTTTTACCTCAGGTGATGGGATCCAACAATTTTATCATGCTTTATTATCCCATACTATCATTGATTTACATTTCTATTATGTAGACAAATTGAATTTCTGCTTCAGATGGGCTACTAAAGCAACAGGAAATGTGTTTGTGTTTTGAAGGGCATTTTGAAAATTAATGTTGATTTTTTAATCCCCCATTTTCCTGTCAGTGGTCAGTTACTGCTGCCATGACACATCACTGCTGACTGACTGTGAATCAGTATTAAAGAATGTAAGATTATGTGCTGACCCCATTGAAATTAATTCACACTCCCATGCATACACACAAATTCTCTATGAGGTAGTGGGCTATTCAAAAACCTTCATTTCCGTCTCATTAAGAAGAGGATCCTGCTCCACAGCTGCTGCTATTTGGAAATAATTAGGTGCTGATATAAAAATGAGCTACACGTGTGTGCACATACACACAAGTATCTCTTATAAAGGAAAACACACAATGTTATATTTCCATTTGCTGCCTCTGGAAACTAATTCTAACACATGCACACACAAAGGACCATATCCATTTGATGTGGAACTTTGAAATCTGCTTAGAAGAGAAATATGTTTAATGAAATGTTTGATCACCAAATCTCAAAAACAAAATTCCTCCTTTGACCAGAAAAATTGCTCTTTAATACGAGCCAATATGCTGCACGCAGGCAGCACAGATGAATGATCAAGCCTGCTGAAAACAGACGTACACCGGCATGCCAAGCATTTTTCCATCCACTGATTCTCTTTTTTTTATTAACGGCTCATTGGGCGCACAACTGCCATTGATTTATGACTGCACACTTAACTTTGTTATGCACCCTTGCACTGTGTATATGTGTACGAACTAACTTGTGTGTTTTCTATTTGTTTGTCTCCAGCTTCATCAATGATGCAGGCAAAAAGAGAGAGATCAATAAAGAAGAGGAGTGC
This sequence comes from Cheilinus undulatus, assembly GCF_018320785.1. Classification (NCBI taxonomy): domain Eukaryota; kingdom Metazoa; phylum Chordata; class Actinopteri; order Labriformes; family Labridae; genus Cheilinus; species Cheilinus undulatus. The sequence continues at coordinate 35,143,159 of NC_054882.1, forward strand.
TGCTGGAACAGAAAACACTGTTTTACATAGAAGCAACAACTGAGACGGAGAAAGACGACAGAGATCAATTAAATTAAATCACAGCACTGCCAATAACCTGGTGTGTTGCACAAATCTTTGTGTTATTCTTAGGTGTTTTTTGGATAAATTGTTCAGTTCTTTGCTTCTTTACATCGGCCATAGATCAGAAAATATATGAAGAAAATGAAACACAAATAACCATAGTGAAGTATATAATCTTAGCATAAAAATAAGGAGATTTGTGAATGGTAAAAAATTTGTATTCTTTTTTTTAAACAATGCTTCTTGGCAATAAATCTTATACCACTGGACAGCCTGTTTATTTCCCTTTAAAATGGGGCCACATTTGTAAGGAACATGCATTTGTAGGATAAGCACCAGAGCTGAGTAAATGGGTTGTTCCCATATAAAAATTTGCCAAATCATCTCTGCCAATCCCAAAAAGCTTTTTTAGCTGTTGCTTCTCACACTTGTTTTGAGCTTCTGGTACCCCCAGGTGCTGGCAGTTACCTTATTGGCACCTTATTGTCAGTACCTGTAAGCATGGGCCTCACTACGGTGGTCAGGAGGTGTCTGTTCCAAGAATCACCATACCATGTTTGACTGATCTGGATAGGGCCAGTGCCATAGGACAACGTCAAGCTTGTATTTTGGAAAAACAGGTTGCAGCATTATGTGACCAGAGATTGGCTGTGTGCAGTCTGTTCCACATTTTCTCTGTCTCTCTCCACTGAGTTCTGCTTGAAGAGATACCGCGCTTGGGACTGAGGAAATTGACTGCCACAAAAGGATATACAGACTAGGCACCGCTGGGATTTGAACCCAGGATCTCCTGTTTACTAGACAGGCACTTTGACCAACTAAGCCACGGCACCACTGCTTGACTGTTTCTCCCTGAGATTCTGAATTAGACTTAAAGTGGGGGTATTTTGCCTTTTTTCAAGGCTTTACACCATCTCTCTGATACCGGAGTAGTAGCTTTACATGGTTTACAGCTCAAATAACTCCTCATGTTTCTCACGCTGGCGTCCTGAAAAACCCTTTTTTTAACCTCCATCTGAAACTCTTCATTTTTGCTGCTGTCTCTTTAACTTCCCCTGCTCCACGGACCTGCTTTCCTCCGATTGGCCGATTTTCCGGAGGCTGGCCGGCGGCAGGACTCAATGTTTTGTGCCCGCCCCTCCAATGTGGCTAATGTAATAGTGCTAGTAGTTGAAAACTTTGAACGAACTGGTCCGACTGAGTAAAATAAATTTTGATAAATTTTGATAAATAATAAATAATTTGGATATACACCCGTATGTGTTAGACCTGGAGTCTGATCCTGATAGTTTGGAGAGGGGGGGAAGAAAAGCAGCAGCAGCGAAGGATAGAGCAGGACGCATCTGTTTGGTAAGTGTTTAATTACTCTGCTGCCAGTGGCTAATGGCTAAAGGCCTTGAGGGGGCGGTCTGTTCCGCTTTGCCAGCAGCACGGACGAACCACAAACCAGTCAGGAGATCCTATTGTGATGACCTCATCAGTTTGGTCCATCGAAATCTCGTCTTGGTAGAATCTCGGCGAGATTTTCAACGAACCGTTTTCATCAGTTCACACTGTTTCACACGCCAATTCCAAGATTACTGCCGCATACGTTTATCTTGCGGTTTGAAAATTTGCATATGTGGAGTGTGGACACCCAACATTGTGACTTTATATTTATGTTTTAAAAATCAGAAAAGTATAATACCCCCACTTTAAACATATCAACTCAATCTGTGAAGATCTTGTTGCTGTCCCAGTTCAGATAAGTCCAGGAAAAGGACAGCAACATTGAACAGGAAAATTCAAGACACACTTCATTTTCAAATCTCTGATTGTAAGGAGAATGATAGAGCAAGAGTCACAGAGGTCTCAGGGAGCATCATGTGAGGAACACATCATCCTCAGCTGTCTGCAAAGGTGACAGGTCAAAGTGGAACTTCCTGCAGTAATGCCTCATTTGGCAAGCTGCAGCACAAATCCAGCACATGGAAGTTCCTTGAGTCAAGGAAGATGTCCTCCTTGCTCCTGGAGCACCAAATAACATGCACAAACCACCTCTGGGTGGGCTCGAACCACCATCCTCTCGGTAAACAGCCAAGCGCTCTGGCCGATTGCGCCAAAGAGACATGCACAGTGTCCTCAATGACTTGCCAACAGAAAGAGGACCAAGAACCAATAGAAGAACATGCAAAGCACCTTATCTCTATTGAGTTGTACTTGGAGAGATACTGCGCTTGGGACTCAGGAGATTGCCTGCAGCATAAGAAATCACAGACAAGGCACCACTAGGACTTGAACCCAGGACCTCTTGTTCACAAAACAGGAACTTTGACCAACTAAGCCATGGTGCCATCTCTTGACTGTCTCTCAGAGATTCCAATTTAGACTTAAACTTATCAAATCAGTCTGTGAACATCTTGTTGCTGTCCCTGTTCAGATAAGTCCAGGACAATGGCAGCAACACTGAACTGGAAAATTCAAGACACACTTCATTTTCAAATCTCTGGTTGTAAGGAGAATAATTAAGCAAAAGGCACAGAGGTCTCAGGGAGCATCATGCAAGGAACACATCATCCCCAGCAGTCTGCAAAGGTGATAAGCCAAAGTAGAACATGCTGCAGTACCAATCCAGCACATGGAAGTTCCTTGAGTCAAGGAAGAGGTCCTCCTTGCTCTTTGAAGGACCAAGAATTAAGTTTACCACGTCCCTGGGTGGGCTTGAACCACCATCCTCTCGGTTAACAGCCGAGCGCGCTGGCCAATTGCGCCACAGAGACATGCACACTCACAATGGCATCTCAGTGGCCTGTCAACTCATACAGTGTACCTTGAGCCCAATGTAGATGGCATGATGCATGATGCATGATGCATGAAGCATGAAAGGTACGTCTTTGTCCATCAAACCAACGTGTCCCGGTCTGATCAAAAATCAAGATACCAGTTGTAGATGAAGGCACCGCTGGGATTTGAACCCAGGATCTCCTGTTTACAAGACAGGTGCTTTCACCAACTAAGCCACAGCGCCCCTAGGAAGAGCAATTTTTGGGTTAATGGCTTTAAATATCTGGGCATCAACTCTTGAAAGATAATTCAATGAGCAGGCAATCTGTACCTATCTCCGCCTATCTCCATTGAGTTCCGCTTGGGGAGATACCGCGCTTGGGACTCAGGAAATTGCCTGCCACAAAAAGAAATGCATACTAGGCACCGCTGGGATTTGAACCCAGATCTCCTGTTTACGAGACAGGCACTTTGACCAACTTAGCCACAGTGCCATCACTTGACTGTTTCTCCCAGAGATTCTGACTTAGACTTAAACTTATCAAATCAGTCAATGAAAATATTGCTACTGTCCCTGTTCAGATAAGTCCAGGAAAAGGACAGCACATTGCACAAGCAAATTCAAGACACACTTCATTTTCAAATCTCTGATTTTAAGGAGAATGATAGAGCAAGAGGAAGAGAGGTCTGAGGGAGCATCATGCAAGGAGCACATCATCCCGCAAAGGTGAAAGGCCAAAGAAGAACATCCTGCAGTAATGTCTTGTTTGGCAAGCTGCAGCACCAATCCAGCACATGGAAGTTCCTTGAGTGAAGGATGAGGCCCACCTTGCACCTTGAATCCTGGGGGACCAAGTTAAACTTTTACCCAGTCCCTGGGTGGGCTTGAACCACCAACCTCTCTGTTAACAGCCAAGTGCGCTGGCTGATTGCGCCACAGAGACATGCACGCTCACAATGGGATCTCAGTGGCCTGTCAACACATACAGTGTACCTTGAACCCAATGTCCAAGGCATGATGCATGATGCATGATGCATGAAAAGTACGTCTTTGTCCATCAAATCAACGTGTCCCGGTCCGATCAAAAATCAAGATACCAGTTGTAGATGAAGGCACCGCTGGGATTTGAAGCCAGGATCTCCTGTTTACAAGACAGGTGCTTTCACCAACTAAGCCACAGCGCCCCTTGGAAGAACAATTTTTGGGTTAATGGCTTTAAATATCTGGGCATCAACTCTTGAAAGATAATTCAATGAGCAGGCAATCTGTACCTATCTCCGCCTATCTCCATTGAGTTCCGCTTGGGGAGATACCGCGCTTGGGACTCAGGAAATTGCCTGCCACAAAAAGAAATGCATACTAGGCACCGCTGGGATTTGAACCCAGATCTCCTGTTTAAGAGACAGGCACTTTGACCAACTTAGCCACAGTGGCATTGCTTGACTGTTTCTCCCAGAGATTCTTAATTAGACTTAAACTTATCAAATTAGTCAGTGAACATATTGCTACTGTCCCTGTTCAGATAAGTCCAGGAAAAGGACAGCATATTGCACAAGCAAATACAAGACACACTTCATTTTCAAATCTCTGATTTTAAGGAGAATGATAGAGCAAGAGGAAGAGAGGTCTGAGGGAGCATCATGCAAGGAGCACATCATCCCGCAAAGGTGAAAGGCCAAAGAAGAACATCATGCAGTAATGTCTTGAATGGCAAGCTGCAGCACCAATCCAGCACATGGAAGTTTCTTGAGTGAAGGAAGAGGCCCTCCTTGCACCTTGAATCCTGGAGGACCAAGTTAAACTTTTACCCCATCCCTGGGTGGGCTTGAACCACGATCCTCTCGGTTAACAGCCGATTGGGTGGCCGATTGCGCCACAGAGACATGCACACTCACAATGGGATCTCAGTGGCCTGTCAACACATACAGTGTACCTTGAACCCAATGTCCAAGGCATGATGCATGAAAAGTACATCTTTGTCCATCAAATCAACGTGTCCCGGTCTGATCAAAAATCAAGATACCAGTTGTAGATGAAGGCACCGCTGGGATTTGAACCCAGGATCTCCTGTTTACAAGACAGGTGCTTTCACCAACTAAGCCACAGCGCCCCTAGGAAGAGCAATTTTTGGGTTAATGGCTTTAAATATCTGGGCATCAACTCTTGAAAGATAATTCAGTGAGCAGGCAATCTGTGCCTATCTCCATTGAGTTCAGCTTGGGGAGATACCGCGCTTGGGACTCAGGAAATTGCCTGCCACAAAAAGAAAAGCATACTAGGCACCGCTGGGATTTAAACCCAGATCTCCTGTTTACGAGACAGGCACTTTGACCAACTTAGCCACAGTGCCATCCCTTGACTGTTTCTCCCAGAGATTCTGACTTAGACTTAAACTTATCAAATCAGTCAATGAAAATATTGCTACTGTCCCTGTTCAGATAAGTCCAGGAAAAGGACGGCAACATTGCACAAGCAAATTCAGGACACACTTCATTTTCAAATCTCTGATTGTAAGGAGAATGATAGAGCAAGAGGAAGAGAGGTCTCAGGGAGCATCATGCAAGGAGCACATCATCCCCAGCAGTCCGCAAAGCTGAAAGGCCAAAGTTAAACATGCTGCAGTAATGTCTTGTTTGGCAAGCTGTTGCACCAATCCAGCAAGTTCCTTGAGTGAAGGAAGAGGCTCTCCTTGCACCTTGAATCCTGGAGGACCAAGTTAAACTTTTACCCTGTCCCTGGGTGGGCTCGAACCACCATCCTCTCGATTAACAGCCGAGCGCGCTGGCCGATTGCGCCACAGAGACATGCCTACTCCCTTTGGCATTTCAATGGCCAGTCAACACATGCTGTGTACCTTCAGCCCAGACATGATGCATATGTAGCTCTTTCTGTACCTTATCTACTTGGTATCGCCCTAAGTTCGTAAACTTTAATTGCCTTTATGAAGTTAGTTAAGACAGAATCTTTTCCATGCTTTTCATGTGTTTATTCACATGACTGAATTAACTCTACAAACATAGTGTATTAACACCGCCCCCCAAGGTAATCAGTTCATTCATGACTGCATGGGAAAGACGGCGTCACTGGAGAGGTGTGCTTGTTTTGTGCACCTTGGTAGCTGCAACATCACATCCCTGATCTGAATGGATGCATGCAGGTAATCCATAGTGAACAAAGAACTTTTCAAAGAGGACTTTGGCAACAGTCAGGGCTTTTTGTTCTTTTGTTGGGAATGTCTGAGCATACCTTGTGTAATGATCTGTAACAAAACATTGGCAATGCCTTTGGAGTCAGGCTCAATAGAAAGGAAGTCTATACAGACTAAGTCTAATTGGCCACTGCTCTGTGGTTCTTTTAATGCCAAGGTGGCCACTGTCGTTGTGCAAGGACTTCAGAACCATGGACATGTACTGCAAAGGTAAGACAAGCTGGCTGACCTCTCTTCCAGAGGGTCTTTCGGTAACTCTGCACAAGAGGCCACGCTTTATCTGTAGCTTGGGATTTTCTCTCTGCAGCAAGGCAACATCAGGGTTTGGGTGCTTAGGGGCGGAGTCACATTTGCCTTGCTTTACTTGAGGCATGACCTTACTGATGACACAGTCAGAACTCTTGGCTTCTAGCAGTTCTTTATGGCTTAACTCCTCAAGCTTACTCCCTTCAATTTGTGTGAGATAGGAATAAACAGCAGGAATGGCATCAGGGGAAGCACCTGGTTGGTCAACAAATCGAGATGTGCTTTTCCTGGAGCCATCTGTGGTGATTCTGCAGCAGAGAGCTTTCATTCCAGAAGCAGGAACTTCAACATGTCCTTCCTTTGTCTCCTGATGGTTTCTCCACAGTGAGTCAGCATCAGTGTTTTCATGGCCAGGCTTATACTGAACACTGAAGTCATAGGTGGAGAGTGCAGCTAGCCATCTGTGCCCAGTGGCATTAAGCTTGGCAGTTGTCAAAACATACGTGAGGGGATTGTTGCACATTCTCACAGTAAACTTAACACCATACAAGTAGTCATGGAACTTATCGACTACAGCCCATTTTAAAACTAGAAACTCTAGCTGATGGATAGGATAGTTCCGCTCTGGCTGGCTCAGCTTGCGGCTTGCGAAGGCAACTGGGCGGAGTCCCTCAGGATACTCCTGGTTTAATACAGCTCCCAGGCCATTCAAGCTTGCATCTACATGCAATATGTAGGGCTTTGTTGGGTCAGCAAAAGCCAACACTGGTGCATGGATGAGCTTGTAGATGATGGTGTGAAAGGCTGCATCACTAGCTGGGGTCCAACGCTCACTGAAAGGCTCTGAAACCTTAACATAGCTGTTTTTCTTTTCTTTGCTGGTGTCTTTCTTTTTGCACTGGGCTGGAGGGTATCCTTTGGTTAGGTCAGGGAGAGGGTGTACAGTGGGAGAATAGTGCTCAATGAACAGCCGATAGTACCCACAGAATCCTAGAAAGGATCTCAGAGACTTTAGGTCAGTGGGTTTCTTCCAGTGGGTGACTGCACTGACTTTCTCGGGGTCTGTGGCAACGCCTTTGGCAGAGACAATGTGCCCAAGGAGCTTGACTTGGGGTTGACAGAATTGGCACTTGTCAACAGGGATCTTTAGGCCACATTTCTCTAGCCTATCCAAAACATTGAGGAGACATTCCTCATGGTCTTCTAGTGTCTATCCAAACACTATTAGATCATCAAGATACACAAGTACCTGAATCAGGTTCATGTCTCCAACGGCTGTCTCCATTAATCTTTGAAAGGTTGCAGGAGCACCAGTGATGCCTTGAGGCACTACTGGTGCTCCTGCAAATTCAGATTAAGAGATTAAGAAAAACTTTTGTTTTAATCTGAACTTTTGGCTAAGTCAATACGTCTAGATGAATAATGTTCAAGTCCTTTTATTTCACAACGATATTAAATAGTTTTGCTTTATTCCCTACCTATCCATTTTGTCTTTAATTCTCTCGTCTCTGTTAATTTTATTACAGAGTCTACTCTGGTTCAGTCTTTCTTTCAGCTCGCTTTGTGAAAAGCTTTATAAACCACGTCTTCCTTGCATAATTATAATAACAGATATAATGTTCACAATATGGCAACATGCTGACATTATTGCTTTAATTGGTTGTGATTCATAAACGTTTATCACATTTACTTTGATATTTCAAAATAAAATAAATACAGTTTAAAATACTGACTGATCGGTTTACTGTTAGTATAAAATGGAAATGAGAGGAAATGAATACGTTATCCTAAGCTGAATGATCTAGTTTTCATGTCTTTATTATTCCTCTGTTCATCCCTACTGCCTTCTGTGTATCACATGTATTATATGTTTTACAATGAATTTTACAGTTTAAATCAGGGCTAGTAAAGTTACAGTCAAAATATTCACTTGTGCGGCACTTTAAATGAAGTTTACACAAAGAATTGTTGGTCGTCTTTTCATCTCTCCTATGGTAAAGGATGGTCCAGTGTCTCCTAGGCTAAAGGAAAAAATAGAGGAAATAATAAAACTCCTTTCCTTTTCAGTTGGAAAATTTGAACACCCTTTATCATGGCCGAGGCTAGAATGCTTCCAGGTCATTTCACTCAGTTAGGAACCTTCCTAAGCAAAATGGACTATTCCAACGAACCCAAAGTGTCCCGTCTGATCAAAAATCAAGCTATCGGGGTAAATGAAGGCACCGCTGGGATTTGAACCCAGGATCTTCTGTTTACAAGACAGGTGCTTTCACCAACTAAGCCACAGCACCCCTGTCAAATGCACTTTTTAGGTTAATGGCTTCAAACATCTGGGCATCAAATCTTTCTCCATTGAGTTCTGCTTGAAGAGATACTGCGCTTGGGATGTAGGAAATTACCTGTTGCATAAAGAATACAGACAAGGCACCACTGGGATTTGAACCTAGGATATCCTCTTTACTAGACAGGCACTTTGACCAACTAAGCCACAGCGCCATCGCTTGAGCGTCTCTCTCAGAGATCCTGATTTAGACTTTAACAAATCAGATCAGCCTGGGAACATCCTGCTGCTGTTCCTGTTCAGATAAGTCCAGGAAAGAGACAGCAACATTGCACTGGAAACTTCAAGAAACACTTCATTTCAAATCTCTGATTATATACGAGAATGATAAAGCAAGAGGCGGAGAGGTCTCACCGAGAACATCATCCCCAGCCATCTGCAACGCTGATCGGCCAAAGTGGAACTTCCTGCAGTAATGTCTTGTTTGGCAAGCTGCAGCACCAATCCAGCACATGGAAAATCCTCGAGTCAAGGAAGAGGCCCTCCTTGCTCTTGGAGCATCCAGTAACTTACCCCGTCCCTGGGTGGGATGGAACCACCATCCTCTTGGTTAACAGCTGAGGACACTGGCCGATTGCGCCACTGAAACATGCACACTCTCCTTAATCGCAAGTCAACACATGCAGTGTACCTTGAGCCCAATCTCCAAGGCATGATGCATGAAAAGTACTTTCTTGTTCATCAAATCAAAGTGTCCCTGTCTGATCAAAAATAAATCTATCAGGGGTAAATGAAGGCACTGCTGGGATTTGAACCCAGGATCTCCTGTTTACAAGACAGGTGCTTTCACCAACTAAGCCACAGCGCCCCTGTCAAATGCACTTTTTAGGTTAATGGCTTTAAATATCTGGGCATCAAGTCTTGTGAAAAAGCCCCTAAACTGGGCGCCTGCACCGTTGGGGTCCAAATATTCCTACTCAAGCAATTAATGTCGTAAACAAACAGACTTACTGATCTCTGCTCCCAGTATGACTCACTATGATGTTTTTGTAAGACTGAGCTAAAGTTCTCAACAAAAGGCATCGCGACAGCCTGATGTTGATCACTTTGACTTTGTTGCTGCTTTGAGCTGTCAAGTGGTTCTGACAGCTGCTCCCATGTGGCAAAGCCTCCAGTACACCCCATGTTAACAAACTGCCAGCAAACCTCACAATTAACAGCACCTTGTTGAGCACTCAATTAAGCATCCAAAAAAAATCCCCCATATGTTACTGTTTAATTAGCATCGTCATGTTATTGTGACTAACTGACAAACTTTTTCCCAAGTAAAATTCTAAGCCATGACACCTGTATTTGCAGGCCGGCTGATGAATGAAACGGAGTTGAAAAATAGAGAGCAGGGGATGGCGTGCACCAAAGAGCTGAGGTAATCTGTGTGGACAATGCTTCCAGTAGAACTATGGAGCACATGCTCTAACTGCAGTCAGCACAGTGAGCACCCCTTTGTTAGATAAGCTGAAAGTGACACCAAAAGAACTTCTCAAAAGTCATGTATGTCTGCAGAACTGCAGTTGCCCTCAGACAGCTCATGTCTGGACTGGTTAGAAAAAATCACAGCAGCAGCAAAAATAGCTTGTTTTTGCTCAGATTTCATCATCTGAGCAAACTGATATAATATGGAGAACTTTGAGGATAATGACACAACTTTTGCAGCCACTTGATTGACAGTTTTTTAATTTGACTATTTTCAAAAACCATAGATCGTTTTTACGCTTACGTTTTGTTTCCTCAAAACACTTCACTTATAATCTAAAGCAGAGCTGGGAGGAGAGGGGTGTAAACGGACCTTTAGGAAATAGTGATGGGTCGTTCATGAACGAGCTGGTTCAAAGAGCCGGCTCTTCTACATGAACGATATGAGCTGGATCCCGTTTGAGAGCCATTTCATATCATTATTACTACTACTGATTTTATTTTTATATAGATTGTGTGTGTCTGTATGTTACTTGATTGATTAGTGGGGATGATTTTTTGTCCTCTAACACAGGCCCACCATGCATTAAGGATTTGTGTTTGATAGTGTAACAGTAATGTTTTATTTCAAGGGGTGTCATACAGTCCAGCCAATGAGATTTCATCTGGCCTGCAAGGTGTTTTGGGGAGACACTATATTTGGAAAAAAAAAACAAAAAACCCATTATATACTTTTCATCAATTTTAAAAACGTAGCATAGTTGGAGTAAAATACCTGCTCAAATATCAGTCATATATTTTGACATTGTTAAAACTGGCAGGTCAAATGAAGCCAAACTGGTACCCGAATAAAGAGCCATTTGGGAGCTGAAAGAGCTGAGTCTTTTAGCTGAGCCGAGCCAAATGATCCGGATCACTGAAAAGAGACGAAATTCCCATCACTATTAGGAAACAGCATTTGGCCAGTTAACTGTCCCTGGCTGTGCTCTAAAAAAAAGAAAAAGGAAAAAAAACCCATAAACAAATCATACCAGCCTCAGAATGTGTGGGCCTCCTGGAAAAATGCCCAATATGCCAGATTATCACTTGGGGCCTGGTATGAGCATGTCTAAATATCAAGTCCCTTTCCTGGAAGGGTCGGTGTTGGTAATTACTGTAATTAAAACAGTACTGTGGCTATTTCTAAAGGTCTCAGGATACCATATTAATGTATTACCAAGTGATTCTGGTGTATCACAGCGGCGGGCACAGTGGCATCTACATATTGATGTCTATGGTGAAGGCTGCTGTCGAAAGTGTTCATTAATTTTAGCTAATCCCATTCACATTCACACAGGTAGAAGATTGGGGGTGGAATATTTTCCTCAGGGACTCTTTGACATGCAGCCACAGTAGTTGGGGATTGAACCCTCAACTGTAAAGAGACAAGCACTCCATTACTGAGCGCAGCTGCTCTAAATTACATTTGGTGTTACGGCATTAGTACGAAAACATTTCTGACATTTAATTTTTTCTTTAGGGGACAGGATCAGTAATGTTTGAGGAAAGCATGAAAAATACATTAAACTGAGAGAATCAGAAGAAGAGTAATTGGTTGTTTTTCAGGTATACAAGGTAATGAAGCAAGTCATGCATGCAAGATACATCAGGCTGTACCTGCTGGTTTTTATTCATATAGGTGGATGCTTATGAGAGGCAGTGTGCCAGGGAAAGAGGAAAATAAATCAGAGTGAAGTGCTGCTTCAGTCCTGGACTGATTATGGTAATTATTGGCTAATTTTAAGCATTTGTGTAATAACAAACAAAACTTTAGAGAACGTGGAGGATGTTATTAAGACTGTGCTCGTATGATATCTACAGTACATTAGCAGGTGCCTGTTTATTCTTACAAATGTATGTAAATGTGAGAGTGGATGAGATGCACTAAAGATGTGTTACCTTGTGGCTGATATTTACAAAACTGTTTGTTTTTTCAGTCTGATGAATCTGTTAGTGGTTGTCTTAAAACACACAGATGGTTTTCTTTGACCATAACTCATGTTAAAGGGGTATTTAAGAGTTTTTGAAGATGGGCTGTGTAAGGTACTTGGTAAAAGTGGTCATATTAGCCACAGGACATTTCAGTCAGCATCTTATATAAAAGCTGTTCTATACAGTGACATAGATGGGTCAAACAAGGCCACTGACCATGTTGGTTTCAATGTAGACTATTCAGACAAATTTTAAGCGTTTATTTTTTGTTTTGAAAGCCTACTCCTCTCAGTCTTTAGGCCCACTGAGTCTCCCTCTGCAGGGAATCTTTCTCTGCATACTCCATGTTACCGTATTCTCTTGTGTCCACAGTTGACGGCACGTCCTTTTACTCAAGTTTAATTTGTTGATGTCATCAACAGCTCTCTGCAGACCCAGGGGATAGTGATGCAGTGAGGTGGAGGAACACATAGCCACTTTGTTGCATAACAAAATAGTGCTTCCAGGCTTTCTGGAGGAAATACCTAATTTTTTTTTTTTTTGTATGCAATCTTTTCATTCTTTTGTCAAACATGTACCCATAGAGTAACCTTGCAAAGCATGGATTCCCCCGTTTCTGTGTTTCTCACTGGTGAATCCATCTTGCAAAGCTCCCATCTGAACAGTTTGGGCCCGGTTAGAAAGTGACAGGACCAATCAGCGTCAAGGGGCAGTACTTTTGGGCGACAAGAAGCAGGTGCAATTATGGCAGAAGACATCAGCGTGGATGCTGCTAACAGCATTGAGTTGTTTTCTTTTCAAAAACAACAAAAGTTGTGTACTGACATGTCTACAGTCGCCATGGTTCGTATTATGCAGTTCTCTATAGAGTTTACACCTCTGTAGGGGATACAACGTCACATGTTTGGTTGCTCTGATTGGCCCGTAAAGATGTGACACACAGAACGTTCATCCAATCACTCTCCTTGTTTTAGGGGTTTACCAGATGGATGTGTGAAACAAATCCATCTGGCGTGTCAGGTTACCCATAGAGCGGGGGCGGCAGCCCATTCATTTTTCCTAATAATGACAGTTTACTGGCCCAATCACGTCTTATGTGCTGTCAAAAGTGCCATTAGAGTAAAATAAAACAAGTGTGGCTAACCGTTAGCTAGCTGCAACGTCCATTGAGGCAATGTCAGTTCAACTCCACTCCTTGCAGTTGGATTTTGGTGTTTTTACAGGGCATATATTAAAACATATTTTTGTCACAGAGTTTAGTCCTTTATTTCCAATGTCTTTCCCCTGATGTCCTTCCTTCCTCCCTTAGCTTGCTTCCTGTCATTACGTTCCACTAGACAATCCACAGAGTACACGATTGGCTGTCCCCAACACAAAAGGATTGCTAATCTTAAAATAAACATTATTTTAGTGAGCCCTAATTACCTAGTTCATTTATAGTATTAATCCGTCATTATCAGGTAATTTCTTAAGAATAAGGTAGTAATTATTAAATTGACATGGTGCAGAATAAAAACTTGGCAATATTATGTAAGTATTGACCTAGTCATACACTATTTTAACAAGTAATTCCTGGTAATAGTGTGGCAGTTCTCTGGTAATTAGGTGGTGTTTTGCCTCAGCCCTAAACCCAACCCTCGTGCTATCACGTCATTTCTCTGGTAGGTATAAATAGATAGTAAAATGATCATTTCCAATACAACTTGCTTGACAATTGCTGGCAGTTAATTCATGTTGGCCCACCAAATTAAAGTGAGGCCTTCTTTAATAATTTTCAAGTGATTTCTAGGGTTAGGTTTAGGATTGGGCATTAGTGTACCACCTAATTACCAGAGAAATGCACAACATTATAAGTGTATATATGCAGTATTACCTAATGCATTATAATTCATTTTCTTAATATAACCATGTTTCTGAGTTATTTCTTGGAAAAATGCCAACTTATTACAAGGTTACTGCCACTTTATTCTTGAGAAATTTATAGATAATTACCATGTATTACTATAAATTTACTAGGTAATAAGGACCCACTAAATTAAATGTTAATGAAAATTTTTAATATTTATGATTTCAGATCATAAAATCTGGCAAGAAAAGCTTGAGAACAATCAAATTATCTGTTTTTTTTTTGTTGACAATGATGGGAAGGGGGGATTTATGTTAGTGTGCACTCTGCCTTATTCACAAAACAGAAGGATTAAATATAGCCCCCTTTTTTCACTGCAATAAAACAGCATCTCTGTCTGCTCGTGCTGTTTTAAATGAATTGTTTTGCACTCATCTGGGGACAAATGTGCCTCTTTCTGTGCAAATCATTCTCATTACAAAGAATCTACTTTAAAGGGCTGTCACGCACAAACTTTCCAGTGATCAAGAAATAATTCCGCCTCTGATGACTGAAAAGATTGTCTGAAAATAAAGTTTGAAAATATTATTTTGACCCTAAATTTAAGCAGGGGTTAAATCCCTCCAGGGCTTTTGCCAGCCTGTCATTTCATCCATGTGTAGAGCAATTTGGAGTCGTCACGCACCATGACAATGCAACTGTAGTTTTGTCCTTGAGTTATCCTTGTGTGGCCTGGCCACTCTTGTTACATTGAAAAATGCAGCTTCCAAACACTGCTAGTAAAAAGAAGATATGACTATAGCATGCGTTTTTATTAAGTGGCCTACAACACTGGTTTATTTACAAGCAGGACACAAACAGGCTCTTTAAATCAGAGCAGAGTTCACTAAATGTACCAGGAGCTGGAATTCACAATAACAGGTAGACTTAGAATCACCAAAATTATCAAAAATAAATATCAACCGATAAATGCTTCTTAACAGCGGGGTATCAGAGAGTCTGAGTTCATTTCAAATTTCTTAATAAGCTCTCGGCTCTTCGTGCTAGCTCCAATGTTGCTTTACGCCAACTGCCACAATGCTCCAGCCTCGAGGAGACGATCTGAGGTGGACTTAGAAAACCTCCAACTTCAGCCTTCCTGCTCTGCCTCTCATGAATCAATCAGGATCCAAAATTTTGAGATTTGCGGCAGCTATGAGTGAAGAAGTGCCGGCGGATGCTGCTGCTCTACTGTCAGGGGATCCGCTTGCCTCCTCAGCTGCTTCCTCTCATTCCTCTGACATGATCCACACCCACCTGCTGACCCGTCTGCTTCTTGTTCTCTGGCATGACTCACTCCGTCCCGCGCTGCTTCTCAGTGCATGCTGCCTCATTTCTCTTGTATCTGTTGATGATCTAGACTCTGTGGCTTGACTCCAGGTCACTATAGTCTGATCAGTCTCGTTGTGAAGACACATCATTAAAACAAACAAGGCATCAAAAAGTAAATGAAATACCTACACACAGAAGTGTAGCAAACCCAGCAGAGTGTGTAACTCTGTCTGGTCTCGGTCTCAGACTGGCCAGACTCACTTTAGTAAATTAACTTTAAAGATATTTAGTTTTGGACATATGCACCATCCATGATCAATTAATAAGTGCACATGCTCTCTCTCTCTCTCTCTCTCTCTCTTTCACTGCTCTCTGATAAACACATTTGCTGCACAGAAACTCATCACATTAGTTTCGTAACAAGATATAAGAAAGACACACCCTTGAGTTTTATCTTTGAATTTTCGTGTTTTTTCACAATTAAGTTGACAACATATGTTGCAACCTATGACAACAAAGAAGATGTAAAGTCCAGGACACCTTTGAGAGGAAGAATGAGAAATTTCCATCAAGAAAAAGACAATAAAGAAGACCTTGGTCTCAACGACAACTCCTGGCTAGCTTTAAAGCCAACAACAACAGCCAGTAACTGCCACAGAACGCTGCCTCATCAACAGGAGACTACTGAATGCTACCTACTGAGGAAGCATGGCAGCGGCATGTACGGATGCAGCGACCCGGAGCTCCATCACAAGCAGCAAAACAAAGCCCTTCCCTCATACCAGCACTGACACTCTGTGCGTGACTGCTGCTTTGACTTCTTCAATTCCACCGTTGTCAGTTTACACCAATTTGCCAAATTTTAACCAGTTTTCATCATTTTTTCCCCACAGATTTTCACAAATTTTTGTCATTTAACACTTATTTTGGCCATTTTAAACCATTCCCACCAATTTTTCTGCCTGTTTTTTCCACTTCTAAACAACGTCTCGCCACATAAGCCAAACGTTGCCTCTGTTGACCCATAATTGCCACTATTAATCTCATTTTACCACTTTTAATGCCCATTTTTTCCCACATTTCTGTTATGCCCATTTTTTGCTATTTTGACCAATATCTGCCTATTTTTTTTCTTTCTAAGTTAAAACTATTTTGCCAGTTTATATTGATTTTTCTTCCCCTTTCACCAGATTTATACCCATTTTTGCCAATTTAAAGCCTTCTCAGCCACTTTTTTACCTCTCTTTTACCACTATTTATGCCTTTTTTCAGCAAATTTTGTCATTCTTATATAATTTTTGCCACTTTTAAGATCCAATTTCACCAACTTTTCCACCATTTTTTGCCATTATTAACCAATATTTTTCCCATTTTTAACCCATTTTGATTCTTTTTTTTCTTACAAAATAGATTTACATTTTTAAGAAGTCTTTATACTATGGATATCACAGCTTAACTTTACAATTGACCATACTTTTGTTGTCCTCCATGGGCCCCCAGTTTGGCTGGGCCAGGAAGCTCTCTCTCCTTTCTTCTCCCTTATGGGCGACCTTGTCTGCACATGACTGTTCTTGAATGTGCATGGCTGTGTTCAACCACCTTCAGGACAGAGGGATCCTCGGTCTCTGGCACCTTTATTTTGGGGGTCACAGGCTAAAAAGGTTGAGAACCTCTGATCTAAAGGCCCATATCACAAAAAAGAGATGTCTCCAAACCACCCCACCACAGGCACGGCACACTGTGGACTCATGACATTATTTAATATTAGCAGTGTCATACTGCACATATGATACAGTTCAGCCGGTGGGAAGGGTTTTATCTGGCCCCTAACAATCTTGGTGAGATTCAGGGTATTTTCTACATTCATTTTTCAGACATTTTTGAAAGAAATTTTAGCCTAAATGAACTATATACAAAGCAGAGTAAGAGGTAAATATGACTACAATAAATTAATCAAACATGGCACTTTGAATGATCTTCATAAGCATGAAGGAACATTTGTACTGGTGCTTCACTGGTGCTGATGCTACATAGCCCAGAGAGCATGCTGTCTGAGGAGAGAGGTGGACACAGAAGGCAGGGCATTTCAAATGAAATGGAAGAAGCCTAGAAGTTAACCATTGGTGCACAGCTGCATTGCACGCTCTCATCCTGATGGAGTGAGTTCTGTGCAGATTTACCAGTTTTCAACAAAGCTGTGTGACTCATATAAGAGACTCAGGCACCCACAGGCTGAGTAATATCAGAGAAATATTGATCAACTTCAGTTTGATTATTTATTTGTAAGTTGTACTGATCATTGAAAGTTTGAGTGTCACATTGCTTCTGCATACTTTGATGCGTATGTCTCTAGTTTGAAAAGCTTCATTTGAATTGAACATTTCAGAATAGTTCAAACATATTATAATGCAAATACAGTCCTATCACAGAGAAGACTGCTGGCTGAGCCGAGTAACAGCAATGCTTTTTAAATAATGCACAGAGATGGCCCAGATTTATTGTTCATAAATGAAAGTCAGTGACTGAGTTAGATTCTGATTGTATGAAGACATAGAGGAATGCACCATCAGGGCTAAAATATGAATTTAGGGCGGTTGCACAGCATTACAGCTATACCTAACCATACCAGCCGCTGTTGGATTCATTCTCAAAACTCTAAATGCAAAAATATTTAAGGAGCAGCATGAGTCAAGACAGACTCAGTGGATTTGCAATTTGGTCAACAGAGAACAGCCAAGACAGGAAGGTGGACTTAGCAGGATAGTAATGGACTGCTGAGTTCAGTATCCAAACTCTTAATTGGTGAATTGTTACAGAATGGGATGTTTTTTATATAGCAGTTCTGTTGTTAGCTCATATGTTAGTTGAGTAGTTCAAGCTGCCTATTTTTTGGACGTTTGGTTGAATGTAAACAGTGAGGTGGTTTGAGCTTATGTCACCAATGGTAACTGTTGTCCCAGCTGCTGCCTGTGGTGCTGATCAAAGGCTGCTTTTAAGACAGAGTCATAGTCTTGTTCTACATAGTTGGATACATTTTCTGTTGCAGAGTTGTCTAGAATTTGTGTGTGCCTGTGAGTGTTTGTACAAATGAGCATGTGAATCTGTTTGGGTGGGAGTGTGTGGGGAACTTGGTCCCAGCACCAACTTGTGCTGCCACTGCTAATGTAAGTGAGGGGCATACATGGGGAACATATGGACACAGTTTAAAGGTCACATATTACCCCTTTAAGACAAGTTTATATTGGTCTCAGAGGTCCTCAAATCATGCCTGTGAAGTATGTTGCTGAAAAGACACTCCAGTATTGGAATTTTTGCATGTCTAAAAACCTCTCTGTTTCAGCCCTGTGCAGAACGAGCTGTTTCTGTGTCTGTGACTTTAAATGTTATTGAGCTGTCTGACTCCACCCTTCTCAGGAAATGGATGTGGCTTAATGGGTGTGGCAGAACTTTCTTCCAAGCGAGGAAGGCCAACCGAACCTGGGGGCAGTGCTAACTCCCCACATGACATCATGAGGGGAAAATCTGAGAATGGCTTGTTTCAGCACACATTTTCTGAAAGGTGGAGAAAGAGAGGGGGGAGGGAATGGATTTTTTTGGTACTTGAGGGGATTGTGGACAGGCCAGGGACATATGTTCTTGCTAGAAAAGCCTAAAAATTTGTATTTTTAATAATATGTCACTTCTGATAAACTGGCATGTAAGCATAGATTGTGCCGCATCCCAAGTTTTTTGACTTCTCTCATAGTAACGCAGATTTACTCTGATGACCCTAAAAAAATAAAATAAAAAATTCTAACAAGAGCTAAATCTTAATTTTTGTCACTGTTGCGGTGGGCATACTCGACTAATAATGCTGATTCTGATTCATTGTGTCCTGAATTTAAGTTTAAAGGCTTAAATTATGACAAAAGTAAATTTATTATTTCCAAAAGGTCAAAACATGAATTTGAAATTGAAAAATAATGTTTTTTTAATGGCAAATATATCAGTGAGAAGTTGAAATCATGAGTTTAAAAGGTCAAAATATGAAATAATGTTTTTTAATCATGTAGAATCAAAAGTCAAAATATAACTCAAAATTTTATGAGTGTAAAAGGTCAAACTATGGGATTATGAAGTCAAAGTTTGGAGTTGAAATTATGAGGCAAAATACAAAATAATTAGTTAAAAAGGTCAAAATATCACTTAAAATTAGAATTATGAATCTTAAAGCTCAAAATATTATATGAGAAGTCAAAATCATGACTTGAAATGCTCAAAATATGAAATTAAAAGTCAAAATCCTAAGTTTTAACCCTAATTGTGAGATGCAAAATTGACAATGTGAAATTAAAACACAAATAAATTTCTTTTTCCACATTCCTGACCTCTTATCCAAATATCTGTACTCCTCACTTTTTCAGATTTTGTGATGTAACAAGGATATCTTAAATAATCAAGGATAAGTTTACATTTTTATTCTTGAGGAAATCTGCAGACCTCAGACTGATGGGCCGGTTATAACAGAAATATGAGATCATGCCCGCAGGCCTTGGGTTTGACACCTGTGCAGTAACACTTCTCACATATAGGTGAGTTTATTTACAAGACCGCTCATGACATACCATCGAGGTTAAACAGCATGTATAGCCCCAGATTAAGACCCCAAAGCACAGCTGGAGACAGATGCAGATTGGTAGTTCTCCTGGGAATGTAGACTTTATTCACAGTTAAAAGAAAAACAAAAGAACCCTGAAATTACAAAGGCTGGCATCAGTGGACCACAGGCTTCATCATTAATAGATCAGACGTGTGTTAAACTGAACGTCTGAGATTTTACCCTCAATTACAAAAGATATTTACAATGCTTTTCAGTGGCAGACACTGTTTCCAGGGCTAACAGACGTAAGAGTGTCAGTTACAAATACATGGTGCATGGAACACCATGACAGGACCACACACATCATAAAAATCTGTTTTTCATATACAATGTTTTTGAATGTTTTTTTTTGCAACATGTTTCTTTCAACCACAATACTTAAATTATCATAAAGACATCAAAAAAGCAAAACTTTTTTTCCTCTGGGTCTCAGGAGGATATAGAATTACTCGTTCCAAGAGAGGAGCATGCATCAGAGCTCTGGAGTTCACTGATTTATTCTAAACACAAACAACGAGAGGAAGACCACTGGTGTAACGGATTCTTCCAGAGGGAATCTGTCTATTAAGACATTAACTGTTTGTCAGGAAGGGAACAGAGTCATTACCATGAAAAATACAACAGCAGCCTGAAGTGTTTAAATATGTATACTAAAGACATACATAAAGCACACAGTCGTGGCTGCAGACTCACAAACACATGCATAATGGATGGAGGGCATTATCAGTGTGTCCTTTCTATGCCAGCTGTGTATTCATGAGATGAGATTGCAGAGAAGGGACAGAATTACAATACCTTTATACACAGAGACATGGCAGTGACTCAGTCTTTTTCAGTGCTTGGAAACACTCAGACAGACCTTGATTTCTTTCATCCGGCTGGTCCTGTGTTGGGGCATTTTAAAACGATGGGATTAAGAAACTTGTGGTGGAGGTATAAGGAAAGATGGACCCTTTTATGTGCATTATGACGTCAGTCCCACTGGATGATGGAGGTACCCATGCTGACGTTAGGCAACAAATGCTCTGTAACCATTGATTTTATTCCTCATACCACTTTCAGCTTGAATAATGTATGACTGCTTGTGTGTCATGGACAGGCTTGTGCTAGTGCTTTCGCTGTGATTTTTTTAGAACTGTATCAAATGTCAATATGTGTGTTTCATATCCAGGTAAATTTTGGAATTAAAAAGAAGGTTGGCCTTCTTGGCACAAATGTCAGTGTCTGATAAAGGAAGTGTGTCATCTTGAGGGTGATCACAGAGAAATGAAGACTTGAAGAGGATCTGTACGTGATGATTTATGGGAGCTTTTAGAGATGAGATTCTCCACTCAAGGTCAAGACCAGCCCAATGTGGCCTGCAGACTGGAATCAAAATAAATAAATAAATATGGATCCCTGCACCAACCTTAGGCCCAGGCAGACTCAAATTGGGTCAAAGATGTCCTATCAGACATACACTGTATTGCCAAAAGTATTTGCTCACCTGCCTTGACTCGCATATGAGCTTCAGTGACATCCCATTCTTAATCCATAGGGTTTAATATGACGTCGGTCCACCCTTTGCAGCTACAACAGCTTCAACTCTTCTGGGAAGGCTTTCCACAAGGTTTAGGAGTGTGTTTATGGAATTTCTGACCATTCTTCCAGAAGCACATTTGTGAGGTCAAACACTGATTTTAGACAAGAAGGCCTGGCTCTCAGCCTCTGCTCTAATTCATCCCAAAGGTGTTCTATCAGGTTGAAGTCAGGACTCTGTGCAGGCCAGTCAAGATCATCCACACCAAACTCTCTCATCCATGTCTTTATGGACCTTGCTTTGTGCACTGGTGCACAGTCATGTTGGAACAGGAAGGGGCCATCCCCAAACTGTTCCCACAAAGTTGGGAGCATGGAATTGTCCAAAATCTCTTGGTATGTTGAGTTTCTTTCACTGGAACTAAGGGGCCAAGCCCAGCTCCTGAAAAACAAGCCCACACCATAATCCCCCCCTCCACCAAACTTTACACTTGGCACAATGCAGTCAGACAAGTACTGTCCTCCTAGCAACCGCCAAACCTAGACTTGTCCATCAGATTGCCAGATAGAGAAGCGCAATTTGTCACTCCAGAGAACACATCTCCACTGCTCTAGAGTCCAGTGGCCGCGTGCTTTACACCACTGCATCTGACGCTTTGCATTGCATTTGGTGATGTGTGGCTTGGATGCAGCTGCTCGGCCATGAAAACCCATTCCATGAAGCTCTCTACGCACTGTTCTTGAGCTAATCTGAAGGCCACATGAAGTTTGGAGGTCTGTAGTGATTGACTCTGGAGAAAGTTGTTGACCTCTGCGCATTATACGTCTCAGCATCCGCTGACCCTGCTCTGTCATTTTACATAGCCTACCGCTCAGTGGCTGAGTTGCTGTCATTCCCAATCGCTTCCACTTTGTTACAATACCAGTGAAAGTTGACTGTGGCATATTTAGGAGCGAGGAAATTTTACCACTGGACTTGTTGCACAGGTGGCATCCTATCACAGTACCACGCTGGAATTCACTGAGCTCCTGAGAGCGAGCCATTCTTTCACAGATGTTTGTAGAAACGGTCTGCATGCCTAGGTGCTTGATTTTATACACCTGTGGCCATGAAAGTGACTGGAACACCTGATTTCAATTATTTGGATGGCCGAGTGAATACTTTTGGCAATATAGCATACCAGAGTATTATATCTTACTCCAGATTTTTTAGTTTGTCTTTTGATAACATCAGAACCACTATCCTAAGTGCAGATCCATATTCTTCACATAATGAGGGAGAAAAACTGTTAAAAGTGCCTGTGAAATAGTGTAGTGAGGGATGAATGAGGGACAGCGGTGCAGTATTACCCACAGGTGGCGGAAAAAGAAGCAAACACTTCAATCATCACCTGTTCTAATGCAACTCCAATGGGGTGATTGAAGAGCTGTGCAGACTGTAGTCTATAGTCTTATATAGTGATGGGAATTCTCTTTTTACAGATTGGGATCACCCAAACAGCTTCTCATCTGGTGCCATTTTTGCTACTATTGCACATTTTTCTGCCATTTGATTTATAAACATGCTAGAGCTTAATTTTTAATTAATGGCAATCTAATGTCATTACATTTCAAATTTCCTGTTTCCCCAAAATTTCTTGTGGGTCAGATGAAACTTTCTCACTGGCTGGGCAGTATGACACCCTGTATGAAACTTTAATGTTACACCAGGAAGCATGAGTTCAATAATGCATGGTGTCCCTGTGGAGAAAAGATCATCCCTATTCTGCAAATCAAATTACAAAAAAGAGATCAGGTTCCCATCATTCACATGCAACATCCTTCTTTTTAAACTGGCTAGTTCACATCAGATCACTATTCTGTTAACAGGCTGGTACACTCCAAAAGCCCAGTGTGTTTAATGCACAGTGATTTTTGCAAATTGGCTCCTTAACCTCACTGCTCTTTTTAAAAATGTAAACAGGAAATGAAAAAGTTTGTAATACTGTAGGGCAGGGCTATTCTAATACAAATTCAACCTGGCTAAATTTTAAAAGTAAGAAATGTAGCCGGGCTGAACATGTTTGGTGCCCAGTAAGCAGCTGGTAATATCAAATCTGGAACCAATACAGATCAATTTAATGAAAAATATGCACTTTTTATTCATAGTCTCCCTTTTAAATTTGGCAACAAGACAGAAGTACATCAAAAAAGGCATAAAAACACAACAAGCTGTATTTTGAACATAACCTCAGGTAGTAGAAATGTTTCTCCCTTGAATAAAATAAAATAAATAGAATGAAAAAGCAGAATGAAATTCTTTAGATAATAATCATAGACACATCTTACCCAGGCATATCTTAAAGTGCATAAAATCTAAATTTGCACAGTTGTAGCTACAGTTGAAAAGCTGCTTTATGCGACCCTCCTCCACCCCAGCGCCTCTTCTATACTATATATGACTTAATTAATGCCATTCAGTTGTAACTGATGCCGGCTTTGGGTTTTTTTCTGCTAATTTCCCTGCTTCAGCCGTTCCTCATTGGCATAGGAAATGGCAGGAATGTGTGCTGTTCCTCCTTGATGCTTTCCATGTAAACATGTGTAAGGGTGGGGGGGGGGGGTGGGGGGTCTGAAAACAGCTACATCACCATCAAATATACATACTGTAGATAACGGCAATAAGTGCAAATTAATAAGAAATGTATGTTTCTTGACAAAGTGGTCCTGACTTAGGTGCAGTCAAGTGGCCAGGCCTGGCTCAGAGAGAACATGCAGGCTCGAATAGGGTCAGACTGAAATGCTTGGCCTGATCTAAGCTAGGATCTTTGTTGTCTAAGTGGTAAACACCGTCACTCAGTGATCTTGAAGCAAACCAAATCCTTGACGCCAGCGTGGCTGTCCTCATGAATACTCTTTCATGTAGTTTTTCATTGAAATGTCAAATATGCTCATTAAAAATGTATCTAACGAAAAACAGACAAAGACGCACTCATGGGTACCCTTTTAGTTTTCAACATCTCATTTGGTGGAAGGTCACCAACAAGGGCAATAATTTGAACCATAGCATTGACATTTTCTAGCTTTAGCCCATTCATTGATCTGCTATAAATGAGATGTTGCTGTGAAATATGCTCTTTTATGCCTTATAAAATGATTTGCAGGTGTTTAACACTGACATTTCAAGCTTTGTAAGCTTTCCTTGAACAAAATGCGCATTATACAGCCGTGTGTACTTTGATGGCTACCAATCTTTCTAGTGTATGGATGTGATCCTTTTTGCCCTCTCTCCATGCCTTTGCCTGCTGGGACACCCTGCTGCAACAAAAGGTAACCATGACTGAATATGTAGATTAAATATTACCACTAGTAATCTGTGGACAAGAGTATCTGTTTAGCATTTTCTGAGTAACATGCCCCTTTTGCCGTCTGGACATGGGTGGATAGACATTGTGACTTCAGATGCAACAAGCCAACACTGTTATTGAATAATTACAAAACAATATGTAACAGCTGTGTCACAAACTAAAATGTAAGCTCTGGAGTAGCAGGTGTAGACCGGTAAGAAACTGGGCTGGACTAGAAATGGGCTAATGACCAGAAGACTAGAGTTCGGCTCAAGGAGGGAGTGGCAGGAGACTGAATTTGCTTTTGGTTGGCACCATATATTATAGAAATTATTTAGTAAATGACGTACAAGTATATACACAGTGTACACAATACAAACCGAATGGCCATTTGAGGAAGACACAAAGTGCTCAGTTCAGATACAAGGGCATCACAGTGAACGATTGCAATGCAATAAATATTGAGAGTCCAGCAATGAATTTAGTTCAGCCACTCAGAAAATATCACCCCAGCCCACCCACTGTTCATCGGCACCCACGTCTGGGTTTGACCGGTCGTCCAGAGGGAGGTAAGTGTGATAAGAGTTCGTGAAGGGTGTGATTAGCTGGGTGGCCAATGGGGCAGTGTGTGTGCGTGGGGAGAGAGTTCCGTGGGCTGCAAAGAGCCCCCTGCTGGGCCAGCAGGGGAGGTACGACTCTGCAGTGCTCTCAGTTCCAGTGGCTCTATAAGCTCTAAGCCTGCTCCTTCTTTAGCTCGCCATCAGGATCAAAAATCTGGCCTGCAGAACAAGGCCAAAGTTCAATGAATCATTTGGTCACATTATATCCTTAGCTTCAGTGTGCACACAAATCCAAATAGCACTAGTTGCACTATACATAATCTCTAGTACCATAATTCAGCAATAGGAAAATATATTAGTAATATGTAACAGTATTTACATTTGATGTAAATACCAAAATATTAACTGCATTATTTAACAAGACATCAATTCATAAATTGTCAAAAGACATTAGTTCATAAATTGTGAAATACATTCAAGTCAAAAGTGCTTAGCTAAAGTGCTCAGGTAACATAGCACTCGTCTGATAGCATCCATTCACATTTAAAGGCATGAAATAAATTATAAAATTATTTGACTTCCAAACAATACATGTACAGACATTAAGCTATCATGTCATTTGATTTAAGCGTGAACATTTCACAGAAACAGGCATAAAGTATGACAAATGAACAAGCTAACCTAAGCTAAGCTATGCTAAGCTAGGCTAAGCTAGGCTAAGCTAGCGCTAGCACAAACAATTTATCACTCACCAAATTCCACAGACTACGCCTTAGACACGCGCTCTTTCAATAGTATAAGGGACACGCTAGAAGGCTCCTACAAGGGAATATAAGTCTCATTAAGTGTCAAGCGAAATTAAGGTGAAAAACAGTGAAAACAAACGTCTACAAACCTGCAACCCGACTCTCAACCAACTTCCCCACAGCACCTTCCCAGACTGAATCGCAGTGGTACAATAACCAAACGCGACTGGCCGCGCAAAGTCACGTGACCGCATGACGTCACGGGGAGAACGGCTGTGATTGGCCAGACTGACGCCGAGATCCTGTGAGAACAGACAAAAACCCCGCGAGATTCAAGGACGGGACTAATGCATGAGCAGAGATGCATGTAGAGAGAAAGGCTGGCATACAGGATTTGTCACCTGGGTTACAAATAGGTTGGGTTTCTAATTTCACCTTCTACTCTGTTTCTGAGCCATACTAACCATCGGTCCAAAACATGCCCAGAATGTTTTAAAATTGCCCGTTGCAACTTTGGCAATGCAATTAAGTTCTTCAAGAAAAATACTTCATGCTCTTTTTTCATTAAAAACAAACAGATGATTCTGATGTACACAGCATGTCACACAGAGAGTTTTATTTTTGAGTGATTTGAGCCAGGTAATTTGAGTTGTGCACAGGATAAAATTGAGCAGAACAGCTTTCAGCTTGGCAGCAGAGCTAACAGAGGGAATGAACAGCCCTGTGACAGGGAGCAAGAAATCTCATCACTCCAAGCCCATCACAAGCTCAGCTGTGAACACTGACCTGCTTCTTATTAAATCTCTCCCCTTTGGTAAATAGCTTATCTTCTCCATTACTATACTCCTATCACTAAACCCCAACAACAGGACTGAGAGCAATCAAAGAGGAAACAGGAGGGAGAAAACAGGACTTTTACTCTAGGAGGGCAATATAAGAAGGTGAGACAAAGCTTAGGCAGAAAGACTCTGTCCTAGGTTTAAACCAAGAACTCTCCTGCTATAAGGTGACAGCCACTAACTACTGCATTGCCATTATGAATCCAGATTTTATCATTCTGGTTCAGCCAGAAACACATGATTTGCAGCTGTACTTATTTCTCTTTATTAGCAGTGATTAATTTGCTGTTGTTTATATTTGCGGGTGTGTCTGTACTGGAACAGTGCCTACAAGGAAACCCAAAGGCAGGGAGTGAGGCAGCAAAAACCCCAGAGCAGCGCAGGCATCAATGATAAAAGGGTGGCACTGATTAAGTCATGCAGTCATGGACGAAAGTATTGGCACCCTTGGAATTTTTCCAGAAAACACACCATTGCTCCCAGAAATTGTTGCAATTACAAATATTTTTGGTATACACACATTTATTTCATTTATGTGCATTGGAACAACATAAAAAAACAGAAGTAGAAAGCCAATATTGAAATAGTTTTACACTCAAAAAAACTGAAAAAAAAAAAAAGGGCCGGACAAAATTGTTGGCAGCCTCAACTTAATATTTGGTTGCACACCTTTGGAAAAAAATAACTGAAACCAATCACTTCCTATAACCATGAACAAGCTCCTTACACCTCTCAAGTGGAATTTTGGACCACTCTTCTTTTGCAAACTGCTCCAGGTCTCTCAGATTTGAAGGGTGCTTCTTGCAACAGCAGTTTTGAGATCTCTTCATAGGTGTTCAATGGGATTTAGATCCGGTCTCATTGCTGGCCACCTCAGAACTCTCCAGCGCTTTGTCTCCAACCATTTCTTGGTGCTTTTTGAGGTATGTTTGGGGTCATTGTCCTGCTGGAACACCCATGACCTCTTATGCAGACTCAGCTTTCTGACACTAGGCCCTACATTGCAGCCCAAAATCTTTTGATAGTCTCAGATTTCATGATTCCTTGCACACAGTCAAGGCACCCAGTGCCAGAGGCAGCAAAATAACCCCAAAACATCCTTGAACCTCCATCATGTTTGACTGTAGGTTCTGTGTTCTTTTCTTTGGCCTCATTCTGTTTTCTGTAAATAGTAGAATGACATGCTTTTCCATAAAGCTCTACCATAGTCTCGTCTGTCCACAAAATGTTCTCCCAGAAGGATTGAGGCTTACTCAGGTACATTTTTGCAAACTCCAGTCTGACTTTTTTGTCTCTTTGTCAGCAGTGGGGTTCTCCTCTGTCTCCTGCCATAGCGCTTCATCTCATTCAGATGACAACGTATGGTCCGAGCTGACACTTTTGCACCCTGAGTCTGCAGAACAGCCTGAATTTGTGTGGAAGTTGACTGAGGATGTTTATCCACCATTCTAACTATCCTGCGTTGCATTCATTTGTCAATTTTTCTCTTCCATCCACGTCCAGGGAGATTAGCCACAGCTCCATGGGTTATAAACTTCTTGATTATATTACTCACAGTGGACAAAGGACTTACAGGATCTCTGGAAATGGTGTTGTAACCTTGAGATTGTTCATATTTTTACACAGTTTTGCTTCTTAAGTCCTCAGACAATTCTGGGCTCTTCTTTCTCTTCTCCATGCTTGGTGTGACACACACAGACACACAACACAAAGGTTGAGTCAACTTTTATACATCCTAACTGGCTTCAGGTGTGATTTCTATTTTGCCAGCACCTGTTACTGCCACAGGTGGGTTAAATGAGCATCACATGCTTGAAATAAAATGATTTCCCGCAGTTTAAAAGTGTGCCAATCATTTTGTGAGGCCCATTTTGAGTTTTGTGTTAAATTTTGTCAATTTTGGCTTTTTTCAATTTCTGGGAGAAATGGTGTACTTTCTGGAAAAATTCCAGGGGTGCCAATACTTTCTTCCATGACTGTATAGAGGAGGAGCTGGGGTGGAGGAGGGTTATAAAAAGCAGCTTGCAGAGGGAGGAGTTAGGCAAAGCCAGGCTAGAGCAGTATAAATATGGCAGCATTGGTGCAATTATCCAATAGCATGCTTAGAGCAGTGAGGGCTTGTGAGAGATCAGCTGATATCAGATATATGGCTACAGGCTGGATTTGTCAATATTCTTACCATTATATGTTTCAGCTTAGTCTTGAAAAAAAGGGAATTGTTTTTGTCTAGTGTTGAATTAAGAAGTATAGTAGAGTCAAGGACAATCTTCATGTTCTAATGTGGGCTATATTTAATTTTGTTTATCCAAATTTGCTGCAGGCCATTTAAAGATGTACCGTAGGCTGCAGCTGGCCTGTGGACTGTAGTTTGGACTCTCCTTGTCTGAGTAATTAGTCACAAATGAGAGCTGTAAAGTTGAGCATTTCCCTTATTCTGTGCTAGAGTCCTTTAACACCCAGTAAAGTTTTATAGAAGGTGTTAGCTGAAGGGTGAACCAGCAGCAGTCGGGTAATTGGGTCAATGAGGAGAGAAAGAGAGCGTGACCTAACTTAAATCACTGAAACAGACAGAGAGGCAGTGAGAGAGACACCATTAACAGAGATGAGCCCTAATTTACCACATCACATGAGCCATGGGGGTTCATTACAATATCTGTAGTATCAGGAGCATAAGAACAGTAAAAGTGTGATATATTCTGTGTTACACAGTGTTTAATTTAAGTCCTGGTTGAAAAAGAATGTCTTTTTGTTAAACTTTACCTTAGTTAACACTGATGTTACACAGAATCAGGCTTAAACCAGGCTGTCTGAAAACATGGTCCATTCTATTTTTGGATGCCTGTGTTTTTATGGGAAAAGGTCAGATTGTGAGTGTATGACATTTTGTCTCTTACATAATTATTTCCTTTCTTTTTTCTTTTGTCTGCATAATCCGGTTGTGTTCCTGTCAGCCTGTGTTCCCTGTGTCTGGATATGATTGTCTATTTTCTAATTCAGGGAGTGGGAGTTTAATACAGGCATTCTTCGGGGAGAGCTGTATACAGCACGGAGGAATGGGACTTTTGTTCTCCAATGTTTTCTCCCATTCTTTCCTCTTCCTCTCATCATCTCTTCCTCTTTTTTTCTCTGTCCCTGCATGCACTCTTCTTCTGTCCTTTGGTTAACCTTTTATGCAACAGTCCTGCAGAAAGTACATTTTATTCAAGCCTAACAAAATAAGAATATTGAAACCATTCTCCTATTTTGTAAATGTGACTGAATACGGCGAATTTCATAATCATCCAAGTTAGATAAGCCAGAAAGATGATACCATATGTATCTATTAACAGACAGTACTGTGGAGGGCTATTGATAAGAAAGACCAATCCAAATAGAAGGTCAAAAAGAGATTTGAGGCTCTATAATGCTGGATGCAAAGCATTGTGTATGCAGCTGCACTAGCTGTACAGGTGCATCTCAGAAATCATGAAAAAAATCATTAAATTTTCCCTGACATTTAATTAAAGAAGGGAAACCTCCATATATTCTAGGATCATCATTACAAAGTTAAATATTTCAAGAATTTTAAAAAAAGTCAAATATCCACTATCTCAAAATATTAGAATATCACAAAAATAGTGCAAAAAGAATTTAAACATAAAAATGTTGATCTATTGGAAAACTATGTGCATTCATGCAGACAGTAATGATTAGAGCTCCTTTGCATATATGTATTACTGCATCTATGCATCATGGCATGGGGGCAACCAGTCTGTGGCACTGCTAGGTGTTATGATTCCTAGGTTGCCTACAAGCTTCAGCTCATTGATATCGTTGAGTCTGGTGTTTGGAGTCTGGCTGAAATGCTTCACTTGAAATGAGATTAATCAAGAATTGACCCTTAGAGCTCACACGGCACGGATCCATGCTGCAGGCACATCCCTTTTTAGATCACTTGGTAACGTGTGAACCGTAGGTCAGCATGTTTTTTTTTTTTTTTTTTTTTATCTGAAAGCTCTCTGTTGTGCCTTTCTGATCATGTCCTCCATGCATTCGTAGCTCTCACAGAACATTTTCTAGTGAGCCCAGATCTTGGCTGACTTTTGTCTCTGAGGACGGTGTTGTTGTAAATAACAAGAAGTGACAAGTTTATAAAGACATTGATAACTTTTGAACCATAAGTCATAGACACTTGTTCTTTTTTTCCCCTGAAAGCTGACTTTCCTGCCAATTGTTTGCTTCCCCTTTTGTCTCTGTTGCCCTAAAGGATGCTGTTCTAGTGAGCCCGGAACTTCGGTGACTTTTAGGGGTCTTTACAGATTGAACCCACATTGTTACATTCAATAATAAGCCTCCTTTTATCCATTTTTAATCCACTTTCAATCACTTACTTTGGCTTTTTGCCCAGGGCATCGCCATGATGTTTACCGCAATGCATTGTGGGAGTTGTAGTCAACCAGTTGTGTCTCGACTGCTTTGGGAATGGCACAAATGAATCTAACTGCAAAAGAAGCACATGGACTTTTCTTTGTATATGCAGATATTTTGAAAACTGTTGGTCCCAGAGTGTTTATTTTTTCACTGCTTTGTCCCAAAGAGTTTGGAGAACAAGTCTGTGCAAAGAAAATGCTCTGTCACTAATGTTTTCTGTGTATTCTGATTTGTTTTTTCTTTTGTCTTTAGAGTCCTATAACTTTTAAAAAGTTCAAGTGACATGACTGTAGTAGATATATTCCTAAAGCCCAGGTTGACCTGAAAAAAAAAAGATGTATAGAGCTTGACTGTGCACACAGGGTTGATATTTTATAAGCTTTTTAAGAAAAAAATGTAGTTGTTATTTTTAAGACCAGATCAGACATCTCAAATCCAGCCAGCCAACAGCATCATTACAGCCCATCGTCAAACGCTGGGCCTGAAAAGAAACGTCTGGAACAACAAACACTACTGCAGTGTAACATAATCGATGATGCATTTAGGACTCCCAACAGCCCTGATCTGATGACACTTAGACCTCTGAATATTCTTTTTGTTCGGTCTAGTTTGACACCCTGACCTGCCAACAACGACCAATAGGACTGCATTTTTCTCCCATAACATTTTTCCTTCTTAGTGGCCTTCTTAACATACAGCAAAGTTCTAAATAAGCTAACTGGGCTGATTTTCTTTACATGTGATCACATTTATACCTCAGGTTCTATAATAAGGACAGCCAGTCCATACTGTCCTCTTCTTGATATAAAGAGACGAGTCACAATAAAGTGTCCTATGTGGTATTATTGTTATCAGAGCACAAGACAGCTGGCATCACATACGCTTCCTCTACCATCCTCCCAGATGACCTATGAACTAAGGTACAGTTGGAAAGTCAGTTATGTCAATGGCAGACACTCATCAATCACATTTTTTGTGTTGCCAGTATATCAGACGAGACAGGACAAGAGTTAGGTTGCCGAGTCTGACATGATGTCACTGCAAAAGAAAAAATCATCATGTCATTACCTTCAGTGCTCTCATTGTCTGAAAATGAGGCAACCTAGGTGCAAAGCTGGATCCATTACATGACACCACTGGAAATGACTGCAGAATGAGATCCACTGAGTGAATACCGGCGTGCAAACCTGCAGGTGCACCTGGGACTTATCCCTAATGTCACTGGGTGAGAGGCATGGCACACCCTGGGCCCAACGTTAATCAACCGTAAGCCCACCTTTTACAACACCAGCAAAGATTCTTTAATAAACAGAAACTTCATAGTGACAGAGGGAGAGCCTGGCCAAGGCAGCAGCTTTGCACACCTGAACATTTTTCTAGAAAATGTAAGGAATGACATGAAAATGGACAAGGCAACAGCATCCAATACTGTGATGGCATTTTTGCCTTTGTATCAGTACTTATTATTGGATGTAGGGTTAGTGGCAAGGCACTAGTAGGAACATTCCTGCAAGCAGAAAAAAGAGTATGAAGCAGCCTCACTATGTGCTTGACAATTTCCTGGTCACATGTTTGAGATTATTATTTGTTTTTTGCCCTGTTCTTAGCTTTTGCTGCTTCTTTAGTGCAGGAGGATCCCAGAACAGCTACACAGCCAGACATTAGTGCAACTGCAAATAGAGAAATATTTAGACCCACAAATCATGCACATTTCTTAGCAAACCGGTCCTGACTGAACTACTTTTTCAAAAGTAGTTCTAAAGTAGTTCCCTTTCTGTGAAAGTGTAATTTTATTTCTTTATGTCCAGGTTTTTAACATTGATACGCCCTTTCTGAGCGTACTTCTAGAGTCAGATCAGTACATTATCAACCTGCAAAACACCCTGATTTCTACAATTTCCTTTATGCAAATAGGCTCAGTTGATTTAAATTGAATCTCCCTGAAGCAGAGAGCAGTCAAATAGACGGCACAGAGAAGAGCAAGAATGTTGAGAGTGAGGAAGATAAATGAAGACAGAGGTGGAAATCTAAACTGCTGGTTAGTCTGATCGATGGAGGGTTTGTGTAAAGTGGGATTGCCGGGATCCTGAGCGCTCTTTGTAACGCCTTCTTCCAGGAAACACTTGACCACAGAGACCACCAGGGAGGAGCCCACTTCTCATCTCAATCTATCAGACCAAACACAGACTGAATCAATGTGAAGAAGATACAGACGAAGGCCCAGAATCAGAGTCATTTTACAAAGCTGGAAGGTGCAAATCAAGAAGAGTAGGACTCAAATCAAAGTAATAATTTAACTGTTTGGAAATACACTTACAACCCCATTTCCAACAAAGTTAAGATGTTGATTAAACTTCAGATGTTCTGTTCTGCACAACTGGCAAATTGCTCAGTACACACAACCACAATCATGAGGAAGACTGCAAGCTTTACTTAAAACCATCAAATGTCACACATTTGATGATTTTAGGCCAGACTTTTAATGATTCAAAGCTTTTTGCAACCAACTATTTGTCCAAATAATGCCTCAAGCCTGTGTTTCCAATATGGTTATCATCTCACTGATCTGGAATGCGAGATATTTATAGTTGCCTCTGGCAGGATAGTAACCAGTGACATTGAGCAGAACAGGAAGCATCGACAGCTGAATATTCGTACTTTTACACCTCACAAATATTAACACAACTATATGGTCCAATCAGCCAAGATTTCACCTCCAGATACATCTAAAATATTAGAATATCATGCAATCCAATGATTTACTTCAGAATGTTAAATTTCCATATATTCTAGAGTCATCTCATAAAAAGTTAAACACATAAAGCCTTTTTTTGTTTTAATATTGATGATTATGGCTTTCCATTCCATTCCATTAACACAAAATATTAGAATATTTTGGAAAAGTCTAATTTACAAGGGTTTTCTAAACCTTCATCCTCTCTGTGGTTCAGTACACTCAGAATCATGGTGAAAACTGCTGACTTGACTCTAGTCCTAAAGATAATCATTGACACCCATCAAAAGGAGGACAAGATACAGAAGGTCACTGCTGAAAGGGCAGGCCTGGGGCTGGAGTCAGTGTATCAAGAGATGGACTACAAGGGTCATGGGCATAGCCCAGGGGGGGAAAAGGTTACTGACTCCCCGGGCCCACAGTAGGGAGGGGCCCTGTATGAAAGCCCATTTGGATCAAATAAAAAGGAAAAAATGTGGAAGTACAGCAATTCTTGAAAAAAAAATCTAAGTCATGATTATGAAATAAAAGGTCATAATTATACGATAAAAAAATAATGATTATGGTATAAAAAGTCAGAATTATGACACAAAAAGTTATAATTGACTAAATGACTTTTTATATCATAATTTCGACTCTGTATCTTTTGATTATGATTTTTTAATCTCATAATTTTAAATTTTAATCTTATAATTATAACTTTGGATTTATTTTTTTTATTTCCTTACTTCCACATTTTTCTTTCTTAAGTGGCAGAAATGGGATTCCATATGCCTACAATGAAAAGTGTATTTTTATGTGATTTTTCTTAATGATTAGTGTCATTATTGTTTCAAAACTGACTAAATTGCTCGATCGACAGACTGAAATTGTATCAAATAGAGTAAAATACAATTCTGAGGGGCTCCTCCCTTAAAAAAATGTACAAATAGTGTGGTCCAGAACTACAAAATAATGCAAGTAAATTTAATTTAGCCATAGTAAAAAAAAAATGCTCATAAATTGGGAAATTACGGTTAAAAAAATTCATCAAAATGCATATATATTTGTAAAAATGATGAAACATTTGTAGCTTGTGTTCGTGCTCATAAAGTGTGTGTGTGTGTGTGTGTGTTACCAAACGTATGTCTTGGCTCTCTCCAGTTCTACCGGGAACACATGAATGTGTCATTAGGGAGCTGATAACACCGAGTTGTTCTGGCCCAGGCCTCTTAGCTGTCTCCCATAACCGACAATTTCTCTGATTACTTTCCCACGTCAGGAGTGAGAGGCCATGTGAGGACAACCCATTATAGCAAAAAAGAATATACGTACACTATAACATCTGCTGCTGTTGGTCCACCATGCTTTTTCAAGTCCAGAGTCAATGCTGTCAGTCTTTCACCTGGAAATTGTAGAGCATGTCAAGCCTCCATATGCTAAGGAGCTTTAAGGAGATACTGATCTCCTTTTCTAGCAGGACTTGTATATTATCATGTGTTTTTGTTTTGTTATTACAGCTATAAAGGACACCAGAGCAGCAAGCAGAGGATGGCGATTTTCCTCCATGTCTGTGAATCTTCTGAAACCATGTTTGATCATGTCTTACATGTGGAACCTTCACTGTAAAATTGTTTCTA
Source organism: Cheilinus undulatus (assembly GCF_018320785.1). Taxonomy (NCBI): domain Eukaryota; kingdom Metazoa; phylum Chordata; class Actinopteri; order Labriformes; family Labridae; genus Cheilinus; species Cheilinus undulatus. The sequence continues at coordinate 35,178,713 of NC_054882.1, forward strand.
CTAACAGCAGGTGTGTGGTCTCACAGCCTCGCTGAATTATCTAGTATGCATGATCAGAGGATTAAAATGTTAGAAATTTGTTTAAACTACCTTTATGACTGTAACAGCTGACCTGAAAATTATCTAGTCAAGCCAGACTTAAGGAGAATGTATTAATGCATTAGAGACATAATAGATGAATCAGCCCTAAAAAGGGTTAGGGTGAAAGAGAAGTCAAAGCAGAGAGATAAAGACAGCATTGAAGGAGGTTGTAAAGAAGCTGAGAGTTATGGAGACAGACAGAAAGGGTCTAAAGGTCAGTGTTAACGTCTGACCTTCAGTTTGACGGATGCTGCTGGCATTTACACTGAGTTAATGCCTGCAGCCGCTCACAAACGCACTCGCAATGACAGGCAGGACTGTAAGCAGAACATCTCTGTCAGTTCAAGTCTCTCCTAATAAACTAATACAGAAGAAGGTCTCTGTGAACTGCTGCTACTTCGGTTAACCCTGAGCTGAGGATGTGACGGGCTGCTCAGTGTCTGTGTCTCACTTTGTAACTGCCCTTCATTTCAGGAAGCTTTACCAACTTTGTATTCAGGCGTAGATTACCCAGGCATCTGTAGACTAAAGACGTCACACATTTAACAGGTCCTATTCCTCTCTCTGGAATCAAACATTACATTATTTCTCTTAGAAGGTAACTTTGAAAAACCAACTGAAAGTAATAAAGAACAACATACAGATCAAATAGAAAGTCACTGGGTTCTTACACTTTTTTATCCCTGTTTTTTAGAAGACACAAGATGAAACAGCACTGCACAACAACATGATGGATATTAAACTTCAGTAACTGTTTCCCTGGATCACAGGATGGATTACACAAACTTGATAGCCTATACTTTCAAAGTAAAAAAAAAAACGAAAATATGATTAAAACAAAAAAGTTCATTAACAAGCTAGGTTGCACAATGTCTGTCATTAAATACCACTAAAGGAATTTGATCAGCACTTGACTTAAAATTTGGGTCAGAAAGTGAAAACATATTAGCAACCAGAATAATAACAGTATTTTGCTTTATAATGCCCTGATGGATTACAAAAGGAAATAGCAGTACTGATGGTGTTTTAGGGGCAGAACCAGTAGTAGCCAGGGCCGACAAGGGCCCCCTGAAATCTGATGGGTCTCCCTAAAATCCTTAAAATGATTGTCTATTTGCCCTGTCAGCCATTGGCAAGCCATTTAAGCATACCCAATCACTGTCTTAACAACCAAAAGATTGTTTTTTACTAATTGTATTATCCTCGAGTGAAGCATATGAAAGTGGCCCCACCATCCCTACATACACTATATTGCCAAAAGTATTCACTCACCCATCCAAATAATTCAAATCAGGTGTTCCAGTCACTTTCATGGCCATAGGTGTATAAAATCAAGCACCTAAGCATGCAGTCTGTTTCTACAAACATTTGTGAAAGAATGGCACGCTCTCAGGAGCTCAGTGAATTCCAGTGTTACAATTGAATTACAACAACTTAACCACAAAGTGGTAGGCCACGTAAAATGACGGAGCGGGGTCAGGGGATGCTGATGTGTATAGTGCGCAGAGGTCAACAACTTTCTGCAGAGTCAATCGCTACAGACCTCCAAACTTCATGTGGCCTTCGGCTTAGCTCAAGAACAGTGCGTAGAGAGCTTCATGGAATGGGTTTCCATGGCCGAGCAGCTGCATCCAAGCCATACATCACCAAGTGCAATGCAAAGCATCGTATGCAGTGGTGTAAAGCACGCTGCCACTGGACTCTAGAGCAGTGGAGACGCCTTCTCTGGAGTGATGAAGCACACTTCTCCATCTGGCGATCTGATGGACGAGTCTGGGTTTGGCGGTTGCCAGGAGAACGGTACTTGTCTCACTGCATTGTGCCAAGTGTAAAGTTTGGTGGAGGGGGGATTATAGTGTGGGCTTGTTTTTCAGGAGCTGGGCTTGGCCCCTTAGTTCCAGTGAAAGGAACTCTGAATGCTTCAGCATACCAAGAGATTTTGGACAATTTCATGCTCCCAACTTTGTTGGAACAGTTTGGGGATGGCCCCTTCCTGTTCCAACATGACTGTGCACCAGTGCACAAAGCAAGGTCCATAAAGACATGGATGAGAGAGTTTGGTGTGAATGAACTTGACTGGCCTGCACAGAGTCCTGACCTCAACCTGATAGAACACCTTTGGGATGAATCAGAGTGGAGACTGAGAGCCAGGCCTTCTCGTCCAACATCAGTGTGTGACCTCACAAATGTGCTTCTGGAAGAATGGTCAACAATTCCCATAAACACACTCCTAAACCTTGTGGAAAGCCTTCCCAGAAGAGTTGAAGCTGTTATAGCTGCAAAGGGTGGACCGACGTCATATTAAACCCTATGGATTAAGAATGAGATGTCACTGAAGTTCATATGCGAGTCAAGGCAGGTGAGCGAATTCTTTTGGCAACATAGTGTATATTTGTGTGTGGCCCTAAGTGGAAAAAGTTTGGACACCCCTTATAGTGTATGATAGATATGGTTAATAAAGCATTCTGAGCTTACTTACTCTTACTTTATGCACACTGTATTACATTATACATAGGCTATGTGTCTAAGTCATTATATTCTAGCATTATAATCATTTATGATCATTGAAATGCATTATAAGTAGTCATGAGTATGTTATAAAGCATTATAACAGCTTAAAAGTATACTTTTGATATGTAATAATGCATTTTAGAGTGGGGACATAGAAAGTGAAACCAAATTACCTGTAGTCTCGCCCTGATTTTCTGTGTATTGTCCTCGTCTAACTCGTGCTCTGTTCCTGCAGTAAAACATTTCCACCCCAGGGTAAAAGGTATAACTAATGCCCCTGTGGTCCTTTGAATCATGTTTAATACATTAAAGGGTAAACAACCAGGTGAATGATGGTTTGATTTCCCTTCAATGAAATTTCCTAGAAATTATCCCACATACAGAAGCACAGCTAATCAAAGTTTTCACTCTCCCTGCTGATGTGTCAGGGGAGCCAATTATTCTCTTCAAAGCTAAATCAGCCAAAGACTGACTTGTATGTTTCACTCTGACTAAATTTGATCAAACAAAGGGCTGTGTTTCACTCTGTGTTCCAGTGTTCCTCTATTTAGTGGCTTATGAAATGAAAACAATTAAAAATCTCAGCACTGCTGTATCCAGTAGTTTGAACATTGGTGCATTCTTCCAACACATTTATCCTAATAAAATGCCAAATATTGTTGCTAAAAATGAAGTAATAATGAAGAAAGTAAAAAACGATGTATTATTCTTGGAACTCTGCCCGCTAGCAAGGAAAACATCGAGTAATTACGAGTATAACCTTAACCCTGCACATTTGTTTCCAGAAAAAAATGTAATTGCTTTGCATTTAACAGTCACTTTAAAAAGGTTACACTGCCCCGCCTGAGAAGTTCGCTTTCCCCTAAATTAAGTGCAAATTCATATTTATCTCACCAGTGTAAATCACATTTTTCCCCTCATAAATTAAACATAGTGTCTTTGTGTGCTTCCACTCTCAAATACAGTCTGAACTTCTCTTTGCATTCCTCCAGCAGGGCAAAGTGCTCCCGCTTACCAAAAACATACCCTCACATTATATTTACATTTGTATATATTCAGCTATGGTTTACACCACACTGTCTGGCTGAGAGGAAAGCAAATTGACTGGAGGTCTATATTCATAATGTTTCCTTATAAAGGGAGTTGCTCTTTATGCTAAAACTCTGAATTAAATCCTAAAATAATGAAGTTTTCTCAGAAAACCCCCTTAAACACTAGATCCTTGCAAAGACAGAATGTATTTACAAAGCATTCCAGTCCTTAAGATGCTCTGGCTGAAGATTAAAAACTGTCAGGAGGACTTTAAAAGGATTCTTTAAGCCCGTTTTTAAAAAGGAGGGCAGGAAGCTGATTTATCAGGGTATCACATCAGCCTCCTTGGAGAAGTTTACCCTAGGGCAGTGATACTCAACGTGTGACTCTTTGGTGATTATTTGTGGCTCTTTTATGTCTTAATTTTAAATATTACTCCCCCAGAAAATCTTGAAAAAGGGAGACTTTGTTGCCCTGATTTACCATTTTTGCCACTTTTCACCCATTTAAGCTACCTCTTGTCATTAAATACCACTTTTTTCCTACTTTTTGCCCATTTTTGCCACTTCTTTTTGCCATTTTTTCACCATTTTTTGCCACTTTTCACCCATTTAGGCTACCTTTTGCCACTAAACACTACTTTTCCCTAATTTTTGCCCCTTTTTGACACTTCGTTTTGCCACATTGTCACCATTTTTTGTCACTTTTTGCCCAAATAAGCTTCCTTTTGCCATTAAATACCACTTGTTTACCTTTTTCCTCATTTTTCCTTTTTCTTTTTGCCGGGTGGAGGAGGATTTCCGGTTTGGGGATCTCAAAATCCCGTCCCTGCTTTTTGCGGATGATGTGGTTCTTTTGGCCTGAGGACCTCCAGCAGGCATTGGGACGGTTTGCAGCTATGTGACTATCAGACCGTGGTATGAGAGGGTAAATCTGGAGTTTTGGTCATTTGCACATGCTGACATTTGACCATCGCTGTTGGAGAGATGGATCCATTCAGTCTGAGCAGAGGCAGGGATAGGAGACCAGAATTTAGAGTGGAGGAAATAGACTAATATTACAAAATTGCTTCTATTAGTTATCAGTTTGAAAGAAGAAATAAGTTTTTTCCCTTTTTTGATACTCAGTAAGTATAGAGATGTTCAGGAGTCCATTAAACTGTGAGGCACCATGTATTTAGTGCTTTACTCACCTTTATTCAGTTTAGTGATGTTCAAATTTAATCTTATTCAGTTGGAAATAACGTGATAAGAGGTTCAGCTCAAGAACACAAAGCAAAATAAGCAAAAGCAAAATGATTCCACATTCCTCTTTTAAATAGAGTGCTATTAGCTGGGTTGCATCATTTTCTTTGATTTCATCTCCTCTACTGGAGTGGAAAATCTTTCACAAAAGAGTAGACAGTGTACTTCATGAGAAGAGAGTGTGTAGTCGGAATATTCCCTTTGAATGAATTCCTATGAAGAAGACTTTTTTCCCCCGTCTTTATTAAATTTGAACCGAGCACAATGTTGTGAAGAGCTGAAAGATGCTGGTAAAGTGAATTAAACCATGAAGAGGAAATGGTTGGAAGTAAGCCAAACTGTTAAGTGTGTTAAGTGGTTAGCCTGCCAGATAAAACACTAACTCAAACAGCCACATCATTTAACCTCCGGTCCTATCTCTGTCTCACGCTAATGCCTCTTTGTATTAGACTTATCATGCTTTATGTTGAGAGCCAGACCAACAAAGGTTAAGTCAGACACAACTGAGCACCAGAGGAGAGGCCTCTGGGGGGTCAAGTCAGTCATATTACTCTTCTCCATCATTACAAATACACAACACACACCGATAAAGAGCTTCTGGAAAAAGTTAACTCAGCATGGTAGATCCTGTTCTGAGCATGAAAATAGATTAAAAAAAACAAGATTAGACAAAAATAAATAAATATCTTGGGTTTTTGATTGATGGTTCTTCGATATTTAGACTTCATAGCGAGCAACTTGTAAAGAAGTTAAAGTTGCGGCTGAAATTTTATTACAGAAATTGTTTTTCTTTTACTGCAAAGAACAGACTTGTTGCTGACACTTGTCTGCCTCTGATTGATTACAGTGATGTTCTGTACATGCAATGCCTTAAATCTTTAGATACTGTACCACTGGGCACTGAGGTTTATAACCTCATAGAGTTGGGTGGTCTTCTTTGAACACACTTGGACAAAAGCATATCTTTATTTTTAAGGCTATCCTAAATGTGCTTCCATCATTGTGTGATTACAATCATGTGAAAAGTTCTGGAAGTTACCATCTACACTCTGTGAGTCAGTCACAAAATTTACTTTTGCTATCTGGGTCCAAAGTCCGTCTTGAAATGGGTAAAAGGAGTTTCTGGTATGCTGCTCCTGCAGCCTGGAATCAGCTACAGGAGATTTGGTGTCTGGGGGAGCTGGCCTCATTAAATGGTTTTTAAAGTAAATTAAAGGTGTTGGAGGATGATGCATCTGGTCGTAGACATTTTCACTAATGACTTGTTCCTCTGTGATATGGATTTGTGTTTTTAATAGTTTCTCTGATCTACTGTATGTCTATAACTCAGTGATTGTGCTGCTGCCTGTCTTGGACCCTCTTTCAAAGGAGATTCTTGATCTCAGTGAGGTTCTCCGGGTTAAAGAATTCAAATAAAATGAGTGAAAGTAAGAGAAAATATTTGCTTTTATGGTTTATTCTGAAAAAATTCACACTGTTTAACAGCAATTACTTAGCAAAAGTTCTTGCAAAGAACACCCTTTAACCCATTTTGCCACTTTTTAACAGCTTTTCACAATCTTCTCACACATTTTTGAGCCTTTTTAGCCTTACTTTATCAATTTTTACCACTTTTATCCCATTTGTTTGCCTCTTTGAACCCATTTACTCTATGAGCACTTTTTTTTTTTTACATCTTTCTGCAATTTTTTTTTTCTTTCCACTTTTAACTCATTTTTGCCAATTTTCACTTTTTTGGCCTGTTTTTGCAGTTCTTAATTTTCAGTTACTTCTGCTTTATTGTCTGCCATCCTAATGTTTGTTCACATCATTGCTTATCTTCTAAGTCTGACATTAATTTCCACGTGCTTTAGTCAATGTGCCGATTCAAATTCTAAATATTACCAGAAAAAGGTGAATCTGTTCTAAGTGAAACGGTTTAGATTATATTAAAGGCTATATTTTAATGAAGCATAAATAAATAAAACTGTTTTGTTTCATTGATAAGAGTGTTTATCCTTCAGGTTAAAATAAAATATGGTTATCACAGATTTACTTTATAGTAGACCATGATTTTCCTCTCCTCCATGGGCCCTCCAGTTTGGCTGAGCCTCAGAAAGCTCTCCCCATTTCCCCTCCCCTTATGGGCGGCCTTGCATAAAGGTACAGTGAGGTTCGCCTTGCCTCAAAGTTTTGTGATCAGATTGAAGAAAACAGAGAAGAAATTCAAGTATAAGGCTGGCTGAAAGCCTTGGAGACAGCCTGCTTTACCAAAACACTGCCAGGATCTTTACATGCCCTCAAGACCTGCCACTTGACAAAAGAGCAGGCTTTTCTATTAGACTGATTCAGAGGGTTAAAGGTGAAGTCTGCAAAAAATGAGCTGCAAAAAAGGGATTTTAAGTACCATGACAGGACTATAAAGGGACTCTTTCCTGGGTAAGCGGTATGAGACAGCAGGGCCGGTGCACTTTGTTCTCTGGGTGGATTTATTCCTACACATGATTCATACAACCACTGCTGTCAAAAACATTATTTCAATGTTCATTTCTGGAAGTTATTACCTACACTATTGGTTACACCATAATAACAAAACACCTGAAAAATTGTCAAATAAGCACTGCCCTGCAAGATGAACTGTTGTCTCCACTAATCCTCTGATTATTTGAAGTAAAAACTTTAACCCTCAGGCATCACTTTAATTTACTACCCTTTAAAGTCATTAAGGACAAAAACATCCATTTACAAATAACTGCTATTAAAACTTAACAGATTCATATTTTTATCTGCTTTTTTTTTTTTTTTGCATAAATCTCTTAAACGACTTCAGCTGTGCTCAAAACTACCAAACAGTCAGTCATCTTGAGGATTTTAACCCTTTAAATGCCAGTTTGATTACTTAAAGATCAAAAATGTGGTTTAAATGGGAGTCAATGGGACATTTTTGTCCACAAGTGACTCAAAAGGAGAGTAAATTTTAAATCAGATGCTACACAAAAACTGACAATGCATCAAAGTCAATATTTAAGCTAATGTTTGACATACCCGGGACTTTTTTGACGACAGAATTGGCTGGGACCCTGAAAATCCCAGAGAATCGGCCCTCCCCAGTTGTGAATTAACAGCAGTATTAACTTATTTTAACCACCTTTTGCCTCCTTAACCCAATTTTTGCCATTCTTTGACCCCTTTAAACCACTTCCCCTGCATGTTTTATCCCCTTTGTGCCACTCTTATGCATTTTTGCCACTTTTCTTCTATTTTTGCCACTTTTTAACTTATTTTCTTGACCGTTTTTCAACAAAAGTTGCAACTTTCAACAATTTTTTTGCCACTTTTAACCCATTTTTGATACTTTTTGCCCCTTTTTGCTTCCTTAACCCTGTTTTTCCATTCTTCAACCTATTTAAACCACTTTTCCTGCATGTTTTATCTTTGTGCCACTCTTTTATCCATATTTGCCACTTTTCTTCTATTTTTGCCACTTTTTAACCCGCTTTCATTAATCTTTTTGAACTATTTTTGTCATTTGTAACCAATTCATGATACTTCTTGCCCCTTACTCCCCTCTTTCACCAATTTTTGCCACATTTTAACCTCTTTTGACCACTTTCTGCTAATTTTTGTCCTTTTTGCCACTCCGAAACCCATTTTGCCACTTATCACCTATTTTGCTAATCTCTAACCCCTTTTCACCACTTTTTCTGGTCATTTTTGCAGCACTTTTGCCAACCTTAACCCTATTTTTAAATATCTACTAATTATGACAGTAAATTTCAGTAAAACAGATCAAATTTTAAGTCATTCTCAAATTATTTCAATATTAATCATTTTTGGGGTGGATTAAACAGCTACAGGCGTCTAAAGCCAAGGGATACCTCTAAAACCACAACATCTTCTTTTCCTCCTTTTCTGAATTTAATGATCTTTCAGGAGGCTTTGGGGGTCCTGATGTGGCCCCCAGGCCGCCAGCTGATGATCAGTGCTTTAAAGGGTAGTAAATTTGTTTCACAGAGTTCCCCTGACCTATTAGAGCATTTAAACTTTGAATTCAAAAGTTATGGACCATATGCACTAACACAACCAAAATGGAAAGCAGAGAAAGAGGAAAAATTTGCCCAAATGGACAAAAATGTCCCCAGTGATGCCTGAGGATTAAGTGTTAGTGCCAAAAACTATAACTTTCCTGTCAAACAATTTTACAGTTTCCTTTGGTGAAGTTTCCACATACTGTATTTGTGCATTTCAGTGATTGTTTAAAATGTTTTCGACAAACTTAGATTAATGTGCAGAGTGCTGCCACAGCTCTCTCCAAAGCCCTTACCTCATATGAGCCCATTAGTCTTTAGCATAGTTCTGACTCGCAAATCTCTTCTGCTAATACGAAGTAGAACTGCATTTCTAGTAAAATAAGCTTCTTTCTTAAATAATGTCAGGCATAAATAAGCAGCCCCTGCATCACTGCTGTTTGCTCTGACTAAATGTTTGCAGGTTCTTTAAGGTCGCTCTGAGAGGTGCTGATATGCACCATGAACGCTTTTTAATCTCTTTCTATTAAACTGAAGTGTGGAAACTAGCTTTGTGACTGACATTGTTGTGGTCTTTCACTTAAAAAAAAAGAACTTTTAGCATTTATATCATAGCAGATAAACCATACAAGTGTTGAGGGTGTGATAGGATTTTAAATTACACCACTAGGCAAATTATACCCTCAGCCCACCTTCTATCTTTTTCACTTGGATGAGGGCTGTAGCAATTGAGCCTGTAAAAATGCATCTCAATTGCTGAGTACTCTTCTAAATTGAAATAATTTCAGTTCTAAGCATAGATGCTCTTAGATGGCATAGTCATCTTGTTGATCTTTGCCTGCTTTATAATGGAAAAGGCAAATCCCACAAACCAGGGAGCTGAAGGAAAGTGGGGGTAAAGATGGAGTAAGTGGCGATATTTCTTTCCATCCTTTGCAAGTGTATTATAAGAACATGCAGAAGCCATACACGCCTGTGCTTCTTTCCTTATAGAAAAGAACCATAAAAGAAACGTAACACACCACTAAAGTGCCCAGACTGCAAACTAAATAATTTTTATCCCTCTTTCAGCTCTGATTAAATATTGATAAGTAAAAGTCCATTGTTAACTTTCTCGCCATCCTTTATGGCAGACAAGGAGGAGATGTGATATGTGCGTGACTTTGTCTGCATAACAAAGATTTATTTTTAGCTTACTTGCATGTTTTTTTTAAAGTTGCTGTTAGGGGTGGAGCGGCAGGTTCTTAAGCATTCTCCTTATTCAAGCGTTGCTTGATGTAAATATTCTTTAGGCCGGGCAGAGCACTGTAGGTTCTGTTAAACAGAAATACTCTGCAGGGCTTTGTGGCTCTGGGCCTGTACAAGGTGATGTTCCTCATCAGGTTTCTGTGGATGACACATGGATGGAATATTTTTAAAATTCACAATTTACAATAAAACAGCAGGTGCATACTGTCGATCACTTATCTCATCACAATAATCAATATAACGTCAAAATAGTGAATTAACCCTGGACGGGCAAGGTAACCTGCCTGTTAATGTCATTATTCCTATGAGCACTTGTTCCAGTCTGCGCTGCTCTGCACAGGAAATGACCCTGTGTGGAGGGCTTGTGCCATTGCTTGGAGCAAACTGTGTTGGGATGGAAGTCGTGACATCCAATCCTTTCCTTTAACCAAAAAACACATTTGTCTTACACATAAACAGCCAAAGATCCTTCCTATTGGCACAGCTATGGTAGAACAGGCTCATACATCAGTTTAATACAGTCAAGGTTATGGAAAGTTCTGTAATTCTTGTGTTTGTTACCACAAAGATCTGCCTCAGTTTTCAGCCTGTTACAGCATCCAGTAACAAATTTACTACAATTAAAAAAAAAAACTAGTTTTTTGATTCTTCTAATGTGACTGATGTCCCATCTGTTAACATGAAGGAGGCTAATTTATCACCAACACTGCAGCCATTCAGAAAGAGGAGCTTCAGATGTTTTGGTTTCATTTTGGAGAGCATTCATACCACCCATCCTCTTCAATAACACCGTCAGCATCCTGTGTCATGAACAATGTAACTGTCACGATGTTACAGTTTAAAGCAGGGGTGTCAAACTCAGGGTCCAGGGGCCAAATCCAGCCTGTGGTGCAGTTATACCCGGCCCACCAGATCGTATGATATTTTTATTAGAACTGGTCCACCAGTATGAGGTCTGCAGATTTACTCCAGTATAAAAATGTGAACTTAACCTTGATGATTTATAACATCCCTGTTGAGTATTGTAAATATTAAAAATATTCCATCCATGTGTCATCCACAGAAACCTGATGAGGAACATCACCTGGTACAGGCCCAGAGCCACAAAGCTAAATGTCATGTTATTACCTTTTAAACTTATAAGTTTTACTTTTTATCTCAGATTTTGAGTTTTTAACTTATCATGTTGACCTTTTATACTCAGAATCATTTATGTTAAAAGTCAATGGTTAAATATTGACCCTGTTAGGCCCTCAGGTTAGACCCAAATTCATAATCCAGCCCCTGTTGTGTGTGTCCATTTTGTAGTGTAGCCTGTTTTCTGTGTGATAAATATTGTACTTCATACAGTGCACTCAACGTATCCCACAATGCTTTGTAAAAATAAATGAAAAACAGATGGTCAATGTCCCAACAATATTTATGATCATGCTTTGTAGTTGTATACTTTTAGGGGTAGAAAGTGATGTTTGAATTCTCTCATAGATGGCCTGACTTTTTTTCTTAACCCTTTCCTTGAATTGCTTTGAGTGTTCTTTTTTCTTCATGATGTAATGGTAGCCAGGAATACTGATCAACCAGTGACTGGAGCTTCTAGACACAGGTGTCTTTATACAACAATTGCTTGAGACACATTCACTCTTAGGTGATCCTCATAGTTGTGAGACTATTAGCACCAATTGGGTGGACCGCTGTTGAATAAAGGTAAATCACTTTAAAGGGGGTGAATATTTTTGCAACTCGCTTATTTTTACTGACATGTTTTTATTTCATTGACATTAATCTGTAGAAATCTGTTTTCTCTTTGACATTAAATGGGATTTTTTGTAAATTATTAAGGCAAAAAATCGAATTTATATTGGCCTTGATTGATTTATAAACTCCATTAAATGGTAAAAACATCCCAGGGGTTGAAAATTTCTACAAGCACTGTATTGTTGGGGATAGGGAGAGAGGAACAAGTGCATGATTTTGGAAACAAACCCTCGGGAACACTTTTCTATCATATTTTTTATTATAATGTCAAAACAGACTAATCAGTGTAAACAAAACCAACACAGCCAGAGAATCTCTTCACTAACAGTTGCTAGTTCACGGGGTCTCTTGTTGAACAGAAACACACATTTTGTCTCCATGTAGTTTCAATGTTGACTTCTAAAGCAAAACTTATCCAATGCCTTTACGGACATGTTTGTCTCCATGCAGCGTCAGTCGCAAATTGTGGATAATTGTGGACCAGTTTGTTTCAAAAGCTTTCAGGCTTTGTCTCTGCTGCTGTTTTGATCACATCCACTCTGCCTCTACCAGTTATGTGTAGACTGCATCTAACATGTTTATTTGGCACAAGGTCTCTCCAGCACGCAGCACAACTGTCTTTCCTGTTTTCCACCTGACACAATTGTCATGTTTTACTCGGTGTGCTCACATTTTGTAGCAGACGAACTTGTGCTCCTAGTCACACTCATGAGTGTTCTTATCTTAAAAAAAGAAGAGCGGTCAAGCGCAAAGCTGGTGTGTTCCTATGCAGAAATTGACTGCATTGAAACCACCCAAATCTGGTCTAAAATCTTAAGTCTGTGGTGCAGTACAAAATTGAGAAGATGCATTAGAATAGTGGTTCTCAACTGGTCCGGCCTCAGGACCCACCAGTCTGTCTTATGACTGCTAAGCTCACTTCCAAAATGTATAACCAAGAAACTTAACCCAACCTATTCGCACTTTCTGGTTTGGGTTGAGATTTTGTGCTGTCAAGAAAGCAAACTGGATACCAAGATGCCCAGAATGACTGTGTGCCACATGGTTTACATCAGTTGTTCTCAAGTCGTGGGTCGGGACCCAAAAGTAGGTTGTGAAGCCCTTTTCACTGGGTCGTGAATATGAGCCTGATAAAAAAAACAGCACCAAACTGTCAGAGACTCTTTAAAAACATGCTTATTTTTTTCATTTTTCCTTGTTTTGTTACATTTTTAGTACTGTCTGAGGTCTAAGCTTTACTATTCTCTATTAAACAAATCTGATTGAGCAAAAAATCATCCATAATTTGGGTCACAATTCTTATAGAGGAGTTGATGGCGGGTCCCATGGTCCCATAGACAACTTTTACTATACGCCAGTGATACTCAACACGTGGCTTTTGAGCCACATGTGGCTCTTTCCTGATGGTTTGTGGCTCTTTATGTCTTAATTTTAAACATTATTTCCCCAGAAAACCCCTAAAAAGGGAAACTTTGACCTCAGTAATGATCCATTTCAAGTCACATTAATCAGACTGTTCCACACCCTTATATAGTTGGCTTTAATTGTCAACCAATTATTTTTATCTGTACACTTTTGTTGCCCTTATTTGCAATTTTTTTGCCCTTTTTACATCGTTTTTGCCACTCTTAATCCATTTTTACTGCTTTAAGCCCACATTGCTGCATCTTTTTGCCACCTTTTGCCCATTTTTGATTCTTTAATCCACTTTTTGCCACTTTTCATCCATTTAAGCTGTCTTGTGCCTTAAATGCCACCCACCCCCTCTTTTGCCACTCTGCTGCTTTTGCCCATTTTTTTCCCACCTTGTTGCTGCTTTTGCCCTGTTCTAGTTACTTTTCATCCATTTTTTGCCATCTTTTTGAAGCTTTTTGACCATATTTTTTCCCAACATCATTTTTTGTCTCTTCTCACCCTTTTTTGCCACTTTTTGCCCCTTTTCACTGATGGTTGCCATGTTTTTCTGCTTTTTGACCATTTAACCTTTCAATTTTTCTTCTTGCCACTTTCACACATTTTTGCCACTTTTCACCACTTAGACTGTGGCTCTTGTAAAACTTATGTTTTTTTTTTTTTTTTTTTTTTTAACAATTTAGCTCTTTGGTTGAGCAGGGTTGAGTAAAAGTGCTATATGCATTCTAATCTACACTGTATTGCCAAAAGTATTCGCTCACCTGCCTTGACTCGCATATGAACTTCAGTGACATCCCATTCTTAATCCATAGGGTTTAATATGATGTTGGTCCACCCTTTGCAGCTATAACAGCTTCAGCTCTTCTGGGAAGGCTTTCCACAAGGTTTAGGAGTGTGTTTATGGGAATTTTTGACCATTCTTCCAGAAGCGCATTTGTGAGGTCACACACTGATGTTGGACTAGAAGGCCTGGCTCTCAGTCTCTGCTCTAATTCATCCCAAAAGTGTTCTGTCAGGTTGAGGTCAGGACTCTGTGCAGGCCAGTCAAGTTCATCCACACCAAAGTCTCTCATCCATGTCTTTATGGACCTTGCTTTGTGCACTGGTGCACAGTCATGTTGGAACAGGAAGGGGCCATCCCAAAACTGTTCCCACAAAGTTGGGAGCATGGAATTGTCCAAAATCTCTTGGTATGCTGAGGCATTCAAAGTTCCTTTCACTGGAACTAAGGGGCCAAGCCCAGCTCCTGAAAAACAAGCCCACACCATAATCCCCCTCCACCAAACTTTACACTTGGCACAGTGCAGTGAGACAAGTACCATTCCTCTGGCGACCACCAAACCCAGACTCGTCTATCAGATTGCCTGATGGAGAAGAGCAATTCCTCACTCCAGAGAACACATCTCCACTGCTCTAGAGTCCAGTGGCTGTGTGCTTTACACCACTGCATCCAATGCCATGGAAACCAATTCCATGGAGCTCTCTACACACTGCTAATCTGAAGGCCACAAGAAGTTTGGAGGTCTGTAGTGATTGACTCTGCAGAAAGTTGGTGACCTCTGCGCACTATACGCCTCAGCATCCTCTGACCCCGCTCCGTCATTTTACTTAGCCTACAACTTTGTGGCTGAGTTGCTGTCATTCCCAATCACTTTCACTTTGATATAATACCACTGACAGTTGACTGTGGAATATTTAGCAGTGAGGAAATTAAACCACTGGACTTGTTGCACAGGTGGCATCCTATCACAGTACCACGCTGGAATTCACTGAGCTCCTAAAAGCGACCCATTCTTCCACAAATGTTTGTAGAAACAGTCTGCATGCCTAGGTGCTCGATTTTATACACCTGTGACCATGGAAGTGATTGGAAAACACCTGATTTCAGTGATTTGGATGTGTGAGTGAATACTTTTAGTAACGTAGTGTATGTGTGAATCTGTTTAGACAGATGCATTAAAGTGGACTTTTTGAGCCACATTTTAGCCTGAATATAGCTCTCCAAGTCATTATTGGTTTAGAATAGAAGCAGCTTCATTAAAGTTTCTAATGAACAGAGTTTCTAGTGAACACACCAGGTAGATCAGAAGAATGAGGAGCTTAACACTTTTTAATGACAACATTTTTAACACTCTCTGTGGTCCACTGAGTATTGGAAAAACACTGCTATGGATTCCATCCAGAACCAACAAACATTACTCAACCCACTTGTGTTTAGCAGCCATTTGCTGTGTCTGTCTTTGGAACAAGCATTTTCTCTCACCACCTTGTAATTAGCAAACATTAGCTCCCACCACAAATGTATTAGCATTAGACAGCAGGCACATTCACTCCAATTAGCATTTAACTGCCATACATTACTCCGCTCCTTGTGAGTGTGTGAGAGTGTGTTCTGCTTTCTTTCAGCACATTTACTCTCACTCACGGTGTTCCACTTCTAACATTCCTGCTCTATAGCTCATCTGTATGCCTCTACCTCTAAACTTCTCACCTGCTTCCAAAACAGCCCCTCCGTCTCCTTCTGTGTGTTTTGGCGCTCTTGTTTTTTGTTAATCTGGTTTTAATTGCTGTTTGATTATCTCTTTGACATCGACTCAAGCCCATATTGCCCCAACAAATCATGAGCGGTACCATGTCCTTCCTCTATTCACTCTCTCCGCCTGCACAGGTTTTCTCCTCTCTCTGCCTCTCTCTCCATCATGCTCTCATTAATAGTTTTATGACATCTCTGCAGCAGTAATGGACTTTATGATACCCACAGTGCTCTGCAATTAGTATTCTCATCACCACACTCGCTCTTTCACTTTCCATCTCTGTGTCTGCTGTGCTCCCTTTTCTTGCAACATAACATCATCTTTATTCTGATCACATCTAGCTCTACCTCTCTTTGCCACATGAAATGAGGATGTTTACTAAGAACACCTGTGTTGGTGCATTTACAACTCTCTTCACTACATGTTTTTCTACAACAAATGTGCATGAGAAATATTTTGTGAAAGTTGTTTGACAGGTGTTAGGACTGAAACTGGAAAAACCTGGTACTACATTTCATCTTCAGTGGGTAAAAAATGTCTGAGTTACCCTCTGTTTCTTTTACTGCCATATCAGCCAAACTGCCCCTTTTACCAAGCCCAGCCCTCCCCAGGGACCAGGTCTTACTGAGGACTTCCACTGGGCCCTTCTCTGGCGTTCTCAAAGTGCAGCATGGAGCAGCCCACCAGAAGGCTGCCTATTCTTCTTGTCCCTCTGAACTGTTGACTCAAGGCCCGGCTACAACCTATTATGAGTGAGATACAATCTGGCATTTGTCTGGCATCAAAATGGACTATTTTATACTGAAATTTAACAGAATATTTTAATTTTTTCTGGGCAAAACCTCCTCCCTTGCTCGATCTTCTCCATGCTGAATTCATGGACCAGCATCTGGCAAAAATTTAAGTCTTGCATTTCTGCTATAGAGAGTCCCGGACTACTGGAGCTGTGAAGGAACCTATCGACTCCGTTGCTGTCATGGAATGGAGATGGACCGGGCACAAACCTAGTGGAATTTAGCGGTGAGTAATCCCTGCCATCTCTGATAACTATCACCAGGTGTTACAAGATCTCGTAGCCAGGATCCTTCCCATTTGAAGGCATTGAATGTATTTAGGCCATTCATTCCCAAAGTCTGGGTCAGGACCCAGACCCAGGACGATTTTTTGTCTGTCTTTGTCTTTGGTGCAGTATTCAATGTGATATTTATTTCTGAAGTACACATTATAGCCACATGGGAGGCTCTACCCTTTACCATTAACCCTCTCCATCATAATAAAACACAAATCAAGGCTCTAGCAGCCACTGGATGGCAAAAGAGCTGAAGTCACAGTTATTGATGCCTAGCTAATAAAACAGAAAAGCATTGTTCCAGACCAGACAACAACAGAGAGCCCAAGGGGTCAGGCATTTGAAGAAAGTGTAACGGAGGAGAAGTGACTTCCTCCTGGCTTGTAAAAACAGAAAGGTTCAGGTCAGTACCAGATTGAGCTCAGAATTAATGCAGTTTAAGCTAGCACCAGCGTTCAGCAGAGAACAGCATCACAATCGCCCAACAACCTTGTTAAAAGTGAGTCAGTATGAAAAAAGGTGGGAAACACTGATTTAGCCTATTTGATTTGATTCTTTGATATTCTTCGCCAATATAAAACATTTCAGAAAAGTAGGACAGTGATTCAAATTAAATTTGTCATAATTTTATTAAAAGAGTTAAATGATGGGATTGTGACAAGGTTTGACCTCTCTAATTGATAAGATCCATCTGAACTCTTTTCACAAACTACCCAACCCTTTCTGGGTGAAAAGAATTTGATCTGAATGAATATCACTAAATATAAAAAATGGGGTTATTTAGTATTTAGTGATTTAAAGCATAAAATACAAAAGTTTACAGTCTAATGATTACATTGAGCCCAAATCCAGTGGCCAAAGACCTATGAGTCCTACATTAAAAATGACATTTCTGAACAGCAATTGGCATAATAGCTTTATATAATAAACAAAGTTAAAGGTGTATTAATGTCAAATGACCCCATCTTGTGACTTGAGATGACACAAACACATCACTTATGGCATAAATGTATTGAAGTCATGTTATATGAATTAAATCCTAACTTATATTGCATTGTTATTACATGGGTTAACGCTGTAGCGTCTGTGACAGTTCTCCACAATTGCTAACACACTATTCCCTATTCTCTAAACCAGTGGTTGTCAACCTTGGGGTCGGGACCCCCTTGGGGGTTGGGAGACACTGAGATGGGGTCTCCAGATGGCCTAAAAACCTAAGAATACATTTAAATGACACTGTTGTCACTTTACACCTATTTTCATAATTTTTTCCCACCAATTTTAAGAAATGTTTGTCATTCAACAACTATTCTTGTCATGTTTAAACTCTTTCCACCACTTTTTTTCTGCCTGTTTTTTCCCCTTTTAAACTAATTCTTTCCACTTCAACTTAATGTTGCCTCTGTTGACCCATTATTGCTACTATTAACCTTTTTTCTAATCACTTTTTACATCCATTTTTGCCCATTTTTGCTGTTTTAACCAATTTCTGCCAAAATCTGCCTATTTTTGTTTTCTTAGTTAACCCTTTTTGCCAGTTTTCCTTTTTTTTTGGGGGGGTCAATTTTTCATCCCATTTCACCAAATTTCCACCCATATTTGCTAATTTAAAGCCATTTCAGCCACTACTTAACTCCCTTTTACCTCTTTTTGCCATTTTTTTGCAATTTCTGTCTAATTTTTTCCACTTCTAACCCATTGTGGCTACCTTTAAAATCCAATTTCATCACCTTTTCCACCATTTTTTGCCATTATTAACCCATTGTAGCAATTTAAATCCATTTTTATCTTTTTTTTTTTTTAAACAAAGGAGATTTACATTTTTAAGAAGGCTACTTAACAAAAAGATATTTTTTCTTTGATAAGAGTAGTTATTTTTTCAGGTTAGATATGAAATATGGATATCACAGCTTTACTTTAAAATGGACCATGGTTTTGCTGACCTTCATGGACTCCCAGTTTGGCTGTGCACCAGAAAGCTTTCCCATTTATCCCTCTTTATGGACAGCCTTGTCTGCACATGAGCATGGCTGTGTTCAACCACCATCAGGTACTCTGGCACCTTTATTTTGGGGGTTGCAGGCTGAAAAGGTTGAAAAACACTGCTCTAAAGTCATCTAAACTTATTTATTATCCAAGGCCCACTTGGAATAACTACACATCAATTTTCTTTGTTTTCAATGACAAAATCCCAACTTAATAGGCCTACAGACACTGCTCCTGAAAAAAGATCTAAGTTCAAACTATCCATTATTACTACAGCATTTTAGAAACACACAAAAAATAATATTAAAGAAGAGAAAGAGAAAAACTTTAGTTTTTGTTTGTTTGTTTTTTTACTTAAACAGTCTTAGATTGCATGAACCAAAAACTGGTATTTCTAAGATTATAAAGTCAAAAAAAATTAAAAATCCACTCATTTTAAATGTTTAGTTTGTTATAAATTTTGCCTTTACAATCCTAAATTTAGGAATTAAAAACTTTAAAAAATGTAGTTTCTAATGTCAAAGTTTAAGACTTGATAAACTTGAAAATGTCCTTTTATTTTTATAATTTACACCTTATAAACTCAGAAATTCTGAGATTGTTTCCTTGTAAATATCCGACTTTTTAATCCTAAGAATTTATTTTTTTATTTATTCATTTTTTTGTTTTTTAGCGGTGACCCTAATATGACTCCATACACTACGGTTCTAATCATGATTCATTTCTTTTTTTTAAAAAATATGTTCAACAAATTTTCACAAGGTCAGAGCAGACAGGCTACTGCACCCCCTGGTCCCTAGGTTGGGAACCACTGCTGTAGGGGATCCCTGGCTCCTAAAGTCACATGTTGAAGTGTCTTTCGACAAGACACTTAGCTTGAAAAATCTGTAATGTATTATAGAGATAATTGAAAACTCTAATACAAATCTACAAAAACCAGAACTATAATAGAACAGATCTTTAGGTCATTGATGGTGTGGCTCTATGCTTTCAGCTCTATATCTACCAGCTAATTAAAAAGTGTTCACGCCTCTCCGTCCATTGAAGTCGATGTAGGTGGAGATAATACTGTCGCCCTTTTTCAGCTGATCATTAAATCTCTTTTATTACCCCTGTGGTTCTCTGTAGCACTCAACATCAATCTATCCCTTCCATGTTGTGTGCGACCTGAACCCGACCCTGGCCTCACTTCTCAGCCAATCACAGTGTGATAAATTACCTGCCTCCTGTCTACATGACTTGAACATGTATTCATTATTCTACCACACGTATATCCTTCAGAAAGAGGCTGTGAATGGACATCGAGGGAGAAAGGGTTAGAGAGAAGGCACTTCTTACATTATTAACAGAAATAGATGAAGTTTAGCATATAAGTCACATAATTCAATACCCATGGATCGAGGGGTTATGTTTGAGTGAATTTGCTCAAATTTAACAGCATAGCATGTTTTATACAATCATGCTTCTCAGCGCAAAACTGAAGAATCAGAGCCAACGCAGTCTGAACAGCTCCTTAAAGAAGGTATGCCACTACTACAATCCACTACAATGAATAAGGATGCTCTTTAATAGTCATTCATTCATTTATCACAAATCAAGGTCACACAAATTAACCAAATAATGCAAGTGTAATCAGTAACTTGATTCCCCCCAAAATTGTGGTGCTGTGTAAAATGAAATAAAAACAGAATGCCAAAATCTGCAAATCTCAAAACCCCAAATTTAATTCACATTACAAACCTCTGAGCCCGCAGCTATCTTAAACCATTGTGTCTCGCCTGGACTTTCTGTCTTTAAAAGCTTGTAAAGCATCAAACCTGTGTTGCAGTCAAGCACCAGAACATCACCACACATTTCATCATCAAACGTTACCTAGCCTTAAATAATGCGTGTCTCTTTCTGTCATAAACGACATGGTGAAGGTGAGACATTTTAACATTTCATGAAAAATATTACAAATTTTGAATTAGATGGCAGCAACACATCTCAAAAAGGTGGGGATGGGTCAAAAAAAGGCTGAATACATCAGTGTTACTGATGAAAACCTGCTGTAGGAGCATTGAGCAACTAAATTGGTTAATTGGCAACAGGTCAGTAATATGAGTGGGTTTGAAAGGAGCATTTTAGAGAGGCAGAGTCTCTCAGAAGTAAAAATGAGCAGAGGTTCCCCCATCTGTGAAAAACTGTCTAAAAAATGTGGATCATTTCCAGAAATACAGCATGTTCCTCAAAATGAAATCAGGAAGACTTTGAAAACCCCACATGCACAGTACATATGTACACATGTTCTCTGAGCCAAAATGGAAAACTGTTCTGGGGTCAGGTAATTCAAAATTTGACATTTATTCATGTCGTGCTGGACGCTGAAGAGGAGAGGGACCATCTAGCTTGTTATCATCTCACGGGTCAAAAGCCTGCCTCTCTGATGATATGAGGTTGCATTAGTGCCCATGGCAGCTGCAGCTTACACATCTGGAAGACACTATCAATAATGAAAAGTATATAGAGGTGTTAGAGCAATATATGCCTATTCAGATGTGTCTTTCAGGGAAGGCCTTGCATATTTCAGCAGCGCATTGCTAAACTACACACTGCATCGATCACAACAGCATGGCTTCACAGGAGAAGAGTCCGGGTGCTGACCTGGCCTACCTGCGGTCCAGACCGTTCTCCAGTAGAGAACATTTAGCACATCATAAAATAGACATCTGCCAAAGAAGACACACGACTGTTGAATCTGTGGAACTGTGTTGAAACTGTGGAATCCTTTATCAGCCAAGCATGGGACAACATTCCTGTCCCAGCAACTGCTCTCCTCACTTCTCAGAAGTTTACAGACTGTTGTTAAAGGAAGAGGGCAGGGTTCACATGGCCATTTTCTTCTTTTGATAGATGTGTTGCTGCCATCAAATTCAAAATGAGACAAAATTTTTAATGAAATTGTAAAATTTCACAGTTTCAACATCTGCTATCTTTTTTATGTTCTATTGTGAATAAAATGTGGGTTTATGAGATTTGCAAATCGTTGCATTATGTTTTTATTTTACACACAGGGGCCCTTTTTTTTTCTTTTTTAGAACTGGGCCTGTAACAATAAAGGAAAAGATTCACAAAGTCCCTTGCCCGAGTGTCAATGGGAACCATGCGAAGAGAAGAACAAGATCCACACACTGCAGACTCCATCAACACATCACCGCGGGTTTATGGCGCTCCTAATC
This sequence comes from Cheilinus undulatus, assembly GCF_018320785.1. Taxonomy (NCBI): domain Eukaryota; kingdom Metazoa; phylum Chordata; class Actinopteri; order Labriformes; family Labridae; genus Cheilinus; species Cheilinus undulatus. Next base: position 35,200,811 of record NC_054882.1, read on the forward strand.
AACCTAACAACGAATGAGACTGGGCTGCTCTGAGAAGACACTGGGAGCTCACTGGAGTCAGATTCTTATCAGTCCTTCCAGTCTTTGTCCTAAAACGATTTAGACAAATATTATTACTGGTGATTGAAAATACAGCAAAGACGTGAGAGGCTGAGCAAGGAGAAACCCTCTTGTGTATCAAAGTTCATTTAAGCATGCTTGAGACCAAGTAAATGAATCATTGGAGACGTGTAATCATCCATTATTGATGAAGAACATATCAACAGTATTTATTTAGCCACTGGGAAAGAGAACTGGACAATAAAATCTCTCTGACTGACTGGTTTAACAACGAAACCTAAATGACCTCTACAAACTCACAAAGCTGGGGGGCTTTTAATGGAGGAACTGAGCTTTTTGAGGTTTTCTGGACCCCAAAATAGAATAAAACAACCTAACAGGAAGATTGGAACCTGCTTAGGAATGGTCTATTCTGCTGCCTCCATAACCTCCACCCGCTTTACTTGGGAGCTATTCTTTGCTAATTGGTTCTTCTCACCACGCCTGTCATTTGGGTCTCTATCTGAGTGCTGCATGGAACTGATGTATCCCCATGAAGCTGTGGAGAATAAATCTGCAGGAGCGAGTTGTCACAGTGGTGATGGCAGCGAAGGACAGCTGTCACAGTTAGGTTCATGCAGTCAGAGTCAGGGACACCACAGAGTTCTCAATGGTATATTAATAAGAACATACTGTCTAACTGTGGCAGGTTATTTCTGATGATGTATGTGTTTTATAATTAGCTTACCAGCTCATCCTGCAGCGTGTAATGCCCTGCCCTGTGTGCAAAAGAGCAATTAAAGTTATTGTAAGTTAATATGAAGGTTAAGTAGTCTGAGACAAACAAATCAAGTGGAAATAAAGGGGTAGGGGTCAGAAAAAAGCCCATTGCAATCACTGTTTTGATAAATCCAGACTCAGATCTGAATCAGTCAAGTTTGAATTTGGACAAAAAAATCAGAAAGAACTGTTGTTCTAGATAGACTAAATAGGTTGGTCAGTGATCTGGATGGCCAATGATTCTGCTTGAGGTTTCAACCTGTTCCACTGTAAGTTCATGTTATTATTAAAGTCCTAACAGTAATCCATCATGAGTACAGCCTTGCCATTAAGCAAAGACTATGGTCTATGTCTGTTCGTCTTGTAAAGTATATTAAGATAACATTTGCTGTGAATTGGCACCACAGAAATAAAGATTTGTTGATTAACTGATAAATTCATACCCTACTAAGGTATCTACTATAAGCTGCACCAGCTATGTGCAAGTTCATACACTATATTGCCAAAAGTATTCACTCACCCATTCAAATAATTGAAATCAGGTGTTCCAATCACTTCCATGGTCACAGGTGTATAAAATCAAGCACCTAGGCATGCAGACTGTTTCTACAAACATTTGTGAAGGAATGGGTCGCTCTCAGGAGCTCAGTGAATTCCAGCGTGGTACTGTGATAGGATGCCACCTGTGCAACAAGTCCAGTAGTGAAATTTCCTCGCTCCTAAATATTCCACAGTCAACTGTCAGTGGTATTATAACAAAGTGGAAGCGATTGTGAACAACAGCAACTCAGCCGCGAAGTGGGAGGCCATGTAAAATGATGGAGCAGGGTCAGTGGATGCTGAGGCGCATAGTGCACAGAGGTCGCCAACTTTCTGCAGAGTGTATTGCTATAGACCTCCAAAATTCAAGTGGCCTTCAGATTAGCTCAAGAACAGTGTGCAGAGAGCTTCACAGAATGGATTTCCAGAACACCTTTGGGATGAATTAGAGCAGAGACTGAGAGCCAGGCCTTCTCATCCAACATCAGTGTGTGACCTCACAAATGGAATGAATGGTCAAAAATTCCCATAAACACACTCCTAAACCTTGTGGAAATCCTTCCCAGAAGAGTCGAAGCTGTTATAGCTACATAGGGTGGACCAACGTCATATTAAACCCTATGGATTATGGGATGTCACTTAAGTTCATATGCGAGTCAAGGCAGGTGAGTGAATACTTTTGGCAATATAGTGTATGTAGCCTAGTTTTCTCTCCTTGTTGAAAGTTACTGGAAGAAACTAATCCTTAAAACTCAATATCCTGATGAATTTTCATGCATTACTGAGTTACATAACCTTTCAGCTGAGGTTGACCAGATAGAAATAAAAAGCATTTGAGTACACTCAAAGAAAGCAAAAAGAACAATGAAGATGCTGGTAGGTTATTTATATTGCAGAAGCCCAGTGGTTAATAACGGGTCTTAACATTGAATTTAATAGCGTGCCACATACCAGGAGGGCAAGTTCAGTGCACAGTGTGAACATTTCATTTGCATTTAACACGAATAGGTGAGGTCAATCCAACAAAATCCAGAACTGTTGGTGCCAGCACAAAAAGCATTCATTAGCAAGACAATCAAATCGGCACGTTATAAAGTCCTACACGTGTTTATTTTATAGACAATATAAGAAGCAAACAGAAACGGCCGTGTTGCAGCTTCAGGAGGAGTTTCTTCCACTTTCCTCACCAAAAAGCATGTTTGCATAACAGAGATAGTGAGAGAGATATTGCTGTCGTAATAATATCCATTTCCTTAATTAAAAAGTTATGCTGCGACTCGTGGACTAAGTGGATTTGAAGCACTTCATGGCACTGATGTCTCCACCCGTCTAGATCTTTGCTTGTGTCATACTTACTCTCAGATGTACATCTCTTTGGACAACAGGGTCTTCTAAATGACATTGTAACACTTTAACACTGTAAGATCCTGAAAACAGCTGAGGTCAGGATCTGCCCCCCTCGGTTTCACCTGGTTGGAGTCAAGACGTCAGTCGAAGACATCAGGTCATCCATGTCAGACAGAGCAGCATAACTAGATTCAACACCAGAGTTCTGATCATCTACATTTCCTTTAACATCCTCTGTAAGTGAGGGCCCAATGCAGAAATTAATTTCAATCAAGAGAGACATAATGTGAGTCAAACAATAATTTATTTCACAAAATTTAATGAAAGAGAAATGTGCAAAGTATTTGATGATTAGACTCAAGTGTGATGAAGGCATGAATAGGATACCCGCCTATGGAGTCTAGACCCTGGTGATAGTGTTGATGAGGGAAGCAGGATCAAATGAGGAGTAGGCTACTGAGAAGCTGGACCAGGAACCAATGAGGTATGCTGGATGAGATGAGCAGAAGACCTTTGAGGATCTGGACTAGATGCTGTTGAATGAAGGGAGGTGGCTGGGGTGGAGGAGGCTTACAGCTTCCACACTGAAACAACTGGCAGGCTGTGAAAGATAATGACAGATTGAAAATATGGCAGGTGCATGATGATTGGTCAAACAAGGTTGTGGAGGAATCTGATTAGCTTTGTACTTCATAGAGAGAACACCTACCTATATCAATCCAACACTCATGTTGAATTTAACATGACAACATTTTTTTTTAAATAATACCGCACTCTGAGTGGATTACTGACTGACCCACTGTATATTTCACAATTTTCATTGAAGTTTGTTTTTTTCACATGAAAAGGGAGAAAAAGCTGTTAAAAATGGCATGACCAGCCTTGTCCCGTCAATTGGACCACACTTGTGTAAATTTTTTTTTAACATTTTTTGTTTTACATTTGTTTTCAAGTGAATTATAAATTGTTCTTCTATCAGTTTCATCTACTGCTGAGACTGTAAATATTTCCTGAGCATGGAGACTGATTAACAAAAGGGGTTGTTTTTTTTTTTTTTGCAATGTTTTGTGAAGCAACAGCCAACTTTTAAAATAAGATCTTGTTTACATCAGATTTGGGCCAACAATTAAAAACAGGGTAAACAATAGTGATATGATGTGATTTATGCTCATACACAGTGTCATGTTAGCGCCTTAAAACCCTGCATCTGATCTTCCATCAGCTGAGTCGACAGTGTTGTTATGGACCACAGCATGCATTCCTGTGCTGGGGTTCTGGTTTTTATGCTCCTGTTGTTTTCACTCTCTTGTTATTTGAACACCTTTTCATCATGCCTGACAGAGTTTGGGCCTCTTCCTGCACATTGCTGCAGAAACTAATTACGTTACTTTTCTGTGTTTACAATGATTCGTCTGGTTTTCACCATCAATTGATATCACTCTGGACTGTTGAAGCTTGTCTTTTTTTTCAGTAAGCCATGACCTCTCTGAACTCTGAAACTATGGACTGTGAGAGCTAAAATTACCTAAGAGTTTCATAGCATCTACTTTACCTTTCAGCGGATCCTGATATTTACATATTACATACTCAAAGGGATACACAAGCAGAAGGACGTCAGATAAGGGGGCCACATTTGCAACATCAGTAAGAGTGGTCATTCATAAAGTGGGGCCTGAGTTTCCTCAGAGGAGGAAGGCTAAAACAAACCACACATTTATGCAGAAAAGCATGAAACATTTTGAGATAAATGTAATGGGAGCAATTAATCTACACCAGACATCACAGGAAAAGAAATGTGTCCAGTCACATCTGACCCTGGGCTTCACCTGAACATTACACTGTAGGTAATGAAAACTACTGCCACATTCTGCCTGCATGACAGGTTTTTCTGCAGTTGCCACAGACAAGAAAAATACAGCAAAAAAAAAAAAAAAAAAAGGTTTGACTGCAAGTGAGTGGCACTAAAGGAACTGGAATTTCACCAACTAAAACTATGACTAAAAATGTTTTTCGACTAGGACTAGTTAAAAATAGATCTTTGGTGATAAAACTGACAAAAAGTAAGTATAGTTTTTCTCAAGGAGAACAGGATAGGACTAGAATATCATTTCTAAATTGTTGAACAAATACATGATATTTTCACTGTGTATATGAGGTATGTCTGTATTTCAACCAGTATTGAAAGTGAATTAATAAAAGTGTTTTACATTTAAATACATTTTAGATTTGGCTGATTAAATTTTTACAAAGAAAATGAATGCCTTGAGTAAATGTAAATACCGAAATTTAAGGACTTTTATAGACTAAAACTAGACTAAAATGTTATTTTTTAACTAAAATTAAATCTTTAAAGGTTCAAAATGACTTCAATATGACTCAAAAAGAGACTTAATAAAAGACTCAGACTAATACTAAATTTGAAATAGGCTGCCAACATAAAAGCTTGCACATGTGAGAAAAGTCTCTGGAGACCAAAATGGCCAGTTTACAAGTTTGAACTCTGAAACTGTTTTTCAAAACTCTTCACGGCACTGTCACACCTGACTAAATTGTAAACAGCCCCTTAAGCAGTTAAAGCATTACTGAAGGTCACACATTATGCAAAATAAACTTATTTGGCCTTTTTTGCCAAAAATATGTTCCCTGGCCTGTCCACATTTCCACCAAGAATCAGAAAAATCCCCCACACCAGTATATGAACCTGCAATAATTAAAAAAATGTGCAGAACACAGAAAGTGTCTTGTGCAGGGATCACTCTTTTGTAGCCTTTAGGAGTCACCCAGAGGTGAGAGATCTAACCACTCAATTATCAGTCCCCCATCACAAACCCTGAGGCATCCTTAAGCCTTCAGATCTGGCAGCTTGACTGAACTGAAGAGTATCCCTGGCTGGCATCAGGCTCATTTAGACGTCACACTCCACATGTCAGCTGAGTTAATTTTCCCTCTCACTCTGAAATCCTACCTCTTCAGGCAACACAGCCTCTGTCATGTGGGGCTTGTAACATTCATCTGTTGCCAAGAACTATTTTACCTGTAATCCAGCTTTATCACCAAAGAGATTCAGAATGTGAGAAAGTGAACTGTGTAGACTCTCGCCCAACAATTAGACTCATATTTGTCAAAGGATTTCACTTGAACAGTAGCTTCCTTGTCTTGCACCTACCTTTTTACTCTGAATCTTTTTTTTTTTACTTCTCATCCATTCAAAGTCATGTTTACACACTGGTAGAGGATGCCAAAATAAATGCAAATCAGTGACTAATCCCTTTTTCCCATTCAGGGAGCACTTTAGGGTTAAGTGTCCCAGCTCCACATGTGGACAAATATGGTTTTAAGAAGGCAGCATGTGAGAATGGGATTATTTATAAAACCTGCAGGTGGAAAATCTGTTTTTATAAATACCTGCCTATCTGTGGACGAGGCCTTTGGCAGCTGGGGCTCTGGCCAGTGAACTTCCATTCCTTCCATTGTGTCATCTATTCATGCAGAACACTCACAGGCCCCTGTACACATATATGCTGATGCTCACATGCAGTATCCTGCTGAAGCAATCCAGGTATGGTGAAGGTTTGGCTCTGGTCTCCTAATGGCCAACATCCAGGCTTGTGTCAGGCCCATGCCTCTTTCCTCCAGGTATCCTCCCAGCCACACCTGGACACCCAGAATGTGACCCAACATAGCAAGAAACATCATTGCCTTTAGGAGAAAACGTATCCACCCCCCTGGTTATTTCACACTCTTATTGATATTAAAATCAAACATGGTCGAAAAATATTTTGCTTTTGACAGCTTCTGCTGTATGCTGAAAAATAAATCTTTTCCCAAACCGCAGTTCTCTTGCATACTGAATAAGATTGTCCTCCATATTTTTCCCATATTTTCCCACATTCATTTTTCCCTATACCCTTACAAACCTTCCAGGGCTTGGTGCCAAGAAGCATCCCCACAGCATGATGCTGCCACCACTGTGGTTTACAGTGGGTATGGTGTGTTTGTGGTGATGTGCAGCGTTTGACGTACGCCAAACAGAGCGTCTTGTCTGATGGCCAAAAAAGCACCATTTTGGTCTCATCAGACCAAAGAACTTTCTTTCACCAAAGGCGGCTCAGACTACATGATTTTTTTGGTCATTCATGACAGCACCATGTCAGACTATGCAACAAAAATCGTTGTATATTGCGAGTTCACAGGTTGACGGGGGACGGGTCGAAGAGTATCAGTCACTCTACAACAGAAACACTCTAAGTGATTTTAGCGTTCTTTTGTTAGTAAAAAAAAAGTAAAATAAGAAACAATAATGGATTGGATTATAGATAACAGTTATGGATCTGCCAAGAGGAGGATGATATGGACTGGCTCTCTTTCAGATAGGACTTAAGGTATGTGTAACTCAGTAAGAGCAACACTTCACCACTGTACGCAGGTTCAACTCAAGGAGCGAGGGATGGATTAGTGTAACAGGTGAACACAGAAATGTATTTTCACAATCAACAAAACTGAATCACAGTTCAGATTCAATTTCCCCAACACACACACACACACACACATATATATATATATATATATATATAAAAACATAATGTCCCTTCACAGCTTATCGCTGTCTGATATCAATGTTCTTCCATTTGTTCAGTGTATATGTGTGTGCTACCCAGGTAGAATCTATGTGTGTATCATATGCGTGCTTGCTACGCAGTGTAGATTATATCTGCTCCAGGTATGAATCTCCAAAAAGATGATGAAGACAGAGAATCTGGATCCTCTCTAACCCTGCCTCGCATCAGACAGAAACCCTGGTTGGAATCGACGCTGTCTCCAGAATGCAGATCCAGCAACTAAAAAAAAAACAATCGGAGTCCTCGATCATATAAAGCAAGAGAAAGCAAATCCTCTGGTCACAGCGGTCTGGAACTCTCTCGCAACAACTTCAGACGTGTGCCAACTCATAAACATAAAAATAAAGCAGTATTCCTTCCATAAAATATCATCAACTTCACTGGTGACTGTAATGTGGTGTCCTTAGCATCAGGATTAGCTGGAGTGTCTTGATCCCAGCGTGCAATGTGCACATCTACAGGATTTACTACATAGCACATACTTAGAGCACCCTCTAGGGCAAACCACGACAGTCATCTCAAAACACAATTCTCACCATAAATTCAGACATCAAAATGAAAATTATTTACCAAGAAGCTAAACAACAAATAATAGTCAAAAATCCCAAAGCTGTACTTTGACAAGGGTTACATATGCATTTAATAATGTAAATAAAATTAAATAAAATGTACACATTAGTTTTAGGGAATAAAAGGGGATTAAAAAGTGGTAAATCTTGTAGATGATGATTCAAAGATGAGGAGCAAATGCTCTTCTGTTGATAGACGTCAGGATTCTTGTCGTTAATGTCAGGTCAGGGTGTCAAACTAGACGACGATGTAAGAAAAATTCTGACACGCTAGTCTTGTAGAATCGTGGGGCATCTTGGATGCATCATTAGTTATGTCACACTACAAGATGGTTTGTTGTCCCTGATGCTCTTAATCGGGCCCAAGTTTTGATGACGAGCTGCGACGTTGCAGTCAGGCTTAAATCTGGCTGAATTTGTGTAATCTGAGCCAGACTTTAATGCCTTTTGGTGAACTGTTTGCCACTCTCTCCTAAAGGTTTGATTGGTGAAGAACCCAGGCAACAGTTGTTGTATGCAGAGTCTCTCCCATCTCAGCTGCTGAAGCTTGTAACTCCTTCAGAGTCGTCATAGGTGTCTTGATGGCCTCTCCTTCTTGCAGGGTCATTTTGAAAGGACAGCCTAATCCAGGCAGATTTGCACGTGACATATTCCTTCCATTTCTTAAAGATTGATTTAATTGAATTCCAGGGGATATTCACTGCCTTAGAATTTTTTTTTGTATCCATCCCCTGACTTATACTTCTCACAGACCTTTTCTCTGATATGCTTGGGTTGTTCTTTTGTTTTCATGGTGTAATGGTAGCCTGGACCGGTGACTGGCCCTTAGTTTTTTAAATCACTGTTGCCCAATTAAAATCTTAAAGTAACCTCATAATTAGAACAGTGTCCTGTGTTCACCTCTCATCAGCAATCATTTTAAGTAGAAAAGCTGATTTCCCACTCGTGACGTTTCTTCCTCTCCATCATAAAGGATCCCCGGTCCTCCTCTCCATCAGTTTATGTCTCATAACCCCTCCAGACTCTCAGGTTGCAGGCAGAGTGTTTGTCTGTGAGGGATTATGCCAGGTAAATGAGGGATTTAGCATAATGTGGGCCATGCCTGTTTTTGCTTCAGCAGGATATGGGGTCATGTAAACATTGCTGTGGCAACCCAATCCACCGTGGGAGGAGGTGATTAGAGACTTAAGGTGGAATGAGCTGTCTAATCCCTTTAATTTGACTTTGTACGCCTCTGTTACGCATTCTCACTGTTTCACACACATTCATAATTTTTTGCTCCCATGCTGTGTTTGTTTTCTTCATTTTCCTCTTATCTTTTCACACTTTTCCACACTCTCTAGCTCAGCCTCCTCTTCCTGCTTCTTTGTTTCTTGGTGTTTAATCTTTAAATGGGGAAGGGTTAAATGAGGTAACACTACAAAATAATAACTTTGAGATATTCATTAATTAACCCACTTAAAGCTGCTTTATACAACCCCAAAACTTCTGACAAACTCCTGGAGTTTTGAAGTGAGCAGCTGTTTGTGCGTCCCTTTGACATTAACCCGATGTTGTGATCCAGCCCCCTATAGTAGATTTTGTGTGTGAAGTCTGAGTGAGCTCATGGATGAATGCAGCAGGATGTAAACAGGATAATCAACCATGAAGGAGTGGGAACGGGTGTTGAGGTTTATACCCTGCAACTGATGCACAAGCATAGACTGGTGAGATCTCCATGATAATTTTGGGCACTAATAGGTGATACAGTAACTCGGTATTTAGAAATAACTATGGTTTCCATTTAGTTACCATCATGAAAAAATCTGCTGAAAAGCATCCAGGACCTTGGCTTTAAAATCTGAGCATTACTAAGTCGTGACTGTAATAAAACTTTGTCAAGAATGTTGTGCTAGTCTGGACCACACAGAGCTGTAATATTACCGTGATGACCTGAATATAGAAAAGTTTATGCAAAACTGAACATTTAATCCTAATCTGAACACTGTCCTATGCCATGAGAGGTTAACTTGTACTTGCAGGCACAGTGCTAAAAGGCATCTGAAATTACACAAAGAGATTGCACAGACAGGAATAACAGTGGGATTCTGGTAGGATGAACTCACAGAAGAATGACTGTCAGGGCTGATAAAGTAAAGTTTTCACTCAGAAGGAGAACAGCTTGGTACTTTATATCAGTCTCAGAGTTGAGCACCATTAGCCACACTATCTTGCCAAAAGTATTCACTCACCTGCCTTGACTCGCATATGAACTTAAGTGACATCCCATTCTTAATCCATAGGGTTTTAATATGACGTCAGTCCAGCCTTTAACAGCTTCAACTCTTCTGGGAGGCTTTCCACAAGGTTTAGGAGTGTGTTTGTGTCTGCTCTAATTCATCCCAAAGGTGTTCTGTCGGGGTTGAGGTCAGGCCAGTCAAGTTCATCCACACCAAACTCTCTCATCCATGTCTTTATGGACCTTGCTTTGTGCACTGGTGCACAGTCATGTTGGAACAGGAAGGAGCCATCCCCAAACTGTTCCCACAAAAGTTGGGGAGCATGGAATTGTCCAAAATCTCTTGGTATGCTGAAGCATTCAGAGTTCCTTTCACTGGGACTAAGGGGCCAAGCCCAGCTCCTGAACAACAAGCCCACACCATAATCCCCCCTCCACCAAACTTTATACTTGGAACAATGCAGTGAGACAAGTACTGTCCTCCTGGCAACCGCCAAACCCAGATTTGTCCACCAGATTGCCAGATGGAGAAGCGTGATTCGTCACTCCAGAGAACACATCTCCACTGCTCTAGAGTCCAGTGGCAGCGTGCTTTACACCACTGCATCTGAAGCTTTGCATTGCACTTGGTGATGTATGGCTTGGATGCAGCTGCTCGGCCATGGAAACCCATTCCACGGAGCTCTCGACGCACTGTTCTTGAGCTAATCTGAATATTTAAGAGTGAGGAACTTCATAATAAACTTCATAATAAACTTCATATACACACTCCACTCGGAGTAAAATCTTCAGATCTAGCTCATTTGGAATGACATTTCTTTCTCAACGAGAGGGGTGGTTTATTCCAATCCTCATTCATATCAGCGTTCATGGAAACACTTGATCTGATCAATTCTCCCTGTTTGTGGGGATTTTTGTCTTACTGCGCCTATCTGCTCCACATCTCTCTGCTTCCTTATTTGCCCCCTCTGAATAGACAGCAGCAGTATGAACTGCTGAGCTCCTTAAACACAACCTTGCAAAGCAGATGGATTTGCCCATTTCAGTGTTTCTCACTGGTGAATCCATCTTGCAAAGCTCCCATCTGAACAGTTTGGGCCCGTTAGAAAGTGACAGGACCAATCAGCGTCGAGGGGCAGTAATTTCAGAAGCGGCAGAGTTGTGACATAAGCACGAAGCGACAAGTGGCCAGTGCAATCATGGTGGAAGACACAAAGAAGCGTAAGTTATATCAGAACTTGACGACATTTCTTTGTTAAAAGAAGAACAAAGAACAACATTGAGTTGTTTTCTTCTCAAAAATGACAAAAACCTACAGTCCCCATGGTTCATGTTATGCAGTTCTCTATGGAGTTTACACCTTGATAGCGGCTATGTCATGTGTTTTGTTGCTCTTATTGGCCCGTAAAGATGTGACAGACAACACGTTCATCCAATCATTTCTCCGAGTATTTTTTCAAAGGCTCTGCCCTTTCCCAAACACTGTCTATGGGAGGTTCACCAGATGGATGTGTGAAACAAGTCCATCTGGCATGCCAGGTTAGCTTGACAGGGAAAGCACCAGAAACAGGAGATCTGTCTGCAGCACATGATAAAGGTCCATTTTAAGTAAAGTAATGTAGAAATAAAGATAATATAAAGTACCGACATGAGTAGAATAATACATTATTTTTGTGCGGGATGAGTTGAAAAATGACGGTGTAAAGTCACAGCGGTTTGTTGGGGAGGGTTGTGTCTTCTCCACCTGGCACGTTTACATCCAGCTGTGAGCTTAAAAGATGTAAATATAAAATCTTAAGGTTACCAGATTTGACTGTTTGGAGAAGAACAGAGGAGAAAAGCTAGATAGGGAGCAACCTGGACCTTTAGCACAAACACACACCAGCAAACACATATACATCAAAATCCTCATGAGATACAGGTGAAAAACACCTCTTTGATGGAAAACCTCACTGACCTCATCTATACCCCTCAGACCCTCTGTGCACAAAACACATACATTACAATTACTATCAACATGCCTGGAGCACCATCCACACCATGCTACCTCTGGCCTCTATCTATTGTTCTCTTAAACAGCGTTTTTCATGCCTTTTTATTCATTATAGACCAGAGGAACTGTTCCTTGCTTTTCACCCCTTAGGCATCACAGAGTCCGGTTGTTATTTCGTTGTCAAAGACGACAACAGAAAAGATCCATATGCAGGGCTTTTCTGTTCTTGTTGAATACTCAGCTGAATGTAGCAGGTTCAAAATGTGTTTGGAAACAGAGCTGGTAATTCTTATGGTCTGCACCCCCAATGGGATAAGCGGTATAGAAAACGGACGGATGGATAATTCTTATGGTGTCTGTAAATCCTAAATGGTAAACGCCATATTTCAGCCATAGCTGATGTACCATCAGCACAGTTTTCCACATAGACCATTTTCTGATACATGACTAGTCAAAGCTCATTCTGGTTTTATACTTATGTAGAATCAGTAGAGAGATCAGTGGTTCTTTAATTCTTGACATTTAATCAAGGTTGCTTTTTATTGCCTTGATAAAATGTGACATGTAATGACAGTAGGCAGGTGATTTTTACCTTGCTTTTATTCTTGATGGATTTTGAGTGGCTGACAGTGCTGAGAAGGTGCCAATTCTAGGCCTGGCTTTACCACTTCAAGGACTCCCTTTTTTGGCAGGAAGTAGCAGCATAAATGGATCTATTACTTGAGAATTACAGTCACAAGGACGCCGTGGATCTCCAGCCGCTGAGTACACTCTGTACCTTCATTTTATTCTTCCCTATTCCTGTAAGGCATTCCCACTTTATTATCTGTTCTTGAAAAATGCAGGCAACCAATTGATTTATTCATGCCAATAAATCAGACTGTAGTGAAGCTGACACTGAAAGAGTACATGGCAGCTCTCCTATAAATCTACAGGAAAGGAGGTCATGAAGCTATGGTGAAAGTTCACTTAGGAAGGACACGTTGCCCAGAAGCTCCTCACAATGTCCCATTGTCCCTATAAAGCCTTTCATCCACTCTTGTTACTCAACATCATCCATCCCATTGTTCATCTTGTGCAGCATTTCCGTCTTCCCTGTTCTGATTTGAAGGAACTGCATGTTTAATTGCTGTCATGTATTTTTATTGATGGCTAGGAGAAAGAAGATATCATTAGATGTCTATAAATGTTGGACTATGTGTTTATTAATGGTCTTTTATTATGCTTTGGTCTCTTTCACTTTAAAACATCAGAAACCTTGCTTTTTCTTTATATCCAGTGTGTTACAAAACATAAAGAAAATACAAGAGCAGCTCTGTAGATGTTCTAATGCAGAGTTACATTGGTCCATGTAACAACATCCTTTCTATGTTAATTCTAGTGATTCACACTAATCAGCTAAAGCCGGGCACACTGTGCAAACTTAATCCAGTTGTTGTTCTGACTTGCAGTCAGATAGTGCGTTACTTATTGAGACTAGGGGACACAGTAACGGACCATGATATGAACACGGCTAAGCCATCTGCTCTCAGCTGGATGGATGGATTTCTGACATGTTTGATATTTTGGTCACATGACTGCACAAACACTTCCTTTGTAAACTGTCCGACAACATTGTAAATCATCATGACAGTAGCAGGAATGACTCTCTAATGCCCCATAAACAAAATAAACGAGTAGGATATAGTGTATATGTAGTCTGTATAGTGCAGTGATCATCAACCGCCAGCCTTGGGGCCATATCAGGCCCTCCAAAACTTCCCATCTGGCACCGAAAGGACTCATAAAATATTTTTTTAGGGAATCTTTTGTCTTCATATCTCTAAAGCTATTAAATCAACTCTAAATTTATCAACACTGAAACAGTTCTATCAGAAATGAATATCATTTGACCAATTTTTGCAGAAATACTCAAGTCAGCCATCACCAAGGACTGTGATGCATGAATAAAACATACTCAGCATTTAAGTCCAAATTAAATCTGCAGGTTTTTGTGTCAACTTGCCACTTCAGGCTCTTGGAGAGTGCAAATTTCCCTGCCATGACTTAAGGAAAATACTTATCTCCTGGTTGGTTTTTCACCAATCAGGATACAGCATAGCAGTTTCACCCTTTCACCGTCTATGGGAGGTTTTCCAGATGGATGTGTGAAACAAATCACATCTGACATGTCAGGTTGTTATTGTTATTGTTATTCATAATCAACAAAGATAAATAATCACTTTACCCCTGACTGTTCACCACATTCAGATACTCTTTTAACGATTCGAGTTTGGGGTACTGGATTGAGTTTCATTTCAGAAATGTGCCTTTAAGGCTACAGTCTAAAAATAATGTATAAGCAGAGGGAGCGAGAGGAAAGAAGAAATAAGAGATTGCACATTAGTGCATACAGTGATGTATGATTGTGATTTCCATTGTTTTCCCCACATACAGGGTGTTTGGGGTGTCTGGTACTTCAGTTTTAATACAGAGCAACAGCTCTTGAAGGTTGGGAGGAAATGGGGAGAGGAAGAGGAAGATAAATCCCGAAGAAATGTCTTGAACCTGATGTCACTTGTCATTTTCATTGTGTACTTACAGCGTGCTTGTTTATGGTTTTGTTTTATTTCAAATAAAGTTCTATGGGGAACTTAAGGTGCTTTGAGAGTGACTTGAATCATCTCTCCTGGAACAAATTTAGAGTTAAAGCATTTAGTAAAAACAAGGAGAGTTTCTTAGAAATACTAGATTAGGCCTTACTTTGAAAATGATGCTTCTTTTCCATACCTTTGCATATTCTTCCATTGTGGATATACTAACTCGATGGTTCTCAAACAGTGTGGCAAAGCACACTAGTGTGCCTTGTGGCAAGTCTAGGTGTGCCTTGGGAATATGTACAACTAAATGTTATTACTACGACTTTATGGCAAGTACTGTAACCAGACCTGTCCACAGATCTGGCTGGGCCCCTGAAAAGAAAACAGAGAATAGGCCCTCCCCAGGTATATCGATACTAGTGCATATGTGTGGGATCAGCAGCATTTTTGGCAATTTTTTCATCACTTTCAATCACTTTTTACAAATTTCTTGCATCTTATAACCATTTTGATAAACTTATCCACTTTTAACACATATTTGCTTATTTTTGCCCATTTTACCTTTGGCCACTTTTTAGCCCTATTTGCCCAGATTGTTTCATCAGTTTTAACACATTTTTACTACCCTTTTTGCAGTATTTATCCCTTTTATGCCACTTTTCAACCATTTTTGCCACTTTTAACCCATTGTTTGGCCATTTTTTGCCATTTTTTTCCATCACTTTTAATCCATTTTTGCTATCTTTTTGCAACTTTTAACCCATTATTTCCACATTTTGCCAATTGAGCCCATTTTTGTCTTTCTTTGACTGATTTTTTTTTACCCATTTTGCCACATTTTTGCATTACTTTGAACCCATTTTGACTACCTTTGCCAAGTCTTTTCACCTTATTGCCACTTTCAACACATTTTTGTAACTGTTAACCCATTGTTTGGCCAATTTTTTACTTTGTTTCACCACTTTTTGCCCAATTTTGCCATGTTTCTGCATCAGTTTTAAACCATTTTCCACCTTTTAGCCATCTTTTGCCCACTTTTGCCCCTTGCCAAAATTTGCAACATAAAAAAGAAAGTAACCAATTTTTGCCACGTTTTGGCCATGTTTGGCCACTGTTTGCCCAAGTTTGCTATGTCAGCCTATTTGTTGTCTCATTTTGAAATTATTTAGTTCTTCTTAATTAAAGTTGCCTCAGTATTTTCTACTTTATTTTCCAGCATCCTGATGTTTCTGCACATTATGACCTCCCTATGAAGTTGACATTACTTTCCTAGTCATTTAGTTGTGTGTCTTCATCAACATTGTTAACATTATCAGTAAAAAGGTAAAAACAATTTTTTTGTTGCTTTGATAGAATTGTTTATAATTCAGGTTAAATATATTGGTTATCACAGTTTAACTTAACAATAGATCATGGTTTTGCGGACCTCCATGATCCCCCAGTTAGCTGAGTCCCAGGAAGCTCTCCTCCTTTTACCCCCGTATGTGCCACCTTGACTATAACACTGTTTAAAGAGTTTATTTTGTATCAGTATGAATATGGTGTGCCTTGAGATTTTGGCTTCACCTTTGGTGTGCCTTGGGCAAAAAAGTTTAAAAAACATTGTACTAACTCATTTACTTGTCCCTCATCACTGTAGCTCTTTTATTATCATTTATTGTTTATGAAGGAACAGTAAGGCTTGGTGGTAAGAACAGGTGATCCTCCTGTTTTCCAGATCTGTAGCTTGTTAAACCCACTGGACACAGATTTCACACATTAACACTCTCAGTCACATTATTCCCATCCACTCAGTCACATTATTCCCATCCGCATACGCTCAGCTGCTTATTCACCTCAATGCTGAGAGCAGTTTCAGGTTTTATTGACAGACAGATTGATTAGCAAGCAGCCACTCTGCCCTGACCCATCTATCATACCGGGAGAGAGCTGCAGTCGCAGAGTAGGGAGGGGATCTAATGAGTGACAGAGCAGGAGAGTGGAATCAGCACTGGTCTACTCCATCACTCATCATCATGGGACACACAGTATGTGTGTTTGGGATGAGGTCTGGGGTAGTGAAACTGGGGATGGAGAGAACTACCCACAGTGACATAGTCCATCTATCATTACTGTTCATGCTAGTCATTAGAGACAAAACGAGAGAGGATGCGCTCAGAGAGACAGAGAGATGGAGAAAGCAAAGAGGACATGAAGGAAGCATCTATTAAATGTCATTTTGACCTTAAATCTGAGGCCATGCTTTTTTTAAGGCTTATTTTTTTCCCACAAAAGCTCATAAATGGGCATTAGACTTCAATTCATCTCTCTGTACAACTGTGTCCCAAAGGCATGTGCAGGATCACATGCTCACTGTTGAATTCTCACTTCTATACCCTGTGAATTTCAGTTTCCTATTATAGAAATATCATCTGGCTGACATGTGCTGCTTTGTGTTAATGAGTGTTTTGACAATGGTAAGTGCTGTAGTTTCACCTCTATGTTAACACAAATCAGTGCACAGAAATAAGCTTCATGTATATAGATATTATTAATCGGCTATTATTAACCCTTAGAGTTCACAGCTATCTTTCCTCACCATCATGTCTCATCTGGACTTTTTGTCTCAAAAAGCTTGTAAAACATCAACAGCTCTATACATCCTTTTTTCAGACAACCTGGGATTTATGAATATATCTACTGCAGTAATGTTATTTGAATTTTAAAAAGTTATAGGACTTTAAAGACAAAAGAAAAAAAACAAATCAGAATTTGAAAGTCAAACATTTTTATTGATAACACACAGTAAACAGTGACTAAGCGTTTTGTTGCACAGACTTGTTCTCCCATCTCTAGGGGAAAAAACTGAGAAAAAAAAAACATTCTGTGACTAACAGTTTTCTGAATATCTAAATATATACAAAAAGAAGTCCATGCGCTATTTTGCAGTTAGATTCATTTATGCCATTACTCAAAACAGTAGAGACACAACACCTTGCCATTGGTCGACAGCCCCTCCATCCTTTAGGGCTACGAAGACATTGAGGGGAGCAAACGAACAACAAGAAGGTCAGATTTCAGAGGAAAAAGAAAGAATGTCTATGACTTACGGTTCAAAGTTATTAACGTTTTTATAAACTTGTCACATCTTGTTGTATACGACAACACCGTCCTCAGAGACCCTGGAAAGTAAGCCAAGTTCCAGGCTCACTAGAGAATGCTCTGTAAGAGCTACAAATGCATGAATAACATAACTAGAAAGGCACAATGGAGAGCTTTCATAGGAAAAAAGAAATCAGTGTCAATGGCTTATGGTTCAAAAATTACCAAACAATTTACAAAGGGGTGTGCCTGTGCCATGTGAGCTCTTAGGGTTAATTTTTTGGGCTTCATGCTACAGAGAGAAAGGAAATATGGGTAAAGAATGACTGCATCATTCAGTGCCAGAATTAGGATTGTGATGAGTGGTGCAGGAATGAGTCCTTAAATGAGGAACTGAAATGAATGTTTGGTTAAAAGCCTGAAATAAGGTCTGCAGTGAACACAAGCTCAAGAGATGAACAAAGCATGCATATTTCATATATATATATATATATATGTGTAAATATATATATATATATATATATATATAGAAATGTCTTTTTTTGTATCATTAGCACTGGGTGAAAACCTTGTACCTCAATTTTTCATAATTTGATTTTTTTCCTGATTCATAAATAAATGCTATTTGTCACCTTGTACATCTGTTAGAAAGATTTAACTAATTTTAAAGCTATAAAAAGTGTTAAGATGTTGACTATGACCACTTAGTGTTAAATTAATTGAAGAACCTAGCCTATATTTCTTCCCCTGAAAAGTGGTGATTTTGGAGTTACAAGGTTTTGGCCTGATGCCAGTGATATGTTCGTCTCAATGCTGCGCTTAATGCTGTAGAACAGTGAGACTCAGCGTGTGGCTCTTTTGTGATGATTTATGGCTCTTTATGCCCCCAGAAAACCAAAAAAAAGAAAACTTTGACCTTTAGAAATGATCTATCATATGTCACATTAATCCTTTTGTTTCCCACACTTAGAAAGTCGGCTTAAATTGTCAAACTTAATTTCAACTTCTTCTGTCTGAATATTTCCATTGCCCTTATTTGCAGTTTTTTTGTCACTTTTATCCAGTTTCCCCCCTTTTTAAACCAGTTTTGACACTTTTCACCCATTTAAGCTGCCTTTTGCCTTAAAGTGCCACTTATTTTCTCATTTTTGCTCATTTTCCCCACCTTTTTCGCTGCTTTTTGACAATTATAGTCAACACATTTTTCCTCACAATTTTTTTACCACTTTTCACCCAGCTTTTGCCATTTTATGACTGTTTTGCCCCTTTTACCCATTTTTGACATCTCTAACTAATTTCAATGCCACTTTAAATCTGTTTTTGCCATTTTTCGCCCATTGTTGCCACTTTTATTCAGTTTAGCCAATTTTTCTGCTCTTTGCTTTATGCTAATTCACCCCCTTTTTTGCTGTTTTGCCACTTTTTCGCCCATTCAAGCTGCTTTTTGTTAGTAAATGCCACTTTTTTCTCATGTTTGCCCAACTTTTCCCACCATTTTGGTGTTTTTGACTATTTTTGTCATTTTCCATTTATTTTTGCCACTTTTCGTCCAGTTTTTTCCTATTTTTAAACTTTTTTTTTTGCCATTTTATGCCTATTTTTTCACTTTCACTCATATTTTGCTCTTTTTGCCAATTTTGGCCATTTTTGCCACCTTTAATTTATTTTAATGCCACTTGCCCCCATTTTTGCCACTTTTCACCACTTAGATTGTGGCACTAGCAAAGGTACTTTTCAACAGTTTGGCTCTTCTGTCGAGTGGGGTTGAGTAACACTGCTATAGCAGGTTAAAGGTCACATACTATGCAAAATACACTTTTTCAGGCTTTTCTAACAAAATATGCACCCCTGGTCTGTCCACAATCCCCCAAGAAACAGAAAAATCAATTCCCTCCCCAATCTTTTTCTCCATCTTTCAGGAAATGTGTGCAGAAACAAGCCGTTCTGAGGTTTTCCCTTCATGATGTCATGTGGGGAGTTAGCCCCGCCCCCAGGTTCGATTGGCCCTCCCTGCTTGGAAGAAAGTTCAGCCCTCCTCTCCTGATTCTTCTTTCACCTGGCAGGTGAGAGAAGGGGCGGAGTCAGAGAGGAGTTAATTAACATTTTTAAGTCTAAAATTAAAGTAAAAACTGTTGAAAGAGTGCTTTTAGTGCAAGTGAAGCAATTACCATGTGAATTCATAAATGACTGACTAACTCTACAATGTTATAAATTTATTACATTACTAGGAGAAAAATATTAGCTCTTGTTATTTTGCATTTGTTACATTATCGACCAGTTCTTACATGATGAGTTTTCGTTACATTGTCAGCTCTTACAGAGCTAATTTAAATTCCTGATAATTTACCAGTAAGCCTTGGTGAAGGTCCCTGTATACACCAGTCTCTGAGTATAATTATGTGCATGTTTTCATTATTTCATCCTGTCAGTACATGATGATAGTCGTACTAGAAGGCCTGATGACACTGTGAATGAATTGTCTCTAGTATCCACTTGTCTGTTGGTGTGATTGTTCAACCATGATGAAAGCAGTGCGGTGTAGACACGCTGCTTTGGTTTTTAATTATTTTTGGAGTGAATAGATCCCCCCCACTGGTGAACACGGGTTTTAATCATGTATCTGGGGCAGCTGCTTTGTGTACACCTCTGTGTGGGCCCTTGTTCTTTTTGTACGACACTTCCATACATCCCTCATCCAAGGACAGACTCCTCGCATTATCCACTCTGCTGACAACAATCAAATAAGTGCACGACCCCCGGATGCAGGCGGGGGAGGAATAAATCATGACTCAACTGTCTGATTGAGACAGATACTCAGGATCCTTTGAGGTCGAGGACACAGTTTAGCTGAGTACAGTTTCATTAATCTAATGCAAAATACGGATGACAAGTGGACCAAACAGAGATTTAAGAAGCTGTAGAACAGTCAGCTAAACCCAGTATAGGGCTAAAGGCCATGCCTCCTCTTTTGTAGATGAAGCAAAGCACCCAGATTACCTACAATTCAACATGGCAGCAGATTCAGGTGGGTCATTTGTGGTTTGTGGAGTCTCTAGTAAGGCCTGTTGGTGGATAACCAGAAGTTTGATAACAGAATCTTGCAGACAGGGATAATTTGGGCAGTTTTTATCTCCGCCAAGGAGGTTATGTGATCGGGTGGGTTTGTTCATTTGTTTGTTTGTTTGTTTGTTCATTTATTAGCAACATAACTCAAAAAGTCATGGACGGATTTACACGAAATCATGAAATTTTTAGAAAATGTCAGAAATGGCATAAGAAAGAACTGATTAGATTTTGGAAGTGATCCGGATCCCTGTCTGGATCCAGGAATTTTTTATAGGATTCTGTACTATTGGGAGATAGGGCTAATGTCGGAGGTCTGCGCTGTTCCCGCTTTACACCAGCAGATGGCGGACATGAATAACTTCAATCCCAGCAGCAGTTTTTGGTGTGTTTCTATTCAAAGCTTTGGAGTTTATAGAGTTTGAAAGACGCACGTCTGGTCGATTCTGACTTGGCCACTCCAGAAGGCGTATTTTCTTCTGTTGAAGCCATTCTGTTGTTGATTTACTTCTATGCTTTGGGTCGTTGTCCTGTTGCATCACTCATCCTTCAGTTGGTGGACAGATAGTCTTAAGTTTTCCAGTAAAATGTCTTGATAAAATTGGGAATTAATTTTTCCGTCAATGACAGCAATCCGTCCAGGCCCTGAGGCAGCAAAGCAGCCCCAAACCATGATGGCCCCTCCACCATATTTCACAGTTGGGATGAGGTTTTGATGTTAGTGTGCTGTGCCTTTTTTTTCTCCACACATAGCGTTGTGTGTTTCTTCCAAACAACTCAATTTTGGTTTCATCTATGGACAGAATATTTTGCCAGTAATGCTGTGGAACATCCAGGTGCTCTTTTGTAAACTTCAAATGTGCAGCAATGTGTTTTTTGGACAGCAGTGGCTTCCTCCGTGGTGTCCTCCCATGAACGCCATTCTTGTTTAATGTTTTACTTATTGTAGATTTGTCAACACAAATGTTGGCATGTGCCAGAGATTTCTGTAAGTCTTTAGCTGACACTCTAGGAGTCTTCTTCACCTCATTGAGCATTCTGCACTGTGCTCTTGCAGTCATCTTTACAGGACGACCACGCCTAGGGAGTGTAGCAACAGTGCTTCCCATTTGTAGACAGTCTATCTTACCGTGGACACATGAACATCAAGAATTTAGAGATACTTTTGTAACCCTTTCCAGCTTAATGCAAGTCAACAATTCTTGATCGTAGGTCTTCTGAGAGCTCTTTTGTGCCAGGCATGGTCAACATCAGGCAATGCTTCTTGAGAACAGCAAATTCAAAACTGGTGTGTGTTTTTTATAGGGCAGGGCAGCTTTAACCAACACATCCAATCTCATCACATTGATTGGACTCCAGGTTGGCTGACTCCTGGCTCCAGATAGCTCTTGGAAAAGTCATTAGCCTAGGGGTTCACATACTTTTTCCATTCTGCACTGTGAATATTTACATGTTTTGTTCAATAAAAACATGAAAACATATCATTTTTTTGTGCATTATTAGTTTAAGCAGACTGTGTTTGTCTATTGTTGTGAATTAGATGAAGATCGGAACACATTTGATGACCACTTTATGCAGAAATCCTAGAAATCTCAAAGGGTTCACATACTTTTTCTAGCGACTATATATAGCAGCTTGTTTCTCAGTTCATGTGCTGTTCAGGAGTGCTTTTACAACAAACCCCAAACATGATGACAGATAATAGAGCCTCTTAACTTGGCAGTTAAGTGCCCCTCTTTCCCCCTGCTCCATTCAAGTCTGTACCGGGCTCACCTGTCAGGAATTGGATAGAGAAGGCTTTTAGGTGCGTCATCATGTCTTGTGCTTGAATGTGGTTGAATGAGAACCTTTAACTTCTTTTAACAAAATAAAATAAATGCACAAATAAAAAGCATCCTTCCCCAAAATGCTGTGAAGGAATCAGTAAATCACTACAGGAAACAAAAGCTATTCTTCAGAGTCTCAGAGTCATGTTTTTCCTCAGAAATGTTGACATTCTGATCTCAGGGGAGCCGGTTGCACTTGTGTGACTGCCACAGGGTTGAAAATGTTGGTTCCAGATGAGCTCTTGGGAACTCTCAAGCTATAAAAAGAGAAATCCACCATAAAGCTGAGTTGCATATTTGTTTGCTTTTCTGCCTCTTACCTTGATTTATCCAGTCCTGCAGAGATTTGTGTGAACTCTTGTGCTTGATTACAGGTCAGATTTATAAGCAAGTGGTTTAAGTCAGAACACCACAGGGATTAGGAGCAGAATTCAACACTTAATGTAAAGAAAATGAAGTTCAAAAAATACAAAATAAACACATGATGGAAAACAAAGTGAGCCATTCGGTTTAATGCAGGGGCGTCAAACTCAATCACAGCAGGGGCAGAAATCTGAGTTTAGGTCTAACCTGAGGGCCCAACAGGGTCAATATTAAATCATAAACTGTCAACCTTCTTTTCACAGGTAATACATTTAAAAAGGGAGAAAAACTGATGATAAATGATTTTGAGTGAAAATGTTTTCAAAAGGCAAATATATGAGATAGAAAGTGAAACCAGTTTAAAGGTCAAAATATGAGATAATATACAAAATCGTGAGTTTAATAGGTCTAAATATGGGATAATAAATCAAAGTTAGGAGTTGAAAAGGTCACAATATGAGATATAAAACAAAATGCTGAGTTTAAAAGGTCAAGATATAACTTAATATTTTAGACTGTGAATCTAAAAGGTCAAAATATACGACGGAATTCTAAATTGTGAGTTTAAAAAGTCAAAATATGGGATTAAAATTCAAAGTTAGGAGTTTAAAAGGGCAAAATATGACTTGAAAGTTAAGATTGGAATCTAAAATTTCCCAATATGAGATGAAAAGTCAAAATGCCAAGTTTAAGTCAGAATTTTGAGATGCAAATTGAAAATATTAAATAGAAACACAAATTAATTTTTCTCTCCCATTCTTTTCTTTCTATCTCATTATTTTTACTCTTTACTTGTTTGAATTTTTACGACTTAACAAAGGATTTTTTAAATATTCAAGGTTAAATTTACGTTTCTACACTGGAGGAAATCTGCAGAGCTCAGACCTGCGGGCCAGTTCAAATTAAAATATGATGTGATCCTGCAGGCCAGCTAAAATGAACCACTGGCCAAATATGGCCCCCAGGCCTTGAGTTTGACACCTGTGGTTTGATGTAACCACTGGGTTTGAAAAAAGAAAAAAAACTGAGAGTGATCTCCCATAGGTGCGATTGCAGAGAAAACTATTGACATGGGTATGCTGCATTGTGCCAATCCTCCTAAATAGAGCCAGAGCTCTGAAGATGCAAAGGGCCCTTTTGAAATCCAAATATCATTTTTTTCCACCTTTTTACTCCATTTTTCAGTGCCTCACCATGCTCCAGAACTTGGCAAGCACATTCACCCTGGTGATATTTTATGAGTCTGCAATAGAGGCTGTGAAAATTGGCTCAGTGAAGCCCCTTAACACTCTCCAAAGTGGCAGCCCCAGGAATGAGTTTGACCAAGGGAAATCTGGTGAACATATCTGGCATCTTGAGACCTAAAAAAATATTCTATTACCATCATCAACCGTATATTTTCATTTCTGACCCAAACTGTGGATGACGAGGATCTGACCCTGTAAACATTTATACGGTAGCTTCTGAAAACGGTCCTAGTCTTAAAGGGATATTACCATATTTTTGAAGCTGCGTTGCATTAGGTACTTGGTGATACAAGTGGTTTGTCTTCCAGAGATTTCAGTGTGCACTGGCCCTTTAAGTGTGACTTCCTGGGGGAGGCTAGGCTATACAGTGCTACAGTTGGGTAAAGTTACTCTGTACAATTCAGCAAGCTTATGGTAAAATAGGCCAAAAGACACATTGGCTCAATTGTATGCTATATCCACATTTTTCAAGTGTCTTGATTTTTACCCAGAAAGCCTCTGTGTTTGGCACTGTTTTGTAATGCAAGCTTTGGCTACCAGTGATGTGCTTTTCTGCCTCAGCATGCCGTGTGTTTAAGTCTGCGGGCGTCATCAGAGACAACAACAATAAACTTTAAAACTATGAGCAACTTCGACTCAGGCGGCGATGGCGTGCCATTTACTGAGGTTAGGAGAGGACGCTTTGTTAGCCGGATCACACTACAGAAGGAGACTCAGTGAGAAGAAAGAGACAGGAGGGAAACTTTAGTGAAGACCTGTGAGCAGGAGAGATCCTGAGTTCCCTGGTGGTAAACTGTGAGTCCATGTCCATGAGAGCTTCTGTTGGCATGAGTGGGACTTTGCAACACTTCCTCAGGACATTTCTGTTCAAGGATAGCGGCTCACAGATGCCTGCAGTCTGCATCACTTCCCATCCAGAGTTCCCTGTCTTACTGAATGCTGGTGTTTTATCGACCTTCTTTAACTTTTTGAAGATAAATTGGAGAAACTGACTCCAACCAGAAGAGCTGAATGGACATTTTTTGTCATCCAAGTAAACTTAAGGCTGTCACTTTATTCTTCTAATGGCAGATAATTTGAAGAGTAACAGTCCGCAGGATGTTCTTACAATGTATCAGCTGTTGAGTGGAAAAGTGAGCTGAAATAACCTGTTTTAGTTTAGTATGTTGTTGTGTCTGACAAAGCCTGCAGACCCAAACAGCTGTTCAAATACGCTGAGGCGAAAATCAAATTTTAGCCAGATAAAACATCTCTGAATTAATAACATTTAGCTTCAAAATCATGAAAAATGAGGCAGTAAAATCTGCTTTAGGATGGTGTACAATTGAGACAGCATTGTTTTGTTGCCCAAAACTCGCTCAGTTATGCGAAGAAACTGTGCTTGTCTATAGCGCCATGGGAATTTTTTGTTCCCCATGAAACAGGAAGTAGTTTTTCCAGAGGCACAGCAATGAAACATGTTAGAAACAGGATGGTTGATCTACATTTTGTTGGAATTGGCCAGGGGTGTCCAAACTTTTTGCACTGAGGGCTGCATACAGAAATATGTAAGAATGGTGGGGCCACTTTCATACTCCTTGCGTTGAGGGTATCCATACTCCATGTTAATGGCTGACAAGGCAAATAACATTTTCAGGATTTTTTGGGGCCAATCAGATTTCAGGGGGCCCTGTTTGGCTCTGTCTACCCCTGGCTCTGCCTCTGAAATGCTATTGCTGCTGCTACTGGCTGCAATATTCTATCAAGACATTATTAATCAATATATCTTCTTGTCAAAATGTTTGTTTACTGAATCAAAATTGTATCACTAAAACTAAAAAGTACAATACAGTTGAGCACAAGCTTCATCATCTTATGTGGACCATATTTCATTTTATATCTAGAATTTGCTGCGGGCCGATCAGAAATGGACGGCGTGCCATAGTTTGGATACCCCTTGATTTGGCTAAATAACTCGGTTTTGGCCCCTGACACATTTTTAAATATACCGCCCCGCTGCAGCATGTTTGACTGCAGTTTGAAACTTGGGTAAATTTAATTTATTATTGTGAAAGATTTTGACTAGTAAGCACGATGTTGCTATAAATCAGAGGTTTTTCAAACTTTTTTTTGCCCAAGGCACACCTAAGGTTAAGCCAAAATCTCAAAGCACACCATATTCATATCAATAAAAAATAGACTAATATAACAGTCAAGGTGACTCATAAGAGGAGATAAAGGGGAGAGGTTTCTGGGACCCAGCCAACTGGGGTGGCAAAAGTGGGCAAAAGGTGGCAGAAATTGGTTTAAAACGATAAAAAAAAAAAATGGCAAAATTGGGCAAAAAGTGGCAAGACATAGTCAAAAAGGGGTAACAATTGGCATAAAGGGCCAAAAAATGGGTTAAGAGTGGCAAAACATGTTGAGAGTGTCAAACAGGTGGCAAAAATGGGTTACAAGTGGCCAAAAATGGTTAAATGTTGTCAAAAAGGTGGTTAAAAAAAGGTCTGAAAATGTGCAAGATGGGGCAAAAAGAGGTCAAACAATGGCAAAGTGAGTGAAAATTGGCAAGAAGGTGGCCAAAAAGGGTTGAAAGTGTCAAAAAAGGTGGCTAAATAGGTTACAAGTGGCAAAAGTAGGTAAAAAAACAGCCAAAAAAGTAGGAAAAATGAGACAAATAGTTCAAAAAATGTTGCAAAAATTGGTCAAAATTATTAAATAAAGTTACAAAATTGCAAAAAAGAAGCAAAAATGGTTTCAGTTTTCAAAATGGGTAGAAAAATTGGTTAACTTGGTTAAAAGTAGCATGAATTAATAATTTCAACACCAATTTCAACTGGATAATAGCTTGCCAAATAAGGCAACTGTTAGCCGGGATGCTAGCACCAATTCTACTGATTCAACACACAATAAATCACAGCTGGGGAGGGCCCATTCTCTGGGGTTTTTCAGGGGCCCAGTCAGATCCCAAAGGCACACCTTGACTTGCCTTAAGGCACACTACTGTCCCTCGCCACACCATTTGAAAACCACTTACTGTAAGTTCACAGTTAAGTTTTTAAGGATTAATATTCACAATTCAGCTTTAAATGAACTGCAGAGGAATGCTGATCCATTGAGAACCAAGAAGTCAACCCAAACAGATTGTTTTTTTTTCACTCTGTGTGTTTCAGTAGACACAGATTAGTACATGATGTAAACCTCCCAGTATTTATAATTTCCTGCTGTCTGTAACAGCCAGGTCTATTCTCAACTTCCATATCGCTTCCCGTTATGTCCCCATTCTCCTCTGTCTGTTTTACTAATAACATATCAGCCTTTCTCTTATTTTCCATCCATTCTCCGTCTCATTATTTGATTTATTCCTATCAGCTTCTGCTGTGGGAGACAGGTGGCCACATTGTCATGGTTGGACAACACATTTCCTCTGATATTTACCATTGCAGCACAACACAGGCACTCTTCACAGATGACAGCCAGATCCTGTGAAATGGTCCATGAATTTTGGTAGGAGCGTGTTTGTGGTAAATTGTTACCGTTTTTGTGTGTTGCCTCATAGCTGGACACATAAATCCCTGTCCGCCTGCTGTTTTGACAGCTCATATTATTGGCTGTGAATGAATGCAATTCTCAGACAATTTGTGAGGCTGTGTGCACAAAATAGTATTTGTGTGTAGATGTGACTCTTTGACAGGAGTGTGTGTGTTCTCTCATATTTGCTTTTGCACTATGAGTGTGTGCAGTTTGAGGTTTTGGCCATGATTGCTGTTTTTATTTATTTGAACCAAAGGGCCTTATAACTGGAAATCTGCTTTGTAGTCTCCAAACATTAGGAGACCCTCACTTTTGAATGAGCTGCTCATTTAGCTGCTGCCATCATGTCATACTGTTAATAATAACTGTTAATTGCTTACAAGCTGGAGTGTTTGCCTAATTATTTTATTTTTGCCCACACATCAGATTTCAATCACACCTTGATTTATCACAATCACAGTACTCCCCTCTTGTGTTAAATAACTTTCCCTGATGTTTTCTATGACCTGTGATTGACAGCTTACAAGCATAATTAGCTTGTTGGATGAAATTCAACAATGCAAGGACTACCACAGAGAAAGAATATTTTATTTTCAGAACAAACAAATATTTATTATCCGAAGAACTTGCCTTGCTAATTGCTGCAATGCAGCAGATGTATGTGACTTTGAGCGCTGCAAAATAACTGTTTGTCAGTAGTGAATTAATAATTCTTCAAAATAGCCACTAATCAGGCATCATCATTTGATTATTAACGCACAAGAAAGGTCAGATTGTATCCATTGTGACCTCTATCAGAATATTTATATACCGTGTTCCAAGTTATTATGCAAATGATACTTTTCTCTGATTTTCCTTAATAGTCGATGCAAATGACAGTCGATATAATTTTGGCTTCATCAACAGTTAGAGCATAATTCAAATTTTGTTGCACAAAACTCCCAATGATAACATTTCAGTCATATTTACTGAACAGGCCAAGTTACATGTTAACATAGGAGCCCTTCTTTGATTCTTGCATCCATTGAACTTGTGAGTTTTTCTGCTTGAATTTCTTTGCTAGATGTCAGAATATCCTCCCAGAGCTGCCCTCCCACCCTCACAGATCTTTAGCTTGAGGATGCTCCAAAGGTTCTCACTAGGGTTGTGGTCAGGGGAGGATGGGGGCCACACCATGAGTTTCTCTCCTTTTATGCCCTTAGCAGCCAATGACACAGAGGTATTCTTTGCAGCATGAGATGGTGCATTGTCATGCATGAAGATCATTTTGCTACGGAAAGCACGGTTCTTCTTTTTGTACCATGGAGAAAGTAGTCAGTCAGAAACTCCTTCGCACCTTCAGGGACCCTAAAGGGGCCTACCAGCTCTCTCCTCATGATTCTGGTCAAAACATGACTCCGCCACTGGCTTGCTGGTGTCGCAGCCTTGTTGGGACATGGTGGCCATCCACCAACCATCCACTACTCCTCCATCTAAACCATCCAGGGTTGCACAGCACTCATCAGTAGACAAGACTTTTTGAAAATGAGTCTTCATGTATTTCTGGGCCCACTGCAATGGTTTCTGCTTGTGAGCATTGTTTAGAGGTGGCTGAATAGTAGGTTTATGCATGACTGCAAGCCTCTGGAGGATCCTACACCTTGAGGTTGGTGGGACTCCAGAGGCACCAGCAGCTTCAAATTCCTGTTTGCTGCTTTGTGATGGCATTTTAGCAGCTGCTCTCTTAATCTGATAAATCTGTCTGGCAGAAACCTTCCTCATTATGCCTTTATCTGCACAAGCCCGTCTGTGCTCTGAATCAGCCACAAATTTCTTCACAGTACGATGAGCAAACTTAAGTATTCGTGAATTATGTAATGTTTTCATACCTTGTCCAAGGTATTGCACTATTTGATGCTCTTTGTCAGCAGAGAGATGCTTTTTCTTTCCCATATTGCTTGAAACCTGTGGTCTGCTTAATAATGTGGAACGTCCTTAAGTAGTCACCTGGCAAACTAATTATCACAGGTGTCTGAGATTGATGTCAGTGATCCAAAGAGCCAGAAGACACAATACCATCCATGAGTTTCATTGAAAAACAAACAAATTGAATGCTTATGAAATTTAAATCCTATTGCTTAATAATTTGGAAAGCAGTACCCATCAGCCTTATCACCATCTGCGCAACTAATGCACAAGATTGAACAGTTCTACGATTCATTCTGCATTTATGATGCTTATTTGGAGTTTTTGTTGACGTGAGGATGGCTTCACTATGATTTTTATGGTTTTTGTTCTTCTGGGTGCTGAGACAGTTAGCACCCCACTACAAAGAGAGTCCATCACGGCAGAGGGAGGAGCAGGAACACTGCTGATCTAGTGTTGTGGCTTCATTTAAAATGTTTGGGGCTGCTCCCTACACAGCCTATGCTTAGGGCTGGCGCCCCCAGGGTCTTGCACTGTTTCTTTGGGATGCTTCGGCTAAAAAGTTTGGGAATCCCTGATGATTCCGATTGCTTGGTCAGGTCTTCATGTTAAATTATGTAGTTTGGATGACAGCACATGCAGGTTTAATGTGGTCATTAATGGATAATTATACTGTTTAAGTTTTGCACACATAAAGCCATCATGCTGCATCATGCTTTTTT
This sequence comes from Cheilinus undulatus, assembly GCF_018320785.1. Lineage (NCBI taxonomy): Eukaryota > Metazoa > Chordata > Actinopteri > Labriformes > Labridae > Cheilinus > Cheilinus undulatus. The sequence continues at coordinate 35,231,215 of NC_054882.1, forward strand.
TCTTTTTTGTTTTTTCTTTTGTTTTTTTTTCCACTGAGGCAAACCCAAGCTCCCCACATTAACAGTGATAGCTTTCACACTGGCTTTATTCAGACAGTAATGTGTAAGAAATCCTGCTATAAATATTTTATGCAGATTTCTGCTAGGTTATAAATATTTCAGTGAGGGTTTGACCCTGTTATAACGAGAAGGTCAATTTTAATCTCTCGACTCTTCTCAGTGTTAGTCAATCCTTTGAAGTCAGCATGTTTCTGAATGTGTAACAGTGAGCATTTTCATAAATAAATAAGGAGAAGATGGGCCTTATTTCTGCTGTTTTCCAGCAGGCCTGCAAAATAAAAAGTGAGTGTAAATGATGTCACAGAAAATGCTCTCTGTTCATTTTTTGCCTTGCGTAAAATAATACATGTTAATGCATTGCATCACAGCAAAAAATACAAGTGAAAATGCTATTTTAGGATGTTTGCATCGTAGGGGCTGTATCCGAGTATGCTTTACCCAAGTCTGGCTCATCTGATCAGAGTGAATGCAAGCATACTAGCACTGTACCTGAGTATCTTGACGAGGTGATCGCAGGCTTGGCCCATGTACCTGAGCAGGGTCCACAGAAGGTGCCAACACATCTGTGTTAGATTCATCAGGGAAAAGAGATGTAAAGGCAGTTCTAAGCATCATTTGGCTCTTCAGTATCCACACAGAATAAACTCATTTTGTCATCTGAGCTGCAACAAAATAAAAATAACCAAGACTCAAACAAAAACAAACCAGGAACTGAAGGTGCTGGGGAAGCTGGCCACCCAGCCAGCCCAGCAGTGAGCCATAGGACTTACATTGTATTCTTTAACCCTCAGGCCCTCCTTTAAAAGATCAAACTCTCCCTCTTAAAGCCATTTTAGGACATTGGATATATTTAGAAATTTTAAACATGAAAGAAAAAAACTTTTTCTTCCCAGTCCTCATCATATATAGCAAATGGGAATTCATTTTCATAATTTTAATTTTTCACCAGACTCTGACATCCATAGAAAACAACCCAAAGTAATTTTAGTTGAAATAATTAATTCCACTGGCCTACAGTCACTGATATATCCTATCAGTTCAAACAAGGTCATTATCTCCCACAATGCCTCTCTGCAAACATTGGAAAATGGTGAAATTTGGTGGCATTTTTTGTTTTTTGGTGTGCAAATTTTTTTTACCTCTAAATGCAGTGTTGTGCCTGAACAAGTTTAGTGAACGATCGTTCATGAACTCGTTCATATTTTGGGCGAACGTGAACCGAACGTACTGTATTTCTGAGTTTGTGAACGGCGCTCTCTCACAGTTTAACTTTGTTCAAGAGAGTGCCAGATTCCCATAGAGCCTTCCAGGCGAAAACCTGGCTAAAACACACCGTAAACGGGCCTTAATATATAGGGGGAAAAACACCCAATCTGGCAGCACCACCCACCACAGAGTCACACTGCCGCTTGCGTCCTCAAAATGTGAAGCATGGAGGCAAAAACAAATGAAGGCAGCAGCACTATCTCAGACTCTGCGTCCACAATTAATACGGCATCTTCGTATGATTACTTAAAAGAATTTTATGAAAAGGTAAGTGATGATCCAGGTGGGAAAAATCTTACCTTTTTGTGTAAACTTTGCCTGCTGGGTTTCAAGAAGCATCTCCATACATCAACAACGTCAACAGCAAACCTGAAGTGGCACACTGAACTAAAGCACCCGGTTAGCCTTTCAAGATATGTGCAAGTGACTAAATAGGTGCAAGTGTGGACTGAATGGGTGGCAACAATGGGGGAATGCCAGTATTCTAAGGGTAATAGCTCACAGCAACATATTGAAAAAAAGAACTATGAACTAGTTCATTTTTGGAACTGTGAACTTAATTCAAAATTTTGAATTATGAACTATGAACTGAACTTTCAAAATGTTAAAATTTCTGAAATGAACTTTGAAATAGCTCATTTAGAAATTAAACTTTCCCAACACTGTCTAAATGACTGAATTGCAGAGGAATTAACAGGATTTCATATTTCTGTATTGGTTTTAATGATAGTCAATGAGGCCTAAAAGGGCTTTAGGAGGGAGAGTGTGAGTTTTTTGTCTACACAGTGGAAAACTCTGTCAACACAGTGTGGAAAAATGAAATTTCAAAATTGATTAAAAAAATGAACATCTTTGTCAAATATCATCATCTTATCATGATAACTGCTGAAGTAAGAGCAAAAAATACAATCAAAAAGCCCTAAAATGGCTATAGGAGCTATTTACCCCCTTATTTTGACCGTTCATGATTAATTAAGTAAATCATGGTCAAAATATATATATATGTACATATATATTTACATATATATATATATATTTGTTTTTTTACAAAAAGAATCTCTAATTTCAAAGTGAAAACACATTTCTACAAAGTAACATCAATATAAAAAAAGTGCACTGCTAAAAAGTGTCTGCATAAATTTTCACCCAGTTCTGGTCAGTATTTAGTAGATGCACCTTTGGCTGCAAACACATTACTGAGTCTGTGTGGATAGACCTCAATCAGACTTGCACATCTGGACACTGAAATTATACTCCATTCTAACTGCTCAAGTTCTGTCAGGTTGCACGGGTGTGAAAAGCCCTTTTCAAGTCCAGCCACAAATTCTCTGTTGGACTGAGGTCTGGCTGTCTTTAAACTTGTCGTCTTGCTGGGAAATAAATCTTCTTCCAAGCTGTTCTCTTGCAGACTGAATAAGATTGTACTCCAGGATTTGCGTATATTTGCTGCATTCATTTTGCCCTCTACAAGCCTTCCAGGGTTGGCTGCTGAGAAGCATCCCCACAGCATGATGCTGCCACCACAGTGCTCCACAGTAGAGATGGTGTGTTTGTGATGATCTGCAGTGATTGGTTCCTGCCAAACATAGTGTCTTGTCTGATGGCCGAAAAGCACCATGCTGGTCTCATCAGACCAAAGAACTTTATTCCTCCCACTTGGCCATGGAGTCTCTTTGACTTTGACATAAAGCTCTGACTGGTGAAGAACCCAGGCAACAGTTGTTGTATTTAGAGTCTCCCATCTCAGCTCTGAAGCTTGTAACTCATTCAGGGTAGTCACAGGTGTCTTGGTGGCCTCTCTCACTAGTCTCCTTCTTGCCCTATATGAACAAACCCAGTATCATAAACATGCACAGGAACAGAAATGTAAGGATGAGCAAAAGCCCTTTACCTAAATCTGCCCAGCTCATGCTCCTTCAGCTCTAAATACCCCTCCTCCACTCTGATTGCAGACTGCACTCAGAGCCAGAAAGGAGAAGGAGACATGTGAGCCATGAGAGAGAGAAGCACAAGGTATAAAACCATCATGCCTAATGTGAATATGCTCTTAAAGTGCCCCCCTTCCTGTCCTAAAAATGTTGCGTGCCTGTCCTTCTGTTCTCTGTCTTTGTGGAAAAGGTCATCACCATTATGGGCCTGACTTCAGGTCAGTTCTGCAGGGACCATCTCTTCAACTTTTCCTTTTCTACAATCCTATTCTATGCCTCTTGTACTCACTCAGATTTTTCTTGTTCCCACGCACCTCCATTATCTCTTTCTCTCTCTCCCTGCAGGATTCTGCCTTCTCACGTCGCTTCATTTACCATTGAGTCAGTTTGTCTGAGGATAAGACCACCCTGACAGAGACACAGAAACAGAGAGCACACTCCAGAATCAGACAGAGCTGCTGCCACGGCTTCAAACGTCACTAACTACCCCGTAAAGGCCCATCAAAATAAAGGTGTGATGTGGTTATTTCGCTTCACCCTTTTTATTGATGGTGTCATTTCTAATGCTCTTTGAAAACCTTCAGTTAAGCTGAAACATTTTAGGTTTTGTACGCTGAATCCTTTTATTTCAGAGGATTTCAACAGAATTGCCTCTGACTGCCACTCTTCTCCCAGAGTGCTTGATCTTTGAGTTGAATGTTTACGGTAAAATCACCTCAAATTGTCACAGAGGTGCTCTGCGCCTCAGTTTTTACAAACAGACAAACCACATAAGGGAGGGGAAGGATGTAAGCTGCTGTCATTTCTTCCAACACTGCCAGGTAAGATGCCTTTTTAAGGGCGGTTCAGTGCTGTTCATCAGACATGGAACCAGATGACAACTGTTTTCCTTATTGCAAAGTGTAAAAAGAAACATTCAATTTAGACAGAAACATTAAAATTAATTTAGGAAGTTTTAATCATTCCCTATTGGAATGTCTCTTAAAGACATTTTCATGTTGATACTCTGGGTTTCAGGAGATTTGATTCAAAAACATTTTTAACCACAGTCATGGACTAAAGTATTGGTCAGACTTGAGTTTACAAAAATGTACTGTACCTGAGTAAGCCTCAGTCCTTCTGGGAGAACATTTTGAGGACAGATGAGACTAAGGTAGAGCTTTTTGGAAAAGCACGTCATTCTACCGTTTACAGAAAACAGAATGAGGCCGACAAAGACAAGAACACAGTACCTACAGTACTGTACAGAGTGGTGGAGGTTCAAAGATGTTTTGGGCTTGTTTTGCTGCCTCTGGCACTGGGTGCCTTGACTGTGTGCAAGGAATCATGAAATCTGGAGACAATCAAAAGATTTTGGGCCGCAATGTAGGGCCTAGTGTCAGAAAGCTGGGTCTGTGTCAGAGGTCATGGGTGTTCTAGCAGGACAGTGACCTCAAACATACCTCAAAAATCCCCACGAAATGATTGATAACAAAGCGCTGGAGAGTTATGAAGTGGCCAGCAATGAGTCTGGATCTAAATCCCATTGAACACCTATGGTGAGATCTCAAAATTGCTGTTGCAAGAAGCACCCTTCTAATCTTAGGGACCTGGAGCAGTTTGCAAAGGAAGAGTGGTCCAAAATTCCAGTTGAGAGGTGTAACAAGCTTGTCGATGGTTATAGGAAGTAATTGGTTTCAGTTATTTTTTCTCAAGGGTGTGCAACCAAATATTAAGTTGAGGGTGTCAACAATTTTGTCCGGCCCATTTTTTGAGTTTTGTTTAAAATGATGTCAATTTTGGCTTTTTTCTTCTGCTTTTTTGTGTTGTTCCAATGCACATAAATGAAATAAACATGTGTATAAAACAAACATTTGTAACTGCAACAATTTCTGTGAGATATGGTGTATTTGCATGAAAAATTCCAGGTGTGCCAATCCTTTGGTCCATGACTGTAAAGTGTCATGTAATAAAACGATCATGGGAATAAACAGCACAAAAAGCAAGGACATTTGTGTTTTCTAGATTGTTTCTTTGCTGTAACTATACTTCTTGGCAGTAAAATCTTATACTGTTGGAAAGCCTGTTTATTACCCTTTTAAATGGTGCCACATTTGTAAGGAACATGCATTTGTTGGATGAGCAGCAGAGCTGAGTATGTGGGTTGTGGCCAATAAAAGATTGCCAGATCTTCCCTGCTAATGCCAAACAGCTTATTCTGCCATTGACTCTTGTTTGGTGGATTAGATGATTGAAGTATGAAGAAACCAGACATATTGGCAATTTAACAATTAATTCATTTAACAAACAGGAGCCTCAGTAGCGTGTGGAAGAACCATACACAGCCACAACAGCCCGGCTCCTCCTCATGCTGGTCACCTGCCTGGTCACACACTGCTGTGGGATGGCATCCCATTCTTCAACCAGCATTTGTCACAAGTCAGCCAGTATGGTTGTGTTGGTCACTCTGGCACATCCAAGCTGATCCCACAAGTGTTTAATGGGGTTGAGGTCAGAATTACTGGAAGGTCATGCCATCCTCTCCACTCCTAAATTCTGGAGGCAGTCTCTGATAAACCCTGCTCTGTGGGGGCAAACATTTTCCACTTAAAGTTCAATTTCAGACCGTGGAGATACAGGATTGCCACTGGTTGCAGAATTTCCCCCAGTGATGACAAGCGTCATTTTAGGGAGGGAGATACCGCCCCACACCATCACACTGCCTCCACCAAAAGATGTTACTCTATCGTTGCAGCAATCAGTAAAGCATTTTCTGCAGCTTTTCCACACTCTGACCCTATCAAACTGTAGTAAACAGAATTTGGACTCGCTGAACATAACGTTCCTCCACATGTTCAGGTTCCAGTGCATGTGTTGGTGACACCAGTGGAAATGGCCCTGATTGTGAAGGTCAGTCATGTCAGACCTTCTGTCAGTCTTATGAGATTGCAGTCTGTCCTGGATTGTCTGAGCAGAGAGCCATCGGCCATATTGTCCTGCAAACTGTGCGTCCTTATAGGACAGCATACGGCTCCTAAGTGCTGACAGGGTGAGGAAATGGGCTGTCGTCTTCTTGGTACTCAAACGTTGCTGTCTGTTTCTGACACCCCCTGTTATGTGGAACTTGACCATCGGTTTGGAGATGGTACTAGGGCTGACTTCAAATAATGCCGGAACATGGTTTTATGGAACACCAGCTCAAACTTGCCCTATCACACCAAATGTGGCATGACAATTCTTGACCAGTTACCACTGTGGCAGGGTCCATGCTCACAGGTGCCAATCAGGTGCCAGAAGTTTGAAACAAGAGTCAATAGCAACAGCAAAATAAGCCGTTTGGCATTGAAAGAGAAGATTTGGTATCTCAGCTCTGCTGCTCATCCCACCAATGCATGTTGTTTTTTACAAATGTGGAACCATTAAAAAAAGGGGAAATAAACAGATTTTAGAAATGTTTGTGCAGCTGTCTGGCTCTTCCAAAAAAGTAACATCTGTTTATGCGATGATTTTACCTTTGGCTAAGAGTGTAGTAGTTGACCTCTCTGCCCATGCTGATAATTACAAAATTTAATCCCTCAATCTGCTAGTGGCATTGCCAGCCTCCACCGATCACTAGTTTCACTGAATTAAGGAGATTTTATATCAAGCTCTGCAAACACTGTACAAGGTTAGAGCAGTGAACAGCCACTTTCAGTGTGAAATGGGGGTGATTTTTCATTTACCATGTGTGATGATGGCAGCTGCATTTATGTCAAAGATGGTGCATGTCTCAGCATTTTATACAGGCATATTGGAAGCACTAGAATAAATGCACAGTCAACTTTTAGATGATTTTTAGACACCAGATTTTACAGAAAATATCAGCATTTGTCGAAAAAGTTGAAAATTTAGTCTAACATTATTCTGGTCAGTTATATCAGTGGTTCCAAACCTGGGGTCAGGGCTGATTTCAGGGGAGGCACAGGACCCCGTCTGCTCTTGTCAAAATCAGATGTCCATCCATTTTCAATACCGCTTACCCTGTTGGGGATTGTTGGGGGGGGGGGGGGGGCTGGAGCCCATGCCAGCTGTCATGGGGCAAGAGGCAGGGTACACCCTAGACTGGTCGGCAGTCAGGGTCAATACGTGTGAATGTGATGAATTAACCTACCGAGCCTGTTTCTGGTGGTGGAAAGAAGCTGGAGTACCCAGAGAGAACCCACGCATGCATGGTGAGAAGATATTTACAAGGAATCAAACTCAGAATTTTAGGGTTCGAAAAGTCAGAAATTTACAAGATTAAACTTGATATTTTGAAGCTTAAAAAGGCTTAAATTTTGACACCAAAATCTCAAAAATGTCAAGAATTGTGAAAACAGTGGTTGGATTTTTTTTTCTTTTAACTTTAAAGCTTTAAAAATTCTACTCTTTGGTTAGAGTACATTTACAACTTGTAAAGACAAAAAATATCAATTTTCTTTCTTGTAATTAACAACTCTTTAGACTTACAAATTTTGAAGTTTTTTCTTAAAAAAGGAACAGATCCTCTTTTTAATGAACCCTCATAATAATGGATAACTTACATGTATTTATTTTGTCAGAACAAATGTATGTAGGCCATGTATGTTGGGATTTTTTCAATGAAAACAATTAAAATTGATGTTTAATATCCCAGTGGGTCTTGGGGATGGGGGGGGGCTTAGCTTTTCTTGGATATAAGTGGAAAAAGAAGGAAAAAGGTTGGGAACCACTGAGTTACATGGTACTTATAAAACAGATTTCAATTTAATGTAGACAAGTATGAAGACATTCAAGGGGATAAAAACGTATGCGAGTCACATTATTGCAGATATCAAGCATAAATTTGCCAATACTTGGTGAAGCAATGTTTTTCTTTCTGAGATAATGATTCTGCTCTGCTTTATTAGGGTGTTGAAGCAGAAGTGTAAAGGCAGAGGAAGGTCTGCTCCCATGCCATCTGTTACTGATGTGCTAAAATCTGTTGTGTAGCAAACATTAGATTTTTTTTAGCACACACTCTGCACAAACAATAAACAGACCATGAGGTGTAAAAACAGATTTAGAAATGTGCTTGGAATTAGAATCACAAATCTCACCTTTGAGTGTGTATTCAGCCTCATTAAGCATCACTGCCGTCCTTTATCGATCACTGATCCTCCCTTTTGTAAATGTTAGAATGCTCAGTTTAAGTGCACGGCTATAGAAAGGTGGTGAATCAACCTTGTTGTCAGAAAGGAGGGTGCTGGAAAATTGCTCTGCATTTTATAGAGATGTTTACGACCATCATTAAGGTTAAGTGTATTGCAGGGCTGTTTTATTAGGCTGCATTACATTATGCTAAGTGAACCTTATAAACAGGCTTTGATTGCCATGTTAAAGAAGCTCATAAGAATTATGTAAAGGGCATCATAAATCCTGGAAAAAATACATATTCAGTACTCTAAAAATAAGGTCGTCATTCATTATCAGTGCTGAGGAAAACAATCAAAGCTTTTCCATGATCGCAACATATTAAGACAGACAAGAGAGAGGGCCGCCCTGTGACAGCCCCACTCTGCATTTGAAGGAAAGAGACTGCAGCCTAGGGTCCATTTCCAATAGCAAAAAAAAAAAAAAAAAAAAAGAAAGAATAAAGAAAGAAAGCCTGTAAAACATCGAAGCTTTCTCTGGTCTGCATTATTCTACTTCTTGGTTTACACATCAGCAGTGCTGCTGTGTTAAGTCTGTACACCAGTGATTCCCAAAGTGGCTCCCCGGGTGTCCCAAAGTGATGACAGAGGGAGGCAATACGGTGACCGGGAAGTCTCTCACTAATTCATATTCAAACCTCTTTGCATTGACAGAAGAGATGATTGCAAATAGCTACAACACAAACAGGCGCAGCTTGACTTCATATTCTAAACGCTTCAATTAACACAACGATGCAACACGAATGCATAAATGCTCTGCAATAACACATAACACAAATAGCTTCACAGTGAAAGTAGGCCAAGAGACTGTTTACCTGGATATAAATCTGGTAAAATGTTTCAGCTGGACGATTGTTGAGAGAAAGAGTTTGGACTAGAGAGAGTTATGCCAGTAAGTGAAACATTATCTAAAGGTTATTCTCAGTCATAAACGTCACGTTAAGGCCTTCACACCATGGTGGGAATTTAGCACCTGCCACCAGCTAAATGCAGGTCCTTTTAATCAGCGTTGGGTGAGTTTGCTCAACTTACAAGCCATTGGGGCAGGTTATTGAGGTACCAAAAAATCTTCAGGCAAATCCTGCATCCTAATGTTTACAGGTGGCTATGTGCTAGCATGGTTTGACACTGTACCATATGAGAGCAGCTCTTCACTGCAACTGGTGTATCTTCTAAAGACTAAATCAATGTGTTGCTTGTTGTATGTCCAAGGTAGTTCAACAAAGCCTGAATTCTGCTGTGATATTGCAGAAACTGTGCACACATTATTGAATTCTGACGCCCCTAATGCAGAATTTACTGGGGCCCTGAATAAGCACAGCAAACTTTTGCATAAAATGAGCAACAGTTTAGGTCATTTATGCACCAACTCTCTCTTATTCTTATTTTCTTATGTTTATTTGTTTAAGGACAAACTGTTACCACACACTGCAGCATTAGCAGCCAAGGCTTATTAGATAATCTGGAACTTAAATAGTACAAGCTTTGATTTTTTTTTATCATAATAAAAGCAGCATGGACTAAATAATGTTGTGGATGTGTCACATCTCTGCCCCATCCCAGTCTTGTCTGGATGCTCTGAAAGAATTTTCTGAAACTTTGGCGTAGATGCACCTCCGTTAACTTTGGGTGTAGCCACTCTTTAGTGATTGGATGTTTTCTTGTTCTTAGCTTGTTTAGTAACAAAGCCTATTTTAAGTGTCTTTGTAATTTTCATACACTATAGATGAGATATACCAAAGTGGCCCAGTCATTTTACTTTTTTTGCCCAGTCACCCCATTAAGGAAGCCAGGACACCCCTGCAGTAGGTCATTAGACATGTCTTTTGGGCCCTTTAGCCAACAATTAGATTGTTACACACCAACACACTGATCTGTGGCTCTAAATACATGAAATGGTCAGAGGAGAGGTCATGTGGCCTGTGACCACAGAGCTTTATGGAGACTAATAGCAGCCAAGTTATCATCTTTCACAAGTATTATAACAACACTGCAAGAAAAACTTCTTTTTAACCATTCATTAAACTGTTAAGTCCGAGATCTGTGTTCTCAACAGTTTGAACAGCTGGCTAGTGTACCCAGCATCTGTTTCCTGCTGCCATTGTTTAAAGACATTCACTGAGAGGACATATGGCAGAGCTCTAAGTGCTAAAGGTACTTTGAAACACCTGTATTACTTCCCACAAATGCTAATAGTTGAGAGGAAAGAAAAAACCTTCCACAGCTCACTCTGCTCCATAGTTTCTTATTTCCTTGTACAACATAAAATCTCATGCATCACTTAAGTAAGTGTGTTCATTCTAGATGGAATTCATCATTCATCACAAGAAGATAAAGCAAATTAAAGTGTAAGTGAACCCCCGGCTCAGAGCTAACTCAGCCCACCTCCGTAATTCAAAAAATGCCCAGAAAGTGGGCAGTTTGGTACTGAGAGGAGGGAGGGGAAAGGACGGGGTTTTCCAGTCAAGGAGGGAGTGACAGTGATGTCCCCTTGTCAGAGAGAGACACAGACAGAGTCCCACAGCACTGCTGCCTCATAGCGACCTTTTAAGGCGGAGGAGTTTTCCCCTGTAGAGTCCCCTGATGCAGGCTATAGTGTGGTGGCGGACCGTGGTGGTTCTGAGCGCTAACTGTTCGGGTCGTTTGCTCCAGCAGCGGCGTTACTACAGCCGGAGCTCTCAGAGCTGAAGCAGTGGATGGGGGTGGTCTCTGAATGGGAAAGTCAGTTAGAGGCGGTCACGCTCTACCTTGTATATAGAGTTTGTGACGTAGAAATGTCACATAAGCCCCACCTTTTCAGAAAAGATTTTTCAAGGCAGATGTCCGTTTGAGCTAATTAAAAGCTGTAAAATCCAGATTTTTATCAGTTTGGTGCAAATTTCAGCTATAAAACCAACGCTGATGAGTTTTATTATAGTTCAGTAAATTATCTCAGTGTGCAGATGAAAAAAAAAATGTTTAAGTGTTTACTACCTCTTTAAAGGTCACGTTATGCAAGATACACTTTTTCAGGCTTTTCTAGCAAAAAACATGTGCCCCTGGCCTGTCCACAATTCCCCAGGAATCAGAACCCCGCCCCCCTTCCCCTCCTTTCAGAAAATGTGTGCTGAAACAAGACATTCTCAGATTTTCCTCTCATGATGTCATGTGGGGAGTTAGCACCGCCCCCAGGTACAGTTTTCCCGCCCCATTTGGAAGAAAGCTCTGCCCTCCTCTCCTGATCAGGAGAGCCACATCCATTAAGCCAGACCCATTTCCTGGCCCCCCAGGGCCAACATGAAAATAAATTAACATAAATTTAAATTCTTTTTTAAAATTGAATCCTAAAAAAGTACCCCTAAACAGAAATTATTTTACCCAACTACCACTGTATGAATTATTTATATGTTTTGTCCCATGATTCCTGTTAATATGAACAAATCTAATTTTAACGACCTCAGGGTGAACAGAGCCTCGTGTCCCCTGAGATCTCTGGCACCCCCCAAGGGGGGTCCCGTACCCCAGGTTGGGACCCAGGGCTCTAGATTCTGTAAAAGAGCCACATCTCTCATAACTGTGTTTTCCCTATTTACAGCATCCCCTTTCTTTATGATCAACAAATAGCAGACAGTTATAATTTATAATCTTTTATATATCAAATTATAATCAGTGCACCTCTGCTTTACACACTCGTTTAAAGAGAGTTTTCATAGACATAACCTCTTAATCTTGCTCTCAAAGTGCACAAGACTGATCCATTTAACTTCAAAATGTTCAAATCTTTCATCCGGGGGACCATACCCCTGGACCCCTTAGTTCAGAGTCCAACCACCATAGTCCTCTTAAATCCTGTGGGACACACTGTGATGGATTCCAGCCCCATTCCTCCCTCTACAGAGAGCATCATAAACAGTCCATACACACAAACGTACCCACACACCCACTCTCCCTCACAGAGGTGTCTTCCCTGTGGCTTGTTGTGTGCGTGAATTGATGTGCTGCACAAGATAAAATAGGCTCCTCTGGGTAGAAACAGCTTCACTTAATTTGTCCCCTGCCCTCTGTGATGTGCAACCACATGTGTGTTTTTTCTCTCAGTGTGTGTGAGAGTTTTTGAGCTATGGACCAGATCCATCAGCTGGAAATCACCTTTTTCTTTCACTGTCTAATCCACAGTCTTCCCTCTGTCTTTATTTCCTTGTTCTGTTTTCTTTCATTACATCCTTCCTTCCACTTCATCATTCTGTCAGACTTTCTCCCTACGACTTTTTTCTCATCCTTCTTTAAATCTCTCACCTCCACTTCTCTGCGTGCAGGTTCTTTTTCCTCTTCTGTCATCTGTCCATACTCTGGTTAGCTTCTTTTAATCCTCCCATCTGCCCCCTTTTCATCCCCCTCATCCTCTTCTCATCCCTCCACATCAAATCTTCTCTGCTTCTGAGCCATCATGAGGCCATTTCTTCTTTACTTCCTAGTAATCCAGCTCTCTTCTACTCTGGCTGACCCTCTCATCTCATCCTCTTCATCTATCCTCTTTTTTCCCCAAATATATATTCTTTTTTGAAAAGAGGATGATAGACCAATTTCAAATACACACCCCCTTACACATGATGAAGGAATCCTGCAGAAACCCTCCACTCTCATACAATTTAAGGCATACCATAAGGGAGTCCCAGTTTTTGTTATTTAAATAATTCATGTGGCAAATTTAACTGCATTTGTAGTGATTGTATGAATTGTAATCAACTTAATGCCATCTTTATCACGCTAATGGAAACCGGTGAGATTCAACACCCCCATAACGATCGCAGACTCATACTGAAACAGGCCAGCAGAAGAGCAAAAACATCTTTTCTGTCATCAAAAGATGTCAGTGTGACACTTTGCTCTTGTTTCAGGAAAGAAATGTGGCCCAGTTCTGATCAAACTGCCTCTAAACTAGGCCTTGACCACATGGAGATGACAATGATCTATTTTTGGTTTTATAAAGTTTTCTGTAAACATGGCATCGTTTCTGAGAAGCTGACCCAGGAGCCAATGAGGTGGCTTGGAGGAGGAGACTGAGGTATGCAGAATGAGATGAGCATGAGACCTGTGAGGATCTGGACTAGATGCTGATTAACTGAAAGGAGGTGGCTCGGGTGGAGGAGGGTTGAAGTGTTCGCACTGAATGACTGACTGTGAAAGAGTGAATGACAGATTTAAATCTGGCAGGTGCATGATGATTGGTCAAACAAGGTTATGGCAGAATACGATTACCTGATTACTTAAAGATCACATATAATGCAGAACACACTTCTCAGGAAAAAAAATGTGCACCTTGCCTGTCCGCAATCCCCCCAGGAATCAGAAAAATGCACCCCCCTCTCGTTCTCTACCTTTCAGAAAACGTGCTGAAACAAGCCGTTCTCAGATTTTCCCCTCATGATGTCATGTGGGGAGTTAGTACCATCCTCCTCTCCTGATCCTTCTCTCACCTGACCACATCCATTAAGTCACATCCATTTCCTGAGAGGGGCGGAGCCAGACATCTCATTAACATTTAAAGGCACAGAAACAGCTCGTTCTGAGCAGGGCTGAAACAGAGGGGGTTGTCTACATGCAAAAATCCAATACTGGAGTGTTTTATCAGCAACAAACTTCACAGGCATGATTTGGGGAAACCTTTAAGAATGGACACCCTAAATCAGCTGATCAAAAAGCAGGAAGAGAGAAAGAATGGAAATAGGAGATATACAGTAAACCAGTAGTGTGTACTGAATGAGTAGAAACTGTCTTCCTGCTTGAACTTTAACTGAGCTAAATTGTAAACTCTGGGAAACTGCTTGAAGTTCATTTCTCCCACTCATGTCACTCAGAGCAACTGATGTAGTTCATGCATTTTTAGAGGGCTTTATTGCATACATTTTTATTGATTGTATTGCTTATGATATTGCCTCTCTTATTGTGCCAGGAACAGAATGCAATGTAAAAACCAATCTGATATTATAAAATAAGTAAATAAATAAATTGGAAACACTACTACAATGATTTTATTGCAATTTCCCGATTAAAAATGCAGGAAAAATGCAAGGGATTAATAAATAATGCTTTGATTTGCCCAGTACTATATTGAATGCATTCACAGTTTTTTTTCCCAGAAATATTTTTCTAATTTTCTTGACACAACTAGTGCATATGATGGTGGTCACACGCTTGTTTTAATAAGTAGGAAAAATTAATACTCTGTTGTAAATCATTACAGGTTTATTAAAAATGATTCTAGATTTCAGTTAAAAAAAGCAAATATTTACCAGACTTTGTTATTGTCAGTATTCAGACTAGTTGTGTTCCTCTCCTCCATCTGTCAAGTACGAGAGCAGTGAATCAGTTATGTTTGTTAAAGCTCTGCAATGCAGGTGCATCTCAAAAAATTTAAATATCACAAAAATGTTCTTTTTTTCCCTGTGATTTAATTCAAGAAGCAAAATTTCATATGTTCTAGATTATCTTACCAAATCAAAATATTTCAAAGCTTTTTTTTAATTAAATGGTGATGATTACGGCCTAAAGCTCACAAAAAAAAAAACATCTGAAAATATTAGAATATCATAAAAAATAAGTACAGAAATGGGATTTTCAGGGAAATTATGCTAATTTATCCAGTCAGTAATTGTTTGGAGCTTCTTTTGTACAAATTTATGTGACATGACATGGAGCCGCTCAGTCTGTGGCACTGCTGGGATGTTATAAAGCCCAGGTTGCTTTGATAGCAGTCTTAGGCTTATCTGTTTCGTTAAGTCTGGTTTCTCTCATCTTCTTCTTGACATTTCCACAGAGATCCTCTGCAGGGTTCAGGTCAGACCAGTTAGCTGGTCACTCAAAGTAATACCATTGCTGAGAGTTTTGGCTTCACTGTGGGCAGGTGCCATGTTCTACTGGAAAAGAAAATCAGTATCTCCATAAAGCTCCTCAGCAGATGGAAGCTTGAAGGTCTCTAAAACCTCCTGGTAGATGGCTAAGCATTGACTCTGAACTTGTTAAAGCACAGTGGACCAACAGCAGCAGATGACATGGTGCCTCAAACCATCACTGACTGGAAAATGAAAACATTGGACTTCAACCACCTTGGATTCTGTGCCCTTTCGTTTCCAAATACTTTGATCTGAAAACAGGACCTTGGACCACTCAGCAACAGTCCAGTTGTTTTTCTTCTTAGCCCAGGTGAGAATCTTATAACATCGTCTGTGGTTCAGGATTGGTTCAACACCAACAACACCCAGTGTTGGGAAAGTTCAATTTCTACATGAACTACTTCAAAGTTCAGTTCAAAAATTTTAAAATGAACAAGTTCAGTTCATAGTTCATAATTCAAAATTTTGACCTAAGTTCACAGTTCCAAAAACGAACTAGTTCATAGTTCTTTTTTTTCAATGTGCTGTGAGCTGTTACCCTTAGAATACTGGCATTTCCCCATTGTTGCCAGCCATTCAGTCCACACTAGAAGCCAGCTGCAGCTTTCACCCCAACAGTATATTCTCAAAAACATAAGGAAAAACTTGCTGCTTGAATGGTCTTTTTTAAAATTAGGAATTATTAAAACAAAAACAGGACAGTAGTCCTTAAGGTGCAAATGTTTTTCCATTTCAATAATTTTCCAAACCTGGAAACAATTCACATCAAATTCCATTTCAGTCCATACTAAAAAGGAACCTAAAGATAGCAATACTGGAAAAATATACCAGGCAGGTTCTACAAACAAATTACAACTTAAAATAGTAAAACCCTCAAGGAGACAATTCTAAACTGCTGCTAAAAAAGCTGTGGCTGGGAGATGAAGACAACGGAGTCGCTACTGTACGCCGTTACTGCGATTTGGGTGGTAGAGGATCTGTTTTGGCTTTTGATTTTTTAGTCACTTGCACATACCTTGAAAGGCTAGCCGGGTGCTTTAGTTCAGTGTGCCGTTTCAGGTCTGCTGTTGACATTGCTGATGTATGGAGATGCTTCTTGAAACCCGGCGGGCAGAGTTTACACAAAAAGGTAAGATTTTTCCCACCTGGATCATCACTGACCTTTTCCTAAAATTCTTTTAGGTAATCATACGAAGATGCCGTATTAATTGTGGATGCAGAGTCTGAGATAGTGCTGCTGCCTTCATTTGTTTTTGCCTCCATGCTTCGCATTTTGATGACGCAAGTGGCGGTGTGACTCTGTGGTGGGTGGTGTTGCCAGATTGGGTGTTTTTTCCCCTGCATACTAAGGTCCGTTTACTGTGTGTTTTAGCCGGGTTTTCACCTGGATGGCTCTATGGAAATCTGGCACTCTCTTGAACAAAGTTAAACTGTGAGAGAGCGCTGTTTACAAACGCTGGAATGAGCCCGTTCATCAGGCAGAAATACAGTACGTTCAGTTCACGTTCGCCCAAAATATGAACAGGTTCATGAACGATTGTTCACTGAACTTGTTCAGGCACAACACTGACAACACCACACTTGTAGCCCATTTCCTGAACACGTCTGTGTAGGTCCTCTGAAGGCTAAACTCATTCCTGTTGCTTGTGCACCTTTTCTTACCATACTTTTCTCCTCCAGTGAAATTTCCATAAATATTTTTTGATACAGCCTGCCCTTTCAGCAATGACCTTCTGTGGCTTACCCTCCCTGTGAAGGGTGACAGTGATTGACTTATGGACATACGTCAAGTCTGCAGTCATCTCCATGATTGCAGTTGTTTGTACTGGACCAGAGTGAGAGAATGAAGGTACAGGACATATTTGCAACCTGAATGTTTCCACAATATTCTAATATTTTTTTAGATAGAGGACTTTTAAATTTTTTTTAGCTGTAAGCTGTAATCATCAAGATTAAAACAAAAACGTCTAGAAATATTTCACTTTGTATCTGGAATACATTGAAATTTACTTTCTGAAGAAAACTGTGAGTAAATAAACTTTTACATGCTTTTCTGTTTTTTAAGATGCCCCTGTATGTTCCACTATAAAGGGTAAAATCTTTACACGGAAACTAATTTTTTTGTTTTCTTGGGGTTATATTCAAACATTATGTTTTAGTTACCATCACCATTTTACTATGCTGTCTTTAGTACATCATAATGCAATATTAGTCAAACTTGCAGTCACTTGTGTAGCTTTTATCCTGCTGATTTCAACCCTGGATTAATATTCCATCTAATGTGACTTAGCACAATCTTACCACCACTAATTAGAAAGGAGCCAGAGGAAGACTGGTTCCTGGAGACAGCAGCTGATATTGGCATGCTACTGGCAGCAGCAGCTGGAACTGACTGACGTTCTGCATTTTGGTTTCATTTTACTCAAATACTCTGCTCGTGCTTTCTCTGTACCTCTGTCCTCACCTCTGCAGATTACACACAAGGTGGTTAGATATCATGGATTTTCAATGCAATAGACCTGTAGCATTTTAGTCTGATCACTTCTTCCTTATGCAAATGGGTTTTTACCATCAAAGATCTTCTTTTAGCTCATTATTTGCTTCATTCTCATCATGGTAAAAGACAACTGACAAACATTTTTTACCATATTTCTCAATGAGGGCTGCACGGCGAAGCAGGGGTTAGCGCTGCTGCCTCACGGCAAGAAGGGCTGTGGTACGCTTCCCGGTCAGGGCCTGTCTGTGCGAAGTTTGCATGTTCTCCCCGTGCACGTGTGGGTTCCCAGCTTCCTCCCACCACCATAAACATGCTCGTTAGGTTGATTGGTGACTCTAAAATTGGCCATAGGTGTAAATGGCTGAATCCCAAACTCCTCCATGAGGCCTCATTGACTTAACTGACTGCACCTGGAAAGTGATTGAGTGAGTGAGGCTGCAAGGGCTTGAAGTGGTAGAAACAGGAATGGGGCAGCCCTTTGTTTTTTGTTGACAGGTGGCATGTTGCAGAGCTTTAAACAAAGATAAAATCAACCCTGCCTCACCTAGGTTATATACCTGTTTTGTCAGTGGATGAAGACTGTTTTATATAATATACTTACAGGAAAAATACTTATTTTTTGCCACATCCACCCCTTTTTGCACCTTCCATATTTTCGCTCTTTTCACTCCACCTATGTAGTGTTTACTATCCCCCAAGAATCCCTGTTATACGTCACAATGCAATGAACTATGGGTAATTCCCGCACGCTAAGTCTGCAGAGATGCTCAGTCACGGAAAGGGTGCATGAAGGGCTCAAAAAGTCAGCAAAAGATCCCTTGGGCTTTGTGATTTGACAGTGGGAAAGCCCTAAACTCTCACGGACTTAGGGAGAGAACGCCTCAAAGTCAATGAGTGTGTGAGTGTGGACATTGGGATTGGGCCAATGTGAGTGTGCCTGGTTGTCTGTCTCTACATGTCAGCCCTGCGTTTGACTGGCAACCAGTCCAGGGTATACCCCACCTCTCCCCCAGTGACAGCTGGGATAGGCTCCAGCACCCCCCACAACCCTGCATGGGATAAGCGGTATAGAAAATGGATGGATGGCTTTCTCACTGATAAAAGTAACACCAGGTTGCTATGAGGTGACACAATTTTTCCATCCCTCAAAATGGTAAAAATGGTGAGAGATGAGGATGAAAATACAACATTTTTTTTTGGTTTTCATAGAACTTGAAGTGCCGTTTTAGTTTGCAAATATTCAAACATTCAAGAGTCAAAAATCTCACCACTTTCCTGCTTTTAAATGTTTTTGCATTTTGTAAAACTCATACCAGTGCAACTTAAAAAAGCATCCTTTCATCACAAATTCAGTTCTGCCCTAGGTGATGTGTCATACTATGAGAGTCTGTCTTTGCTGAAAGTTTGTGAGAAAGCTTCATGGGAAACTTTCAGGTCCAACTCTAAAGGAAGTGTTTATAATCCTGTTAACTTTAGATATAGACATTCTGCACTGACTGCCATGTCAGCCTGTGTGAGTTCATATTTAGGGTGTATTCCAGATAACTGTCACATAAATGTCCCAAGTTTGAATCCAATTAAAGACTTCCTCTGCATAATGCACTGCCCTCCATCCTTCCTTGTTTTCTGCCACCCACTCTCACCTTTCTGACTAAATAAATGCAAAAATACCAGAATATATTTGTAAAATTATTCTGCAGAGATTTATCCATTATACATACTGAACTTGCTCCTAAGCCTTAAACAGGAAACACTTTTGCCCATCAGAATAAATCCCCAGAATTATCTGAAAGGGCCCACTGCCTTGTCGTTTGCTTATTTCTATTAACATATTTCACTGGTGGATATACCTCTCAATCTTCAGTGCATCATGGCTTCATTTTTCATCTTCACCGCTTTGGCTCCATCCAATTATAATCCAATCATCCAGCGTGCAGGTTAATGTGTGTTATAAAGGTTTGTCATCGCGGCACTCATCACTGTCTGCTTCTCATCTCCCACTGCCCCTCCTCCCTTCTCATCTTACCCCGTGTCAAGCACTGACTTCAGCTCCTAATCATTAAAACGATATGATAAAGCACACCAGCTAGAGCTGCCCGGGGTGGATCAGCAGGCTCTGTGCAGGGGGTGAGTGGAAGTGTGCTGTATAATTACGGAGCTATCATTGTTGCAAAAGTATTTGCAAATGCGTCCAAAGATCTGCGCACAAATCCACAAATGTGTGCACAAATCCACAAATGCATGTACAGATCTGTAAATGTGTGCACAAATCCACAAATGTGTGTACAGATCTGCAAATCTGTGTAAAGATTTGCAAATGTGTGCAAAGTTTTGCAAATTTGTGCAAAGATCCACAAATGCGTGCACTAATCTGCAAATATGTAGACCAATTTGTATTTGTGGACTTAGTTCATTTTGGTTCAGAATCTGCCTCTCAATTGGCTGTCATACACACGTGACTTTTGCAACACTTGTACCGCGCATGATTTGTACACAGATATGTAAGCGTGTACTGAGATCTGTAAGCGTGAAGACTGGGTCAGTTTGCCCTCAGCGCAGGCTCACAGGCAAGGCTGCCTCTCTCATCACATCGGAATCACACAGGAGGCAGCAGTTAAGACTTAGTAACGACTCTATATAACGTCAGTGTGGAAGGAGAAATGTTATCGTATTATACTGTTATTGTTATTATTCATATTTTGATTGAAAGAGTGAATAAAATAATGGGCTTCTTATCTCCTAAATGGTGTCAGAGTGGTGGTTGAATTGCCATCGCTACAAGACTGGGTTTTATGTGTTGAAATCCCCATTATGACGCTGTATGAGCAGTAAGATCGATAGGGTGGTCTGTAACATTTCTATTTATATAAATAACAGGGGAAGAGAAAGATTGACAGCCATACACGGAGCTGAACAGCACCCACCAATGTTGACATCACATTACTCCGGCATCAATGAGCCTGTTGACCAGGTGTGTAAGTGGCAACATCGCAGACTTTCATTTATCTAGTCGTGGGTTCAAATCTTGCAATATCCTAAATATTTATTTATTATTTCCTGGCCAGGAAACATATAGGACTTGAAAATTTGCTTTAATGTGGGATCAAAACGATCGGCCTGACGAATTATTCATTTCAGTCCATTACAGTTTGCACTACACAGTCATTTTAATATTTTGATCATTTGCTCTGACATCACGGCGATAGCTCTGTCAGCTGCCCTTAAAATAGAAAATCGCTCTGCAGTCCCGTGAGCAAAAGAATCCCAACATAAAAATGTAAAAGCTAAAGTTCTGCTGTGGCCACCAGAAAAACTCTGAAATTAGAGACCTCAGAGTCACCTGGCTCTGCCCAATGTGGTGCTGATCCTGCACCTGCAGCACAAACAGCGCCAGCATGATGACTCTTTGTCCACGGCTGAAGACTCCCTCTACCTGTCATCTACTCCCACCCTCGCGTGTGCGGATTCTGGCTTGATGCTGATTCACTGAAAGCATCCAGTATACATCCAGCTGATCAAGTGGCTGAGTGGTAATATCACAGACTTTCATTCATGTAGTTATTGGTTCAAATTTTGCAATATAGTATATTACAATATAAATTCTATACTTTTATTTTTTATTGTTGGAGAGGAGAGTTGCGCTTCGTATCAATGTACACCGTCAGTAGACTGCTAAGCCCAAGTTAAAAAATCATTCAAAATTCCAAAAAAGGCAGCACATCTTGGAATCCAAAAAACACATGGCTGACAACGACTGGAATGTACAGATGTGGTAATTGTGCCTTTTGCAACAATACAACAAATACAAAATCATTTAATCACCCCCATACTGGAAGGAAAATCCCAATCCGAGGTCTTATAAACTGTAAAACCACTCATGTTTTCTATATGTTACTATGTCCCTGTGGCTTAGCATACATTAGACAAACCAAACGGCCTCTCAAACAATGGATAGCAGAGCACAAAACAGCAATCCGTACAGGTAACATGGACTATGCAATTGCCAAACATTATCATGAAGCTAACCATGGTTCACCCTCCTCATTAAAATTCTATGGGATTGAGAAGATCACAATGCCCAATAGAAGAGGAGACATCCTGAGGAGACTAGCTCAGAGAGAAATGTTTTGGATCCATACTCTCAACACAATAACACCAAATGGACTCAATGATGACTTTAGCTTAAAATGTTTCTTGAAGTAATATGATGGATAAAATAAGTGTTTTGATTAATGATAACAGCATTGATTGAATTTGTTTCTGTTGTGTTGCAGAAGTTAACTTGGTTGTGAAGTGTTATCAGCTCTTGCAGATTTAGCAATGACAGAGAGGTGATTGGTTCCTGTCTAATTAGACAGCCTCCAGCTGTGTAGTGACTCTGCTCTTGTGAGTTGTTCAAAAAGGAACCTGTGGATTCAGTCTAACAAATGCTCTGATGAAGGCCTTGTGCCGAAACGCATAAGTGTTTGTTTGTGATGTGAGCCAAATAAACAAGTCAAAATGGTGATGTTTTGTCCTCCATAACTTGGATTCTGAGATGTGCTGCCTTTTTTTTGGAATTTTGAATGATTTATTTTTTATTACCTGTTTGTTTTTTTGCTGGTAACTTTTAAACACCAATCATGAATTTAATCACTCAGGCATGGAAATAGACGCAGTGTTTGTTATGCTTGATGCTTCATGATTCATAATCGCCGTGGACAAAGAGTCATCTGGCCCTGGTACAGTTCTACCCGGCCCACCAGATCAGATCATGGTTTTGTTGGAACTGGTCCACTGGTTTGAGGTCTGCAGATTTCCTCCACTTTAAAAATGTTAACCTGGATTATCTAAAAAATCCTTTAAAGTCATAAAAATGATAAAAAGTTATAATAATAAGATAAAAGGTCAGAAATGTAGGAAAATACATTTCATTTCATATTCCTCATTTTGACTCTCACAGTTGCGACTCAAAGTTTGGTCTTTACTTTTCATTTCAAACCTTTTCACTTCACTATTTTGACTTTTTATCTTATTTTTGACCTTGTAGATCCTCAATTTAAATTTTCATGTAGCATTTTGACCTTTTACACTCATAGTTTTGATTTTTTTTCTCATATTTTGACATTTTTAGCTCCTTACGTTCATGTTTAACTCATAATTTGACTTTTTAGATTCTCAACTTTAATTTTGAGTCATATTTTGACAATTAAAACTCAAAATTTAATTTTTTCTCGCATTTTGACATTTTAAACCAATGATTTTGAATTGATCTCATATTTTGACAGTATGAATTATGATTTTAACTTTCTATCTCATGTATTTGCCCTTTACAACATTTTTTTCTTTAAATACCGTTTTTTGACCTTTTGAGACAGCAAGTTTGAATTTTGATCTCAGATTTTAGCCTTCAGATTTATCATTGTGACCTTTTTAATCTCAAAGTCATTTATCATCAGTGCTAATGTTTTTTTCCCATAATTCATTGCTGGTGAAAATGAGGTGACACAATAACACAAGATTCTACAATGAGAACATTTATTTAGAAAAGAGAAGCAGAGGAGACATTTTTCACCAACACAAGTTTATCTACTGAAGAGTGACTGTCAAGATTTACAACTAATCAGATTCATCAGAGAGGATCAATCATCTGGTGTGTAGTCTGACTAAGCTTTGGATTCAGACAGCAGAGTTTGAGCTACACAGAACACAGAGACACTGAGGAAGCTGGAGGTGGCGACCAAACCCCAAACCCAGGATAGAGCGGTTCAGTGAATGTGGTTTTGAAGGTGTGGAGGTGGATCAGTCTGTCAGAGGAGACTCTGTAGAAGGACAGAGAGCCAGCAGGATGGTCCAGATACACCCCTACTCTACCAGACGATGAAGAGGAGGAGGAGGAGGAGATTTCTCTTCCTCTGTTATTGTGACGGACATAGTAACCAGAGGAGCACCTCAGACTCCAGGACTGATCATTAGATCCAAACTCACATCCATCTCCTCCTCTCCGTCTGATTCCTCTGTAACTCGCTGATACATGAACCCATCCTCTCCACTCGACCTCCCAGTAACAGCGACCAGTCAGACCAGTCCCACACAGCAGCTGAGGACAGTTATCAAATCTGTCTGGATGATCAGGATATGACTGATCCTCCATCACACATGTCACCGTCCTGTTGTTGTCAGACAGTCTGAGGTATCTGTTCACTGTGTTTGTGTCCACTTCCAGCTCACAGGCATCTGATGGAGAGAAGGAGACACAGCTGATGGTTATCATCTGATCATTCCTAAACAAGGTTACTGACAGAGTCAAACTAGCATTTCATCTTCAGCCCTGAATCCTGTTTATCAGCCCTGAAATTCTACTTCCTGTTTCTATTGGAATCAACAGACCACAGTGAGCTGCAGCCAGGGCTGGACTGGGACCAAAAATGGCCCTGGCATTGCTGGCCATGGTCGCCCACCATGGTTATTTATATGATATGTAAAGGCACACAACACACAGAGGACATATGTGCACATTGTGTTGTTTCAGAAATTAAAATAAAGTGCAGCAGCCTACATGGAAGAGAGTAACCATGTTAAAAAAAAAATGATACGCTCTTTCACTACTCACAGACACTTCATCTTGGGAGAGATGGCCACACTACCAATGATAAATCATCCATTTCGGCAAAGCAATGTTTCACTAATATTACATGATAATAATAACTCTGAGCTGTAACACATGCAAACTGTAACTTTATGGCAAGCTAAATAACACTGTAAGTTGGACACCAAGTCTACTCATAGCATTATTTGAAAAGAAAGGCTATAAAAGCAATTCTCTCTCTCACACACACACACACACACTGAGCTCTATTTCTCCTGGGATCAGAGTCCAGAGAGAAGAAAGAGAGAGAGAAGGGGGGGGGCAGAGATTCATCACACTGCGCTGTTTATAAAGCTGCAAACCCTCACCTGCTGAGTGAAAACTTGACTTTAAACACATGTCTGAGCCCTGCAGTCATTTTTCTGCATGTCCACTCTATCTGAATCCCTCTGACATCCCTGCACGCGTGATGAACTGGGCCATATCCGTGTGTATTTTGGATGCATTTTTTTGTGCAGTACCAAGACTAAACATGCCGACCTCTCATGCCTCATGTCTCATGTCTGTGTCCAGATTAGGATTAAATGTTCAGTTATAAAATATTGTTTTTATTGTTATGAGAGGAATTTTTACCAGACCTTTGATGAGACCTGGAGTTAAACACACCACAGGATTGATAAACCATGTCCCGTTTAAACTTAAGTGATCAAGACCACAATTTCCCTTCTTGTTGACATAAAATTTAATCATACGTGAATAAAATTAGTTGATATTAGTTTGGCAATACAGATTGTAATAATGAGAGATTAAATCAGTTGGGAGATTAAACTGAGTCCCTCATCAAAGCAAGATACGGTGTCTACGTTTGTGGCTGACGGACAATTACACAGGGAAAACATTTGTCATCCTGAGCGCAGCTGTTTTAATCCCACTCAGGGGAAGTTTGGTTTATAAGGCAAAAAACCTCTGGATGCCTTCATAGACTTATTTAAACTCCTATCCATATCTCTGACCTTCCTGTCACATCAGTGAGCTGTGATGTCTGCGTCGTTTAAAGAATGAGTTGAGGAACAGCAGCGTAGACTCTCAGACCAGCACCCTGGTACTGCTGGCACTAAACTCAGACAGAACCCGATCCCTGGACCAAGCAGAACTCACTGATGCCTTCGCCCTCAACCATAAAACCAGAAGATTGTTTTATCATGAAGACATCAAACTAGCACGTGTTTTCTGCTGCAGAGTGTTCATTAAATGCATTTGGGGATTAAGGCACTTGGTTTGAATTCTTGTTCTTATCTCGCAATGTTTATTGATATCATCGATATAATAAGAACTGAGCCTTTTGCTGCTTTAAAGCTGCAGTGTTGTTGACTGGCAGCAGAAACTGGTGGATTTTTGACACTGAGGGTGGAGTGTGAGCACACTCTCTCCAACTCCGGTCAGCTTAAATGGCAAAATTTGATAATCTTGGTCAAGGGGGATTGGAGGGGTGGGCCGAGGAGGGCTGAGAGATTTCATTGGATTGGCCCAATGTCCTTTAAGAAAATCAACCAATGGGCCGTCGCGGTCGATTAAAGTGATTTATAATATACTTTTTTTGGTTGAATTGTGACAGCCCTGGGCCGGCCCAGAAATGTGCTTTGGCCCACTGGGCATTGCCCGGTATGCCGGATGGCTTGTCCATGCCTGGCTGCAGCTCTACAATCACAGATAGACACCAAACACTTAAAAGTTCAGACATTTCTATGGCTTTGACTTTACATTCATGGCTTTGATTTCACCTCCTGTGTCCACTGGGTGGTGCTATATTCCATCCACCAATACTCAGTAGCTGTCATGATGGTGCTGTATGTGGAGAAAGATCAACAGAATGAGATAGAAGCATCTGAAATCAGATTCCTCTGGAGGGTGTCTGGGTTCAGCCTTAGAGAGGGGGAGGACGTCCTTCACCTCTGAAGGATTCAGCTCGTCAGGATCCTCCTGGCTTCCTCCCTGTGGAGGTCATCAAGGTCCATCCAACTGGGAGGAGACCTCAGGTCAGACCCAGAACTCTCTGGAGGGACTATATAACCCATCTGGTCTGAGAACTCCTCAGGACCCCCCAGAGAAGCTGGAAAAGGTCCATGTGGTCCTAGCCCTCCATTGAAGAAGAACCAGGACCCCCTCCCAGTAGAGAGGAAGGTGTAAACATAGGGGTGGGTCTAAGGGCTGATAGGGACTGAGCCGTAGTGTTTCCTCTCCTCAGAACTCTAAAACTGTTTGTGTTTGATGAATGTCAGTGATTGTGAAAGTGGACCTTCATACTTTCAGACCCAAAGACACAGATGGATTCAGACACAGCCTCAATCATTGTTGGTTCCCATGGTTACCTGATTCATCAGCCACATTCATCATTGTGTTCTCACTAATCCACAATTCAGACACTCACACTTCTTTAGACCTGGTTCCAGTCTGTGCTGTCCCCCATGGTCCAGTCTGGAGGAAGAAACAGAGCCAGCTTAGACATCAGGGATGGTCAGGATAGATACAGACACTCTCATTCTTCATGTGACTTTATTTTCCTTTAACTTTTTACCTGTGCATGGTTGTTCTGCAGGGCTTTCTCTAAATTCCCTCTATTATACATTTACTAGGCCTGTGCTCTAAAGATCAATATGGCAGTCTATCATCATGTGATCCTTGGCTGGACGTCAATCAATACTAGAAAAGGAACAATATTCAAACTTCATGTCATGATGACTGGGAGCTCTGCTATTTTTGGCTTCAACGGGATCCTCACAGCGAGTGGAATACCACATAATTATAGACATGTTCCTTTCCCCTTATTACATAGAGCTAACTCTGACATAGTCCAGAGGTAAGGGACATAGACTCATCTAATGGTTGGTTTGAACTCTCTTTTAAATTGTCCTTTAAACGATCCCTTCTCAAGCAGAGCTACTGAAAAGAAAGCTAAAAATCTACTAGAATTAATAATACTTTCAAATGAAGAAGGCCTAAATGTTATGGAAATGCTGACAGTAATGAAATGACTGATCAGATAAATAATTGACTGTTGTGGTGCCGATAGTCTTTTTTTACTCATGTACCCCCTATGAAAGATTTTTCCAGCCAAGTACCCCCTAAACAGCACAAAGCTTTTTTGACCATGAAGAAAAGCATTAAACAGCGCTGTGACAGCCGTCTGATTTATCAAACTTATAACTCAGAAACACTTTCACATTTTAAATATTACTTTTTTTTTGCAAATATTTTAAATGTTAAAAATGAATGATTCAATTCATGGCAAATCTTCTCATCACTAGGGGCCGGATGGTCTCCCAATTGATCTATATAAGAAATTTAAAGATGAATTAATTGACCCTCCGTTGGAAATGATTAAAGAAGTTTTTCTGTCAAATTATCTCCCTTCCACAATGAATGCAGCAATGATTGCCCTTTTGCCAAAATCAGGTAAACCCCCCAATTAATGTGAAAATTTTAGACCTATTACTCTATTAAATTCTGGTTTAAAAATAATCACTGAGGTTTTAGCTCGGCGATTACAAAAGATTTTGCCAGATGTAATTGATCGGGATCAAATCGGATTCATAGGTAGGCAGGGCTTTCATAATGTAAGGAGAGGATTAAATATAATTCATTATAATAATGATGCACCAGACACTGCTCTTCTATCAATAGATGCTGAAAAGGCATTTGATAGAGTGGCTGTATCTTTTCGAGGTTCTAGAAAACTTTGGCTGTGGAACAAATTTTTTAAAATGGGTCAAGATACTGTATAAGAATCCAACTGCCAAAATTATGATAAATAGAAATATTTCAAAACCAATGAAGATTAACAGAGGTTGTAGACAGGGTTGCTCACTTTCCCCCTGCTGTTCACATTAGCAATCGAACCATTTGCAATTCCAACACGCTTTCACCCTCAGTTTAGTGGGAGTTTGGTTGGACCAACAAGTCATAAAATTTCACTTTTTGCAGATGATGTAATTTTATTTTTGTTAAATTTAAGCAAGTCAATACCAATCATTCTGGGAAAAAATCAGGTCATTTAGTAGTATTTCTGGTTATAAAATAAATAAAACCAAGTCTTCGATCTTGTTATTAAATGCAACGAGAGCCAGTCCAACTCAGGATGTATTACAATTTAATGTAGTTTCACAGTTTGAGTACCTGGGGATCCAAATTTTGACAGATCTTAAATAATTAGTGGAAATGAATTACAATCTTATCAGTACAGACCTAAATAACTCAACTGAAAAATGGATGCTGCTACCAATATCTATGATTGGGAGAATCCTTAAAAATGAATGTGTTGCCAAAATTACTCTGTATCTCCAAACATTTCCATGCCACCTCCTCCTGGCTTCTTTTCTCAAATTAAAA
Source organism: Cheilinus undulatus (assembly GCF_018320785.1). Classification (NCBI taxonomy): domain Eukaryota; kingdom Metazoa; phylum Chordata; class Actinopteri; order Labriformes; family Labridae; genus Cheilinus; species Cheilinus undulatus. The sequence continues at coordinate 35,259,960 of NC_054882.1, forward strand.
AGATGTTCATACGGTTAATATGGAATCATAGGAGGTCAAGACTCAGTCTGTCTTTGTTATAGCTTCGATATGGTCATGGAGGCCTGAAAAGCCCCAATTTCCAATTGTATTACCGGGCTGCACAGTTGAGGTCTATGATGTTCTATTACACAAATCATTCTCCACACTGGGTAGATATGGAAAACCAAGGGTTAAATTTAGAACTCCCTTCATACATGTCCTCAAATACAATTACAAAATTGTTAAAACAGACAAAAAATCTTATACTTAAAAATATGATTAGAGTATGGAGGGACGTGAAAAATATTTAAAAGAACCAAATAGTTTATCTCAATTTAGTCCAATATGGGTTAACCAACTGTTTGTCCCTGGGAGAGCTGATGCAGTATTTCATCTATGGAGAGCCAAAGGATTAAGAATGATTCAAGGTATTTATCTACCCAAATCTGACACACTCACATGCTTTCAGGAGCTGCAAGATAGAATTTATACAGATAAAAAACATTTATTTAAATATCTTCAACTCAGAAGCTTCATAGAGAAAAACCAGAACAATGTACTGACAAAACCTGCTCAATCGACTTTAGAGGAGATGATGACAAAAGATATTCGAAAAAAAGGTAAAATATGGCATATTTGTAATGTTATGATGTCTAAAATGTCTGAAGACTCATACGGTAGACTGAAAGCTTGGAATGAAGATCTGTGGTTAGAAGTATCAGAGGCGGATTGGAGAGATGCATGTAACTTAGCACATACCAGATCTGTTAATATACGCCTCAGAGTAATCCAGTTCAAATGGTTAATGCCAATTTATGTAACGCCAGTAGATCCCAGTAGGTATTATGTAATATTCCTGACATGTGTCCAAAATGTACTGAATGTAGAGGAACACTGGTTCATTGTATGTAGTACTGTAGAAAAATGGTACTGTTCTGGGAGGGAAAAAGAGATGTAATTAAAAAAATCATTTCTAAGAAATCTGTATTGGACCGAAGACTGTTCTTGTTTGGCTGATGGCCAGAGAAGCCTGCATATACAAAGGGTGAAAAGTGTTTATAGATATAAGCCTGCTGAATGTGAACAGGTGTATTTGGTTATGTTAGAAGAAGGACCATGGGCCTGCTGTAGGTCAGTGGAGGCTACAGATGTTGTCTACCCTCCCACTGGACAGGATCACCAATGTGTTGAAGGGCAGACAAAAAAATTTTAAGCGTGTCTCGGGGCCTTTTATGTTGGATGTCAAGGATTTGGAAATTACAGCAGATATTTGTTTGAACCGTGGTTGATTTTGTCAAAGTTTGGCTCTGACAAGCAAACATCAAAACACTGGCCGGTGGCAAGTTTTTAGAAAGACAGAGGAACAAAAACGTCCTCCTCTCCAACACCTCATGATGTTTGTCCTCTCCTCATATCTGTCTGTATCAGTGCCTGTGGTTTTTACCTCACGTAGCCTGGTAGAGAGGGAGACAGGCAGCAGTGACAGGCTGGCACAGTGAATGAAACAGGGAACCTAAACAGCAAGGACCCATTCATCTAAAATTGATGCCAAGGCCAGTCAGTAGACTAGTGATGGGAATTCCTGCTGTTTTCAGAGATCTGGATCATTTGGCTCAGCTCAGCAAGAAGAGCCGGCTCTTTCAGCTCCCAAACAGCTCTCCATTCTGTACCACCTTGGCTTTTAAATTAGACTCTGGTTTTAAATAGAAATGTGGTCCAGTTCTGATTAAACAGCTGTGTTCCTACAGCAACATCCGAGCTAACAGCTACCACAGCAGCAGGCCCTGGATATACTGGACAAGCCCACCATAATGATAATCATGCTGAAACAGATTGGAAGGAGAGAGAAAACATCTTTTCTGTCATGGAAAACTTTCAGTGTTGCTCTCTGCCCTTGTTTTAGTAACTCTGTACAGTATGACTCTGAAAGTAGCATCACTCACTCAGTCAGTCAGACACAGACAGACCCATCTGCAGGGCTGACCTCAGCAGTCCGCCAAAAATAAAGACATTAAAGACCCTGTATAGCTGAAGTGCTGAGAGACAACTTTACTACCAAGAATCAGTCTGTCTGTCTGAGTCTTTCTGTCTGTACCTCAGTGTCTCCAGTCTGCAGTCTGGATCCTCCTGGAGAGCAGACAGTAGTTTCTCTCCTGGTTCTCCTGGATGATTGTAGCTCAGGTCCAGCTCTGTCAGACAGGACGAGCTCAGAGCTGAGGCCAGAGAAGAGCAGCCTTCCTCTGTGACCATACAGCCAGACAGACTAGAAACACAGAGAAACAGTGGACATGAGAAAGGTCACGGGAGGAGGAGCCTTCAGCTATCAGGACTACATGTGGCATCTTCAGTCTCCAACACCCCTTCCTACACCTTCTAGTTGGGAGACTTTGACACAGTTGTCATTGTCCTTGGACTCACCTGAGAGTTTGCAGTCTGCAGTGTGGACTCTTTAGTCCAGTAGAAAGCAGCTTCACTCCTGAATCCTGCAGGTCGTTGTTACTCAGGTCCAGGTCTCTCAGATTGGAGGACTGGGAGCTGAGGACTGAGGACAGAGCTCCACAGCTTCTCTTTGAGAGGTTACAGACACTCAGTCTGAAAAGGAAACAGAGGTAGAAAAGTTTTTCTCTCTAAATACAGACAAACTACTTGAATCTGTCAGCTGTGAGTTCACCTACAGAGCTTTGTTGGAGGCTTTGACCACTGGCAGCAGCCTCAGGAGAGCCTCCTCTGAAGCAGAGTATTTCTTCAGGTCAAACACGTCCAGATCTTCTTCTGATGACAGTAAGATGAAGACCAGAGCTGACCACTGAGCAGGAGACAGTTCATCTGTGGAGAGACGTCCTGATCTCAGAGACTGTTGAATCTCCTCCTCTAGACAACGATCATTCAGTTCAATCAGACAGTGGAACAGGTTGATGCTTTTCTCTGCAGACAGATCCTCATTGATCTTTGTCTTGATGTACTGGACTGTATCCTGCTTGGTCTTTGAGTCACCTCCTGTCTGTGTCAGCAGACCTTGTAGGAGATTCTGATTGGTGGTCAGTGACAGACCCAGGAGGAAGCGGAGGAACAGGTCCAGGTGTCCATTAGGACTCTGTAAGGCCTGATCCACAGCGCTCTGGTAGAGCTGTGTCATTGTAGATCTGGATGTTGTTTGTTCCTCTGCCATCAGATTGACTCCAGAGTTGGTGAAGGTCTGATGGACATGAAGAGCAGCCAGAAACTCCTGAACAGTCAGATGGATGAAGCAGAACACCGTGTCCTGGTACAGTCCTTTCTCCTCTTTAAACACCTGTGTGAACACTCCTGAGTACACTGAGGCTGCTCTGATATCGATGCCACACTCTCTCAGTTCTGGTTCATAGAAGATCAGGTTTCCTTTCTGCAGCTGCTCAAAAGCCAGCTTACCCAGAGACTCGATCATCTCCCTGCTCTCTGGACTCCAGAGTGGATCAGTCTCAGTTCCTCCATCATACTTGATGCTCTTCACTTTGGACTGAACCACCAGGAAGTGGATGTACATCTCAGTCAGGGTCTTGGGCAGCACTCCTCTCTGTCTGGTCTTCAGCAGATCCTCCAGAACTGTAGCAGTGATCCAGCAGAAGACCGGGATGTGGCACATGATGTGGAGGCTTCGGGATGTCTTGATGTGGGAGATGGTTGTGCTGGCCTGACCCTCATCTCTGAACCTCTTCCTGAAGTACTCCTCCTTCTGAGGGTCAGTGAACCCTCTGACCTCTGTCACCATGTCGACACACCCAGGAGGGATCTGATTGGCTGCTGCAGGTCGTGTGGTTATCCAGAGGCGAGCAGATGGAAGCAGGTTCCCCCTGATGAGGTTTGTCAGCAGCACACCCACTGAGGTGGACTCTCTGACATCAGAGAGAATTTTGGTTTGGTGGAAGTCCAGAGGAAGTCGACACTCATCCAGACTGTCAAAGATGAAGACCACCTGGAAGTCCTCAAACCTGCAGAATCCTACTTCTTTGGTTTCAGTAAAGAAGTGATGAACCAGCTCCACCAAGCTGAACTCTTTCTCTTTCAGCACATTCAGCTCTCTGAAAGTGAATGGAAATGTGAACTGGATGTCCTGGTTGGCTTTGCCTTCAGCCCAGTCCAGAGTGAACTTCTGTGTTAAGACTGTTTTCCCAATGCCTGCCACGCCCTTCGTCATCACTCTTCTGATTGGTTCATCTCTTCCAGATGGAACTTTAAAGATGTCTTCCTGTCTGATGGTAGTTTCTGCTCTGTCTGCTTTCCTGGATGTTGTTTGGATCTGTCTGACCTCGTGTTCCTCGTTGACCTCTCCAGTCCCTCCCTCAGTGATGTAGAGGTCTGTGTAGATCTGATTCAGAAGGGTTGGGTTTCCTGCTTTACTTATCCCCTCAGACACACACTGGAACTTCTGCTTCAGGTTAGACTTGAGTTTCTTTTGGCATACTGAAGCAGGAGATGCTGAAAGAACAAGAAACAGATGATGTGAATGAGCTGATCCTGATAAAAGTTGGACTATAAAAGAGTGGCTGTGCAGTTCTTCTTCCTCCACCAGTTTCATCCAAAAATCTCATCAGATGTTCAGTGGGTATGTGCAGCATATTAAACCTCCTCTTTATCTCTTCTTCATCTTACATCTACTTTCATTTTTGACTTTTCAAACTTACGGTTCCTCAGACAGTCAGCCAGCTCGTACTGCTTCATTCTCCTCAGGAAGTTCTCTGTGATCTCCAGAAAAGCCTCTCTGCTCTTCATCTTTATCAACCAACACCTCCTCATCCTCATTAAGACATTCTGGGTTATCCTGACTCAGAGCCTTCTGAAATCTCTTCAGTTCTTTCTTCACAAAGATGATAATGTTCTCCTCCAGCAGCTGGAACACAAAGAGAATATAAATGTTTAGATGACAGCCTGGGTTTGATCTGACACACTGATAGAAAAAGAGTTTACAATGATCTCTAGATAGATGTGCTCCACCATAAACTGTCATGTACACACCTTAAATATGGAGTCCAGCTCTGGTTTCTGCTGTTTGGACTGATCTCTGGAGAACTCTGATGGTTCCAGCTGAACTCTGTAGAAAAAAACATCAGCTTTAAGGACATTTAACCACACAGCTTTAAAGGTCAACAACATAGCATGGCTTAAATGTAGGGGCTTTAAATCATTATTACACATTTACTATGGGATGGACGTATGAATGTTGAAAGAGATCAGTTCATCAATAACTAACCCCCTAATAGGGGTGTAACGATTCACTGATGTATATCGATACATCGATTGGTTGATTGATGATCCAATCAGAAAGATGGAAAGTCAAAAAATCAATCTAAATGGATGCTTCAAGCTATGCTTTTATTTTGAAGTTCCCTCTGCACGCCCGTTGACAGTTTCTGCCCCAGGCAGCATCCTCAACAAGCTAGCTGCAAGCTAAGTAGCATCTGTGGCTTAAAGTTTCACGGCTGAGGGAAAGAGGATATCCTCTCCTCTCTCTGCTGTGTGGACATATTTCAGACAGACGCTACTGCAGGACGGATCTCTCCCCTTAGTTTGCCGACTACATCTACGTCTTTATCCATACATAACCGCCGTATGAGATCGTTCACAGATAAAAACACTCCACCCGTTATGGCTGAGAAGGCGAGTGCTGTTTGCAGCAGACCGCAGATACACAGAGAGGAAATAGTCCGCTGCTGCTTATCTCCTTTGATACACTTATTTTGTATCGCCGTCTCACGTTAGATTTATAATGAAAATATAAGCTGTCCAAACTTAACGTGGTACAAGCAGGACAGCTGTTGTGTGTATACCCCCCACCCCCTCACTCTTGTTATAAAGCTGCACATCACAGAAACGTCTGTTATTTGATTTGGTTTGATCTTTATTTATCTCAAACATAAAAAATAAACAAAAATACAACAATTCATTGCTCAATGAAAATCATATTACTTGTCATACCAAACAAAAAGAACAAAAAAGTCTGCATATACATATATACACATGCAAGAATACCTACCATACAGTATTACTTCCCTTTAAGAGATTTTAATACTTGAGTAAATGCATTTACACATCCACACAATAGTGTATATTTACACATACATCTTAGATACCTACCCTATTACTTCATTTTAAGATTTTGATACCTGAGTAAATACATGTCTACATACACCATGCCTACATATATATAAATGTATATACAGTGCTTAACAAATGTATTAGACCACCTGTCATATTTGTCTCAGAGACCATCCAGCATCATGAAGTGCTTTAATGCGGACTCTTTTATTTTCAGTCAGCTCTCCACGTTTTACCATTTTGAACAGGAATGAGGGATTTCAAACTGAATTCACCCAAATTTGAGCTGCCTCACTGGGCTTCTCTGAGAAGTCAGAAATGAATCAAGCATAACATTCAACCAATAAAACTCATTTTTCTGTTCAGGAATGACAGTAAATAACTATAATTTGACCTATTAATCAAGAAATATTAATGAGCTTTACTATTTTTTCAGTTTTTTTTTAAATCAGTACATTTGAAAATTCATGGATAACAATAATAATTATATTCTAGCATTAAAAATATCATTTGGGTTAAAGAGCTTCTACATATTGGTGTATTAACCATTGCAGAAACATAAAAATTATTTTAGTAATTACCAATGCTGTTAATTTAGGGCAGCTGGGACATTAACCTTACTTTGGTCAGGGTTAAGACGGTCTAATTAATTTGTTAAGCACTGTATGTCATTCATATTACTTCATTTTAAGAGATTCTAATTAGGGATGCACGATATTAAAGGTAGTATATCGGTATCGACCGATAATAGCTTAAAAAGTTAATTATTGGTATCGGCCGTTTGTAAAATTTACGCCGATGTGTACGGCCGATAACATGACGTCATAATTAAGCGCACGCGATGTCGCCGGACATGCGCTAGCAACAACAAACTCTACATGTCAGCTGTGCGGGAGAAGTCTGAGGGGTGGGAACAAGACAGCAAAGTAGCTGTTTGCATTGCTTGTTAAGTACATCAGATGCGTGGAAGAGCTCAACAACATGCCTTTAACACCACCAGTTTAATTTTGCATCTAAAAAACTGCCAACCTAATGACTGCAAGGACTATAAAGAATGGCAAAACTTCGTGCCAGGGAAAACTCGGCAGCAGCCTCTATTTCAGTCATTCAACAAAGCTAAAAAATACAACAGTGACCACCCAAAGGTAAGGAGCTGAACAGGAAAATCATTGAATTTATAGCTCTTGATAATCAGCCTTTCAGTGTGGTGGAATATACCGGCTTATGATGCATTTAAAGCCCCGCTACGTTATACCCAGCAGGCGCTTATAGCCTTACCTGAACTGCAAAACTTTGTTTCCAGTCACGTAGAGAAGCTCCTCGTTAAAGCTAGACATATTAGCTTCACCACAGATATATAGACATCAAGTGTCTGTCTTGTTAGCACGTTTAGCCTCACTGCCTCCGTGGATAGATGAAGATTTTACTCTTAAAAAGTCTGTCCTACACTCACAAGAGTGCTCACTCAGCAGCCGCAGTTGCAGCCGCTTTTGATAACATGTTTAGATAGAGATACAAACAACGTGCATGTCGTCCAACGTGACATGCACGAAACATGGCAAAAGCAATGGTGGACTTCTGTGTGCCGTCTCCTGTGCACACTAGAAGGTGCACTAAGGTGTCCCCTCTCCAGCATTGGAGATGTTTGTGTCACTGTGTTGTTACAGCGCTGTTTACAGTGAAATGCCCATTAAACTTGGTTTCTTCGTTAGTTTGTGCTGTTTAAAGCAGAATCAGGAGAACTACTTTAGTTGAAGTTTGATTTCTGTTCATCCTGAGTCTCAGAAATTTAGAATCATAATTAAGCTCTGAACTATAGCCAGTTTTTTTGCATTTAAGAATCTGTGTTGTTGTTCTTTAAAGCCCTTTGTCAGGAGAATGTCCAATATCTTGCATCCCTAATTCTAATCCCTGAGTAGTTATATGTGTATACACATAACAATATATACACATATAAACAAAACATACCTACACACCTACAAACATACCGTATTTTCTGGACTGTAAGTTGCACTTTTTTCATGGTGTGGCTGGTCCTGTGACTTATAGTCCAGTGCGACTTAAATATGTTTCTTGATTCTTGAACTCTGTACTGACCTATTAAGACCTGCTTATAACAGGATTCGAAATTCATTGTGTTGTTGCACATTTTAAGTTTAATATCAAGGCTGTTCCAAAGCGTTACCCCACAGACTGAGATGCACATACTTTTTTGATTTGTCCAGACTGCAGTTTGTTTAAAATTCAACTCCCCCCACAAATTATATTCCGCTTGTCTGCTTGAGAAAAATCTCAATAAGTTCTTTGGCAGTGCTCTGTTTTTTGCTTTGTGCATGTACTAAGCAGTTTTAAACTTAATTAAATCCATAAATTTGAGTTCTTTAGATTTTAAGAAAAGCGGGTTAGTATGATCGAAACGTCCTGCATGATTTATTTATTCATATCACTCTCTTTTGCAATGTGCATAACTTTTGTAGGTTGCTTTTGTATGTGTTTCCCCATACTTCAACACAGTAAGACAGATATGGTACAGTTAAAGCACAATATAAAGTGTGTGACGTTTCTTGCTTTAGTATGTATCTGGTTTGACTCACTATATGTGGTACACTTTAAAATGTAAGGACACTTTCATTTCCTGTGTTTTCAGTTGTATTATTCTTTTAATCTTAAAATTCTTTAATTCAATTCATCTGCTGTTTACAGAAGTAAAGCACTTTAATTTTAGCTACTGAAAACCAAAGTGGTTATTTTCTCCACATTTTACATGTGAAGGAACCTTAGTTCATGAGAAGAATGAAGGGGGGAACTAATGAGCCTAGGTATGTTGCGCCCAGGTTAACTTCTGTGAGGGACTGCCCCTCCTCAGAGGAAATTCGGGAAGAGAAATGCATGGTTCGGGTCTTCATTCCTCTGAACTTTTCACCAGTGTGTTTTGGTTAGTGCACTGTGAAATTCACAAAATTATACCACTTACAGTGAAACAATGTTAAACTAAACTTAGCGCGAGTTTGAAATGTTTTGTTGACGGACTTAAGTGCATTATATGGACTTAGAAAAAGAGCAGGAAACGGTCAGCCTGCAACCTGTTAGGCATGCAATGTTTACATTTCTCTGAGGTTTGAGATACTACTTACATGAAGGTGTGCATTAAAAAGCACTAAATTTAAGGCCCCGTTCACATGGAAACGAAAACGCTATACTGCCGTTTCGTTTTGGAAAAGTTACGGGATCGTTTCAGGAAATATCCGTATATCTGTAAAAGCCACAACAAGCTCTGCAGCTTCTGCAGAACGAACACAACCGTGTAGTCCGCTATTATTGTTTTGGCCTAACCCGCGCAGGCGCCTTAAGGGCGCTACGCTGTGTGTGACGTAATCATTTCAAGAAAGATGCGGATAACAGTCCACACGGAGACGAAACGGTATTCGTTTATGGATTTCTGCACTCTGGGACGCGGTTTCAAAAAGTATCGTTTACAGTCACCCAAAACGCCGTTTCCGTGTGGATGAAACGCCAATCCGACAAAAAACTTTTTGCGTATACACCTGAATTCGTTTCCGTGTGAACGGGGCCTAAAGCTGGAACCCTGAACACTTGACAGATATTTTGCTATCACTTTTTTTGGTGTGAAAATGTTTATAAACTTCATGAATAAGTTTATGGAGGTATTTTGTTGATATTAAAGGTACTGTTCTTGAGCCTTGTGGAATTCAAACCTAACTGTTATTTAGAGTAAGAAACATTTCCCATGCAGTATGCCTAATGTTTTTGATAAAACAGTCTTACTTTGCAGTAAGCAGTTTAAAGGGCAAGTCTGCTGTTTTCTAGCACCCTGTGAATTTCTATTAATTCATGTGTAAGTCTTTTGTCAGATTTAATTGTACTTTGTGATGTTGTCTACAAAACAGCATTGACATTGAAAAGTGGCACTCTGACATATTAAAATGTGCATTTAAGAATGTTATGAAACTAACAATGAGAAATAATTGGGAGAAACCATACAAGTGGACTTTATTAGAGTAGCATATGGACATTTACACAATGGACATTTCAACAGATATTCATGCATAGGGGAAAGTTTTGCATGATTGAGTCATGTGTTCTTGATTTCTGTAATAAAGAGAGGAAATTCGGGAAGAGGGTTAGGGCATGGTTCGGGTCTTCATTCCTCTGAACTTTTCACCTGTGTTTTTCAGGAATTGAGAGGTGCTGAACCAAAATCATTTGTTATGGTGGTACCTACCTTTGAAACACGTAACATATACCAATGCTCCTTGAGATCTTGGTGCACAAACATTTTATGTGTGGTTTCCAGCAGAGCTTGTGGTCTATACAGACACCCAAAAATTTGTTTCATACACTCTTTCAATCTTTATCAGTTCCCAACTGAAACACTCGGTCTGTTTTACGAAATCCAAACATTACCTTAGTCTTACTTAAATTAATAGACAGTCCATTCCTGTCAAACCAACATTTAAGTTTCTGTAACTCCTCATTGACCACTTTTGCTAGCTGCTGCAAGTTCTCCCCAGAACATAAAATATTTGTTTCGTCCGCAAAAATAATAAATTTCAGTATGTTATAATTAAACCTTGCTCTAGTATTCTAACATTTCAATTTTTTTTAAAGCAAGGTTGCAATAAATAAAAAAATTATAAAGAATCATTATATAACATCATATGCCACATATTTAACCTCATTTAAATCTCATAAGATGAATAAAGTACAAAAATGAACTATCTGCCACATTAACAGGCCCCTGTGTAAAGTATGAAGGGCTGATATAGAGCAGAAATATCTGTTGAAGTCCACATGTGTAAATAAGTTTAAGAAAAAAATCTAAAATGGGAATACAGGCCAAACATTTTGATCATAATTATAAAGGCTTGCAGAAAAAGTCTATATTGGTGCCTTAGAGTGATCTGGGGATGTGAGGAAATAAAATGTTTGGTACTGAAAATGTTTGTTTTAAATCAGTATGTTTTATCCAATCCACTTTATTTATATAGCACATTTTAAAATCATTCAAGTTTACCAAAGTGCTGCACAGTTTAACACAAATGTGCATAGCTGTGTTCCTAAATTAAAGGTAATCAAGGGTAATCAGGTCTTTGTTGTTTTTGTTAAAGACATATTTTTATTAAATACAGAGACCTGTCAATAATTTAATTGCACAAAAAGTTTTTTACCCACGCCAATGAAATCAGCAGGGGGTTATGTAAAGGGTTCCGTATCTTTGTTTGTTTCTTTGTATGTGTACAAGATAACTCGAGAATGGAAAGTCGGATCTTCACCAAACTTTCAGGGAATGGTGACAGGGAAGAATCCACTAGATTTTGGTGATGATCTGCACACTTGTTCAGTTTTTCTCAGACTTCGAAATTTTGAACACCATAGTAATCAATGGGAGTGTAAAGTTCCTCGGTGTTGCTTAGGCGTGGGTCTGCCGCCTCAGATGGCCATTCTAGTTTTTTTTCTGTAAATATGTGACATTTTTGCGCAAAATCTCCTGATATTGATCCTGGGCCCCATATCAAATTGAATCGAAATCATATTGTGACAGATTTTGTGATATTGAAAGATATCGTATCATTGTCCAAAATATCGAAATTGTATCCTATCAGGATGAAACTGGTGATTTACACCCCTACCCCCAACACCTATGACTGAAACCCCATCGGCTCAAAGGAGGTCTCCAAAGTCTTTGCAGTCTTTGTGGTGGTCCCTAGACTCAGAGACCTCACAGGCAGATGTTCCCAGTTCACTCTCTCTACCATTCTGGGTTTACCAGTCCTGTCTGGCAGTCTCCTCCTATCTGATCCAACTCTCCACCAGGTGGTGATCAGCTGACAGCTCTGCTCAACTCTTCAACTGACTGTCAAAGACATCCAGCCACAGATCTGATGAAACCAGTCCATCATCAACCATCCATATCTGGTCTAGGGTGCTCTGGTATCAGGTACCCTCATGAATATCGCTCTGCTTGAATATGGTGTTTTCTATGGCTGATCCATGGCTATCACAGTAGTCCAACTCTGGTTCAGATCCTGAAGACCATTTCTCCCAGTCACCTCCTTCCAGGTTTCTCTCTAACTAACCCAGCAGCAGAACTATGGAGTCTCCTGGTAAAACCCCCTCCAGGGCCTCACCTAGAGACCCCATGAAGACCGAGTACGCTAAACACTGTTTGGTGCAGAACCACAGACCACAGCCAGTCAACATCACTGTCCATCAATGTCTAATGTCTTACCTTCCATCTGTAGGTTGTTTGAAGTCGATAGGGCGATAAATAGACCGGTCACTCTTCATGGACACACAGCTGGGATCAGGAGGATCTGGGCTCTGCTTCTCAATCCTGATACTGAAAAACATCATCACATGTTTATATACAGTAACAGTCAACACTGGACACAGCTTCTCATTAGTTTTTTCTACATTGTTGAATAATAGTGAAGACATCTAAACTATGAAGGGAGACGTCTGAAAATAATTAGAGTTGATTTTGTAATTTCTAGGGTTGTCTCGATCAGCACTTTGGCCTCCGATCCCGATCTGATTTTTAAATATTAAACATCTACTGATACCAAGTCCCGATCAGATTTCATAATTACTTTTTAGATTAGAGGTTACTTAGAGATTAGAGTTTCAAGTGTTTTTGTCTGCAAAAATGACTGAAGTAAAAAAAATAACCATTAGATGTCTCAAACTTACTCCATTTAACTCAGTACAGCAAACGTAAAAAAACAAAATTACATTTCTACTCAAAACAGTGTATTATCTCTGTTTCGCTTTAATAATCTGTCAATAAATAAATAAAGTTACATATTAACTTCACTGTATTAGTCACAACAAAAACTGAAGTCAAAACAGTTAAACTTGAATAGGATCAAAAACATAAGAATCATACAGATTCAAAACAACAATCCCTGTTAAAATGTAGCAGCTTAATCTGAGACATAAACTAAAACACCACCACTTTTCAATAAAACTCAAATATGAAATACATGGCACTCCTGTTATTACAGTGCAATTTCTAAAGTGCAACTAGAGCTGCTACATCACTTTTTCCTCCCTCACTTCTATTTCTTTACCCACTGTTACTTCAAAATAAAGTGAAGCTTCTTGTTTCGGAACATTCTCGATGGTCTGCTTTACATGCTCTGCTGTGTGAGACCCGCTAAACTGGCATGCATGTAATACTTCATGCTTAACTCAAAGGTGGAGGACTTTTTAGTGAAGCTCAGCAGTGACTTGGGACAAACATCTGAGCTCTAAACGTCTGTAGTGAAGCTAGTGGCAGTGAAGTTGCGTTTTAAATTCTCTAGTATGCTGTCACGTACTTTGTTGTACCACTGCGGTAAGCCAGTGATAATGTAATGTTGAGACTGCAGAGCATAGTGCGGGTCCAAAAGCTCAAGAAGACTCCAATATAGAGATGGGCTGGTTGTCCCAAAGCAAAGAAATCGACCAGTTACTGCTGCTTTATTGTGTTACTGATGCATTTATGGCCCGTCGTAAATTATGCTCCATTCACAACAGCTGACGTAAATGACCGGCTGAGCTGATCAAATCAAACTGTCGATCTCTGATCAATTAAAAATGCTTATATCAGCTCCGATCCGACATATATGATCGGGGTCAGGACATCCCTGGTAATTTCATTTGTTCCTGAGTAAGAGATCTTTAGTTTAGTCATGCAGAGGTAGGGTTGGTTCCCAGTTCTATGGAGTAAATGTTGTTATTCTAGTACTGTTTTAATCCATATTATGGCAGTTAAGAGACAACAGTCAATCAATACTTTCAGACATTAAGGTCAGTCAGTCAAAACAATTTCAACAACTTTGAAAGTCTCCTGAAGTTCAGTGACTAACGCTATCAGATGCTCTGATGAATCTGGTTCTGATGAGGACCGGCCCAGGAAAGGAAGACCAGCACAGCAGGATGAATCAGACCTTGATTCTCAGTAGAAGTCACTACTGAGGAAGGACTGGGCCCAGAAACAGAAGAAGTGGACATTAGACCAGTGGAAATCTGGACTGATGAGTCCACATCTGAGGTTTTTGTTTCCACCATGTCTTTGTGAGACACAGAAAAGCTCAGTGGATGGTTTCTACACAATTAGTAAACCGTACTTTTAAAATCCTGCAAACTGATGGCCTTAAAACAAAGTAAAACTAACTTTTAAACCACATGCACTGGGACAGTTTAGAGCTGAGTGCAAAGCAGTCAGGATGAGGGTCAAGTATGTTGGGGTCTTGTTCACAAGTGAGGCTAAGAGGGAGCGTGATATCAGTGGATTGTTGCAGCATCAGCAGTTCTGAGGGTGTGGTGCTGGTCTGTCGTGGTGAAGAGGGAACTGGAAGGCAAAGCTTTCCATTTATTGGTCCGTCTACCTAACAACCCTCAGCTATGGTCACGAACTCTGGGTAATCACCAAAAGAATAAGGTCACAGATCCAAGGGGCTGAAATGACTTTTCTCTGGAGGCTGGCTGGGCTCAGCCTTAGAGATTTGCACAGAAAGGAGCCAGCTGACACCACAAATAGACCAGCAGTAGGTCAATGTTAGAAATGGTCTTAAACTCTGAATATCAAATCAAACAGTCTGCCTGATGACGATTATTAGATTGTTAGTCCTCAAAAGATGAAGAACTCAACTGTTAGCACTGTCCATTTAAAACTAGAGATCCAACCATCCTGGTTTATTTTTAGGATGATGGAGAGATGATGAAGAATGAGGGAATGGTGGCCTGGTTATGATATCAGTGTTTATTTTTCATCATTTATTACCTTTCATCTGCTGACTGTTTGAAGTCAAAAAAACAATCAATAGACTGGTCACTCTTCATGGACACACAGCTGGGATCAGCAGAGTCTGGACTCTTCTTCTCCATCCTGAACCTGAATAACAACATGATATGTTATTAAAGACAGAAAATGTTTACATGAGGAAAATATCTTTATGTAGAGATGATATGTTTGTATAAAGTTGATGTTTATAAGTAGATGAAACAGCTGCTATGAAACAGTGAGTGTTAAAGACAATGATGGAGCAGGAATACTCTGACTGATCAGAAGCTGATCATAAATGCCTGAAATAATGCTGAGTCAACAATCTGATCAGCTGGAAGGTCCAGTTGGTAAAATGACTCTTGGGTGAAGATAAAGTCACATGATGTCCTTGTTTCATTGATCCTTGGGAGGTTTTAGTTCTGCTCTGTTCCTCTAAGGAAGTAAAATCCTGTTGTTGGCTGAATCAGGATGACTTTAGGCTCCTGTTATCAGGTTCTACTGCCCAGGGGCGTCGCCAGACCCCTCTGACTTGAGTTCTGACTAGCCATTGTTTATGTCATATATGCTTTTGCTGCCATGTTCAAAGTGTTCATAATTGTTAAAATAAATATGTTCATACACTCATTAATATCTCAAGTAGTAGTTTTAGTAAGAGTGTGGCAGTGGGGTGGGGCGGTGTGTGGGTGTGTGTGTGGGAGGAAGGGGATATGGTAGGGGGCCTGTGCCCCAGTAGAGCTTTATGCCTAGCAACGCCCCTGCTACTGCCCCCTGTAGGAGGTCCCAGGACACTACAAAGCTAAGTAGACTGATCACATCTGATGATGGTATGGGTGATCAGCTGTTAGAACCCTGATCAGGGCATTCCCTATGATGGAGTCATGTGACCGTTAGAGATCTTCATCTCACCTCAGAGCTTCTTGGTCTTCACACAGAGAGGTTTCAGAGGAGAGATTACCTCCTCTGGTCTGTCCCACTGATCCACAGCAGAGCGGCCCCTGCTGTCTTTCAGCTGTAATGAAGGAATCAGAGAAGAGAGCTTTAATATCAGACTCTGTCTGCTTGGAAGGATTATGGAGTAGACTTGGAGACCTGAGGGAACCAGATCTAGTTTTTATCTGTCGTTTATAGTTGGATTATTTCTTTGGTTTTGATTTCAGTGACTTTAAACCTGGTCTGAACCCTTTTCTCCCTGGGATCAAGAAATAAGAATGACATCATGGCGGCGTGTACACATGCAGCGGCTCAGAGCTCTCGACTTTTTGTTTGTCTATATGTGTACTTTACCCTTCTGCATCTAGTGGATGCCTTAATTCAGTACGGACGTACTGAATTATCAGAAATTGGGAGTCATCAGAGACTTTGTGCATATCCCAAGCCGCATTTTATTCCACCAGAAGTGCAGCAGATCACTGGCGCTATCACCATCCCCCCTCTGTGGCCTAGGAGACGGAGGAAATACCGTAAACAAAAGCGGGGCAAGAGGAGCGGCCTGTGTGCTGACCCAGTCTCTTCCTGACGAACGCAAGGTCTATCGCCAACAAAATGGACCAGATTCGGCTGAGGATCGCCCAGCAAAGGAGGGACAGTTGTGTGGCGATCATCACTCAGACATGGCTGGACAATAACATTCCAGACGCTGCGGTGGAGCTACGGGGGCGCTCTTTGTTCTGAGCCGACTGCACTGCGGCCTCCGGCAAATGCAAAGGTGAGGGCCTGGCACTGTACATACACAACTCCTGGTGCACAGCTACCACTGTTATTGGAACTTTTTGCTCCCCTGACCTGGAATATCTGGCATTGAATTGCAGACCGTTTAAACTGGTTAGAGAGTTCTGCTTTATCCTGATTGTGGCCGTCTACATTCCACCACGGGCTAATGCTACACTAGCATTAGAGGAGCTGTACTGTCTGATCAGCAGATGGATGAATGCAAACCCTGAGGAAGCTGTGATTGTGGCTGGAGACTTTAACCACCTGGAACTTAAAGCAGTACTTCCCAAACTCCATAGACTCATAAACTTTCCAACCAGAGACAATAACATCCTGGATCAGGTTTACTGCAACATACAGGGAGCATACAAGGCTATAGCAGCTCCACACATGGGCATGTCAGACCACATCTCTGTGGACCTCATACCAGCATATAAACCTCTGATCTGCAGGACTAAACCGACCACCAGAACAGTGCAGATATGGTCTGAGGAGGCTTCTTCAGCTCTACAGGACTGCTTCGAGCACACCAACTGGGGAGTGTTTAAAGAGAGCTTGGACCTGGAGGCTTACACTTCATCTGTCCTGGGCTATGTGCAGTTCTGTACTGATGCTGTTCTACCCACCAAGCCCATCACAGTTTTTCCAAATCAGAAGCCATGGATGGACAGCACCGTGCGGCAGCTGCTCAGGGCCAAAGATGGTGCCTTCAGGTCTGGTGACAGGCCAGCTTACAGCAGGGCCCACAGTGAACTAAAGAAGGACATTCAGCTGGCTAAACTCAGGTACAAGCAATGCATTGAGGAGCACTTTGAAAACAACACACGCAGAATGTGGAGAGGCATCAGGACATTGACAGATTACAAGAGCGGCAACCAGCAGGTGAGCCCTGATGCCACCCTCCCTAACATCCTGAACAGTTTCTTTGCACACTTTGATACACCTAGCTGTGAAGAAACTAGGCCTCTCCCCCAGCTGGAGGAGCAACATCAGCCTCTCGCCCTGCAGCTTCACCAAGTGAGCTCCACCCTGAAGAGAATTAACATCAACATAGCTGCAGGGCCTGATAAAGTGGCAGGCTGCACCCTGAAACTATGTGCTGACCAACTGGCAGGAGTTTTTCTGGACATTTTCAACCTGTCTCTGCAGCTGGCCACAGTTCCTGTCTGCCTCAAGTCCTCCATCAACGTACCGGTGCCTAAAAGGTCAGCTGTCACCTGCCTCAATGATTACCGCCCAGTCGCCCTGACCCCAGTAATCATGATGTGCTTTGAGAGGATCCCTAACCCTAACTGGACAGCCACCAGTTCACCTACAGGGGGAACCGGTCAACAGAGGATGCAGTCTCCATAGCTCTGCACACAGCCCTGTCCCACCTTGAGCATCCTAACACATACACCAGGATGCTCTTCATCGACTTCAGCTCAGCTTTTAACTATTTTAACAGTTAGTGTAGAAACCAGTAGGACCAGAACACTGGTGTAGAGGTGTAGTGGAGATAAGGGTGTGTATTTGAGCTGTAGTGGCTAAAGTCAGCTCTAATGGTGTGTATTTCTACACCGAGGCACCGTTAGGATGAAAAAGAAGACGTTTCCTGATCTGAGAACATGCTCCTCTTTAACAGGAAGTGTCTCTGTGAGCGCTCTTTTGTCCTCTCTCTGATTCTTTCTAAAGAAAAAACAGGCTTTAATATCTGCCCACAAGTCTCCCCTCTTCTTCTCACTGTCCTTAAAGTCTTTCTAAACCATGAAAAGTCTCACTTACCTCACCTTGAACTCAGAGAACAGAACTGTGTCACATTGGCACAAAGTTACAGGAAAAGGGAGCCCTGGAGGGGAAGTCTTTGTCATCATGGCAACAGAGAAAGAGGAGGTTACTTTAAATACTTTAATTTGATCAGGTGTTTGTATAGAGTTTAATCATGTATTAAAAAGTTAATATTTGTGTTGTTTAAGTTGATTAACAAAAAATCCAATACCCTTCTCAGGATGAAATAGTTTGTGCCAATCAGTGTGAGAATATAAAAGGCTGTTTGAAGTTAAGATGGGGGGTTTGTGTTGCTGCTTGTGAAGCCACACTCCACAGTAGATGTGTCTGCCAGGATGAAAATGCAAGCTTGGAAGAAATAAAGAGAAAAGAGATGCTTTGCCCCTTGTTCTGCCTCTGCCTTCATCACTGAGATCCAGCCGCTCATTGCTCATTCATCACAGGGATGCAGAAAGTCAAAGTTTCACGCCCAGTGGTAACTCCACTCAGCTGTATTGACTGAGCATTAGCGGTTGGCTACGCTGTAAACATAGAATATAAAGTCATCTGGAAACAATCAGACAGCGTAACAACCCGTTAACTCAGTCCCAGCAGTCAGAAATCATTACACATTTACCATCAGAAGCAGCATTATTGAGTAAAGTCAGTCATTTACAGCTGCTATGTTGTTGTTAGCTGGTTAGCATTTGTGTTAGCACACATGCTAATGAGTCCAAGGTAACTTTTAAATACATAACAAAATATTTCACATGGTTAGAAGTATTGTCTTACCTTTTCAGTGAGTATGAAAGCCATCGCTGGTCGGGTTTATTCCACAGCAGAGCTGTAGCTTCACGCTAAGCTATGGTTAGCTTTCGCTGCTCGGGCGGGACGAGGGTGCAAGCGAGGGACAACGCGCATTCGGCCCGAATACCTTCTAATGAGAGGAGCCTAGAGGCTTGATGATGCAACCATGTGAGACAGTTAGGGCGTCATGTTTCCCATCAGACTAAAGTCCACCTTCACATGGAAAATAAACATGTCTGGTAAATGTCAAAGTTACAGATAGTCCCTTTAATATGAGCAAATGAGAGATGAGCTTTGTGATAGTTGCTTCTTTCTGCTGTTATTGGTGTCTGTTGGAGCTGTTATTCTACTCTTATCACTGCCCTTGTTTTCATTAGGATTTTTACATCTTGGATGTTTCTCGTGTTTGGACTTTTATCGTTGTCATTTATGTGGATGTTTAGTGTTTATCCGTGTGGACCTGTTTATTTTCCATAGCCAAAGTCCTAGCTTCCCAACTCCAGCATTCCTCTGTCAGGAGAGCTTGTGGAAAGTTTCAAGAGTTCAAAGAGTTCACTTCTGGTTCTACAAATCCACATGTGTGTGTGTTCAGTGTCAGTTCTATTACTACCCTGCTAGCTTTAACAGTGTGTGTGTGTCTTATCTGGATCTGAACCAGACAATCAACCAATCCGCTGGCCCCTGGGGCAGGTCATACGGCTGGCCACACCGGGTCCTCGGTCTCTCTGGGCTAACCATCACAAAGTTCATCTATGCTCTGGTTCTTCACTGGACAACAACAACAACAACAAAAACCTAGACAAACAGAGCAGAACTGTAAGTTATCTGGATCCATTTCTGTTCTTCACATCAGACCGCATTCGCTTATTTCATTCACTGAATCTGACAGAGGAATAACCAAGGAAATAAGGAATACTCATTACTGGATTTTTTACCAGATTCACAAAATCATTTTAATTGATAGTGACAGTTAAATGGAGTTCAGACCTAAAAATTCACTCATTTAAACATACAGTTTAAAGTTTTAGGAGAAAAAAGGGCACATTTCAGTAATATCTACCCAAACTGATATCAAACCAACATTACTGTGGAAAAGAAATGAATATTGTAAAAGAAAATACATCAAAATACCATCAAATAAATTGTTAGTGCTTTAATAATTAGCATTCAGCAGCAAAAGATGAGTTACTCATCATGAATTACTGTATGTCAGGGTATTTTAAACAAAGCACTGAAAAAACAATTTATTAATTCATCACTTATTCTCTTTTAATCTTTTTTTAATACTTTTTTTAAATAGATTTTAATAAACTACATCATAAAACATAAATATTAATGAAATAATTCCTGCAAATTCACTTACACTTATTACACTTATCAAAATAAATCATGTTAACCACATCTTAATCTCATTTAAACTATTAAAGTGGGAGAATTAAGCCAAAAGAAAGAGTATTTACGATTAAAAAAAACAGGTGAAATGTCCTTTAAGGCTAAAGAAGCGCTGTCTGTGCTGCTTCACTGAGCAGAATAAGAATTAGCTTCATGATTAGCATTTATTAGCATCAATCATAAAGTAACAAAGCATCTATTTCAACATTTAAACTAAAGATTAGCATCCCCAGCAAGCTGCTAGTATCCCCCTCTAGCTGTAATCATTGCGTTTTAGCTGCTAGCATCCCGCGTTAGCATGTCGCATTAGCCGTCAGTATATTGCACTAGCCATTAGCATGCTAGTCGTTAGCGCTTAGCATTTTGTGCTGATTTAGCATTAATCTTTAAGTGTTCATTAAAACCTAACAAAGTGCGCAAAATCACAAAGGCAACTCTGGAAAAACATCTTTTAACTTCATTTTTTAAACAATAGTCTTGAGCTTAAAAGGCAATACTGTCCATTTTCCTTCATAGAAGCTAACAAACAATAGGCTAACAAAGACGTGAACTCAGCTTGGATTCATAAAGATCTTTCTAACTCCACACGAGTATTTCTCTGAGACTCACAGATGGTTTTCTACTAAGAGAATACATTTATTAACACCTCTGCATAGAATTCTGACTGCATTCATCAATAGTTTACAGATATTTATGACATTTTTACACCTGAATGGTAAGACTGTTCTTCTGTCTCCATCGTCTCATTGTCTACAGAGCGCTCACAGGTAGAAACAGGAAGTGATGTCATGAAGATAATGACCTCCTGCTCGGCTGCCTTGTGCACTCCTTAGTCATAATATAGACGTCCCCCTAATTAACTGTGTCTGACCGCTGCTGTGTGTCCGCTATATTACCAGAGACCAGACAGCCTCATAAGAATAAAAAAACAACCTGCATAAGCAGAACAATGTGTCATTAATCTATTCTTTTCTCTTTAAACCACATCTGGATTTTTAAACATCTCAAAATATGAAATGAATTTACAGCAATAAAGAAACAGCTTGACATGTAGAACTCTGGCGTCATCATACCGAAACAGGAACATGAGTTGATCTTAACTGTCTCTTGCTGTGTTCTAACTTGTAAACAGAAGTTTTACTCCCATTGCTTTTTTGTTCACTTTCATGTCTGGAAGCTTTCACGTTTTAAAACACACACAAAAGAAACAACAAGCTAGCTTCCATGAGTTATTGACTGAGCTATCTTAGCTAGTTCACGTGGCAGAAGTGTAGCAAACACTCAGCGGAGAATCAAATACACGCTCAGAGAGTCCTCTGCAGTCCTCCACCCATTGTTCTTTTAAACTCCTCTGAAGACAAGTTTCACTTAGAAAAACTCTGAAATAGCTTTACATCAGTTGTTTGTAATGCTTAACTGTGTAGTTTCTGCTCCAAAGTCCATCTGTTATCTTTAATGGGCGTGCTGCTGGGATCTTATCTGCGCTGCATCGCCACTGTCGCCCTCTGCTGGACAAAGCTAGATACTGCAGATAAAACAACTTTAAATCAGTTTCAGCTTCTAAAGATGTTATGCTGAGTAGGTTACATCTGGAATTTGTGGAGGAAAATTTACAGAGAAAATGACCTACTATATTTCAGCACAAATAGTCCACAGGTAAAACTAATCCTGTAGGAATCAGCATCTTTGTTATTTAGGGGGGTAATTATGTTTTTATGTTTTTCCATGCAGCTTTTTCTGATCCTTTTATGATCCAAAAATTAATAATTGAGGCTGTCTAGGCAGGGGCCTGTGTTGGATCAGCAGTATTTTTGCCATTTTTTTCACCACTTTTAACCTCTTTTAACCAAATGTTTGCAACTTTCAATCATTTTTTACTACTTTTAAGCTACTTTTAACCCATTTTTGCCACATTATGAGAATTGTCACCCATTTTTTGCTTTGTTTGGCCACTTTTTTGCCCTATTTTCTTTACTTTTAACCCATTATTATTAAATTTTGTTGCCACTGGTCACCCATTATTGCCACCTTTTTGACATTTTCACTAGTTTTTACCGCTCTTAACCCATAGTTTGGCAACTTTTTGCCAATTGTGCTATAGTTGGGCCATTTTTTTTGCCAAAAGTTTCCATGACTTTGAATCCATTTTTACCAGCTTTTTGCAAATTTGAACCCATTATTGCAACATTGGGCCAATTTCACCAATTTTCACCTTTGTGCCACTTTTTTGCCCATTTTTGCCGATTTCTCACCACTTTTAACCTTTGTGCCAATTTTTCCACTACTTTTAACCTCTTTTTCCCATTTTTTCACCACTTATAACCTTTATGCCAATTTTGTCACCAATTTTCAACTCTCTCAACCTAATGTTTGCAACTTTTAATCATTTTTTACCACTTTTGTGTTACTTTCAACCCATTTTTTGCCACATTATGTCAATTTTTAACCATTTTTTGCCTGTGTTTGGCCAATTTTTCCCATTTTTTGCCACATTTTTTCATCACCTTTCAGCCATTTTTACTACCTTTGCTGGGTCGTTTTACCTTTTCGACACTTTCAACACGTTGTTGCCACTGTTAACCTGTTGTTTGGCCACTTTTTGCTCATTTTTTACTTTGTTTCACCATTTTTTTGCCCAATTTTGCCATGTTTTTGCATCACTTTTAACAATGTGAATATGGTGTGCCTTGGGCAAACAAAGTTTGAAAACCACTGATCTGTGATAAACTCTGGTTAATAGTCTGTAGAAGACACATGAAGGAAACGTCTCCTGATGTGGCCAACTCTGCACTTAAGTCTGAACTTTATCCATAAAAATCCACTGTGTGTTTTCATGGCTGCAGCATGTGGCACCTTCATGTTTTCCTTCACAAATGTTTGTAAATGTGAGAACATTCCAGACTTCAGTCATCCTGTGTGAATGTACCACACCAAACACTGACGTCTGGACTCATTCACACATTTCAGAACATTTTTACTCTGACTTGATGAAATGAACAATGATACTTCCCAAATGTGTGATACTTGTGAAAAACTTTGATTGCAGCTGCAGATTCTGAAGCCTCTCCACTCTTTGCTAATTCTCAGTAACTGATAGCTTCATGGAGCGATTTGGACTAAAAAGACTAAATAAGGTCAACATTTACAGCCCAGCCTTTAATATAGTAAACCTTATTATTTACCAATAGGGAAAGAGTCCTGCAGCAGAGCTATAATTTCACTAGCTAGCTAGAATTTCTGTCTTTTTGAAGCAGCTGCCATCTTGTAAAGCCTCTAAAACGGCCTCAGTCACTCTCTTGACTTAGGCCGTTCTACAAAACAGGTTAGATCACATAATCTGTTGGTGGTTTTAGCAGAGGTAGCCAGCGTCATGAAGAGCTGATTGAGGCAAAAACATAATTTTAGTCAGAAAAGGACTTAGGCCATTATTTTAGGAAGGTGACCAACTGTAAGAGGGACCACATTTAAATCTACCAAAATAAAAGCAAAAATCATCAGAATAGTTGAAAAACAATCCTGTTTTTATTCAAAGAGAAGCTGTGAACTTTTGAAAGTTGCTGATAGAAGCGTTTCAGCATCAAACATCCACATTTTTGACTTGATTTCCCCCTGATCTGTGTTTTCATACAGGCACTAGAAGTTCAGGACTGATGTCAGACTGATCCAGAAGGTCTGGCGTGTTCCTCCATCATCTGGAGCTGAAGAATACTCAGACCGTGTTGTTGTAGATCGTATTGGCCAACTCCAGCGGGTCTTCCTCCCTTGCTGCCGCCATTACCTCCAGGACTTGTCTGAAAGAGATGCTCAGAGACGTTCTAACCAGGAAATCCTTCCTCTGATAAAAACTGATTCCCTCAGACGGGACTCACATGATGTGACATGGCTCGTTTCTGTCCTTCAGGCAGTGCCCCGCCTCCCATTTCTTCTTTGTGGGAAACATAGTTTTGATGTATTTGGAGCCAGCGTGGGTGTTTTTCACCCCACACCATGGAGCGTCTACAGAGGAACAGGAAGGGGTTAAAAGTGAGCTTTTATTTTGAAAGTCAAACATGTCAAACTCAGCAGTTTCTATCATGAGTCTCTCAGTGGGGACGGACTTCATGGCTTCAATGTTGCTTCTGTTTTCAAAGAGCTGAAAAATGGACATAAAAGTCAATATTTAACAGCTTTGATGTTAAAAACGATCCAATCAGGTCTTTCAGGTAAATAAAGGAAAACACAGAAAAATAGCCAGTGTTAATTTAACTCATATAGAGTTCACTTTAACCCTTTAGAGTGTCTTTATTGGTCCACGCGGCTATTGTTGTTGCAAAAATGTTTGCAAATGCGTACAAAGATCTGCACACAAATCCACAAATACGTGCACAAATCCACAAATCGTGGATTTGTACAAATTTGCAAAACTTTGCACACATTTGCAAATCTTTACACGGATTTGCAGATCTGTACACACATTTGTGGATTTTTGCACGCATTTGTGGATTTGTGCACACATTTGTGGATTTGTGTGCAGATCTTTGTAAGCATTTGCTAATATTTTTGCAACAATAATAGCTCCATATATAATGAGATCTACTAAATATTGACGAAAGGCAGTACTGCTTCAACTATAACATTTAAACTCTTGGTAAAGCACCTTGAAATCAAGGCTAAAAATGTTCAGAGTTTGAGCCAACCATTGCTCATTTATTCTCTCAGCAGCATTGTTATTCATTTGAGTATTTCTTCTGGTCACCTGATAAGTAAGCTTTTATAAAATAAACCTAAAATGTTATGTTTTGGAAGTGTTCTGATTTCTGTTGGCCACTGTTGTCTCTTCTTTTACATGGCAATGGAATGAAAGAGTTCTTGACTCTGTCTTTACACTGAATAACACAGTCACCCAAAGACAGAATGAAACTAGAAAAGCACTCAGAGAGCACACAGCTCCGCCATCAGCCCTATCTCTCAACAGTGAAGAATCCTTTATAAACATTCCTGAATCCAGACCCTTATCAAGATCACTCCCAAAATCTAGTTCGCCGATTACTCCCTCCCTGGATGGGTGGAGACACGGTGAGACGAAGCATTGGCTTCGCTACGTGTGGACTGTCACGGCAGAAGCATCCATGATCTCACCGAATGACTGAAAGTCATGGCAGAGGGTGAATATTTCTCTATTCCTCCCAGCATTGTGAGTATTCTCGCTATAATTTGCTGTCTTTCTCTCTCTGTTACCCTCCGAATCGTCTCCTCAAACGGGGGTGTGTCTTTCAAACTCTATACACTCCAAAACTTTGAATAAGTTACTCATGTTCACCATCTCCTGGTGTTAAGTGGTAACAGTGCAGGCCTTGGCCATTAGCCCTATCTCCCAATAATACAGAATCCTTAAAAAAAAAAACCTGGATCCAGACGGTAATCCTGATCAGTCCCAAAATCTAATCAGTTCTTCCTTATGCCATTTCTGACACTTCCTGAAAATTTCATGAAAATCTGTCCATGACCTTTTGAGTTATGTTCCTAACAAACAAATGAACAAACCCACCCGATCACATAACCTCCTTGGCAGAGGTAATTATCAAACAAATGATTAAGTCTCACAGGTCCAATAGCCATCATTTTTGTCTTAGCAGAGTTCAGAAGCAGGGAATTAGTTGATAACCACACTGAAAAAAACTACAACAATGCTGTTGTTGGATTGATGTAATTTTTTGTTTTATAACAGCCTATAATTACTGATTTGTGAACCTATTTTTTTAAATTTAAATTGGCAGCTGGACACCAAATTAGATTCTGTCACTGGATCAATGTATTTTTATTGCATTAAGCCTGCTGTGCGCATGCCCATTCGTAACAACATCCCGTAGGTCCCGAGTGGATTCAAAAAACACTTGATGCAACATCAGCCGTCACTTTCTGAGTGGCTTGCCCTCTACACCCCAGCACAGTCATCCAGCTTTGACCTGCGTGTCGAAACGTGTCCATTGTGGCCCGGTATGCCTGAATAAACGTTAAAAAGGACATTTTGAGTGCTGTTCTTCCTGCTTCCAGTTTACCTCAATGGGTTACTCTGCTGATTTTTGACTGGGAGATTGATGGTTCAAATCCTAGTCAGGCCCCCAATTTTGGATAGAAGGGCCTGAAACATCAGGAGAGCAACATCCATTTCCTGCAAGCATCCTATACTACTGTTTTTACAGCAATAAACTTCACAGGCATGTTTTGGGGACCTTTGAGACCAATATAAACTTGTCTTACAGGGCAAAATATGTCCCCTCTAATACATTTCTGCTCTCCCATTAGGCCAAAGTAGCAAGAGCTTTCAGGAAAAATGTGTTGACTGACTTTCAAGACTTGTGGGAGGCATGGTGGTGCAGGTGTTAGCGCTGTTGCCTCACAGCAAGAAAGTTGCTGGTTTGCTTCCCGGTCTGGGCCTTTCTCTGCGGAGTTAATATGTTCCCCCCGTGCTCATGTGGGTTCTCTCCGGGGAATCTCGCCTCCTCCAACCTCCAGAAAAAATGCTCATTAGGTTAAATGGTGACTCTAAATTGGCTGGGATAGGCTCCAGCCCCCACCACCAGCAACCCCTAGTTGGATAAGTGGTATAGAGAATGGATGGATGGATTGTGTGGTGTATTCTCTATTCAAAGCATTTTTAGAAAATTTAATTTGCTTTATTTCTTAGTTGAAACAACCTTGAAAAAAATAATGAAAAAAAATGAAAAATGAAAATGAAAAAAAAAAGAAAAATAAACATATTTTCTCTGAACTTAAAACATTTAAATTTGCGTAGTTTAAAAAACAATGAACTGATTCAATTCAAAATGTTTTGTGTGATTGATTACTTCATTTTTTTTGAAGTTCAACCAATGTAATACTTTTTTCAGTGCAGCTCCTTACAGCTGAAAGACAGGCCTGACGTTTATTAGTGTCAGATCCATTTTGAAGGACCAAAGGCATCTATAGCTGTAGATCATCTGTGTAACAATGAAAAGAGATCAAATGTATGATGA
Source organism: Cheilinus undulatus (assembly GCF_018320785.1). Lineage (NCBI taxonomy): Eukaryota > Metazoa > Chordata > Actinopteri > Labriformes > Labridae > Cheilinus > Cheilinus undulatus. The sequence continues at coordinate 35,287,473 of NC_054882.1, forward strand.
CAGTGTTCCTGACTAAATGTAGGTTGTAATATAGAATTATTTATTGCTTGAATGTGTTAAAAAATACACAAGGAGCCTAATTATAATTGCATACTAAATCGCAATATTGCAGCATAAGGAAGATCTGATTAGATTTTGGGACTGATCCGGATCACCGTCTGGATCCAGGAATTTTTTAAAGGATTCTGTACTCTTGGGAGATAGGGCTAATGCCAGAGGTCTGCGCTGTTACCATTTTACACCAGGAGATGGTGGACATGAGTAACTTCAATCCCAGCAGCACGATTTTGGTGTGTTTCTATTCAAAGCTTTGGAGTTTATAGAGTTTGAAAGACACACGCCCGGGCGAGGAGACGAGTCGGAGCGTAACAGAGAGAAAGACGGCAAATTGTAGCGAGAATACTCACAATGCTGGGAGGAATAGAGGAATATTCACCCTCTGCCATGACTTTCAGTCGTCAGGTGAGACCATGGGTGCTTCCGCCATTGTTAACACTAAGAAACAATCTACCAAACACTAATGTCATCACTTTTTCTGCCAGGTTTGGCCACATACAAAAGAAAACTAATCTCTGGTTGATGCCCATTTCTACACACATGCTGTTGGACAATAGGTTTCACACATTCAAAAGAAAACTATTAGCTTTTTACCTAATAAAACTCTCTCACATGCAAGTTTTGTTGTTAAAGTTTTAATTATTAAGACCCGCAGTAAAGTTTTGCTATATATCATGCCCCTTTTCTCTCTTCCATCAGAAGTAAATGAATGTAGCAGCTGTAGCTGGCCTGACATCAATCAGGCTGCAGATGAATGGATGTGTTTGACTTTGCCTTTATTTAATGTCTGGGCTTTTATAACCATCATATGGCTTCTGGGGACTGAGAAGTCAGAAAGTCACAAGTTTTACTTTTTATAGAACAGCCAGAGAGACTTGGTTTCGTAATTAACACCAGAAATGGGTTTACGTGTTGAAATGTAGAAGTAAGGAAATGGAGTTTGTCCCCACAAAGATAGATGGACACCGTAGTGTGTTTTTCTCCGGGTTTGAGAGCTCATTCCTCATTACAGTGAAAAGCAGTTGGCAGAAACTAATCAATGTTACACACAAGCCTCATCAAACTACAATTTTCTGAGCTATTCTGCAGCACAAAGTCTTTTAACAGTAACCACTCTTCTTTTTAAGAGTCAAAATGGAATTATACCTGAATTTGGGCTTTATGCTTCAGCTATTAAGCATGCAATATGGCCTTGTTTAGTTAAAAAAGTACCTACAGGTCATGTGACAGAGGGTAGTTAGGGAAGTTGTGTTTGTTTGGTTTTGGTCCAACTGAAAATTCAGTTTACAACACACAAGGAATCCCTAGTTTTCATCCAAAAGTTTGGTGCTTGCTAAACCTGGGCAACCAATAGAGGAGTAAGAAATGCTAAAACAAGGCAAGTGCTGCTATCACTTTCACAGATTGCATGTGGGCTGATGCTGCCAAGAATTGGCCCAATTCTTTGTGTCTGTAAGCAGCCCCTTCACTCAACATATTCTAAACTTGGATTAAAAATGCCATGACAGGATCAGGAGGGATGGGGATAAGACATGGACACTCCCCCCTCCTTACTGTCCCTTATCAGCCACAACTTCCTTCAATCTATATTGGTTTTCAGATTTGATTATTGGTCACAATGCCACCATGCCACCGTTCAAGGTAGACTTATCACAACTATCTGAACATGCAGCAATGATATACAATCATTTTTAAATTACTATTGACTCAGTTTTAAGACAAAAACATGGTTTCATTACAATCTTGGGCATTCTTGCAACTTTACCTACATTCCTAGAGTGTCACAGTGATGTCCCAAGGTTGGTAGAGCATGCCTTTAACCACAAAACTTTCACATACTGCAGCTACTAGTGCTATAGTCTTTTTATTTCATCAACAGGCAGTTTGAACAGGGAAATGATAAATGGTCATGTACAAGATGTAAGCTAGTTTATTTATTTAGCTCATTTTAAGAAAAATGATCTCAGGCAGCAGCACTACATTTCCTACAATGCTAGTGTTACAGCAACGACTCTGATTGGTAGAGCCACAAACTCCTGGCTGCTAATTGTAAAGTTAACTGTTGGACTCAGATGACTCCACATAGTCACTTGGCACCGGATCAGTCAGTGGAGGATATTTTGGGTGGCTGTGGCTCAGTACGAAGAGTCGGTCGTCATGTAGACTTTGTGTCCAGACACTTTGTGTCTTTTAGACTGTTTGAATATATTAAAGGTTTTGCAGGTCAGGTTTTTAACATTTTACTTTTGGTATCCAAACCTTTGCCCCAAACTTTTTGCGTGTATTTCAGTCCTGACAGCAGTGGACTGCTCGGCAGGCGTCTAAGAGTAGTGGTGTGAAGCCAGATAGTATTGGAAAAAGTGGTGTGAGGGTTTATTTACTCCTTAAGCATCTGCATATGAGATGAAAAATTCTACTACTGGCTTGAACAGTCACCAGAGTAATTTGCTCTTTTACCCAAGTTAATTATTTAATCTTTCACTCTCACTCTGCCACATTTAATAATGTTTTAAAGGTTCCTCTCTGTCAGAATGATTTGCTCTCAGTCATAATGTACCACACTATCTAAAACGCAGTCAGCTTGTGTTTCAGGTACATCAGACTTAATTTAAGCTCAGTATTCAGGCCTTAATTCCCCTCATATCAAGAGTGCATGTTGAAAAGGGCATTCATGCATTTTTGCATTCATGCATATTAAGTGCTTATTTTGTGTCAACCCTTTTCTAACCAGTAAATATACACTGCAGTCACTTTCAAAATTCCTTTTTCTGTGAGCTGAACAAACTTAGAGAAGTTATTGTCATATCACTGAAAAGCCTGTCAGTAAAGCTCTTGCTACTACGCCGTTTGTTCCTATCACATTCATCTTCCTTATATTTCTATTGTGAATGTGTTGACATCAGTGTAAACATTCTGGAGGAAGAAAACAGAAACAGGAGGGTTTGTGTTGCTGCTTAGATTCTCTCTTTCAAAATAAGAGTTCAGGTTTGTTACATGGTGCTAAACATTGAGTACCTTAGAGGATGTTTTGTTAGGCAGATTCACATTTGTTTCCTTAAAGAAGCACAGGGAGAGAAACTTGGAGCTGAGGTCTTTATGTAGATCAGGCAAATGAAGTTGTCTGTGGTAGAAATATATTTTTTTCAAGTGAAAAAGTCTCACCTCTGTTTAACCGCATTTTAATGATGTTTAGTTTTGCTGTTACCTGATATGATTTTTTATTTCACTGAGCTTTATGCCTTGCTGCCCCAGTTTAGTTAACACAGAAGAGTCAGCTCACAAAGACACTGGCAACAGTAATTTATCGTTTTTTTAATAGTAACATGCAGATGTACCATGCACCAAATGCAGAGACTAGCAGTGTTGCTTTGTTAAAGTGACAGACGTTTACCAGCTACAGTCATTACCACATCATTAGCCAAAGTCATAATCCATGTCCCAACCCTAAATATGCTCAATCTCTTTTCCAAGAACCATTTAAGAGGAGTCCTTTGGTGGAAAAACCACGGGTAGAAGATCAAGTCCTGGATCAACCTGACCCTATAAACAGCAGTCCAGAGAAAAGGGGCAGCAGTATAGGGAGGCTTCTGCATACATAGGTCTTGGCTAACTGGATGTTCTTTTGGCTAATGCCTAATTTAGCTTTCTGTGCTTTCTATTTAAAACAACAGGTAGGATCCATCAGGGATGGTCATGGAAGTTTAGGGTATAAAACACCTGTGAGAAAAGCAGAATCCACATGAATATCTCTCAGACACGTTCTATCCAAAATAAACATTTAATTTAGATCAGTGTTTCACAACCATTTTTTCTTGGAGCCCCCCCCTACATGCACCTAAGAAAAGCTGAGGCCCCCCAGGACCCAAGAGAGAAGAAAAAGCGACACACTGCTGCCAAAAAATCAACATAGATTTTAACTGTTTCACTAACAAAACCCTAAGAAAGGCCTATGCATGCTTTTCTTCTCAAAAGACATTTGTATAAACTACTTGCTTTGTCATGGTTTTAGTCAATATTTGCAAATCTATTTTTGGCAGCCTCATAGCAGACCCCCCAGACCACCTGGACCCCCAGGTTGGGAACCTATGATTTAGATTGTATGTGGCATTTGAGCTTGCATGGACATAACTGATGTTTCCACACACTACAATTTGGTGCTTGAGCTACACTACACTAGCTGGGTTTCCATCACAGTTTTTCGCAAAATTCCAAAGATATTTCTTGAATTTCAGGACTGTTGTGCTTTGAATGTGTTTCCATTGAAGGGAGTTTTGGGCACGAGCCTCATAATTCTCGTAAAATCTTTTCTCGCGAGACTCCGCTGCAAGGAAGCTGGACGCTCAAAACCTGTTACGTGTTGGTACAGTTATGATTACGACTACAGCGGTTGCCTTGACAATTTTGAAGTAAAGACGAAGGCAACGGATGATAGTTCAAAGGCAAATTCTCTATGTATGGCAAAAGCCACGTATAAGGGTGTAAGTATGATGTTAAGAAAAGTCTCGGGCTCCTGTCTGTACGTACCACACCATGTTGTCTCAGAGTAAACTAGTCATGTGTATGTTAAGTCCTGTTATGTGTAAATACGTAAAAGTGTTTCCTTTGCACTTTTGCAATATATTTCTAATTTATACTGAAATGTCTGATAAACCATCTCATGACAGCATAAATACATTTTAGCGATATTTGAGAGGTATTACAAAATTCAGATGTTTCCATTACCAGTTTTTTATTGCGATGTTTAGATTTTGCGCATTTTTAAAGGTAATGGAAATGCAGCTACTGATCCAATACAAAACAATAACAACTAACAATAACATCCTTTTTTTTTCAAGTTTTAACCAGCCAAGATCATCAGACACCATTGCTGCGAACCCGACACGATAGATGGATTTGTTTCACACATTCATCTGGGAAACCTTCCATAGACATGTTTGGGAAAGGGCAGAGCCTTTGAAAAACAAAAAACTCGGAGGGTGATTGGGTGAATATTCTGTCTGTCACATCTTTACAGGCCAAACAGAGCAACAAAACATGTGACACAGCCGTTGGCAAAATGTGCCTCTACTGAGCAGTAAACTCCATAGAGAACTGGTGACTGGTGAACCATGGTGACTGCAGACATGTCAGTATATGACTTTTGTCGTTTTGAAAAGAAAACATCTCACTGCTGGTCTTTGTTTTTCTTGTAATGAAGACATGTTGTCAAGTTCTGATAAAACTGGCACATTAGCAGCAACCACAACAATCTCTCTTCACGCTGCTTGCTTACATCACAACTCTACTGCGCCTGAAAGTACTGCCCCTCGATGCTGATTGGTCCTGTCACTTTCTGACGGGGCCCAAACAGTTCAGACAGGAGCTTTGCAAGATGGATTTGCTGGTAAGAAACAGGCGTATCCATCTGCTTTGCAAAGTTAGGAATTTCACAGTAGGGCTGTAAACACTGTGAGCAAAAGGAGGACCTCCTGAAGTGTTTTCAAACTACCAGACACTGTCAGTCTTGACCCTTAAACTGAGAGGCTGAGGTCTTTGTCAGGATACTTCAAAATAAGGGTTCCTGTTTTTTTTTTTGGTCATAGTTCTAAAAGTAAATTCCACATGTGGACACTATTTAACCAGCTGTGAGAGAGGAGTCTCCATTACAGTTAGAACAAAAGCAAAGTGGTAGCATGCTAATGGTAAGGCAATGAAGAACTGAAAGTTTCATCGTGAATGTCTCAGTGTGTAGGTATCTTTTTTATTATCATGTGAAATATTCTCAAATTCTAGTTAGATATATTATGGATAAACATTTTCCAAGTGTGTCATCTTAATGAAATGTGCCGCCTTAATGAAATGTGAGCGCTATCTCTCACTGCTATGTCCATCAGATATTTCGCTATACATGAATGCTGTAAGTAAACAAACACTCACAGTGCAGACTACAAACACACACATGAAACCATGACCTCTTTTTAAACCAGAAAGGATAGATGAAACATCAGTGAAGTCAAATCTTGTGTGAAATAAACATTTAAGTGTTTAAAGCAGCAGTGACAACAAAAACATCCGCACCTCGAGGACGGCAGAGAGATGACGAAAGTAGCCTCCGCTTCTCTGAACCTCCTCTTCTGATGCAAAGGGGTGACAGAGGGAATTATTAAGGTAACAACCACCGGCTGTGCTGTTTATCTCTGTTGGTTTTTAGCATTAGGAGGTTGACTGACAGAGTCAGTCTTTAAATCTTCAGTAACTGTCTTTCCTCACCCACGTCTGGGTTTTTTAAATGTCAGGCCAGGCTTATAGAGGGACCTATTAATGTTAACTGTAGCAATATGCAAGCATGCATCATTATTCCAACTAGTTTTAAAAGGGCTGAAACGAGTGACCCATGTTGGCGTTGTAAACAATCATTAGCTTCTACGGCTCATTGATCAGCTTCAGGTGAATATTTTATGGCCTGCAGGTTAAAGAGGGCAGACACACTACTAAATGTGTTTATCTATTCTAAACTGAATATAGAGGTTATAATGCAAATTGTGACTTTATATTATGATGTTAGTTTACATTAGGCAAATGTAAGCTAATGTCAGCTTGTCAAAATGGACACAAAAGTGAAGGAGGAGGAACAGGAGAGGAGGGCGGAACATTCTTCCAAATGGGGAGGGCCAACCAAACCTTGGGGCGGGGCTAACTCCCCACATGACATCATGGGGGGAAAATCTGAGAACGCTTGTTTCAACAGACATTTTCTGAAAGGTGGAGAAAGAAAGGGGAAGAGGGAATGGATTTTTCTGGTACTTGAGGAGATTGTGGGCAGGCCAGGGGCATATCTTTCTTCTAGAAAAAAAAAACTGAAAAAGTGATTTTTGCGTAATATGTCCCCTTTAAAATCAAAATAAAATTTATTTTCAACCTGACAGAAAGTCTAGCACATTGGATTTTTTTTCTCCCTTCAGTCATTTGTGTGCAGAGCACTCTTCATTCCCAAAAGTCACAATTGTAAACAAACATAATGAAGCACAGTCTGAATGATGAAGTTGGTGCTGCGCCGTGGAGCAATGAGACAGAGGAAACAACATCCTTTTATGATGTCTTGCCATTTAACTGCCTTGACAGGAAAATAAAAGGGAAATGTTGGTGTGGAATAGCAGATGCATCTCTGGCCTTATTAGAGCACAGATACCAGGTGATAAGACCACATATTTTTGGTTGTGCAATTTAGCATGATCTCAACAACATTAAACATTAGGGATTACTTGTGAAGTTGAAATCCTTGTAGAAACTGAATGCTAATAGGCTTAAGTGTCCTTCCTTCCACATTTAGACTAGCTTTTATTATCTCCTGTGTTTAGTCAGCTAGATGATATTCAACTGATATTACATGAGACAGAGTTAAGGCTGGCAGCAGATGGTGCTTGTGCTTGAAAAAAAGAATCAAATTATTGATAGAACAAAAAATAGTTTGTGATTATTTCCCTATTAATAGACCTAATCAGCTCTCTAGTGAGCTAATGTCTGATTTGTTTCATAGATACAATGAAAAACAGAGATTTGAGGGAAAACTGTGTGTTTACATTTAGTTATAATTGCCTTATTATGCAGTATTTAAATGAAGTCATAAATCTTTGCCTGCAGGCAAAGAGGAAGCAGATTGATAGTGTATGTGTGTGTGGGTGTGTGTGTGTATGTTTGGGTGAAGACTGACAGTATGTACTAAATCTATCCATTTATTTCCATATACTTGTCTCTGTGTTAGCATAACTGTAAATATGTGTATTGCTGTCTTATACGTGAACCATTTCATTTAGTGCATGATAAAAGTCAAGAAGGTCGCAGACTCTCCGAGAGAAATTTACTAAGCTAGGTCCTTAGGGGAACTGTAACTGTAAAGAGATGCATCTATTTGTTTAAATAAGTCAAATTTGATCTTTTGTTCACTCATGCATCAGCCAGTTTTAAAGGCAGCACAAAATATTTGACCTCTCCAGGACTGTGGTACACCATCAGTGTTCTGTGTTACCCCGTACAAAGTAATGAGTCACTTTAATCAGACAAAAGGGGCAGGTAACCATAAAGCTGAGATAAATAGGCCAGTGGCATCATATATTTATATAGCAGAAGAAATGTCTTCTACTCCTGACTTTTTTTTTTTTCTGTTAAGGTGCTGTTTTTGTATAATTTTCACAACTTTGCTGTCACCTTTTTGTGTCATTTAGCAGGAAGGAGAGATGTCTTTATTAGAAAAAGGATTTCTATCTTTTGTTGACGTTTTTAACATGACTTGACTGCTGACTAACTTCTCATAGAGCACATTTACTGTAAGTCCTGTCTTATAATCACTTCTTGTGTTGTGAGCGTTGACATTACTTGCGTATCCTTGTGCCTGTATACATTAATGTAGTACAAACAGGGAAAATGTTAGCTTTAACATTGTACTTTCATTGGCAATGAAGTAACAGAAGAGCTCAGATGACAAGGAATAGTGTAAAAATAATGTAACTAGCAGTGTAACTAGTTACTTTTAGATGTGAGTTACTAAGTAATGTGTAGTGAACTACTCTTTTATATAACTACCCCAACACTGTACATGAGTTCATGTAAATTTCTGCATATCTTTACCCTCTCCTTTTTAGTTTGCACTGAGAAATTAGGAACATCATTGTGCAGTAGGCTATAAAGAATGTCAAGTTGATTTACCCTGTTTTTTCTACAGTAACATGTTGAATGTGAAAGTTTAGTGAATTGAATCCTGTCATCTTGAAGTCAAGACTTTGGTGCTAATATTATCCTTTGACTTCTACATCCTTCCTAACCATCGAGGGCTTTGTCATAGTTTGGATGCTATGTTGTTTCCACCAAGTGGTCTGGTTCAGTTCGGTACGTCTCAGTAGAGAAAAAAAGCTGGAAAGGGTCCCTACCGGGGACTGGTGCCATCCCACTTTCCTGACGTTTATCTGGACCTGATTTTAAGAAGACAAAGCAGAACCTGAAGGCTCACATCAGCCTGGTCCATCCACGATGGACGTGAAACTAAATTATTGCTGAAGTTTTGTGAATACAAAGCTTATGATCAGTTGGTTCTCTGTGCTGTAACTAGTTATTAATCTACTTCTTACTTTAGGTAACTTGTGAAGACATCACTCTGTGGATGTTGAACAAACTTGTAAAACTTCGGGCTGCAGCCTGTTTTAAAACGAGATCAGCGTACCCAGGATTTCTGACTTAATCTAGCTTGATTTTAACACCAGTTAAACTTTTAGTTTATTTTGAATGTGGCGAATTCTCATGGTACAGCTACTTTGGGGTTTAGCGTACTGAACCTTACCAAACTGTACTCAATCAAACCGGACCACCCGGTAAAAATGCAGCTATATTGTGATTAAAATTGTTCTTCAAATTTTATAGCTTTAACCAGTTGCCGTTACTGATCAAGCATGTTTCTTGATGTCACAGACAATAAATGCCAGTTCTGCTGTCAGGACTATACTCACCTAAAAATGATTGTATATATATATATATATATATTTGTTTTGCTTTTTTTTGACCAGAATCTAGATTTCCTCTTCTTATAGTTATGTTTGAATTAGGGCTGTCAAGATTAATCACATTAAACAGAATTAATTAAGCTCTAAAATTACTGCACTTATTTTTAAAATTGCAATTTAAAAAAAGTTGCATACTTTGTTGTCTCTTTCCACATGCTTTTTTTCAAGCCATGTCAGCATCTATAAATCAACCATTGTGCCTTAATGTCTCATTTCACTTTTAAAAACTCACAGACAGCTCAATGGACACGGCAAAAGTCACCTGCACCTTGTGTTATCAAACATTTACCTTTCTACTGTCCCCTTATTTCCTTTTCAATCCATAACAGGTTCCTTTTTACGCGGTTTAGTTCACATCTTTGGTCTACTTATAAAAGCAGGTCTGTATCCAAACAGGGAGTCAGTTACCCCAGTGGTTCCCAACAATTTTTCCTTGGAGCCCCTCCTACTCTTTTCAAAGACAAGCTTGGCTCCCCAAGACCCTAACAAAAAATTATATCATCATGTTGTTGCCAAAAATCAACATCCATTTAGTTGTTTCATTGAAAAACTCTAAAGAAATTGCTCTTCACAGGATTTTCTTGATGTTACCGAATATTTGCCCATTTAACTTTGCCAACCTCAGAGCAGACAAAAACACACGCCCCTTCGATCGTTGGTTACCCTTGACTGTAGAAAAATCCAAAATGTAACAAAAAGTGTTTTGAAAGCATCATAGTGGAATTTTAAAATGCAATTTCAAGGATACAGACAAATGCACTCAACTACAGAACTTCTCAGATCAATTTCAATTAGAAACTGTGATCTTTTGACAGCCCTCTGAACAAATCATGACATCATGACCCCAAACAGGATAAGTGGTGTAGATGGTAGATGGATGTTGGTGGATGGATGGTTCGTAGCTAACTAGTTTTGATTCTGCAAGTGTCAACAAAGGTGTTCATTACAGATGTTCACACTGGACAGAAACGTTTAACCCATTGAACTTACTACAAGGTTTGGTCCAGATTTTACTACGGCTGCTTCAGGTGGATAAGAATGACTGACTGCAGCTGCAGCAGCAGATAACTGACTTTTTCAAGTAATCAGTTGCTGCATTTCAGTTTAAAGTGATTTTGCATCATGTCGATATGTCTATTGGCTGGACGTTCAAATATATCCTCATTCAATTCTAAAAGCATTCATTTTGATGACTGATCATATATTTCCAATGAAGACACCATACTTAGACCAGTGTGTAAATCAAAACTGCACAGGAACATAAACAATATGCCAACTTGAGTCCAGACTTGAAACAGTATGAGTGTGAGTGTGTTCTGTTAGATTCCTTATTCAGCATGATTCAGTTACTCGGTCCCTCTCCTTCATTTGTCTTCTACTTCTCAATCTCACATCTCCATCTCCTTCTGCTCTAATGACATCATCCATAAATGTAGTTAGACAGTCACACAATACTTCAGAAGACAAATGCATACGTGAGTGCAGCTGTGTGCTGAGTGTGTGTGTAGATTGGATATCTGTGTGTGTTAAGTAATGTTTACACTGCAGCAGACAGATAAACCCTGAGACTCTCTGGTTCATTATAATGATGAATAGCTGTGTATTGTCTGCGTGTTTATGTGTGTGTCTGAGTTTCACTGAAAGAAAACTCACAAAAGCAGATGGCACAAACGTTAACCACGTTAATCCAGTACTGTATGTTTGAAATACTGTGACAGAGGCTTTATCTCTGCTTGTATTAACAAACTTATATTGATATGTGTACACACATTGAATTATAAAGACACATACCTGTTCTACACAAATGGATCAGAGGACTCCATGATGAGGGGAGCTGTTTAATAATCACGTTTTCTTTTTATCAATCAACTAATATCACTAGATATCAATCTTTTTTTTCCTTGCAGAGAAACAAACTTAGCCATGTGCATCTACAGGTGCACTTTGAAAAATTAAATGTCACATAAAAGTTCATTTTCCCCATGATACTTCAAAACCTTAAACTTCCTTAATATGAGCTTCATCTCATGCGATATAAAATATTTCAAGATTGTTTTAACTGTGATGATTACAGCTTACAGCTCTCAAAAATCCCCTATCTCAAATATTATAATATTGTGGATAAGTCCAATTTGCGAAGGTTTCCTGAGCCTTGATTCTCTCACTCTGGTTTAGTACACCCAACCACAATCATGGGGAAATGGGAGTGAGAGAGAGGTAGAGCAAGAGCAACTGGACACTGCACAAACTTCACGGATCGCGGATGGCACCGATCTTTAGGGTTCATTTACTAATGTGTGACAGCCAGGTAAAGTTTATATTTGGTCAACTTATTTACATTACCTGGATCATATTTATAATGCAAACACCAGACTTATGTGCAGAGAGAGAGAGAGAGAGAGAGAGGGAAGAAAAAAACGCCCACAGTGAGGCCCCCCACGGTGATCAGGCCCTACGTGCTATGCGTAGTCTGTGTTTAGGCAGGGCCTGGGCTGAAGGCTGCTATTAAAGCTGGCCTTACAGCTAAAACTGTTAAAAGACTCTAAAAAGACTGACATCTGAGACCCTCTCACATCTGAAGACATTTTGTCTGCAAGTTGCTGAGGTTTTGTTTACAGACTGAGATTTTGCAAAGACTGTGGGCTGCCAACAACAAGACTTTATCAAGATTACTTTGGAGATTATTTCTCACTGCAGAAACAAACTGATCAGGCTTTTACTGTGAAACCCCTATGAGGGTCCACTGTACCTGTCATACACTAACATTGGTGCAGAGATCTGCTGCAGCCCAGAGTGCAACAATTTTTTTTATTACTTAAATTTACTTGCATTATTTCACAGCACTAGACTATAACATTTGGAATTTTTTTAAGGACGGAGCGCACCCCCCCACCCCCCCCCCCCCGTATTTGATTTTACTCTATTTGATACAAATTTCAGTCTGTTGGCTGATTTATTTAGTCTTAGCGGTTGATTCAATAATTACACTAATTGGGGCGTGCAGATGGCCTAGCGGTCAAAGGCACGACCCCTGTAAGCAGGTGGCCCGGATTCAAATCCAGCCTGTTGCTCTTTGCCACATGTCTCTCCCCACTTTTATCCCATTTCTGATTCTATCCACTGTCCTCCGTCAAATATAGGCACTAAAAAGCCCAAAAATAAACCTTAAAAAACAAAATAATGACACTATTTATTAAGAAAAAAAATAACGTGGGCCTTGGTAATCAGTGTATACCCCTTCCCCTTGACCTTGTTCATCATTTAATAAAAGCCACTCATGAAAGTAGTCCCTCTGTCTCTTAGCCTTTAAGACAGCCTTTCTGCCATTGTTCAGAAACGTCTTTTCTCTAGCTTTCTACACCTCCAACCTGCACAGATGGGCAATCAGCTGAGCAGAAAACACCTGTGACTAATTACAGGGCCTGAGGGAATTTCTGAGCAAATTTGGAAAAAAGTCTTCAATATTATCCACCCAGTATGTGTCAAAAACAAACAACAGAACGTAAGAGTAATTGGTGGAGGGTTGCTGGATGACGGACGCAGCGAAAAATGTATTAAAAAGAGACTCATTCATTTCCCCAAATGACAGGATGTATTATTCATTAAACAGTCTGAATTATAATTGAGGGGGAAAGGTGATTGCTTAATCAAAACCAGCTACTTCACCAAACCAGACACTTCATTTCTGCTTGTTGGTACAATATAAATGTAAAAACCAAAAAGAGGGATGGAGAAAAATCATTAGAGAGAAAGAGACCTAAAAATGTGACAGGATCGACAAAGCATGTGTGCTGATAATGCAGTGGTTTTCAAACTTTTTTCACCTAAGGCACACCTAAGATTAAGCCAAAATCTCAAGGCACACCATATTCATATCAATACAAAACAGACTAGTATAACAGTCAAGGTGGCCCATAAGGAGGGAGAAAGGGGAGAGGTTTCTGGGGCCCAGCCAACTGGGGGTGGCAAAAGTGGGCAAAAAGTGGCAAGACAAAGTCAAAAATGGGTAACAATTGGCATAAGGGGCCAGAAAATGGGTTAAAAGTGGCAAAAAACATGTTGAAAATGTCAAACAGGTGTCAAAAATGGGCTACAAGTGGCCAAAAAGGGTTAAATGTTGTAAAAGGTGGTAAAAATGGGTTAAATGTGATTTAAAAAATGGGCAAAATTGAGCAAAAAGTGGCCAGACAAAGGCAAAGTGAGCTAAAATTGGCAAGAAGGTGGCAAAAATGGGTTGAAAGTGTCAAAAAAGGTGGCAAAATAGGTTACAAGTGGCAGAAAAGTGGCAAAAAGGGTTAAAGCTGCTAAAAGGTGGTAAAAAGGTATCAAAAGTGATGAAAAAAATTGGCAAAAAATGTCTAAATGATAGCAAAAGTATGCAAAAAATGGCAAAAAAAAGTAGCAAAAATGGGGTGATTATGGCAAAAATTCCAGAAAAGTTGCAAAAATGGTTTAAAAGTATTTTTAAAAGATTGCAAAATTGCAAAAAATCAGCAAAAATGGCTTAAGTTGTCAAATTAAGTAGCAAAATGTGTAGAACAATTGGTTAACCTTGTTAAAAGTAGCATGAACTAATTACTGCAACACCAATTTAAACTCAGTAATAGCTTGCCAAATGAGGTAACTGCTAGCCAGGATGCCAGCACCAATGCTACTGATCAATAGGCTGCATCACAACTGGGGACCCATTCTCTGGGTTTTTTCAGGGGCCCAGCCAGATCCCCAAGGCACACCTTGACTTGCCTCAAGGCACACTAGTGTACCTTGCCACACCATTTGAAAACCACTGCAAGAGTGAATTATTGATCCATGTCATTAAAAGCACAAGTCACATCAAGTTTAACATGGAAACACAGCATTGCAACAGTAAATCTTTAACTGTTGAGTGTATTTTGGTTGTATGCTGGTGTGCATCAGAGTGATTCTGACAGTTGACCACACTTCGGCCTTATATACACCCTTTTCCATGTTATTTCATATATGCTGTCCCATTTATGTCTTAATATGCTGATTCATCAAACGTTGTGCGTCAGACTTAATGGAGACCGCCCCCCCTCGCACACCCACACATGCACACATACGCACTCCAGAGTAAACACAGGCTTGTGATTTATCCGTGATGACATCATGGCTTCCCGTAGCTTCCCAATTGTCCCTTTCTGTCACTGGAACTTTGTGAAGTGTAGCATGAAGTGTGTGTTTATACAGTATACAGTATGTGTGTAACCGCAGAGACGCTTCACATGAAGCTGGCATGCATTTTTTACTCTTTAATTAGGTGTACTTACAGTGCTGTTGGCAAACATGCAACTGCTAATGTTTTTACACACTATCAGTCTTACGTTTGCATGTTTGTGTGTGAGATCTTCTGTTTTTAGCTCGGGAAAGCAAATGAAATGTGACATTTGTGAGTCTACCACTGGGTAACACTTTCCCATGCAAAGCCTAAAGAAGGATCCTCTCAGCTTTGAATCAACATTCCTTCTTGCGTCTTACTTTTATCTTTCCTCTCACATGTACTCTTTCTTAGCCGTGCGCTTAGCTCCCCCTCCTTCCTCATCCTCTGAAGAGTGTATTCTCCACTGGCATTTTTCCACTGTATACTGTATGTGCTATGTGTGAGATTTTCAGGCTAAAATAGGAGTCAGGAGTTGCATCACATCTTGAGGGTGGATTTTGTGATGGCTTATGGACCCCTGCTAGGATGTCAATACCAAGATCTGAAGATTCATTTTCAAACTGGAAGCTCTTCTCTGCAATTTATAAGTTTAAAAGTTCAAGGCTTCACATTTTATGGCATTGATGTGGGAATGTGGAGATGATTGGATTTAGGATCGTTTAGGATAAAGCCACAAGCTGTGTTTTCTGTCAGAGCTCGCTGAGGATGTACTTTGAGAGCCCATTGAATAAAGACAGACATGGGGTTTACTTTTATCAATATAAAATCCACTTTATATATCAGAAACGTAGTGTTCCTTTCTATTTAGGGTTATGTGTTTGGTTTGGCTTTGCTGTGGGAAAGAGGCAGGGCACAGCGAGGTACCGCTCGGTCAAAGGGCTGACATGCAAAGACCATGTACCAGTCCCATTCAACCATACGGTCAATTTAGGGTGCTTTCATACCTACGTCTTTTGATCTAGACTTTCAGACTTTTCAGTTTGATCTGAACCAAAATGATGTGGTGAAACCTCCTCGGGGCCATGATAAGATAAGATAAGATAAGATAAGAGATAAGATAAGACTGTATTGATCCCCA
Source organism: Cheilinus undulatus (assembly GCF_018320785.1). Lineage (NCBI taxonomy): Eukaryota > Metazoa > Chordata > Actinopteri > Labriformes > Labridae > Cheilinus > Cheilinus undulatus. The sequence continues at coordinate 35,303,317 of NC_054882.1, forward strand.
GAGAGGAAATTCTGGCATTGCAGCAACACAACTGGTAGTAAAAATACAATAGAACTGAACAAATAACGAAATAAAACTCAAATAAAAAAAAATTAAATTAAATAAGGGGCAGTACGTACAATTCGCATTCCTTTTCAGGGATAGTAGGCAAATTGACATGTTTGTGTAAGTGAAATGGTACACTTGTTGGCATCAAGTTTTTTTTGCAGAGAAAGTGTTATGCCATGAACATGAGGTAGTGCAAAGAGGTCAAGTAGAATGGTATGTTACATGACAGTATTGGGCAAGATTATAAGTAATACAAGATAAACAGGAGATAACAGTGCAGTTGGTATTGTAAAGTGAAAATCAATATCAAGTTAAGGTGCAAATAAGTAATATATTATAAAATAGTACAGTAGAGCATAGTGTAACATTATAATGAATATACAATAATATAATATTCTATACTATACTATAATAAAATAAGACATATATGCAACAATCATGGCATGGTGGATAAGAACAGTAAGTGTAAATGGAATATAGAGTAGAGGTTCCAGTTAAAATGACAGTAATTCTAATATTGGACCAAACAGCCAGACCTTGGTCTGACCAAAAGAGGCGGTCTAGGTCGAGACCAAACAGAACCACGGTCTGGTCCATCTCCATTTTAAAAGCATTATTCTGAATGGTTTGAGGCATTAGACTGAAAATCCCAAACGAAAACAAAATGTGCCGCGGAAGGACATAAGGGAAGAGAAGACAATGTTATTAGGGTCCAAATAGAAAAGAAACAAAAACATGGAAACTTTCCAGCTATTTTCAGAGAGAGGATATGAGAGAACGGCAGGACAACACCATCTGAGGGTAAAGACACTACAGCGGCAGTATATTCACCACGTTCCAAAATTTTAAATGGTATTTTCCTAAATATTCAATGCAAATGACAGTCAGTGTAAGAGGCCACCAGCATTTTTTTGTTGTGTATTCATGTTTCGTGGTTGAGCAGCGTGCCTGGAACTGGTATAAAGGTCGGGTGTGTCACACGCCAACTTTGATTGAAGCCAGGAGTTCATTGTGTATGTGTGGAAAGTTTCAGAAGGTATGTAGCATCAAATAATCTTTTTATGTGTTTGATTCTGTTGTTTTTATGAGTGTTGATTGTATTATTGTATTTGATCATGAGCAGTGAGTAAACACAGGCATACCTGTCACCAGTCAAAATTTGCACCCTTGGCAGGCGAAGCGAGTAATTGTTTTCTACGTTTTTAATGACCATTCATACCTCATTGTATAGTGATTTAAAGGAATGCAAAATTGTAATTTACTGACACTATTTGCTTGATCACATTTTAACTTTGTTACGATGACAATGCCTTTGTATGTTTTAGTTTCACGGAGTACAATAAAGACAAGATAGAGCACCAGTCAAACAATACTGCTGTGCCACTGATGCTGAGGGCAGCTACAGTCAGTATGATTTTCAAGTCATCAGTCTTTAGAGCATAATTCAGTTTTTCTTAACAAACCTCACAATGACTAACTATTTTTTTCAAAAATAAAAAAAATCAAAATCCACTGTTCCAATTATGCACAACAGAATTTCAGAACATTTTGTAAGTTGTAAAGAACTGAAAATGGTCATTTGTTGAATTTGCAGCATTAAGAGGTCATATTTACTGAAACCAAAAGCTATTTCAGTCTTAACAGGCCAAGTTACATGTTTCACTACTCAAAGCACTTTGAGTATTCAGATGACTAGAAAGGCGCTATACAAGCTTAAGTCCATTTACGTTAATATTTCTATTTTACATCTCTCTTTGCAAAACAGACTGGAAAATGATAAAGGGGACAACTTGTGCAAAAATACACTTTTTCAGGCTTTTCTAACAAAATTATGTGCCCCTGGCATGTCCACAATCCCTCCAAATACCAGAAAACCCCCCCCGTCTCCAATTTCTGAAAATTTGTGCTAAAACAAACTGTTGTCAGATTTCTCGTCATGATGTCATGTGGGGAGTTGGCCCCGCCCCCAGGTTGGGTTGGCCCTCTCCACTTGGAAGAAAGTTCCCCTCCTCTCCTGATCCAGCTAAGAGGAGGATCAGGACAGCAACATCCATTTCCTGGGAGGGGCAGAGTCAGACAGCTTTTTTAGATGTACTTGTCTCAAAAGGGTAAAATATGTCACCTTCAAAGAGAGCCATGTTTATTTTAGTAGATATGTATGCCACTATTGAGAATATTTATCACCAGCAAGATAAGCAGTACATTTATACTTCAAGACTATGTCTCTCAAAATTAAAGTCCAGTTCGGCATTTCTGTAGAGAAACTCCCTTCTCTGCACAGATTGCTTGTATTGTGAAATTGAGAGCAGGCAGACAGCCTAAGGCACGACAGCATAAACTGTTCTAACATACGCCACATCGTCCCACAGCTAACATGCACCCAGCCAAAAACATGCATAGCCAGTAGGCGATTTGTTTTTGTTTAACAAGGGGGATGCACCTTGTTAAACTCCCTCCCCACCACCACCAATCGCGGTCAGTCGCGCTATCTCAGGTCGACCTCATAAAAACGCTTTACCTGTGAGACATCATGGTGCCTTCAAGTGCAAGTCAGAAATCTAACTTATTCTTGAATGATAGGCAGGTTGTTAAAAACGGGACAGTTAGTATTTTTTGTTATTTTCCTTTGTAGAAATGCAGACATTTGCCGTAACCAGGGCCGGTTCTAGCCATTTTGGTGCCCTAGGTGATTTTTTTTTCATTAATAGAAAGGTTTCTATTTATTCTGCAGCTTGTGCTTTTAAGCTTTTCAAAGTTAAAAAACAACAAAAAAACATCATGAATATATATATATATATATATATATATATTTTTTTTTTTTTAGTTTGGCAACAAGAATGAAATTTCCATGTCGTGATCGGCAGGGTCAGTCTGTTTATCAAAATCCAAGATATTTCTTTTTACACTCATCAGTAATCAGAGATAACGAACTATAACCAAACTTAAAGATTCAGGGCTTTTGAGAAAACATCAGGGGCATAGACCCCACAAGCCCCCCCATGGCTCCACCTCTGTCTGATAAACTCATCCACCACACAGGATTTACACATCATATCAGCACAGTGTCAGAAACGTAGGGTTATAAACACATTAGGAAATAATTATTACAGATGTATTTAAAGAGCACCTGCAGCAGTTTTTTAATGAGAATTATCCTGTTAGCTCTACTTAAAGAACCAAGTTATAGAGCTGTGTTGGGATCAGGTCTGAATTTAATTTTTGCTTGCACTGAAACTGTTTAAGTCAGTAAACAAGGCACAGTCTAATTCCTTAAATGCGCACAGATGCTTAAACGCTCCTCATAGCAGACATACTGTATGAGGGTCTCCACTGCTCTGATGCGCCTCATGACGCACAGGAAGGGACTGGCAACAGATACTGAGCCAACACTCTGTAACTTCAGTGGAAATCTCTTCTATCCATAAAAATTGGCCTCTTTTCATAAAGCGTTTAATTTACAGATAAGGACAGAGACAGGAAGGGGGAGAGTAGGAGCTGACTGGCGTGTGCTGCGCTTTTGGCACTCACGAACAATGATCATAAAAATAGTTCCACCTACTTAAAAAACAAAGTATGTGTACATAAAGTCTGTAAATATGACCCTGGTGTTACTCTTATTAATATAACCTGGGTTTAAATTAGTCCAGGCTGCCAGCTGTCATAGTCGATGTTTTTGAAGCGTTATGGCTGACGAGGATGTGAGAGTTTTCTTTCATGCTCCATTCAGTGAGAAGACTTTGACTAGAACAGTGAAAAACCTTATTTTTCAAGGGCAGTGTTTAAGTGAACGCAATATTATAATTTCTTAAACTGAATGCAGCTTCTGTCATTATGTGTTTTGCACGGATGGTCAGACTTTAGGAGGAATTGCAGGCGCATGTTGCGGGTACAGGTGGGAGTGAGGGATGACACACACTGTACAGGTAGGTGTTAATGATCAAGATATCAGGAGAATGGGCAGGTAGGGCGTTCACTGTCCGACGCAGGACTCTATCTCTACATCCTGTCCGTTAAGCGCACTGGGACCAAGGAAAAAGAAAACTTTTTTTTTTTTTTCTCTAAACATCTCACTGGGCTCCCAGTGTCCCGTGTGCCAGGAGCGCACATGGAGAGAGAGAGAGCGGTGAGGTGAGGCTTTACCGTTTCACAAACGAAGGGCACAGAGGTTCAAGGTGTGCAGGAGCTGATGATCTGTTACATTGGTGGACTTATTAAAAATGTCCAGGGGTCATGATGGCGCCCCCCTCACCATGGCGACCTAGGCAACCGCCTATAGCCTATAGCCTATTGCCTATACCCAGAATCGGCCCTGCATGGGACAGTACAAGTTATGCTGGATGGGAATGTCGACATGAAAACAGAGGGCTAATTAAAGAGTGGCGATCCGCTGCAGTTTAATACATAAATGGGAAACCGTGTAAAGGATCAATGAGTAAGGCAAAAGATACTCAACCAAGCATCCCTGCTCTGCCCTGACAGAGAGGGGATGGCAGGTTAAAAAAGGGGGCGCGTTTTGGTCAATTTTGCCAACAAGGGGGACACCATCCCCCCTCATTCCCCGTCAAATCGCCTACTGGCCATAGCACAACAAGATAACACAGTACTGCAACTTTAAAAATGTAATGTGATGATGTCAGACAACATAATGAGGCTTTAATTGGTTGCCATGCTTGTCAGAAGTCACTAGAGACACTCTCAAGGGGCGACATAAGTTTTCAATTACAGAGCTGCAAAAGTAAAAACAGTATTGTGTTTGTATGTGCATCATGTTACAGGAATCTTGTAATTACCTTTTTAAACAGCTGTGTGAATGTGTATGCTTCTGCATAAGCAGCCCAAATGGATAATTAAAGACAAACCTTCATGAATTAGCTCCCTCAATTAACATGGATCCTCATTAGCGTGATCAGTGAACGTGTTTGAATTTCAACCTTGTGTCTCCCTTCGGCTGGGTGCTCACTCTCACTCACTTCATCTGCTTCTGCCTGTTTCCTCATTTCTATGACAGTCTTTCTCTTTCTCTACCATACACACATGTCACATCCACACATTTTACTCTAACTACTTTTCGTGTATGCCTTGGAAGTGCTGTTGGACTGTGGGGCAGGGGCTCTCCAGATGCCTTTAAAAAATTAAGTACATGTTAAAATTACACTGTTGCCATTTTACACCAATTTCGCTAAATTTTAACCCGTGTTCATCACTTCATCTCACCAATTTTAACACATTTTTGCCAATTTTCTGTCAATTTTAAACCCTGTCCACCAATTTTTTCTGCCTGTTTTTGCCACTTTTAAACCAAATCTTGCAACTCTCTGCCTATTGTTGGCTCTGTTTAACCACTTTTTAAGCAGCATTTCACAATTTGATCTGCCCATTTTTGCCAGTTTCTGACTTTTTCTGCCTCAGCTAACCCGTTTTGCCAGTTTATAGCTATTTTCATCCCATATCACCAAATTTCCACCTATTTTTGCCACTTTAAAGTCATTTCAGCCACTTTTGAATCCCATTTTATCTCTTAATATGCCCATTTTTGCCCCTTTAACCCATTTTGCCTTTTTTTGGGTTATTTTGCCACTTTTATCTACTTTTTTTAACTTGACACACCAGATAAACCTTCAATACTAAGCATTTGGGAAAGGGCAGAGGATTTGAAAAAAAAATCTGAGTGTGATTGGATGTTCTGTGCATGAATGAATTATTATTCAGATAGAATATGAAACACCACAACTTAACTGTACAATGGACCATGATTTTGCTGGCCCCCAGTTTGACTGGGCTCCAGAAAACTCTCCCATTTTCCCCCCTAATGGGTGGCCTTGTCCCCACATGACTATTCTTTAATGTGCATAGCTGTGTTCAGCCACCTTCAGGTATGGTGGGGGTCCTCGGTCTCTGGTACCTTCATTTTGGGGGTCGCAGGCTGAAAAGGTTGAGAACCCCTGCTATAGAGAATCAAATTTATAACAAGGATTGACTGTTGTAGTCCAACACACATGGTTTAGAAGCCTGAGACAAAGAACAACACAAGGCCCTTCTTTGTTTAGCCAAGAGCAGTCAATATAAGTGAACAAGATATTTTGAAGTATCTTTTGTCTGGTGAAAGTCAGTACAGGACTGATGCAAATTTAAGATATAGATATCATTTCAGCATTTGCTCACCCCCTCTTAGAGAGGCATCAAAAGTCACCCGTTATCCAGGTTTAGTTTATGAACCAAACAAAAAGGCAATGCACACTAGTAATGCAATATCCACTGTTGTTGCATACAATTTTACCACACAGTAATCCTCTTCTTCATTGTTTTAGTCTGCATCTACCTAATATAATTAGTGTGATCTGAAGACACGTGGTGCTCTTTGATTGCCTAAGACCTTATTGTTGGGGCCAGGGTCCTATCCAGGGACTTTTATGGAGAGTCTAAAACTATTTTGATGCTATTTTATTTACTCCTTGTCACTTGTTTGCCTAAAACATGCACATCTTCATCTTTAAATACTTTTTTAGAAACCCAGGGTATGAATGGAAGTCGACCAACCTTTACCTCAAGGATAAGACATTGTATTCGGGCATTCAGGACACTTTCCACGTATCCACTAATTTTATTTCCTGTTGAAAAATTACATCTACTATTCTGCAGATTATTTTGCAGACAGGGGTCAAGAATAGCCGCTGCTAATTTAAATGTGAGGGACGATTCAGGTTGGTAATAATAAATGTGACATGATTAAACAATGCTGTGAGCTTCAGGAAACCAGCAAAGTATTCTGGGAAAGAACACCACCCAGCACTGAGGCATCAGCACGTCTGGTGATTTTCTCTGGCAGTGCGCTGGCCCAGAGATGACACATCTGCTCAACTGAGCAAACTCATGAAATTGATTTTGATCAGGTTAGAACCTGACATGATGTGCAGAGTGAAATGTGGTACAAACTGCTTCACAGCAGAGCAAACAGCATGTGGCTATGATGTATTTTTACTCTGTGGTTGTAGGAAAATGGCTCGTGAACCTACACTTACGATATGATTTTCTTGAAAGATTTAGTGTTTGTAATAGGCAGGTTTAAATTGATTAGTATGAAGTGTGAATAATCACTAAGCACAGGCTTACAACAGATTCACAATATTGCTAAATCAATACAGAGTATGCTGTCATTCAGTAACAAATAACTTCTACAGGATCAATATAAGTTGTTTATGTTGCTGTTTATGTGTATTTACTTGCTATTGCCTCTTCATTTATGTTGATATTTTAAACACTTTTTCTGTGTGCCTTTGTATCGATTTACATTTTTGTTTGCTTGTGTGTGTATTTTGGATGAATGTAAGTGTTGCACTTGAAATCTGGTGAAGAGTCACAGGCCTAAGGATGTTTTTTTAAGTTAGTCTAAAACCATTTTTGGATGGTGCGAGCATAACCTCAGGACTGCTTACTTCTTCTTGGACAGTATGAACCATACCCTATGTGAACAAATTTAGCCACATCTGTTCCACATCTGTATTCAGGTGTTTTAATCAGAACTGTTGCCACAGGTATATAAAATCAAGCATCTAGCCATGCACTCTCCATTTGCAAACATTTTTTATACTTGATGGATTCTTCTGAAGAGTTCACTGACTCCAAGCATGGTACTGTGATGGATGCCACCTTTGAAATAAGACTGAAATTTCATCACTGATGGATTTTCTACAGTCAGTTAAGCTTGGTGCTAGTTCATGCAGGACACGGTAGTCATACACCCAGCCATGATCAGCTGATGCCCAGATGATCTCAATTATCACCTCCCAGCTCCCACAGCCAATCACAGCTCCTTCTCTCAACACAGTAGTGCATTTAAATATGACATACTTCCAGTAGCCTGCGGTGGGGTTCAGTCAAGGACAGAGCATGTGAGCGGAGCAGGAGCGAGCGGGGAGCGCGAGTGGAAGGATTTTGGCCAGAGCGTTTTTTTCAAAAAAGCTGGACCGGTCCCGCTCCGATTTCACTCCGGTACCACTCACACCATGCGTCTGAAGCATGTCTCACCCAGAATGCATCTGTGTATAATTAGCTGCTCAGACGCCCATACTGTTTTCTGTAGGCAACTGGACAACAACTCTCATGTGGAAAAAAAAAAGACACCTTATCTCGAAATTATGAGATAAGATAAAGAAAAGGAAATCTGCAAATCCTGCAAATCCTCTCACAGTGGCAATAATGGCACAGTGATGATCTGTGAGCTTTTGCGCTGTCCGCGGTGCTGATCCGGTCTGTCTGTCAGGTTCAGCACCGCGGACAGCGCAGCTTAATGTCTCAATCCACAGCCGTCTGTGTGACTGACTGCACTAGCGGTTGGCGGAAGTTCTCAAAGTCACTACAAAACCAACTGGATGCAGTTCAAATGCAAGAATTTGTATCCGTGAAGCATACCGTGTTGGTTTCACTACTCCTGCAGAGAGACGGCGACATCCAGCAAGTCAGACTGGGCTTTCCGCCGGAATAATCCGAGAGACTTGAGATACCTGCAGAGTGTTGATATACTAATATTAACACCATTGTCATTTTTTAAAAACATCAGTATTTTCCAGTGTCTGAAACCGAGAAGATGGTAATAACAGATTAACCGCGATAGCGCCTTCATTGCCACTGTGAGAGGATTTACAGACGTATCTTTTTCTTGATCTTTTACGAAATAAGGTGTCTAATTTCTCTCCTATCCAGTGAATGCAATGCGCTTCCGTGTTTTTGTTGAGTGAGCGGTGAGTGATTTGAGTGGAGCGGGTAGAAATTTGAGTGGAAGGTGGAGCGATAATTAGTGGAGCGGCGTGAAACCCCTCTGAGCGGACAGGCGGGCGCAAGGAACAGCTCTGTGAGCGAGGAGCGGGAAATCTCATCGCTCCACTCCGCTCACATGCTCTGGTCAGGGAGTGAACGACATTCATAATGTGAAGCTGCGAGACCTGATGTTTAATAGCTGCGCAGGTAAAGCTGCTGAGGCTGCTATATCCACTGCTATTCCCTGTGCCTGGGCTTGTACAGCAAAATAGACAGGGCCAGCAAAATGGCTCAATCTGCTCCAGGCTTTCTGTCAACCACATAACCCGCCGCTGTTAAATGGCGCACAAAGCATTTGTTGGCTTTGGTCTTCCACCAGCAGCAGGTCCATAGTTGAGTCAACACTTGCTGTCAAATCCACCGCCATTCCCATAATATCTGGCTAGCCAAGCATCATCACATTCAAACTGCCCATGGGCCAATCACCTCTGCTCATTTGAATGGCAACGCCCAGGCCAGCACAAGAAACACAGCTGGCCCTAAGGCGGTCTGTTAATAACAGATCAAAATTTGATTGGCTGGTGGTGCTGTTACTCAACCCCAATAGTAAAGCCCAGCTTCAGTTCAGGGCATAAATGCCATGACCGCTGGAGGAGGAAAGGAGCTCTGATGCGCTTAGGACGTGGGAAATTTCATACAATATAACCATTAATTTTATGGATGGAGTTGCATACTGAACAAGTGACTGATTCACTCACATTTCAGAATAACTTCTTAATTATGAAAAAACCCCCAGATTTTTATATTTAAACAGGGCTAGCATTGCTAGCCTTACTGCACCCCTCTGCATACTTCTCACTAATCCCTGATTGCTTAATGCTGATGCTGCTGCTGCTGGCAAAGCTTAACCTCCACCACCCCAGCCTCCTCCTTTATAGCATAAAGTTTGTTGCACCCTCATATTGAGCTACATGTTACTATGAATTAATTGCTTTTGAACTTCTGTTATTGTATTCAGTATGCACTGTCATTAATGTTTTCATCCATAAGGGGGTTTCTAGCTATGCACTTCCTGGAAAGTCAAAGCATGCTGCTTGACCCAGGGAGCATCTTTAGAGTAGAGCCTTCTAGGCCAAGTAAAACTGTAGGTCCATTCTGCAATAAAATGGTAAAATGTATGACAAGAGTGTTCCTAACTGAAGTGATATTATTAGAAAATGGAAGCGTTAAGGAACAACAGCAACTCAGCCGGGAAGCAGAAAACCATGTAAAATCACAGAGCGGGGTCAATGACTGCCAAGGTGCATGGTGCAAAGTAGTCCCCAACACTTTGCTGATTCCATAGCTGAAGAGTTACAAACTTCGACTGGTAATAATGTAAGCACAAAAACTGTGTGGCGGGAGCTTCATGGAATGGGTTTCTGAGACCAACTAGCTTTATGCAAGCCTCACATCACCAAGACCAATGCCAAGCATCAGCTAGAGTGGTGTAAAGCATACCGACACTGGCCTGTGGAGCACTGGAAACATGTTCTGTTGAGTGACGAATCATGCTTTTCTACTTGACAGTGAGATGGGGAGTCTGGGTTTGGGAGTTGCTGGGAGAACATTACTTGCCTAACTGCATTGTGCCAGCTGTGAAGTTTGGTGGAGGAGAGATAATGGTTTAGGGCTGGTTTTCAGGTTATGGACAAGGCCCCTTATCTCCAGTGAAGGCCATTTTTAGAGGCATTTAGGACGAATGCTATGCTTCCAACTTTGTGGCAGCAGTTAAGGAAAGGCCCATTCTATCCCAACTTGATTGTGCCCTAGTGCACAACGCAATGACTATAAAGACATGGTTGGTTTAATGAGTTTGTTGTGGAAGAACTTGACCGCACAGAGCCCTGACCTCAACCCCATCAGGCACCTTTGGGATGAACTGGAACAGAGATTGTGAGCCAGAACTTCTCGTCCAACATCAGTGCCTGACCTCATAAATGCTCTACTGAATGAATGGGCACAAATTTCCTCAAAAACATTTAATGACACTGATTTAACTTAATTTAAAACTGGCCCTAGTTAGATTTTCCCAGTCACTAAAGTCCACTTAATCACAATATTCAGTTCTATCAATTGTACTGCATTAAGTAGATAACCTTAGCACTGAACAGGAGAGCTGAGTTTTACACTTCATTAAATTATTTGCAGCCATCTAACACTGACATTTCAAACTTTCTTACTCGTTCAAAAAATATTTCATCCATTAATCTTTCAGGAACTGAAAAGCTGCTTTACATGATAACAGCTGGCATCAACAGTGCAACATTTCACTGAACAACAAACAAATATCTGAGTTTTTGCATTTATTTTCCTTTTTAACAAACTAAAATATTTATACCATGATTATCAAATATTCTAGTTAATAAGCATTTACAGAACATAATCTGTTTTCCTTCCCTTGCAGGAAATAACAGACATTCTCAGTAGATTATCTTACTTCTGTCCTTCACATTCTCAGCTGTGAACATTCTGCTGAAATTCCATAACTCGTTCTTGGCAACCTTTCAGTTCACAGAAGCTGTGACAAAACTGTGCCTCGATAACATTTGTTCAAGGATCTTTATGCAAACGACAACTTTGCAGTGGCCACAAAGCAGTACAGCAGAAAGTTTGCTGTGCTTTGAACACAAGGCTTCTTTTTCTGAAGCTAATGGCTATTTAGTGTGACTTAGCCACTTGTATGCAAATCATTAGATTGCTTTTGTAATCTTAGGAAAATCTGCTCTGTTATTATTTGTCCATCTCATTATGTGATTATATGTGATTTACAGTTCTACTTGATATTGATCCTTTGGCAACTAAATATGCATAAAAACATTTTACAGAAAGTATTACCATCGAAATATCAAAGTATCACAAGAGCACCAAGCCAGAGGTCCCTCTTTTTAACAGCTTTTCTCACTGTGTCTGTTCAAGCATTTTAAGAAAATGGGGATATACCTTAACATCTGGATGTTATGGCTGCATAGGATACACTGTATTTCACATTAGTTTGGGAAACCTCCCAAACAAAGTGTTTGGGAAGGGAGGAACTTAAAATAAAACTTACGGAAGGTGACTGGACGAATGTTCTGTCCGTTGCATTCAATAAGGGCAAATTGGAGTTGCAAGAGTTAGTAGGCATGGCACAGCTCTGGTGGTAACCTGAGCTCAGCAGACAGGTGCAGTTGCAGGTTATGAACAACGGAGCTTGTTGTTGGATAAACTCATACCGAGGCTGGTGGGTAGAAGAGCAAAAACATCTTCTCTTGAATCCAATCCGCGGCGGCTTCCATATTGAAATTGTGGTCTCAAACGAACTTTGGATCAACCTAACGGCCTGCCCACTAAGCATGACTTCCTGTCAGCTAGCTAGCTAGAATTCTGGTTGACAGAAACGTAGCTTATGCCTGTTGAGCTATGTCAATCAAATGAGACGCGCCAATCAGTGCGCAGTGAGGGTATTCCTAAATATGGTATAATCTTAACAATTGTGGTACAAAAAAATTCACACCCCATACAGTGAGAGCACATGAAGACATTAACTAATGAGACACATTTTGTTTTTGATCCAGGCTGTGAACTAGTTTATTTCTAGTGTAAAAACTGTCTGTTTAACAGAGTTCAGATGGGACTTCCGGTGTTCCTTAAGTGGACACTCATTGTATTCCTTTTTTTGCGCTTCCGCATTGGCTTCATTTTTCAGGACTGGAGGTTGATGCTTGGTCAAAACATCTCTTTCCATCATGAAAGGCCTTCTGTGCTGCTCTTTGCTCTTTATTTGGTAAAGAAAAGTGTTCTAGTATTGATAAAACTGCTGCTATGCTACAGCTACAAAGCTAAGTACCACACTAGTGGCAGCCATTGCTATTGGCTTCAAGTACAACTAAACCCTGCCTGTAGTTACTGCCTCGTTTTCCTTAAATGATGCGGATTGGTCAGGTCCATTCTCAGACCAGAGCTTTGTAAGATGGATTAATAACAAACATGGAATCTGACTGATCCATCTGCTTTGCAAGGTTAGGAATCCTTGATTGCACTTCACCCAACAGATATGGAAGTTTTTTTCGTCATTCATACTGGTGAATTATGTTTGTTTGCCAGTGAAAAGAGGGAAGAACCTGTCTCTGATGTCCTTGTGCAAAGGACCGGTAGCTAGAAAGTTCAGTTCTGTTTCCACTTCCTGTTGGCTGCAGTGGGTGCACACTCTGTCTTCTCCAAGGATCCAGCTTCGTCTGTGGTGTCCTTTCTCTGATGGTGATGCACACTGAGTCTGTACATGGTAAAAATTTCTTCAGCCATGGATCTGTCACAGTGCTGTCTGTCTGTCTGTCTGTCTGTCTATCTATCTATCATCAGTGTGTTCACAGTTTACACCAAAAATAGAGGAAGGCATATTGCTGTTCAGAAGACATAATGAAGTATTTCCATCATGTTTACAAGACTTAGCTTTCAGTAATGATTTCTCTTCGAAAAGTTTCTTTTAACACAGCTGCAAAAACAAAGTTTAGGTCATCAGCTCCATTTGGGAATTCACAGATAAGATTTGAAACTGAATCGTGACTCACAAAATGTTGTATTTTCCCACTTATGAGTTTTATTCATGCGGATATTTTGCTGTCTGCTGTTTACATGGCTTCCACTCTTTCCCTCCTCTGTCTCATTTCAGTCAAGTTGTCAAAAAGTGAGCTCTTTTGTTGTGTTGTTCACATGTTTTATGAGTGAAGGCATTATCCGATCTCCAGAGGAGCTGGGGAAGAGGGAGAGTGAAAGTGAAATCCTCCCAACATAAAGTGAAAGAAGAGCAATCAAACAAAGCTGATGTTTGAATGACACCTTAACATCATCCATCCAGCGCTGGGCGTGTGTTCAGGGAGAAAGAGAACAGGTTTGATCTCTGAAACTGTTGGCTTGGGATAAAAGTCTGACATGAGGGGGACTGTTGAGGCATTGTGTTATCTGCCAGACACCAACCTCACAGCTTACCACTGACTGTCTGAAAGCTGTCTTTGAATTACACTGCAGGCTCACAACATGACTGAACAGACTCTGAAATGATCAGACATCACATGCTTAGGACTGAGGGGGGAAAGCAGCATTGATATGACATTTATTCTTTTATATTGTGCCTTTTCAGTGCTTCGACGTGAGGTTGTTTTCAGTGTGCTTTATAGACCTTTGTGTCTGATGTCACAATGTCTGCCCAGCACCCCTGATGGAAAGAGGGATATCATACAGGATGGCAGTGATGAATACTCTTCCCCATGCTTACATCTTTAACGTAAATGTTCAAGGTCGGCATAAAATGTCTGCATTAGATACCTACAAATCATTTTATGAAGCATAAAGCACAGTGTTTTCCATATCAATTCTCCTCTCCTGCAGCAGCATGGAGATGGGGATGGCTGAGGCTCTGTTCAGTTGGTCTTCTCTCAACTGGGAAGTTGGAAGTTCAATCACAAGCTCCTGCAGCAACATGTTTCTTTGGACATGGCATCTGATTAGAAATTGCTTCCACTGCCGTGTGAATGTGTATAAATGGGATTAGTGCAAGCTAACGGCCTCTTTACATAGCAGCCATCACCCTCAGTGTGTGAATGAGAAAGTGTGACCTGTGGAGTTAAAAGCACTTTATCTATCACTAGAATCAATCCTTATCATATGGTCACTTCTGATCAGAGAATTTAGCTAATTATTTTAAATCATTTACTGTGAATGTGACCTGGTACATTTTAAGCTGTGTGAACTGAACTTTGAGCTAGCCCATCTTCAGAGAAGAGTCTGGCGTCAGACCGAACATCTCTGACAGCAACTTTCACAGACTATTAATCTGAGATGCCATCTCTATCAAATACACACTAAAACTTAAGGAATAAAATCAGATAAAACTTCCATAAAATTACAGTACATTTGAGAGTCTATAAGCATGAATATAAACATTAATTGAAAACTGAATTGAATAAATGAATTCGAACACCATGCTGCATTTCACAACTCACCTCAAGCATGTCCTCCATAAACTGGCAAAGCATTATGATTGCCCATTGACGGTAAGCACTATGCCTGAGAGAGGGCATCCCTGAGCCATAAATGGTAACTTAAACCTCAAATTATGCAAATGGAATAACACACGAACTAAACATTGATACATACAGTATTACTATCATTACTATTACAAGACAATTATACCCAAGAAAAAGTGCATTGTTTTGTTTTAGAATTAATTAAGTAGAAATAAAATGACTACAAATCTCCTCAAATAAAAATAAAAAGACCACAAGAAACCCTCTCTAGTCTATCAGAACTGTTCCACAGCCGCCACTCCAGTCTGACAGCGATGCGTCCCTGGAGTGCCACTCCACTCTGCTTCGTTCGAGATACGCTGCAGGGCTATTTTCATTGCTGGCCGCTGCCAAATCGCATGAATTCCCACCAATCAGAAAGCTCCAAACAGGACGTCACAAGCGTAGAATATCCAGTTCTTTCAAAATACAACACAATGCACAGACTCCCGATTATAAATCATCACTATATCAACATTAAGTCTCATCCTGCAGTGAGAGCAAAAGGTCACTGAGAGGTCAGTGGGTTATAGAGCAACAATGGCACCATTGACATTTAGCCAAAGAATTTTACATAAAACCACAGATCCTTTAAGCAAACATTGTGTACTCACCCAATGGCAGAAGCAATAATATTAGGGACTTATACCAGAAAGGATGATATATTAACCCTAAAAGGTAAAACAGTGAGCTGTTGAAATACTATTCCTGTGTGAACTCCTGTGATCTCTTCCTGCTGATCAGGGCTGCACGCCAGTGTTAATTTTGTCGACTAAAACTTTGACTAAAACTATTCGTCGACACCTTTTATTCCATGACTAAAACTAGACTAAAACTAACAAAAAAAGATCAGTTATGACTAAAACTGACAAAAACTAAGTTTAGTTTTTGTTAAAATGACTAAAACTAGACTAAAATGCAATTTAGTTTTTGTCGGACATTCAAAATCTGTGTAATTTCTCCACTGAGGGTAAATCTGTCAAAATGCAATGCATCTGTAGCTCTTCTGCCTCTCAGCAGTAGAAAGCAGGGACCCCAGGTTTGGCAGGGTGCACAGAACACGCTACCATGATTTGGTACCAGATTTAGGCAAGAAAATAAATGCTTGGACTAAAAGTCAAAACTAAAGTGTGAGGATATTTTATTCTAGTTTTAGTCCATAGAATGTTTTGAATTTTCGTCGACTTAAACTCAAAAGAGTAGAAAAGACTAAAATGGAACTAAAACTAAATGCATTTTTTTAAAAGACTAAAACTAAAATTAAAAATAGCTGCCAAAATTAACACTGCTGCACGCCGCACTACAGCGCTGTAGACACTCTTCCAGTGGGCGAGGGCGCTCGCCTTCGGTCAGAGCAAACCCGCGGCGCTTCAATGTGCGGCGCAGTTGTCATAGGTGGAAATTGCAGGTCAATCTGTACCTTTCATAAGCCTGTGAGCTCAACTCCTCTATTGGTAGATAGCAAGACTGTTGACTCCATGTGGTGAAAACAGATGGTACTAGAAAGAGCTTCACAGCTGCACAGAGACTGTGGCAATGTCATAGTTTTTATGAAACTCTGAAATGTGTAACCCCATATGTGCACTACATATTGCTAGAGGAAAAGTCTCAGGCATACACAGCACTCTGACTTCCTGTTTTAACCACTGTGTAGCATTCAGACAATATATCATGTTCTGCTGGTTATAACACTAAAACACTTTAGCTTGTGTTAAAGGGACTTTAAAGAATAATTCTTTACAGCCTGTGCAGACACTAATAACATTACAGCTTATGAAAACATTTAGTATGATGTTTCATGCAGACATTAACACATTTATTGCTGGTTTTATAAACACATTAAGAGTCTGTGATCAGTGCCTTTATGCCACAGTTTAATAGGAAATGCTGTCATCTGTCCTTATACTGACTTTCATTTACACTGAAACTTTTGCATGAGCCAAACTTTATGCTGTTAAAGACTCAATGGGGAGAAGAGAGATGAAGATAGAAAGTAAAAGTGACAGAGAGAGGGAGGAGGCGACTGATGCTGTGATGTCTTTAGCTTGGACAGACTGCACTCACTTTCGCTTGTCGTCTCCATCCTGAATCTGTTTCCCTCTGGTTTTCTCCTGAGAGCTGACAAGTGGAAACAAAGGAGAGGCACACGCTGACAGATACACAGCAGGGGGACAGATACGAGACCACAAGGTAACTCTACAGGGATCTTTTGACAGCCAAGTCCTTTAATATGTCACGCTGTAACTCTTGAAGTTTTACTTTTCTGTTTTATATTAAAGATGGTTATGTACAGCTTTTTCTTGGACTGAAATCAAGGCATTTTATAAAAACTACATAAAACTAACACTAAACTCAGGAGACAAGACCAAACTTGTCTAAACACTATTACAAAAAAAGGAAGCATATACACTATTTTGCAAAAAAGTCCTGCCTTGACTGGCATATGAACTTAATTGACATCCCATTCTTAATCCACAGGGTTTAATACGATGTTGGTCAAACCCTTTGCAGCTATAACAGCTTCAACTCCTCTGGGAAGGCTTTCTACAAGGTTTAGGAGTGTGTTTATGGGAATTTTTGACCATTCTTCCAGATGTGCATTTGTGAGGTCACGCACTGAAGTTGGACGAGAAGGCCTGGCTCTCAGTCTCCACTCTAATTCATCCCAAAGGTGTTCTATCAGGTTGAGGTCAGGACTCTGTGCAGGGCAGTCAAGATCATCCACACCAAACTCTCATCCATGTCTTTATGGACCTTGCTTTGTGCACTGGTGCACAGTCATGTTGGAACAGTAAGGGGCCATCTCCAAACTGTTGAAAGCATGGAATTGTCCAAAATCTCTTGGTATGCTGAGGCATTCGGAGTTCCTTTTGCCGGAACTAAGGGGCCTAGCCCAGCTCCTGGCCATGGAAACCCATTCCATGAAGCTCTCTATGCACTGTTCTTGAGCTAATCTGAAGGCCACATGAAGTTTGGAGGTCTGGAGCGATTGACTCTGCAGAAAGCTGCTGACCTCAGCGCCTCAGCTTCCTCTTTGTTATAATACCACTGACAGTTGACTGTGGAATATTTAGAAGCGAGGAAATTTCACCACTGGACTTGTTGCACAGGGGGCGTCCTATCACAGTACCACGCTGGAATTCACTGAGTTCCTGAGAACGACCCATCCTTTCACGAATGTTTGTAGAAACAGTCTGCATGCCTAGGTGCTTGATTTTATACACCTGTGGCCATGGAAGTGATTGGAACACCTGATTTCAATTATTTGGATGGATGAGTGAATACTTATAGCAAAATTGTGTACTATGACTTCATTGCCTCTGGGTTATTTCAAGTTTTTATTTGAATCAAATTCATCTTGCGTCTTCCTCAGCAGAAGCAGCTGGCATTGCCGTCATTATTTTACATAAAGCCCTTTTCACTCAGGATCAGTTTTACCCGTGGACCTCTGATCATTAGTTGTAATTGTGGAGGATGTTTTTTGACTAAAAGCCTACAACCATTTATTGATGCATCCTGTTACAATCGAAACAGAGCTCAGAATAATATCAGTAGCATCACCTGCAGAATACTATTGTTGCAATAATGGCTTAAGAAAGTTAAATTTAATTGAAGACATCAGTAGTGGAGGTCTCTGTCTTTACTCTTGCCTTCATCACACAACTCTGAGGTGATAAGTCGCAACACTTCAACGCAATTGCCTCAGGGAGAGCAAGAGAGGTTGCCGACTAGTTTCCTGATGGTGGATGCTGATCTAACAGAAATCATAAAATAAATATAGAAAAAACTGCTCTAGCTGGCAACTATCATACATTTCACCGACCTTCTGGAAAATGTTTAGTTAACAACATGGTCCTGATCCACAAGGTTTGTATTGCACATGCTAATAGCACTGGGATTAGAAGTACTCTAATATTATAATAAACAGAGCAGAAGGCATGCTAGCATTTAATGCAAAGGAAGACGAAACACACTGCTGTTCTCTCTAACAGGATGATCAGGCTGAAACTCAAACACTGCAACATGCCTAAACATGCACAACAAAGATGTTGCTTTGTCCCTATTCATAGCTAATAGGCAAACAAATACGATGAACTTCTTCTCTCAAAAAAGGGGTAAGCAAAGTTGTAAGCTTTTCTAAGCTTATTTAAATGGGTCTGATATTGAGGCCTATTTTACCTATGATTGATGCATTGTTAGAGCCTGACGGAGAAGTGACGAAGCTACACACGTTTGTAAGTTGTCTTTGGTTAAAGTATATAAAGTGGGCAGTGGTGTTAACAGAAGGGTGTATTCACTGATGTTTGCATGGGTGTGTTTATGTGTGTGACAGAAAGAAAAGGTGCTTCGGTAGGCTTATTTACCTGTGTTTATCTGTCTGCGCAAAGTGTTTAAGTGTGTGAATATCAGAGAATATGTAACACCCTTGTTGTTACGACATCGATTGTGGAGCAGCTAAAAATGTCTTCATACGTTAAGGCTTTGTTGCCCACAGAGAGCTTGACACACTACACTACACACTAAATACAATTTAAAGAAGAGGCTTCATTTATTATTATTGCCATGCAATGCCTTGATGTTTTTGCTCAGAAATATCAGCATACCCAGAATGTCTTCATTGATCCAGTGCAAATGTGAGATGTCAAATACCCAAAACAAGGGTTGCTTTAAACATTAGCAGAGGTCTCCAAATACCTATCCCATGCAAACACTGCTCAAGAATTAAACGTGTGTCAGCCTTTAAAATTATATTTACCCTACTCAATAAGTCTATCTCTAACTTTGAGTTGTTCCCAGGAATAAATATGCTCCATGCACGCGTCACTCACACATTTGACATTAGGCCACTCTGCTTCCAATCTTCCAACCGGTTTACTGCGATTTACCCAATGTTTGCAGGAGTTACACAAAAGCAGCACACAAAAATGATGTCCAGAAACCCTTTGAAATGTCATTTTAGCACATTTGGATGCCATTGTGATAAAGAGTGAATACAAACGACAATGAAAAACAAACAAACAAACTAATAAAAGACAAATACAGACTAGGACCGTTTTGGCTTACCACATATTGTTGCGCTGAAGTTATCAGACTGCCTAATTTTTCACCTTAACTACGTCAGACCCTGCCATGCATAGGGCCAATTCATAGACAACATCCGTACAAAAAATTGATCACTAACTATAAGAGCAGTATGGTATGTGGTTAGTACCTTATGCCTTTAATTTTATGAACAAATATGAACCAACAATTGGCATATATTTCAATATATAAGTTCATCTGAATTCCAAATTTCAGAGTTTGTAAAGAAAGATTCAGACACCTCTAGTTTTTGAACAGATTAAAATTCATTTTCCTTCATTTTCTGTAAAGTGAAAACAAATTTGATCCATTTTTCCTCATGTTTTCATTTGGAATAGAATCTGCAGTGTTCCTGATGCACTTATGTGTATGGAAATAAAATCTTTAATAAGGATTTTGGGCTTTACTCACATTTTGAACATATTGCTGTAATTTTGAACACAACTGTATTAAGGATGCACGCAGTTAATCTGTAAAACGGTTAAATTCATTTATCAAATTTGCCAGCGTTGGGTTTACAAGTCAGTTAAACTAATTACCTGTCATTTTTTATAAACGATGTTTTATGCAGCACTTTGGAAACGTTCAGTTTATAAAATGTCCTATATAAATAAAGTGGATTGGATTGAAGTGGGTTGGATAAACACTAGCTTGAAATCCCGGTCTATAATGCTCTTTTAAACTGAACCTCCCGCCACTAGAGGCCGCTGTAGCGTCAGTTAATGACCGCTGCCTTCCTTTCTGGCACTTCATGGGATGTAAATATGAGAAGATTAACGGTGCCGTTGCGGTTAGCGTGTAGTAGGAAGGCCGCAGTACGATTATTTTTAAAGTAGTAAATCAAAATAAAGTGGTATGAAGGCTGTCAAGGGTTGAACTCATGTATAACTACTCACCCGAAGTGAGAAGAGGCCAAATGCAAAAGCACGATATTAATCTGCAAAGAGGAACGAAGGCTGGCGGTGCTAGCTTTTAATGTTAGCCACACTGTAGAGAGAACATCAGGCCAACATCACACCCGCTGACACAATGACCCTGTGAGGAAATTGACTGTTTTCTAGGGATTTTCTCCTCTTTAGCATTTAGCCGAAGATGCTTAGGAACATCCTTAAACTGTATGTACTGAACCCCTCGATGTTTACATGTATACATAGGTGGGTTTGGTATATTTTAGCACTCCTTTTTTTATTACATATATTTATAGGGTTCAGTTTATTTTTACAGTGTATATAATTAGGTAAAACAGTTGTCTTTTTTTAATAGGTATTTTCATACACGTTTAATTAGTGTTGCAAGTATGTTTTGTTGCAAGAAACTATTTAATTAGCTGTAATGGTTTCTCTGAAACGTTTTCAAAAAGATAATTAAATGCATGAATAAAGACATAAGTAGAATTAAGCTTCCTCAACTTAAACATTTTTAACATATTAAAAGTTATATTGATGTAGTTTATTATCATTACATGAAAGCCAACTGTAATACTCCCTTTGGCAAAGACAAGAGTAGAACTGATTCCTGGGCTGTAACCTCTCATGGCACCGGACACTCATCCACAAAATCCTGACAAAAATTCTGAAGCCCCTCAGTTGTTCTAACAAGAGAAATGAGTGGATGAGAAGAGACAGAGTGAGACTTTAAAGGGGATCCAGTACGTTTGGTAAATTGATGGATTTTGTCTCGCTCAGTGGGACCAATATGCCTGCACGAGCAGAGGCCTGGCTTTAACTGAAGTCAGACCAAAGCAGACACTGGCTCTAATTGGATACAGTGGGTTTGCCAGGATATTCAACTGGGCTGTGT
The DNA here is from genome assembly GCF_018320785.1 of Cheilinus undulatus. Lineage (NCBI taxonomy): Eukaryota > Metazoa > Chordata > Actinopteri > Labriformes > Labridae > Cheilinus > Cheilinus undulatus. The sequence goes on from NC_054882.1 coordinate 35,325,084, forward strand.
GGTTGTAAGTGTGTGTCTGAGTATTTTTAGCTTTGATTGTCATAGGAGTTCATTCAGGGACACTTTGAAGCTTTTTCATTTATTGACCAGGAATAAAAATAAAAACACGATTGATCTCATGTCACAGGCTCAGTGTGTGTGAGTGTTTGTGCTGGACTGGGAGGTGAAGAGATTTATGAAATAAAGTGGCTGAGTCTGAGAAAACACCAGCAATTCTGAACCCCTGAGTCTCATCTGTGTGATTAATAATTGCTGTCAGCTTTTTGGCTGTTTGCTTTCATAAGGAGAAGAACTGTCTACTTTTCCAAGATTATATTAATGGCATTTCTTCTTCATGGACAATCAAAAGGAAGGATGGCAGTAGATCCAAAGCTGACTTTATGGGATATAGGCTGGGACACATTTTTCAAGACTAAGTTTTCTATGTGCAGTTTATGTGAGAACCGTCTTTCAGACTAGTATTCAGATGGTAAATAGTATGAACTAACCGAGCTTTTTTACATCTCAAAAACATGCACTCAAATGGAAATAAAACTAAGATTTTATTTATCGTAGCATTCTTTATTGTGAGAAACCCCACGTGGCAACAAACTATCACAGATTTTACTGTTTAGTTTGTAAACACAGCACACCACACTCTAACAGATTCTGTTTACTGACTAACAGAGTCTCGGCCTGGTCTCCACTCACAAAACATCACATTTTCCAGAGTGATTTTAGAGAGAAGCTCATGAAGCTAGCTGTTAGCTACATGCTGAGCCCACTACAGGAGGAATTTTGGTCCAGCTCCTTCCCTTGTCAATTCTGTTTGGCTGTTCTTAGTGCTCACCACACGCAACAGGATTTCTGTTTTTTACCATTGAACATCTTCAGTATTTAACAATCTCGAGTTGGAGCGCCTCCAATCAGGTCAGGGTGGGAAAAAGTCACTCTTTACACACCACAGGATTATCTGGCAAGACAATCTTAAAAAGACATCAGATAATCAGGCCTCTGCTGACTCCTGAAGGGAGAATTCAAGAATTCAGCCTGACAATTGGCACAATTATCATGTAGTGTATAGCCTACATTAGTATTACCCATGATACACCCATTTAAAGTTTCAGTCAGAATGGACCATACACAGCTGAGCTAGAAACTACTTCCTGCTGCTTGAAAAACATGGAAATTCGAGAGCCTGACATGACATTGCCCAGCTTTTCACCATTTTAAGTGTCTTCAAGCTGTAGGTCAAATTTTACTTACCTGATAGAAGTGGCGTACTTCAGCTATACACAATGGAGTATACCAACTTCTTTGTCTCCATAGAGTATACCCTATTCTAAGGCCTTGTCCACATGGAGATGAAAACAGTATTTTTGTGTTTTGTTTTAAAAAAGTTTTCCTAAACACAAAGTTTACAAAAATGGACATCAGTTCCAGACAGTGGATGCCTTTTGTGAAGCCGTCTTCACCACTTCGAGCAACATGCCCACTAGCCTCCTAGAAACCCTGGCATTAAACAAGCCCAAACGAATTTATGAAGTGATCAACAAGAACAGTAGAGCTTCTCATTACTGAGTCCTTTTTTGAATTTTTTACCACCGCCAAGGAGGTTATGTGATCGGTTGGGTTCATTCGTTTGTGAGCAACATAACTCAAAAAGGTACGGATGGATTTTCAGGAAATTTTCAGGAAATGTCAGAAATGGCATAAGGAAGAACTGATTAGATTTTGGGAGTGATCCGGATCACCGTCTGGATCCAGGAATTTTTTAAAGGATTCTGTACTATTGGGAGATAGGGCTAATGGCGGAGGTCTACTCTCTCTGAGTGCTTTTCTAGTTATTTCTGTTTTGAGAAGGGGTTTTCGGGTATTTTTGGGGGTTTTTTTTTGAGCTACGGTGTTAAACTTTTGATTCGCTTTTGATGAACAGCCTATTTCAGTTTAATTGTTGTTTTCAATAAATTGCTTACTCCATTTTTTTTTTTTTTTGTCTCACTCCCATTTATTCTTTTTGCATTTTGCAGCTCTACTTAGAACCGTCTAAAGATCCAACAGTGCAAAATGTAAATTCTTGCAATTTTTCAACTGATCTTAACATTTTGATCAGGGGTGTATTTCTAGTAACCCTGCAAAGCAGATGGGCACGTTTCTGTGTTTCTCACTGGCGAATCCATCTTGCAAAGCTCCTGTCTGAACCGTTTGGGCCCGGTTAGAAAGTGACAGGACCAATCAGCATTGAGGGGCAGTACTTTCAGGCACGGTCGGAGTCGGGATGTAAGCGGGCAGCAACAAGAGGCCGGTGCAATTATGGTGAAAGTGATCATCATGGATGCTGCTAAAGCGCCAGTTTTATCCGAACTTGATGACATTTCTTTGTTAAAAGATGAACAAAGAAGAGCAGCGAGTTGCTTTCTTTTCAAAAAAACGACAAAAGTCGTGTACTGACATGTCTACTGTTGCCATGGTTCGTGCTATTCCTTGGTAGCTGCGCAAGCGCACCTCTGTTACAGCTATGTCCCGTGTTTTGTTGCTCTGATTGGCATGTAAAGATGTGACAGAACGTTCATCCAATCACACTCCGAGTTTTTTTCAAAGCCTCTGCCCTTTCCCAAATGCTTGGTATTTAAGGTTTTCCAGATGGATGCGTGAAAAAAATCCATCTGGCGTGTCAGGTTACATATCTAGCCAATCTCATTCATCTAAGTCAAATGACGTAATTGCAGCTATTTTAGGGAACTCTTGTCTTGCTCACAGACAGTCCATTTCCCCTTTCAAGTAAAATATCATGAATGTGCAAAGATTCATGATTTTTTGGATTTGTTAGGCTTCAAATTTGCAAAATTTCATGGAAAGAAAAGTCCAATGATCTCAGTAGGGTCCTCCACAGGTTTAGAGCACAGGCCCTGTTTAAGGATCATTTGACATGTGAATGCACGTTTGTCATTGGTGTAACCTTTGTTTGCCATGGTCCCTTGTTTGTCATTGAAGGTTAAATTAATAAAGTTTATTATTATTGTGGTTTTTTAGTGGAGGTCCAGATTGATCTGCTTTGAAAAAGCACACCAGAAGTGTTACCGTTAATAATTTTCATGTCTTTATCATTTGACTGAATTTTGGTTTCACAGTAAAGTAGGAACAGCCTGTCCTCTGAATCCTTACATCATCCCCCCTAGCAGCGCTGTTCACACCAGCAGTGTGAAAGCTCTGAGCTGCTAACATGCACGTCAAAACAAAAATAAAGCTGTCCTGCAGCTGTTACATGCTGCTCATGCAGGCATTATAAAATAAGGGAAATGAAACAAGATTTTTTTTTAGCAGTATTTATTTCATATCCCTGAAATGGAATAGAGAAAAATATGAGCCAAGCATTTTCAGAAATACTTCCCTGAGATTAAGAAGGCCAAACATTTCAGTATGCAACACATGAAATGATAGAAACTGTTCATCTTTAGTTTGTAACTTATGTTAATGGTTGAGTTGCTGTATCTTTTAATTGTTTTTGACCTTTCAGACAATAAATTAGGCATGGAGGGATACAGAAGGAATGGGGAATGGAAAGATATGATGTTTGCCTCTGGGCTGCAGAGGAGAGAGGACAGACACTGACATCATGAATCAGACAGACGGAGAAAGACGGGGTTTACTGAGAGGCTAGAGAGAAAGTGAGAGATGAGTAAAGGGATTAAGGAATAGGAGACGGATGAATCCTGGAGGAGAATTTATTTTCAATTTAATCTCTCAGAACTACAGTAATATATATTTTTCTTGCATTACAGCTCCAGTAAATAAGAAGATGGGCTAAATGTCTCCTGATAGCATCAGATAAGAATGAGAAAGTCTGAGAGTGAGGTGTGACTTAGCCTACCTGGTTACTATCCAACAGCAATCCTGGGTTGACTCCAGCCATTAGTGCATGTTCTCTTCCCTTCTTTCTTTCCTGCAAAAACTTGCATGGTAAAAAATAACCCCAAAAAGGTCAATAGCAAAACATCCGTGAAACACAATGAACATACACTGTAAAAATTATCAAGCTGTTTCAGCTTAAAATCTTAAGTTCAATTGCTGCCCTAAAAAAACTGAGTAAACTTAAAGAAAAGCTTTATTCCAACACTGTACGTTAAGTTATAAAAGTTGCTTAGTTAATGATCATTTATTGTTTGAACTTAATACTTTGAGTTGAAACAACTAACTTTGTTACGTCATCCATTCAAGAAAACTTTCTTTTTCTTGTCAAAGAAACTTATTATGTACCAACTAAAAGGGTTGTAACTCAGTCACTGCTCATTGACAGCTGAGAGAAATCATCCTGTATGGTTTAAAAATCCCTGCTGCTGGACTCGATATTTTATCAATTAATTAATTTAACGTTCAAGATTTTTTTTTACATGAGAATAAACATCAACCCAGACTGAAACAGACTACAGAATTCACATCACCATGTTTCCACAGATGTGATAATAAGAACTAGAAAAGCACTCGGAGAGCGCAGACCTCTGCCATTAGCCCTATCTCCCTGTAGTAAAGAATCCTTTAAAAAATCTTCAGAATGACCCAAACTTTGTGATGGGAGTAAATTCAGTCATATTAATTTTCATATTCTGACATCACCAGGCAGCCTCCACTACCATTAGCTGTGCTTTTTCTCCCATGGCTTCTGCCACATGTCTACCTCCACGGTGTTTGTCATTCCCGATCTCCGTTTTGAACCCCCCCAATTCCTGGATCCAGACAGTGAGCCAGATCACTCCAAAAATCTAATCAGTCCTTCCTAACACCATTTCTGACATTTCATGAAAATCCATCCATGAATTTTTGAGTTATATTGCTAACAAACAAACTAACTACCAAACCCTCCTGATCACATAACCTCCTTGGCAGAGGTAATAAGCACAGCAGTAAAGATAAATTTATTTGATGGAGAGGATGAGAGAGAGGACGATGTGTACCTCTCTGAGGTAGTATTCTGACCAGTAGAGGTGGGCAGTAAACCGGTATTAATGCCGTCACTGGTAAAATTTCTGTCACGGAAGGCGTTTTTGCAACACCATCATCACTGGTTTAAATGCCTACTTCGTGCTGCCATGTATGCGTGAGGCATATTGGATTGAAAAACATCATCTCTTTTAATTTTGTATTACTGCAATGTATCGTTATCGTCAAAAACAAGAAAAAGACCACGATTATGATTTGTAGGCCATACCACCCAGGCCTACTGACCATGCAATACACTGATTGGACATAAGTCATGCATATGTTAAATAACCCAACTAACATAACTAACATAACCCCGACTATTAAGTCATACACTCCCCGAAACACACACAAGGATTTATGGTTTTTCATTCAAAAAATAGCATAGTCTTACATCACAAATGCTGATGACATTTGATGGATCTTCGCCTGATATGTAGTGTGGCAAGCCAAGCAGAGCAGCAGTCCTCCTCTCATTTGTGTTCTCCAATACACAGAAACATGCAATAAAAATGAAAATATTACAGCAAACGTGACAATTTTAATCTAATTTTCTATTCATTCACACTCTTTCACAAGGCAGTCCAAAATGTCTTTCAGTGACTGCTTCTTCCCACACCTGGTTGTTGCTTTGTAGACCTCCAGCAGTCTTGGAACCAGGCAATGAAGTCCACTGAGAAAAGATTCCAGGCCTGCAGTGACGATTCTCTTGAATTCTGCCCTAATCTGAGGAGGCAGACAAAAATTACTCGTCAGCATATATCTCAATAGGGCACCATACAGTGTCTGACTTAAGATGATTTAATCTCTTTAAGGACTTAATGCACAGTTTTATGATTACCTGTCTCTCATGGAACATAGCTGGCCATCAAGAGATGACTTCTTTGATGAGTGGTTGATCTCCAACGATCTCTTTTCTGCTCTGGGAAAACGTTGCAACCATCAGATCCTCCACCAGCTGGTGATCAGGGTCTCTTTGAGTATTCAGCCTCCATTATCATGCGCGTCTCCATTTTTTTTAGGACTATCTCCTTCATGTGGATCAGGACAGAATTTCACCTCACCCTTCTTTGACTTCTTGACACACTGTCCCTTCGAAAGCCCTCCTTTTTGTTTGTTTGTGATCACTTCAGGGCAACCTGCTGCACTTAACCTTTGACAGTAGTTTCCAAGCTTAAATTTCAGGCTGTGAAACCATGAATACCATCCCCTTTCAGATCCTGGGTCTTGCAGACAGGGATGCCTGTCCACCAGTGCTTTGGCTACATTCTCATAGTGATTCCTCTCTGGATAAGTGCTGATCTTTGACATACTGTCTGCAAGCGTGTCTAGGATATCAGTCTTTAAACCTTTAGTAATCACCATCAAATATCCATCCTTAGTGTATCTACAGTTTGCTTCTTTCAGTTGTAGCTCCACATCAGGCGAGACCTGTGGAACTGGGAAGGAGACAGGCCATTCAGAATCCACACTACTGAGAGAGGGGAGGCTGCCTGTGTCAGGTGTAGAATCTGGGGCTTCATCAGCTGTGAACCGTACTTTTAAAGTTGCCCGCTCTACAGGAAGGTCTTGGATGTCTGTTAGGTTGCACAGCTGATTAATGAAATCTGGATCCTCAAACTGCAAAAGTAATCCCCCCTCTTAGAAAAAGTTTGGTTCATAAATCCTGGTACAGCTCTTCAACATTTGAGGGTGGATCTTCAACCGAGACACGTCTGATTTCATTTCCAGTACTGTGACACACGCAGAAGTATTGTAGACTACTTTTACCTGAAAATTAAGAAAAATGTACACTTTATAAATATTCAGTGTAAATTCGTATGAGTATCTTCATGTACACTATATTGCCAAAAGTATTCACTCACCCATCCAAATAATTAAAACCAGGTATTCCAATCACTTCCATGGCCACAGGTGTATAAAATCAAGCACTCAGGCATGCAGACTGTTTCTACAAACATTTGTGAAAGAATGGCTCGCTCTCAGGAGCTCAGTGAATTCCAGCGTGGTACTGTGATAGGATGCCATCTGTGCAACAAGTCCAGTGGTGAAATTTCTTCACTCCTAAATATTCCACAGTCAACTGTCAGTGGTATTATAACAAAGTGGAAGCGATTGGGAACAACAGCAACTCAGCCATGAGCCACGTAATATGACGGAGTGGAGTCAGTGGATGCTAGGGAGCGTAGTGCGCAGAGGTCACCAACTTTCTGCAGAGTCAATCACTACAGACAAGACAAGAACAGTGCATAGATTTTGGACAATTCCATGCTCCCAACTTTGTGGGAACAGTTTGGGGATGGCTCCTTCCTGTTCCAACATGACTGTGCACCAGTGCACAAAGCAAGGTCCATAAAGGCATGGATGAGAGAGTTTGGTGTGGATGATCTTGACTGGCCTGCACAAAGTTCTGACCTCAACCTGATAGAACACCTTTGCAATGAAATAGAGCAGAGACTGAGAGCCAGGCCTTCTCATCCAACATCAGTGTGTGACCTCATAAATGCGCTTCTGGAAGAATGGTCAAAAATTCCCCAAAACACACTCCTAAACCTTGTGGAAAGCCTTCCCAGAAGAGCTGAAGCTGTTATAGCTGCAAAGGGTGGACCGATGTCATATTAAACCTGATGGATTAAGAATGAAATGTCACTTAAGTTCATATGTGAGTCATGGCAGATGAAAGAATACTTTTGGCAATATAGTGTATGTAACCATTAAAGAGAGTGCCCTTTTTATGTTGGTGGATAAAATGTCCTCTAATTAAACAGAAGTAACCTTACATTTATTGCAAGGCCACAGTTACAGTTAACTGTAAGAGAAAAATTCATCTGTTTTTATGTGCTTTTTAGATGCTTCTCAGGCATTTGATCGTGTAAATCATGGGAAACTATTTAAAAAATGGAGTCAAGCCAGTGTCCCTAAATATTTAGTCAGAATCCTGTCTTATTGGTATGCTCATCAGAACATGCTAGTTAAGTGGGACAACTGTGTCTGATCCTTTTCAGGTTAATAATGGAGTCAGACAGCGGAGCGTTTTATGTCCTATTTTGTTAAATTTTATATGAATTACCTCTTAAATTAATTCAGCTCATAGAACTGGCTGTATGGTTGGCAGTACAGTGGTAAACCACCTATGTACGCCGATGATTGTGTGATTCTTAGCCCGAGCTCAGCTGGTCTTCAGCAGCTCCTTAATGTGTGTTCTGTGTATGGGGAACAACATGACGTAAAGTACAATGATGCAAAAAGTGTGATTATGATCTGTAGAACCAAGGAAGATAAACATGGCTTTTTCTTATTTTAAACTGGCAGGTAATACTCTGAATATCTGCAGTGAAGTAAAATACCTTGGTCACGTGATCACAGATCAGCTGACAGATGACGAAGATATTTATCGTCAGTGTCACATGTTGTATGTACAAGCTAATGTATTGTCACGTAAATTTGGTTGCTGCACTGATGGAGTGAAACTGACTCTGTTCAAAGCATTTCGCACACCTCTGTATACTGCACATCTGTGGACGAAGTATAAAAAAGCGAGCCTTCAGAGACTGCAAGTGGCTTATAATGATGTGCTGAGAACATTGTTAAAAATGCCTAGAAGGACCAGTGCCAGTGAAATGTGTGTGACTGCCAGTGTAAACACTCTGCAAGCTGTACTGAGAAATTTAGTGATAAATGATTCTGAAATGTAATTGTTCTACTACTGGCGAACATTGCATACAGTGTCACATGCTGCGCATCTCAGCCTTGGAAGCACTGGTCTAAGTGCCTTGTAAAAATTGGCTGCTAGATTTTATTTTATTTTTTTTATGTTTTTAATTGTGTTTTTTTTAATCCTCTGTTATGTGTTCATTTTTATGGACCCTGAGTCTGAAATAAAATATATCTATCTAATTCATCAATGTAACTTAAATTGTGTAATTTTGTTGCCTCTGCTCTTTTGAACAGAATAGATAAGAGCATGCTGTTAATTGATTAAGGATGACCTTTGTGGCTAACTAAACACAAACTATGACTGCTGTGGAGTGATCTCACTCTCAAAGATAGGTATCAGTATGGACATCAAAAGCTTGATCAGGGCATCCTTATATTTACGTGTCTTATACAAATGCTTCAATTTTATGTATACAGCCAAGAATCTGTTTCCTTCAGAGCACTGAAAAACATTACATAAGGTCTAAATCTATTTCCCTTATTGTTCCTTTCCCTGATTTTGCTGCTCAGACTGCAAGTCTTCAATTTGTGCACAGCCTTATAAACAGTGAACAAGCACAGTAGCTTTTTTAGGAGGCTGACATTTCTTGTAATGTTAATTGTTGTTCAACCAAAGTCACAGTTGGCTTCCTCAGTAAATAACTTTGTTTCAGTGCAGTAATGAGCTACAGGATAAAGTAATAACCATTAAACACTTGGCAGGTTGTCTTCCTTGGCAAAAGTTGCAATGAATTTTCTCTTTTATGCTTACATTTATTTATTATTTATATTCGCAGCATCTGTGCTTCAACTTCTCACTTTAATGCTCTGGTAGGTTGAAAAGATCTACATGGTGCATCAGAGATTGTGAGCTTTATGTCTTCAGGGCCTATGGAATGGAGTGAACTGAAAAAGCAGCCGACTTTTTTTTGTCAAGCCCCCACAAATTTTTGACAATCATTTCTCAAGTCTGCTGAGTTTTCCCAGAATGCCTTTGGACATGTAACACATTTGCATAAAGAATGCAAATGTGTTACACGTTCCTGTGTGGAGGAACAGTGTGGCAAATGGCAGAACAGTAGAGGGTTGTTAAAGTTGACTTTAAAATCCAAAACATCAGTTTCAACTATGTTTTTCTGAGTTAAGGCAGCCTTACACTAAACGACTTTTCCTCTGATTTCAAAGTCATGTATAAAATTCTAAAGTTGGAGTACATCATGGGAGTCTTGCTAAAGTCGCAGCTTGCTCCCGTTGTCTCAGTCGTTAGGTGTAAGCTGGTCATAAGACTCGATTTTAGCAGTTTTTAATGCAGTCTTTCTTCTGTTGTAGCGTTATGATGATATCAAACGTGTTTGATATTGTCATAAGTCTTAAGTCTGTTCATATGCGAATTGTGTTTCTCAGTGACATGACCGTCATCCACGACCAATGAGAGCTGGTGTTGTGTGTAAGCCGTTAGTTCACCTCATTCTTCAAAATATGAACATGTAGTGTAGATCAATCTAGAGCCGCTAAATGTCCACTCAGAACTCAAGAGACTGAAAAACTTTCCTGCCCAGAGCTGCAGTCAGATCTCTGCACCTGTGTGTTTGTGCGCCTTGTCTGTCAGTTCATTCCAGGCTGACATGACGGGTATGGTTAACCTCCACTGGGATTTTCAAAGTAAAATCCTGATCAATATGTCTCTGTGGTGAGACGACTCGTGTGTTCATACAGTACTTTTATGTAGAAGTGTTCCCAGGTTTGTTCCTTGGTTGTTGCAGTAACATGCAGAGTTGCTTCAGTGTTTAACTTTACTTTCATTTCAACTCGATGTAAACGATTTAAAAACATTGCATTTTTAGAGGTATTAACTAAAATGTGATCTCCATTGTATATTGTATATACACCCTATATTTTATAGGGTGTGCAAGACTTAAGTTTCAGTTTGGCTGTTACGTAAACAGGATAACATTAAGGCATGCATCTAAAGTAATTTACATGGGGCATTTAAGTATGGAATATATTCACATTTTCTTAACACCCTCTCAGTGTGATCCAACATGCCAATGTGTCGCAACTCAAAAAGCAGATACTTCACATACCTTGTTACTTCTTTGCAGTGGTTTATGTCCTCTGGACTGGCCCCTAACAGATTGACATAGATACATCGTCCTTCTTTCAGGTATAAAATCTGTGACATTGCAAGTACATTTTTAGCTCAACCTTCATTTGCAAAATGCTTTTTGTTGCATTGATATTCATCTGAAATCCGTACTTAGTTAGCCTCCAGTGCCTGTTGTGGCTCCAGCTGCCACTTAATGGTCACCCAGTTTCAGCTAAAAGGAAAGAAGTAGGCTATATTTTATTAAACATACCTTTAACTTTTAACATATAACTTTATCAGAGGGCAAAACTGGCATACTCACCCTTCTGTGTATGCTTTTTGACCCCCAGCCACACCACACTCATTATGAGAGAGTCTATAATTAACATATTCGTACTCCTCCCCACAAATGACAGAAATGCATCAACCGTCTATGTGCAATAAAGACCAACAGTTCAAAGTTAACAGAAATCTTGATGAGTTACAAAAACAGATGAATTAATTTTTAAAAAAGCACCTCGTTGTCGAGTTCCTGGTCAGGGGCCAGACTTTTTAAACTGTCCGACCTTATTTTGTAAGGCCCAACTTTTGCCCATAGAGCCTCTTGATGAAGGCCGGACTATACCTCTCTGATCACTGCCAAAAGAAAGAAACAATTAAACTATTTCCATCAATGCAGTATGCAACAAGTGTAAAACTTCACTCACAACTTTCTGCATTTTTGGAACTTTCTCTCCCTCCACTGGCCAATGCAGCGGGAGATGCCACAGGAGGGAGGGGTGAGGAGGGGTCCATATTGGGGCCAGCCAGAGGAGAGTAGGCAGCCAGGGAGGAGGGTCAAGCCAGAGGAGAGGGGGCAGCCAGGGAGAGGGGGCAGCCAGGGAGGAGGGGGAAGCCAGAGGAGAGGGATCCAGTTTTTGAAGCTTTCTTGGGATCCTCTCCTCTTGCTGGACATAATGGATTAAATGGATAATGTTGATTTTTGGCAAGATTTGACCATTTTCACTCAAGAGGGACACACTTTCCCCCTCCAAATGGAGAATTTTAAACGGCCCCAGCATATCCCTCCCAAGTTTCCCCCCTTTCCGTTCTTCTGGTGAATGTACAGGTCACGACTTATCCACGAGAGCGTTTTGGAGTTGTTGGATTGTGTATTTGATGAGTTTGATGAGGGAAAGCAAAAGAATTCCTGCTAACATAGTGTTAGCTGTGCAGCTGGTGTATCGGTCCCCCCAGATCTAGAAACAGCTTGCACCGACAACTAATGGAAAAAAACCCATTACTAAGACTATAGGAATTATGGCAATGGGCGAATTTGCCAAAATGTTGAAGTATCCCTTTAAGCTCCTCTGTGGAGCATGAATGAAAGCAAGCTTAATTATAAAGCAAGTCATGATTCTTCAAGAAATAGATAAATGAAGTGAAAGACAACATTATGAATCCATTGACAGTGCCAACTTACCCACTTGCGGATATCTTCCTCCATTCCTGGCCAGTAATACCGAGTGATGATGGCACTATGGCTCTTTTCCCCCCTAAAGTGGCCACCTAGGTGGCTGGTATGAAATTCATCAAAGATGGAGCTGGCCTCCTCTGCAGGCATGACCACCTTTGCCATGTGGTCTGGGTGTTTTTTCTTCCTTCTGCATATATAGTAGAGCTCTTCATCTGGTGTTTCAGTATCATGTTAGACATTTGACTTAAATTAACATAACAGTCTCCCTGTTTCTATAAGCTGTGTTGCTTTAACTCTTACCTTTGATCCAGAAGGTTTCTGCACGCCTTTTTATGATGAGTTTCTCCTTTGATGTACTCTTATCTGGAAATGTCTTGAGTTTGTAATTAACAACTTGCTTTGCAGTTGTCGGGTCCATTGCCCTTTTTTGTGAATTTACCTATCTATCAACTATATAGCTACAGCTATACACACCTTACACACCAAAAGAAAATATATATAACTACAAACAATATGCACTCACTTTTAAGGTAACTCACTCACTCTGTCAGTCACTCACTAAGTCTTACCTGTGTTTTTGTTTGTTTGTTTGTTTGTTAGTTTGTTTCTTCTCTAACTCTCGCTCTGTTCGCCTTCTGATAAACCCACAAAGAATTCCATGTGCTCTGACCTTATATAGCATACCTGTAATCTCTACACCTGTGTCAACATGGCTTGTGGCTTCCTTGATTGTACACTCTACATGGGTAATGTGTGACTGGAAAACATGTTGAAAATAAGAATGAAGTAAAATATATTCTTTTTCAGGTTGAGTGCACAGGCTGCATGTGGTGGTACCACAACACTCGTGTTAATAATCTCTCTGTTAAGGTGGACTACTTTTGTGGAGTGTGCATTTAAGCTACATTTGGACAATAAACTCTTTGACCAATTATTTGGTTGTCTTGTTTAAGTCCTTGATCATTGAACCTCTCCCCTTAAAAACACAGGACCAAACCCGCGGGCGCTTCGGTGCGCAGCGCACTCGTCCTATGTGGAAATCGCGGGTTACAGTGCAGGGCTCTTCCTGAGTCAGTGTGAGTCTTTGGTTCATGTCACTTGAAGTTACACATTTATTGCTGAAACTCAAGTGCAACAAAACTTGTAAATGCAACACACAATATGTAGTTTACTTTACTGAGGTTTAAAAGTGATTTTATCTTATTTTTAAGGCACTTGGTTTGCATGTTTTTAAAGTAAATTTTACTGACTTGGTTTTACATTGACAAGTTGACATTGAAGAAGAAAAAATAACATATATACACAGTTCTTAACATATTTTCAGTATCAGAATGTTTTGACTTGTCTAACCAGAAGTAACAGTGGTTTCTAAAAATATGGCTCTCTGATTGGTGGGTCAGCAGGCCAATCAGAGAGCCAACAATGGGCCAGTTGAGTCAAAGGCTGATAAAGTGGGATCAGCTGGAGATGGGGCTGCTGTATCTCCTCTTCTGCCCGATGGACATGACTGAAATGAAAGAATTAAAGAAAGGCAGGCTGTAGCCCTCCCAGCCAGAACAAGTCATGTGTCAGCAAATCTCCTGCTATCTCCCCAATTACCTCCCTCTGAGAGCTCAGAGGGGAATACATCCCACACACAACACCTTAACAGCTTTTATTCTCTGTTCTACAGGATGTAGCTGATCTGCTGAGGAAAAAAAACAAGATGCAATTATAAAAGTTTTTTTTTCCACTCCTATCACCAAGGAAAGGCAAAGGGTGAACTGAGGTAAACCTTGTACAGCATGCTGAGCCGTCATGTGCATTAACTTGGATTATTTTTTATCTTTTTTTCACAGAGGCTAATGACTTGAGTGAAACTCATTAAAACCCTAGAGAGGCGGTATCTAGAGTGCAGGGTTATCATGCTTTTACTAAATGACAAGTTCTTTGTTCAAACAACACTTTCATTCTAGCCCCTTATTAAGAAGTGTTACCTCTAAAAATGTGCCCTGAATCTCATTTCTATGTTATTATCACTGCCAACTGATACACACATCCCACAGACACATTTGCCCTCTTAGGAGTCTATGTTTACTAAAAATATAGAGTTCAAAATGGGGCGAAACAGGACAAAAAAGTGGAAAAAAAATGCAAATAGCGAAAAGCAGGACAACAAAGGAAAACCTGGTGAAAAGGGGCAAATGAAGTGGAAAACTTGGGCTTAAAAAGCTGTAAAAATAGATTAAAAGTGGTAAAAATGGAGGAAAATTGCAAATAAGGGCAATGGAAATAAACAAAAAATAAAGGTTGACAATTTGAGCCAACTGTACAAGAGTGGGAAATAAACTGATCAACTTGTAATGGATAATTTCTGAGGTTAAAGTTGACTTTTTTTTAAGGTTTTCTGGAGGAAAAAATATTTCAAATTTAGACATAAAAGAGCCACATGTGGCTCAAGAGCCACACATTGACTATCACTGCCATAAATTAAGAAATTGATGGATAAAAATCTATTTTACCATTCTCTAGTGTTCAATGCAGCTCTTGAAGATGATTCCAGACACGGAGAAGATGGGCATGACTTCATCTGGCTCTCTTAGACCCCCGCTGTGAATGCCAGATGGGATACATCGTCCTTTCGACCTGCACTCCTGGTGGGAATTGTGCCTTGGCCCAGAGCAGATGAAGTGTCCCTACTGCTACATCAACCCTCTTGAAGAGAAAAGGTAGTGGGTGAAGTATTCTACTGAGGAACAGTTCCCTCTAGCAGAGACCTGAGTGAAGCTATTCCTTTATCCAACAACAAACCCCTTCTATTGGTTCTCCACAACAGTCTCATCCTGCACCTCCCTTCCAGGATGATGAGGACTTACAAAGTGCTTGTGGCATTTATGCCTGCATCATGATGTCTGCCATTACAACGCTGTCTGCTATCGTAGCTGCCCAAATGTCTGAAGATCACAGAAAGTAGCGCTCTACAGAAATCTCACTGTTGTCGCCAGCACAGCCTCTGCCTGCCCTAGAGGAAAGGCCAGCATTATACTTCAGCACAGGCCATTCTGTCCTGGAATCAACCTGTTCCAGACTTGTGTCCTGAGTCCTGAAATCTGAAAGTCTTAGTAGATACCTGTGCCCCCATCACCAAGGTCAAGGGCTGCACAGAGAGCACTTAAACACATGTACATCTGAGGAGTGATGAGATGATATCTTAACCCCCCTTAGTTGGAGCCTGCAGGTGGGCTGAAGCAAAAGACCAGAATTCTTGCAGTTTAAATTGACTGCCAATTTGCTAGGATGTGTTTGCCAAGAGATAGTGAAGAAAGTGTTTCCCTTTCATCTGCTGCATAATGTTATACTTTGCATGCATCAAAGCTATGGATATTAACGTCTCCAGGTAGATCTTTTCCATTCCACTGTTACTTCATGGTCAGTATAGTTTGGCTTTTTTCTTTTTACAATAATTAAATACAAAAAAAAAACATCTCTATAATGTCAAAGTGAAAAACATTCCTACAAAGTACTGTCAATAACACAAAAGAAGTGACTGCAAAATTATTCACCCCCCTTAAAGTGGCTGACCTAATTCAACAATGTCAAGCCAGTTGGTGCTCGTAGTCTCACAATGAGTGAAATGGGGATCACCTTTGGTTAGTAAATGTGCCTCGAGTGATTGTAGTAAAAAGACACCTGTGTCACTGGTTAATCAGTATTCCTGGCTACGATTACACCATGAAGACAAAAGAACACTCCAAGCAACTCAGAGAAAAGGTTATTGAAAAGTGCAAGTCAGAGGATGGATACAAAAAAATTCCAAGGCGCTGAACATCCCCCCGAGTTCAGTTAAATCCATCAACAAGAAATGGAAGGAATATGACAAATGTATAAATCTGCCTAGATCAGGCCGTCCTCACAGTCTGGGTGATTGTGCAAGAAGGAGACGTGAGAGAGGCCACCAAGAACCCTATGACTACTCTGAATGAGTTATCAGCTTCAGCAGCTGAGATGGGAGAGACTCTGCAGACAACAACTGATGCCTGGGTTCTTCACAAGTCAAAGTTTTATGGGAGGGTGGCAAAGAGAAAACCACTGTTGAATAAAACTCAGATTAATCAGACTGGAGTTTACCAAAAGGCATGTGGGAGACTCAGTGGTCAGGAAGAAGAAATGTTATTTGGTCTGATGAGACTGATGATGGTGCGTTTTGGGCATGGGCACCAAACACTGCATAACACCATGAACACACCATCCCCACTGTGAAGCACGGTGGTGGCAGCATCATGCTGTGGAGATACTTCCTCCCTGGAAGGCTTGTAAAGGTAGAAAGTAATGAATGCAGCAAAATATAGAAAAATCCTGGCAGACAATTGTATTCAGTCTGCAAGAGAACTACAGCTTGGAAGCAACCTGAGAGTTTGAGCAGTTTTGCAAAGAAGAATGAAGTTAAATTGTAGAGTCCAGATATAAAGACATGAGTACTGGCCTGACTGAGACGTATCCATGCATGCCTTGGTTCTGTGATTGCAGCCAAAGGTGCATCTACCATCATGAAGACATCAAAGAGGCACTGTATAACAAAATTACTTTAGTTTATATCATGAAGATGATTTATCTGTTTTTTACATTTTTTAGTAAATTTCTGATGTGGATGATTTGACATTGGCTCTTGGAAAAATAAAATGCTTTAAGAAGCGTGTCAAAGCACAAGGGTGTCATTTTTAGAATCAAGCATGAATCTTTGCAGCATATATTCCCACACAACCCAAAAAATGTAAAAATAAAGGTTTATGTAACTATTGTATGTGCACTCACACTTGAATGTATTGTTCTCTTGAATCATAATCCACTTGGAAATGTGCACACGTTTGATCATCAGCCTCTTATTCTGTCTTCCAGACACCCACATTAAAGCAAAAATAAAAGGACCTTGTAAATGTTTTATGCAAAAGAGCTGACTAATCCTGATAATTGATGGCAATGTCAGGAGTAAGACAAAGTAAATGAACTCTCTGACCTAGTTTTTGGAACACAGTAACATCAGTTTAGATCTGTTTTGTGCAACTGAATACCAAGAGGTAATCCTTAATGCTTTGTGTGGACACACCTCAGTGTGTACTGATAATGATTTGCCGTCTGTTATCTTGGGCTGTAGATGGAATCAATCAATCCATCAATCATTGCTTGTAGCACCAATCCATAACATAACTCAAGACACTTTACAAAGAGGGCAGGTCTAGACCCTCCTCTCTGATGTGGCCTACTATAGTAGACAAATGTTAATCATCAATATTATAATAAAGACTTTACCCTATTAAAAGAAGACAAGCATTAATTTATTATAGCACTGAAGTCGTATTGCTCTTGTATTCAATGAAACTGTTTTGGTATCACCATGAGCACAGCACTAGCAGTATTTAGCCCTGTTACAGTGGCGACCTAAACCTTCCCTTTAACAGGCAGGTCTGGGCTTATGTTAAACAGCTCTCTGCTGAAGTCACACAAGAATCCACACAAATCTGGAAGTGGTCTGGGATACTTTCAACCAGACTGGATTGACATTATATAGACATAATGAGTACTGGCATACATTAAACAGCCCCCAGCCCATGCTACGCGATGAGGAAACCCTCAGTTTAAAAAAATTACATCAGACGAGGCCTTATAAACACAAATGGACTTTGTAAATGCACTATAGTGTTTGAGTACGGTTTATACACCACAGGTCACATTTACCCTTTCACTCATACATACACAGATGGCGAAGGCTCCTAAGTAGAGTGGCCATCAGTATTAGCTAATCCCTTTCCCTCACGCCAATGATGGAGCAGTGGGAGCATTGGGTTTGGTGTCTTGCCCAAAGACACATCAACATGTGACTGCAGGAGCTGAGGTTAGACCTCCCAATCTTCCATTTGAGAACTCTATCAACTGAGCCACAGCTGCCTCACAAGGGAGACAAGCAGTAACAAGGAGTGAGGGGGTGAGGAAGACCCCAGAGTAGAGTCCAGAATCTGAGGAACAAAATCAGCTGACTCATCTTCAAAATTAAGCACAGAGAAATGCTGTAAATTGGAGCATTTTCATAAGGTCAACATCAACCATACTTGTAGATAGTATATCTATCAACATATGAGAATAAAACTGCCAAAATTATTCAAAAACTTTCCCCATCTGCAGTCTGGTAAGTTCTCTCTGCCAGAGTTTACTGCTAAAAAAATGATTCTGTGTTTTAACTTCATCTCTTTTCTCAGAACTAGTAAAGCGAAGGAGAAGTCACGTGTTTCTGCAGCTAACAGCTCCTCAGTATCTCCTGCTTTATCTGAGCCACTGGGAACCCTTTACTTTCACTGCTTTCATGTAGATACCAGTATTCACAGTGGCCCAGTGCTACTTTTTGCCTGTCACTTTTTTTTTCTCTGAGGTTTAAAGTAATATTTCACTTTGCTGAAACATTTTCCCTTCTCCGAATGCCTTTCTATCCCAGATGGAGGACTGAACAAGCGTAGAGGGAAATCACTGCGATATTGCCATCTTAATATGAGAATTTAAGAAGCTGACATTTACCTGTGTTCCTTCAGCTGAGCAAAGTAGGAGTTGGAACTGACAAGAAATTAATAGAAAGAAAACAAGTGGAGCTGGCTGTCTGTTAGGGTTTCCACCCCATGTTTTATCCAAAAACTTTTATTCTCATCTCATTTTTGTTTTGACACTAGCTGTTTGGAGTCTGCCTCAGAATTTCTACTTAGACTTAACTATGCAGGGCCGCTTCTAGACAACATAAGGCCCTAAGCAGAGACTGTTGTGAGGCCCCCCTATACTGCATGAAGCTTTACAGTCCTGGCTCAGATATACTCACTTTACAATACTCCTACATATTAGTCTAAAAATAACTAATAGTCCATTCAACAACAAATAAAGTTTTTCTGTTCTCTAATTTAATCTGTGATGAATACATAAAAAGAGAAACTATTCTGAGTTGAAAAACACTAGTTACCAAGGATAACCTTTACATTATATATAATGTAAAGGTTATCCTTGTTCCTACATCTGCAAATCTGTATCTTAAAGGTCACATATTATGCATGATACACTTTCTCAGGCTTTCTAGCAAAAATATGTGCCCTTGGCCTGTCCACAATTCCCCCAAATATCAGAAACCTATCCCTTCAGAAAATGTATGATGAAACAAGCCGTTCTCAGATTTTCCCCTCATGTCATGTGGGGCATTAGCCCCGCCCCCAGGTTCGATTGGCCCTACCAGCTTGGAAGAAAGTTCCATCCTTCTCCCCTGATCCTCCTCTCAGCAGCCTCATCCAGCCAAATTCAAATCAAATTCAAATTCAAATCCATAAAGCCACTTTTGTTTCCTGAGAGGGGTGGAGTTAGACAGCTCAATAACTCATTGAGTGCCTTTTTATAAAATGGTAAGTGGCTTGTGCCAGCATTTTTGGCCATTTTTAGTAATCTTTCAAGACCCACAGAATATTTTGTACTATGACTCTGAAAACACCAAATAGCTCAAATGAAAGAATGAACTCATCATGGAAAAAAAAAGTTTGTTTGCAGCTTGTTCCATTCTTGATTTATCTGAAGTTGAATAGAGGCTAGTTTCGTCAAAAAGACCACTTGTTTTCTAGAAAGCTGAGAAAAATGCATTTTTGTGAAAGAGAGTCTGTCAAGCAAAACAGTGATTTGAATGTTATAATTTTGCCTTCAATGACATAAAAGACATCTGAAAATTGTATTACAAATGTTATTTTATCGTAAAATAATAATGCTTCCAGTCACTGTCATTCGCTCTTTGGAACTGGACGGCCTCCACGGGACCCTCCTATACGCCCACGTCCTCTCCTGCTTGCGTGTCCCCTGGCACTACCTGTAAATTATAGAAGTAATATAATATAAAATATGTTTTATATATATAATATATAATCTAGAATATAGAATTTTTTTGTTCTTACCTTTTTTCTGCCAACAGATGGTGTTGTAGAACTGCATGGGGCTTGCTCTTCTCTCAAGTCTGCTTCTCAAATCACATGAGTGAACGCATGAGTGATGGTTTCCTCCCATAAATTTGGCTGAATAATCAGTGGGTTTCTAACTTACCTCCATCGCTCTGGGATGGAGAACAAGATCTGCTCCGCTCACTCGGCAGCCATTCCTCAGAGTCTGGGTTGGAAAAGTTTGTCTCTTAAGTGTAGTCGCTGTATGTATCCAGCTGGTGAGCGGCTGCCTTTTTCCTCCGCCGCACGGGGGAGACCTCGCGGCATTCTTTAGCCTCTTGGCTGGTATAGGCAGATGAATGACCGCGCTGATCCCTGGATTCGCTGTCGTTAAGTTCAGTGTCAGTTTAAGTGAGTAAGCGATTTCTCAGTCAAAAGTTTAAAGTTTCTTCCAGCATCTATTTTTGAACTTTTAGCTTAGATTACCTCCGATCACTCTGCTCTTTGACCCCAGGGTCGCCACCTCTTATCTCTGTAGCTTTGATCTACCGTCTCTTCTGTGTTCCAACCATAGACATCCAACTACGTATCCCAGAAGCCCCAAAATTACTCACAGGGAGCGTGCGAGTGCCCCCTTGTGCCAGTCGCCGAAAAAAAAACTTTGACGTATATATACGTCAATGGCACTCAAGTGTTGGTTTTCAAATTAAGTATATACATCAATGGCACTGTGTAGGGCTGAAAAAGAGGGTGTTTTAGACATGCAAAAATCCAATACTGGAGTCTTTTTTCACCAACACACTTCACTGGTCTTCTAAACAGGACAGCCAGTTTCAAATCCCAGCCTGCTGACCTCGGTTTGTCTTTTAAGATTTGATGCCCAGATATTTGAAACTGTTAACCCAAAGCGTCTGTTTCCCAGGGGTGCTGTGGCTTAGTTGGTGAAAGCGCCTGTCTTGTAAACAGGAGATCCTGGGTTCAAATCCCAGCAGTGCCTTTACTTCCCTCTGATTGCTTGAATTTTGATCAAACAGGGACACTTTGGTCTGATAAACAAAGAGGAACTTTTCATGCATCAGTGCCTTGCAGATTTGGCTCAAGGTACACAGCATGTGTTGACAGGCCATTGAGATGCCAGAGTGTGTGTGCGTGTCTCTGTGGCGCAATTGGCCAGCGCGCTCGGCTGTTAACCGAGAGGATGGTGGTTCGAGCCCACCCAGGGACGGGCAGTATACATTACTGGGTGCTCCAGGAGCAAGGAGGATTCTTCTGTGTGTTGGCTTGGTGCTGCAGCTTGCCAAGTAAGACATTACTGCAGGTAGTTGCACTTTGGCCTATTAGCTTTGCAGACTGCTGGTGATGATGTGCTCCCTGAGACCTCTTTACAGGCTGACTTGATTACTTCAAGTCTACGGTTGTAATCTCTGAGAGACACTGTCAAATCATGGCGCCGTGGCTTAGTTGGTCAAAGTGCCTGTCTAGTAAACAGGAGATCCTGGGTTCAAATCCCAGCGGTGCCTAGTCTGCGTTTCCTTATGTGACAGGTCCTGAGTACCGAAAGTAGCATCTCTTCAAGCAGAACTCAATGGAGACAGACAAAGATTGTCTGCTGACCTCGGTTTGTCTTCTAATATTTGAAGTCATTAACCCAAAGAGTGCTCGTCCCAGGGGCGCTGTGGCTCAGTTGGTGAAATCACCTTTTGGGGACCTCTGAGACCAATATAAACTTGTCTTAAGGGGGGTAAAATATGTGACTTTAAAAAACTTTTATCCGAAAAAAAGAGTCACAAAAACATTCATTAAGGTGTATTCCTTGTTGCGATAATTAAAGTAATATTTGTAATTATAACCATTATTTTAAAAGGATGGTTTTCACAGTTTTCATTGGGTTAAATATTTTCTTTAATCCCACTGAACTCAAGCTGTAATAAATCTTTAATGATATCAGCAAAGGAGTACCACAAGGATCCATCCATGGGCAATTTTAATTTACATTTTATATAAATGACATCTGGAATCAAATAGAAACTTCTTAAGTTTATTTCCACACTGATGAAACAATATTATATCCCATTGTGCCCTCTACTGGTTAAGCCCTGCCACAGCTACAAATTATTTTTACTCTTTCATCCTCATTCATCAGCGTGTGCAACCTTTTCAAAGAAAAGTTCTAACGGCTGAAAATATGGGAACGCCTTTGGTGCTGGTTGGTTTATGAATTTAATAAGACATGCAGCCAGGTGGTTCTCCTTTTACTTGGTTTCTCAGATCAGTTTTTACCCGGCTATACGTCTCAGTAACCTGACACCTCCCATAGACAGCGTTAGGGAAAGGGCAGAGCCTTTGAAAAAAATAAACAAACTTTAAGAGTGATTGGATGAAAGTTCTGTCTGTCACATATTTATGGGCCAATCAGAGCAACATAACACATGATGTAGCTGCTACCGAGGAGTAAACTCCATAGAGAGCTGCATAACGGGAACCATGGTGACTGTAGACATGTCAGTGCACGACTTTTCTCATTTTGGAAAAGACAACAACTCAATGCTGTTCCTTGTTCTTCTTTTAACAAAGACATGTCGTCATGTTCTGATAAAACTTCTATAAAAAACTGGATAAAGCATCCACGCTAATCTCTTCCGCCGTAATTGCACCGGCCTCTTATCGCTGCTTGCATACGTCACGACTCTGCTGCACCCTAAAGTACTGCCCCCTCGATGCTGATTGGTCCTGTCACTTTCTAACTGGGCCAAATTACCTGTTCAGATGGGAGCTTTGCAAGATGAATTCGCCAGTGAGAAACACGGAAACGGGCGAATCCATCTGCTTTGCGAGGTTAATGTCTCAGTAGATCCATAGAAGAACTGCTTTAAAATAACTATAAACTTTTGGCTAAATATGTTATTAAAGAATGCTTGAAAATTCCTCTAAAAGTGTACAGCAGAGATTGGGATGACTAGCCCTGCTGCTGTGAGGGGGCAGAGATTCTGGGTCTATTTCAGCCCATTCATCATTTTCCCGGACCAGCAGTTACATGATCTGAGCTTGTGTTTTGTCCTTCACTGATAAGCCAGGGCAGAGCAACTAGAGCACAGAGAGAAATGGAAACACATGAAAACATCTTACCACCAAGAACCATGACACGGACATTAGTTCAGTTTGTCTTAATTTACAAAGATGCTCAAATGACCCAGCGGCTGGTAATGCAGTCAGTTATTTTTTTTTTTATCATTACTTTAGCCTGCTGACTGTGTATTTCTAGTAAGGAAACATGTTAATTTCTCTTCTCTTATGGTCAAAAAACACACCAAACTGACACACAGTCTGTTAACCTTTTCACTCTGTACCCAATTGTGAAGACGTGCAATCAGATACGTGGGTTTTGTGTCATGCCTCAGTCAGAGTGTTATTTCAGAGCGTCTTCTGTAGGGTGTTGACAGTGCAGCTGCGGTGAAATGTCAAACTTTTAGGAAGAAAAGTTCCTTAAAATGAGTTCAAGTGTTCTTCAAGGTAAATGTCAAACCAGATAGAGATATAATTATAGCTGCTGTATAGGTTTAGTTTATCGAACAGTCAAAGTTTGCTTATTGCTCACTAGAAACACACTCACACAGTGGTTAAATTCTATCATAAACTTAATTCCACCCAAAGTTCCTTATTTTCTAAAAATGAGTCTGTTGCTGAACAGAAAGTCAGTTGCCCTTAGTTTTAGACAGTATAAAAGTCCAAATTAAACAAAAAAAGTTTTGAATGCAAAATGGAGGAATTTCAATCACGACTAGAGAGATTAATCCCAATTGACAACATAGATTATGAGGTTAATATCCCCATAAAGTGATTTATTTATTATTATTATTTTTTTAGTTTTTTTTCTATGACAGGCCACTGTGTTACCAACCACCAGGCCAAATTTCAGTCATGAGAGACATCTCTAAGTTTATAAAATCAAGCTTCAAAATCATGAGAACTGAAGCAGTAAAGTCTGCTCTTGGATGGCGTAGGCGTGTCGGTGAGAGAAGCCACACCCACACATGACAAATTTAACTAACTTTTAAAGAACCATAGGCCACTGTGACTGATAGAGTTAGGAAATTTACCTCACAATGAACAAAAACACAAAGCATGTAACAGGCTGTCTACTTTCAGTGAAGGCAATGACATTACATTAGTGTGTGTGTGCGTGTGTGTGTGTGTGGGGGGACTTTCAAGTTTCTCTAATAACACCCTGCCATCTGTGAGGAAGGTGAAGCTTGGGTGTCATTGGACCTCCCAACAGGACAATAATCCTAAGCATTCTGTGTCCACCACGGCTTGGTTCCTAAAGGTGCCATCATGGCTGCCTGACCTGGATCCCATGGAAAAACTGTGGAGAAATTTGAAAAAGACAGTTGCAACAAGCCAGCCCAAGGTTATTAGTCAACTGGAGCCCATTGCCTGAAAAGAACGAGCTAAGATCCCTCAGGAATGCTGCCACATGCTGGTTTTTGGCTATGTACTGCATTTGCAGCTACCCTGACAATTGCAGGAAACCTTCAATACTAAGCGTTTGGGGAAGGGCAGAGGATTTGAAAAAAACTTGGAGCGTGGATGAAAGTTCTGTCTGTCACATATTTACGGGCCAATCAGAGCAACAAAACGTGACATAGCCACTACCAAGGAATTTTTGGCGTTCTTGTGCCTTTATTTGATAGAGGAGGACAGTGGATAGAATCGGAAACAAGGACAAGAGCTGGAGAGAGACATGTGGTAAAGGGCCTCAGGCTGGATTCAAACCCAGGCCGTCCGCGTACATGGGGCGCGCCTTAACCCGCCACCTGTGCCCTGGTCCTGTCACTTTCTATGCCCTATCACTTCGGGGGATTTTCTCACAACCAAAAGCACAACTAAACACATGGGAGCAC
Source organism: Cheilinus undulatus (assembly GCF_018320785.1). Lineage (NCBI taxonomy): Eukaryota > Metazoa > Chordata > Actinopteri > Labriformes > Labridae > Cheilinus > Cheilinus undulatus. Next base: position 35,350,101 of record NC_054882.1, read on the forward strand.
TTAAATAATTTATTCTGTTCCTAGCTGTTTGCCCATGTGTTTGTAAAAATACACTTTTGAAACCACAGTTACTCAACTTATTCAGAGTTCTTTTCAGTGTTTTGTAAAGCACAGGACTTCACATCAGTTAAGGGAGTTTAAGTGATCAGTTCTGCTATATTTAGGCATTATTCAGCACCCTAGGCCTTCTAACAAAATGGTCTGTTTACTGTTACTAAAAGATCCCGAGGACAGAATGAATATTCTCAAACCTTTGTTGATTTATTTGCTGGGGATGACATCTATCTCTTAGGGTGCTCAAGGCTACCAAGAATAGTCTTAACCGAGCTGTGAAGGAGCCAGAAGGATTCTGTTACTTGTCTTTAAAACATTGCTTTTTATTGAGCTTTTACAAAAATACAAATAAAGCTGCTGTCGCCGATGCTGCAATGTTGTCTCTGAGTAACAGCGCTTCGCCCAATGAGAGGAGGCGCGTTCTGCATTGACCTGTGAGTGTGCAATCAGCTCACTGGCTGCAGAGCAGGAGAGGGGAATGATGATTTCCGCAGATTCTCATATAAATCGCCTTCATTGACACCATAGACATATTACAGTTTATCTTTGATCCTCACAAAAATACAGGACAAAGTGTGCCACTTATCAGTTCAATACAGGATGCTTATTCTTGTAGCTAAATTTGGGGTGATTCTGTTTTTCAAGGGATCGTCGGCAACCCTAATCACATTACATTACTAAAACAAGAGCAAAGAGCCACACCTAAAGCTTCTTTTGGCAGATAAGATGTTTTAGCACTTCTCCTCACTGACCTCGGCATGGGTTTTATCCGCAGAGCTGCGCATGCCTGACTAGCTCTTTTGTCTCACTCTGATTGGCCCATAAAGGATGTGGCAGGCAAAATATTTGTCGGATCACCTACTGAGGAATTTTTGGTAAGTCCTGTCTTTCCCAAATGCTCTGTAGGGGAGGTTAACCATATGAATGTAAAATCTATCCTATTCAGTGGATATATGGAACAGTGTATGTGGTTAGCAACCCTCAGCATCAGTGTCTGTACGTAGAGTGAATGGGTGTGAATGGTTAAATGTTACCTGCAGAGTAAAAGTGCTGTGAGTAATCAGTTGCAATTTTGAATGTTTAAACAACATTTACAAAATGTAGGTGCAATACATTCAGAGAGTATTCAGACACCCTTCACTTTTAAAATATTATGGCGCAGCCTTAATAATTTGTTTCCACTGTAGCATCAGGCTGCAACAGAAGAAAAATGAAAAAGTGAAGGGGGTCTGAAGACTTTCTGAATATATATAGAAACAGCAAAATTTGCAGACTTTGAGGATTTATCAGAGCTCATTGGAGCCAAACATGCAGTAGCAGACAGAAACGGAGAAATCCACACTTGCTATGTGTTGTGGGTCTGCAGCAAGAGTCTCTATGATAAAAGAGTGTGTGCTGTTGAAGCCTGTTTCAGACTGGGCACATGATGAGTGTGTGGGTAGCCAAATTCATTTCTGCTTGCATGTGAACAAATCAGTGCTTGAGAACCGCTTCCCGCCGCTTGACACACACATCTCACGTGTGAAGACTCGGAAACAAAAGGCTCACTTATTTTTCTGTGAGCTGAGCACATCTCCCCGCCAAAGTAAACATGAAAACAACAAAAAGAGAGTTTTAATTAAGAATGCAACAGAAAACTATGTTGGCTCATTGTACGCTATATTACGAGCGTTTTAATTTTCACCCAGATAGCTTAGGCATTCGGCGCTATTTTGCAAAGCAACATTTGGCTGCGTGTTCTTTCGCCATGATCAGCTGTTTTGGTCTGCAGGCTTCAACAGAGACAACAAACTAAAGTAAAACTAGATATTTCCACTCACTTTCCCACTTCAAATACTGATGCAATGTTTTCATAAAGTAAACACACCAAGCTGACTATACCCAACCACATCCATTTCATTTATATAGCACATTTTAAAAACATTGAAGTTTACCAAAGTGCTGCACAGTAAAAACACAGAAACAGAATTCAAATACAGCAGAAATAAAAATATTAGGAGGAAGGGAATAAAAGCACCATAAAAAGGAAATAAAAACACATCATAACAACAACATAGAAACAAATAAAAGCCATAAAAATTCAGGAAGTAAGAAATAAAAAGGCATAAAAGGACAGAGATCACACAATTCTCATGCTGAATTTAAAGCTAAAGAAAACAAATGAGTTCTAAGACACAATTTAAAAGTCCATAGGGTGGGGTACTTTTGTTTTCAAATGCCAATTCTTTCCACTCTGTAATACATAATATTATCTGATAATGGAAAAATGTTGAAATGGCTTCTCAGTGGTGGATAGACAGTACATGAGAAAATATAACCACCCAAAATACAATAGAGACTAAGATTTTGACAGGACTACAGCATTAAAGAATGAAATAAGTCAAATTAAAAGAATAAATCCAACTGCAATGGCAAAAAAAAACAAAAAAAAAAAACAAAAAAAACTGTTTTGTATGGGAGTCTATGGGGTAAAAAAGATATCCTTAGGGACTTAGGGGTGATTATGTTTTTTAAGTGTATTAAAAACTTTCACATTTTTTTCCCCGGAGTACCAAAATTCACCCCAAAACACGTTCCCTTAGCAAAATGTATATGATATGCATCGACACAACCAAAGCCATCTGCAAAAAAATCTGTAAACAAAAATAACCCTTGGGACACAGGAAGGCTAAATAAAAATCACATTTCAATCACAACTACTGGCATTTAAAGGGTTAAAATCTGGAAATACTACACAGATTTGCTATGTATGGTGAGAAATGAAGTTACTGATAGTACACATTAAAAAAATGAATGATGCATTAATATATGATATTTCTATGGCAGACTTTACTGGGGGGTATTTTTTACCATGAGGGACAGGTTTTGCACTTTTTATTCCACCTGACACCAAACAAAAAAAATAAAAGTTGATCAGAAAAATAAATGTTTCAGCCAATCTTTTACGGCTCTGATAATCCAACCCAAAAAAATCAATTTTGCATGTATAGGATGGATAATTCACTTTTTATACTTTTTGTTTTGTTTTGTTTTGTTTCAAATAAAAATCCAACCTAATCACAAATACTGGAATCTAAGGGACTGAAATTTTGAAGCAGAATAAATATTTGTTATGTATGGTGAGAACTGAATTATTCATTAAAATAAATTGGAATGATACATTTATATATCATATTTCTATGGCAGCCTTTATTGGGAGGTGTTTTTACCCTTTAGACACCGTCCACCAACACCTCAGATACTCACCTCAAACCACTTAACCCTTTAAGCACCAAAGTCACAATATTGCTGAATTAAACAGACTGTAGCTACAAACATGGTGCCTAATGTTGTTACTACTTTACACCAGGAGATGGCGGACATGAGTGACTTCAATCCCAGCAACATCTGTGGGCCTGTTTTGGAGAGAGAGAGTTTGACAGACGCACTGTCGGTCGAGGAGACGAGGACGTGGTAGTAGTGGTTGTAGTCGGTGCGTAAAAGAGAGAAATCGTAGCAAGAATACTCACAATGCCGGGAGGAATAGTGGAATATTCACCCCTGTGACGATGACGTTCAGTCATCCGGTGAGACTGAGACTGCCAGTGTGTCGGAGCCACAGCGACTCTGTGCGTCATCAGAGTCCACAAGAAGCACATACCGAAGCCGATGCTTTTCCTCACCGGTGGCTGGGGTGTGAGTAATCGGCGAATGCCGATGAGGGGACGTGGTGGGGGTTTCAGGGGTGGTCAATACACGACATTCAGTTGTCCAGTGAGACCGAAACTGCCTTGAGCAGACTGTGAGCAGTCTGTGCATCATGAGAGTCCACAAGCAGCACATACCAAAGCTGTTGCTTTTCCTCACGGTAGCCAGGGTGGGGACATGATGGGGGTTGCAGGGGTGGTCAAAACACTAATATTGACGGAGGTAGCGGGAATAAAAATCCACCACGGAGGTAGGGGCAGATGTGGTAGAAGCAGTGGCGGTGGAGGTTGCTTGGTGACTCAGCTGGCTACAACCCAAATCAAGATGTCACTTTTACTGGATTCAGTTTATCTTCAAATGTGTTCACTTTAACTGTTCTCCCTGTTTATAAGCATCACTGGTTCCATGCAGGTCTGTTTATTCCCACCATAATTTACAATATCCCTGTTTTTCCATCCCCAGAATTTTCAAAGAAATTGGTTGCAGATCAGTCAGTTACAAAGCTCCATCTGACTGGAATAATCTACCCTGCTCACTGAAATCAATCACCTCTCCTTTGTTTCAGTATTTATTTATTTTCAGATCTTACATTAACATGCTCATGCTTTTGTGTTTGACTTATTTGCATAACAACTGACTGATTATAAATCATTTAACTGTTTTAATGTTAATGTGACCCTAGCGATCGTCTCGGTCACCGTTTCTAATGATTTGGTACATCTGAAGGTAGAGGAAGTGGGATTGAGTGAGTGAGCTTGTTTGTTATATATATATCACTTGTTTATTGTTTATTGTTTACCTATGTTTTGGAGACTCAAAATGAGATGCTGCATCTCAATGGGTTATCCTTTCAGAAACTTAAGGTGTCACTTATTTAAAGGTCACATATAATGCAAAATACACTTTTTCTGACTTTTCTAGCAAATTATGTGCTCCTGACCTGTCCACAATTCTGCCCAAGAATCAGAATCAACCCCCCTCCGCCCCCCAACTCCACCTTTTAGAAAATGTGTGCTGAAACAAGCTGTTCTCAGACTTTCCCCTCGTGATGTCATGTGAGGAGTTGGCCCCGCCTCCACATTCAGTTGGCCCTCCCTGCTTGGAAGAAAGCCCTCCCCTCCTGATTTTCCTCTCAGGCCAGCTGAGAGGAGGATTCAGAGCCACATCCATTTCCTGAGGGGTGGAGTCAGACAGCTCAGTAACATTTAAAGCCACAAACACAGAAACAGCTCGTTCTTAGTCGGTCAGAAACAGAGGGGATTTTAGACATGCAAAAATCCAATACTGAAGTGTTTTTTCAGCATTAAACCTCACAGGCATGTTTTGGAGACCTCTGAGACCAATATAAACTTGTCTTAAAGGGATCAAATATGTGACCTTTAAGGGATGCAGGAGGGTTAAAACAAGCAGATGTTTAATAAAGCTGCAATCATTCTTCTTTATTGGCAGGTAAATTGTGAAAGATGTTAAGATATTCCATACTTTTAAAAAAATCAAGTCAAGAGGAAGGAGATAAAAGGAAAAAAGAATGGGACCAAGAATAGAACCTTGGGGAACTCCACAGGGTAGTGGGGGGACACAAGAAGATACTGTGGCTTATCTGATTGTCAGCCATTAGAGAAACAGAGGAGTAAAGCGACAGTCATAAACTTACTTGTTTTACTAATCTGTATTCACCTCTCCTGGTCAGGGTTGGTTTCTCTGATTTATCCTCAGGAAGTTGAAGGTCAGTAAAACACCAGCACTCAGTAAGGCTGGGAATGGAGAGTGATGCAGACTGCAAACATCTGCGAGCTGCTCTCCTCTGATCAGAAACGTCCTAAAGTGTTGACAAATTCCAATCATGACAGCAGTAGCTCTCCGTGTTTGTGGACATGGGCTCAGAGTTTACACACCTACACCACCAGGTAACTTACTTACCTGTCTCCACTAAACTTTCTCCCCTCTTTTCTTCCCACTGAGGCTCCATCTGCAGCAGATGCGCCTCCCTGTGCTTTGGCTCATAAAAATATCCCTTCATATCCATGTTAAATGGCACGTAAATGCCACTCAAGATGAAATCACTGATTTTAGTTTTGTTGTCTCTGATGAAACTGCAGCCAAAGAGCTGATCAGCTACACTGAGGCAGAAGAGCAGCTGGTAGTCGAAGGTTGTGTTGCAAAAAAAATGCCTCTGCTACTGCCAAGTACCTTAAATCAGTGGTTCTCAACGTGGGGGTCGGGACCCCCTTGGGCATCACAAGACACTGAGAGAGAGTCTCCAGGAGCCTTAAAAAAAAAAAACTAAGCATATTTTTAAGATTTCACATTTGCTACTTTTCACCAATTTGCCCATTTAACCCATTTTCATCACTTTTCCCAACCAATTTTAACACATTTTTGTCAATTTTAAACCCTTTCCAACACTTTTTTCTGCCTTTTTTACCACTTTGAAACCGATTCTTACCCCTTACCGCCTATTGATGACTCTGTTGACCTATTTTTGCCATTAATGACCACTTTTTTCACCATTTTTGCCCATTTAAACCACATTTCACTATTTATGCTCATTTTTTGCCTATTTCTCTGCTTCAGTTCACCCATTATTGCCATTTTAAAACAATTCTGGCCACTTTTTAATCCCCTTTCATCACTTCTTATGCATGTTTTTGCCACTTTATCCCATTCCGCCTCTATTTTTTGCTTTTTTGCCACTTTTATCTGATTTTATCCACCAGTTTTTAATCCATTTGGATCCTGTTTAAATTTAATTTACATTTTAAGAAGGGTATTTGTTGTGGCACAAAAGAATAAACAAAATATTTATTTGTTAAAAGTTGCTATTTTTCAGGTTAAAATATATATATTATGGAAATCACAGCTTAACTTTACAATGGACCATGATGTTGCTGACTTCCACCGTCCCCCAGTTTGACTGGGCCCCAGAAAGCCTCCCCCCCCCCGCGGACAGCCTTGTCTGCACATGACTATATTTAAATGCACACAGCTGTTTTCCACCACCTTTAGGTAGAGTGGGGGTCCCGGACTCCAACACCTTTATTTTGGGGGTCGTGGGCTGAAAAGGTTGAGAGCCCCTGCCTTAAATAACCCAATTTCAACAGTACTATAATTTGACTTTCTCAAACCCTTGACATGTTTGATTAAAGAAAACTGAATCAGGTCCTTTCAGCTGCCGTCTACTGTCAACATGACATTACTGAGGCCCACTGGTCTGAGAGCAAAGCTGTCCTTGTCAAGAAGTTACAAGTTTTTTTTTTTTTACCCATATGATAATTGAACATTTTATAAGTATAACAGTCAAACAAGCATCTTGTGATTAATTTGGTTAATGGAGTTGCAGTCAAAAAAGTCAAACATTAGTGTTACTATTTTTGGTAAGCATCATTAACAGAATAATCATTCATCATCATCATTCTTAAACTGCATCAGTAAACAGTGTTAATATGCATCCTAGTGGTGGAGAACACATACTCACACAAACGTCCTCACAAAGAATTCGAGAGTATTTGTCTCCCTGTTCCTCCTCTAAGCTGTCACCCAAACAGAAGTTAAAGTCCAGAGCACTTAATCATGTCTCCCACAATGCATACCTCCACTTTGTTCACGCTGGCTTCACGGAAAGTTTGTGAGAACTCTGGAGTCAGCCACCGAAAAGGAAAGTAATACAACCCTGGATGATGTATTGACTCATATATATATCTGACGTGAAAAATCATGTTTTGGCTTTTCCCCGTCTTGCCTTTAGATTAATGTTCAGTCAGGATTCACTTAATAATTATAAATTCAAGAAATGCAAGAAAAACTTCAGGGGACGAGAACAAACAGATCAGTTTAAAGGACAACTCCAACTTTTAAGAAAAACACATTTATCCAAAAATGATCTTTGAGTCATTTTATGTTTGTTTGCAGTAAGATCCAGGGATAGACCCGCGAACTAGGCAAATGTCATGTATGGGTGGCTTCTGGCATTAGGCATAAAAAACAAAAACAGAGAGGAAGTAGACTAAAATGACATGACACAATATTCTGGCTTTAAAAGATAATTAACATTATGCTATCATGATAAATGATTACCTGCACAATAAGATTCAGAGAGTTGAGAATGACGGCTTTTGTGACAATGATGTCAGGTTTAAAGTCATATAAAGATAAAAATAAATCACAAGCATCCACTTTGTTACTTCAGTAATCTTCCTAAAAATAAGGCCAGTTTCCCCAGTTGAAGCCTGTTTAACAAGCAGCACAAGTATCTTTTTACAGGCTCTTAATAGAACAAATTATTGGATCAAATCCGAGTTTTTAATCTGAGTCAAAAGCTGCTGCAGCCTGTCTGGTGTTTCTTCATACCCCATCATTTGATTGTCCTTTCTTCTTTGTCCTGCCTCACAATGAAATAGACTGTCTAACCAGACATTCTCACAGCAAAAAAGAACTTGTTGAAAAGTTAAGAGTAGAACTTACTATGTATAGAGCAGCCTCTTGTTCAGGATGAGGTAGTATTTAATTCATCTGGGGTCTGAGCATTAACACGCCATTCTGCTCCTGTTAAGCGGACCACACACTCGCGATAACTGTGCTGATTGTCAGGCTAACACCGGCCACACTAAACAATTTTTAAATTCTGAAACCATTTAAAATTGTAGGAGACCACAGACATCGGACAATTTTAAACGACTTTTCATCTTTAATCCTCTGAATGCACACACTAGACAAGTCAGCCAGACCGTCACCTGCAACTTTCACATAGGACGACTGCGCCGCGCACCGAAGCACCACAGGTTTGCTCCGACTAAAGGCAAGTGACCCCGCCCACTGGAAGCATGCCTGGAGCGCTGTACCTCTGTGTACAGTCTGATAAGCAGGCAGAGATCACGGGAGAACTGCAAGTTCACGCAGGAATAGTAAGTCAACACCGGACTTTTTTACCCTTTAGGGTTAATTTATCATCCTTTCTGGTAAAGTCCATGATATTATTGCTTCCGCCATTAGGTGAGTACATTAAGAAGTGAAAAGGTTAATGTTTGCTTAAGGTTCTGTGGTTTTATGTAAAATTCGTTGGCTAAATTTCCTCCAAAGTTAACTTTTCCTAGTCAATGGGGCCGTTGTTGCTCTGTGACCCACTGACCTCTCGGTGAGCCTTTGCTCTCACTGCTGTACGAGACGCAATGTTGATGTAGTGATGAATTGTGATCCGGAGTCCATGCATTATGTTTAATGTTTAACCGTATATTCTACACTTGTTATTTCATTTTTGATGCTTTCTGATCGACGGGTATTGACACTGTTCAGCAGCAGCCAGCGCTGAAAATACACCTGCGGAGCGGAGTGGCGCTCCAGGCACGTGTTGTTGCTGGACTGGAGCGCTGGCTGTGGAAATGCTCTTTTACCTGTCTCTTTTTGATCTTTTATCCTGTATCTTGTGTCACTGTGGGCCATTGTCTATTTTTGTGTATTGCCTGTTTGTTTTTTTGAGATGCATTAACCAGCAGCTACTTGAACTTTTGTCCATTTCAAATTTCCCTCAGGAGACAATAAAGTTTATCCTTATTCCTGTTTCTTTTTGTCAGTTTAGTTCATTTTTCTTCATTTTGTTGAACACACTTTTTTTTTAAAAATTTCTACAGAATTACAGTTGGAAGATTAGTGTAATCTACTAGTGTCAGACTGTTCCCAGTCTTGATCATATTTTAAAAAAGGTTCACCTTTACCCTCTTAATCACAGTCTTGCTGTGTGGCTTTTTGTGAACAGGACTGAGCCAGTAAAACTAGCTTGCACACTGAAAAGGAAAATTTGTCTGAAATAGGCAATTCCCTTTTTGTAACAGTTTGATTTATGTGCTATCCAATTTAAGTGTGAAAAGCAGATAAAAGATTAAGCTTATCAGGAAAAGGTGCAGCAAGAAAATAGTACCTGTTCAGAGATAGCTGCTAACCCCATTAGGAGAGTGTTCTCCAATTAAGTCAGACCTAATATAAGCAAAATATATCCTCATGAAAGGAGACAGAGCCACAGCATTGATCTTTTAGCCATTCCTCTGTGTTTGAGTGCTGATTACAACATTCTTTGCTCGACTATGTAATCACAGAAAGAAGTTTAAGTCATTTATTCAGCTGTGAAAGGTTCAGCATACAGCTGTAGTAGCAATGCTTTTTCCTAAATTGCAAAAAAGGAAAGATAAGACGGCTGCTTGGGGCCAAAAAACTGTCCACAGCAGAAAGCAATCAACACTTTCCCTTCTGAGTCAGGAGTGTAACAATGAACAGATATTTTTGTAAAAGAGCTTTTATGCATAAATGCTATGACATTTCATTCAACATTTCAAAATGCATGTCTGTGTTAGGTGTGTGTTCAGTCTTGGTACCTCATCATGTGTTTGAGTCACATCTGGAGTGAATTTATTCATGCCCTCATGGTTGAATCAGGTTTTTTTTTTTTTGCAGAATGAGATGGTGCATTGTCATGCATGAAGATGATTTTGCTACAGAAGGCACGGTTCTTCTTTTTGTACCATGGAAGAAAGTTGTCTGTCAGAAACTCTATATACTTTGCCGAGGTCATTTTCACACCTTAAGGGACCCTAAAGGGCCTACCAGCTCTCTCCCCAAAACATGACTCCGCCACCTCCTTGCTGACCTTGTTGGGACATGGTGGCCATCCACCAACCATCTGGGCCATCCAGGGTTACATGACACTCATCAGTCAACGTGCCTGTTTGAAATTTAGTCTTCATGTATTTCTGGGCCCACTTCAACCATTTCTGCTTGTGAGCATTGGTTAGGGGTGGCTGAATAGTTGGTTTATGCACAATTCTGGAGTCCCACCACCTTGAGGTTGGTGGGACTCCAGAGACACCAGCAGCTTCAAATACATGTTTGCTGCTTTGTAATGGCATTTTAGCAGCTGCTCTTTTAATCCAATGTATTTGTCTGGGAGACACCTTCCTCTTTATGCCTTTATTTGCACAAATTATTTGCCTTAATCTGCAGAGTTCTCCCAGAAAGCCTTTGGGCATTCAACACTTTAGCGCCATGAGTGAAGTTACTGACACAGTCAGAGATCTCCTGCCTGTGCAGCCACAAAACACTAGATGGTACACTGAACACGATGGAAAAGGACTTCCTGGTTCAAGGTGGACCTTCCAGTTATTGTTACTTGTAGTTGCTTAAGTTGGCCTACCCTGGGTGGTATTAATGTTCAAGATTAAAGTACATGATAGAAAAAAGCAAAATTGCAGTGGATAAAGTTTAAATTGTACCTGTTGTTGGGTGCAAATCTGGGTGCAAAGCCAGGTGCAGAGGGCAAAAAGGCGGGAATAAGTCACTTATAGATGGTTGTGGTTTTGGGTGTAACCCAACAGAGCACTGGCTCTCATGTCCTTTAAGAGCAAGGTGTGCCTGCTGGCTGGCGTTATTTACATGGTGCATCCTTATCAGCCCTCCTTTTGACATAATACATGATCATTTAGCCTACTCATTTCAGCATCATGACGATTATAGCCACAATAAAATATCCACATTATTGTCATATGGCAGAGCTGTTGTACTTTACTGGGCATATTGAGGTGTTAATATTATTTAGTCCACTTCAGTTATCTAGCCTGCAGTCATACACTTCTTATAAAGTGACTCATGCGAGATAAGATGCACAACTCCTGTGTCTGAGCAAGCAGGCTATTTAAACTTCAAGGCGCCAATGTAAATGTTTGCCCTGCACTTTCGCCCTCACTGACAGGGAAATAAAAACACTACAGGAAGCCTGAAGGAAGAGAAGAGCATGTCAAAGACAAGCTGAACCACAGTAAGAGAAAGATTTTTTATCTCATTCTCTCAGTAAAACAACTGGCACAAAAGGAGATATTGGAAAATGGACAGGGCACTGGCAGAAAGTAAACACCTGTCGACACAAACAAGCCTCCAGGTGACTGAGAAAATAGGAAATGGGCAGAAAGGCTTGAGTTAAAGTACTTCAACAACATTTTATGAGTGTTTATGGTAAATGGGCTGCACTTGTATGGCACTTTTCTTGTCCTCTGAACACTCTAAGGGCTTTTAAACCATATCTCATATTTAACCTTTCACACACTCATGCCAGAGGCTGTGATCAAGAAAAAAAAAATGCCCATGAGCACTAAATGATCCCATTCACACGCACAAATAGCTATTCATTAAGGAGCAGTTATGGGGATCAGTGTTGTCTCGGCCAAGGAAATTTAGATCAAAGATCAAACCCACCAGCTTTCAACGGAGTCAGTGGTCTTTAAAAAAATATTTCTTGTTTTCTGAAAATCTGGTATACTTGTGATTAACTGGTGATCAGTCCAGGACTCTCCCCCATGTCGATTCACTTCCAGGTGCCCTTTACAAAGGCCCTAAACCCCGACTGCATGGATGTGATACCTGCTCCTGTGCCCCTTCACTCTGACATCTCTCCACCAATGCTTGTGTACAAGACCTGTTGTGTTTTTTTCCACAGGACTTCACCCTCCTGGCAAAGTCTAACAGTTTAAAAAACAGTGTAAATCTTCATTATACTGGCTGAGATAGACCCAGGTTCCTTGGTTAAACTTACACAGTTTTTTTGTAACTATTAGGTTTTGTTGCTACTCTAGGTCTCAAAATTTTAAGCAGTACTGCTAGTCCTGCTGAATGGTGTGTGTCATTTGCTGTGAAAAATTGCACATATATTAATAGTTTGGTTGTACTTGTTTTAATTTTTTAATAACAGGTCAGGTCAGTTTCAGATAGGTATGGGAGCATATGCCGGTTGGCACTTCACCACATCAACCTTGGTTGAGCTGGCCTCCCATTTGCCATCCTCCAGGCCTGTGCCAGGCCCATGCCTCATCTCTCCAGGTATCCTCCCAGCTGCCCCCTCTGTGAAGTACAAGGTCACCCACAGCATCTGGACCAGCCCACCGGGTCCTGGGCACCCATGATGGGCGTTGAGCTGGCGCCTGGTGTGCTTCCCAGGCCAAGGAGTGCACCATGTGCCCTGTATCAGGTAGCTGACCCTCCCCATCCTCGCACCCCTGTGCATGTCATTGATGGACACAGTTACTGGACTTAAAGCCCACCCAGAGAGACTCAGGATCTCGAGAGGCATCTGGAGCCCAGCCGTATAAGTGTGTGCAAAGTTAAGCTCCCCAAGGTGACTGACATTGAATCTGATTCGACCAGAGTCAGTCTTCCTAAGGCACCTCAGCTGCAGTTTCATGGTTGTGATAGTCCCTACTTAAGAACTGGCCACTTCTGAAAACCCTGCAGGCCCTGAGCAGTCTCCAGCATCTGCCTACAAGTACATGGTCAGCCTCCTTCTTTGTGATGCCATCATTGTAGTACTGTGTCACAAATCAGGTCTCTGAAACCATGATCCAGCAGTCCTCAAGCTCTGACTGCCAGCAAACTCGAGAACAATGAGGAGCTCTCATCTCATTGTCCTGAGCCTTGTGGACAAACACATGCCTCATAGCCCTTCATGTCAGTGCCAGTGGTAGCACTGAAGTCACCAAGAATAACTAAGGCATCAATCTCAGTTACTGAATCCACCACTGAGTTGAGTCTAGTGTAGAATGCATCCTTTGCGGAGAGTTCACTCACCCTTGTTGGAGCATAGACTGTGATGAATAAGGTCAGTCTAGCATGCAGTCAATGTTCACCAGTGTGGCCAGACTGGTAGTTGGTGTATCCACCCACCATAGTCTTGCCAGGGTGCCTCACCTCAGACAAGGCAGCTATAGCAATTCAAAGCTGAGCCAGCTCCCTGATATCGCAGTAAGCAAGAGTCCTCCTGAAGAGAGGTCACGTTCCTGGTGCCGACCTGGAAAGACTAACTTGGATTAAGCCAAAACAGTTGATTACTTGTCGATGACACCCTGGTCATACTTGTTGAACTTTTTAACAGTTCCAAACAGCAGCTTTCAAGATATACTCACTATTGGCAAGAAACACTTTGAAAAGAGCTATATCTTTAAAACTATGTGCACATAAAAAGATGCACAAAGCCATCTGAAGCACAAGGAAGCTCTCAAATCAAACACGTCCTCTCTGATTAGAGTGGAATTTGAACAGACCCTCGTGCCAAGACTTCTGCACATGTCTAATCTACTTCTTCCTCCTTTCTCTGTCTCTTACTGTTTCCCATCGTCACTTTGTCTCTCACTGCCATGGCTGCTCCTTGTTTAGATTCCTTGCAGGCGCTTGGAGACGTCAGGAACCAAACAGTCACTAAGTGAACAGATAGATTGTTCATTTTCCTCCTGGCAGCACAGACTGGACGGTACTGAAGTCCAACCTGTTTTTAGATAGAGCAGGATACTGCCACTAATATTAGTTTTCTCTCTGTCCATTTTATTCTCCAACCGTAGGTCTTCTTCTCTCTTCCAGGGAGGAAAACAATTATTCAGGAAATATAAAAACTATCTTTCTTTGCACTGCTGCGCCCACTCTGCTCTCCTGTTTCTGTATTACACCATCTCAGTCTGTCTCTCCTCTGCTCTTCCGTCTGTTTGAGGACAAGTAAAAGACGTCTGCGAACTCCCAATGTGGAAAAGGAGCTTATTTCAAGTGGCTCCAATGAGAGCACTGATATGTAATTTCAGATAAAGTACTTGAAGAAAATAAAGCTGTTTGGAATTCTAACAACATACATTTGTTGCCTTTAGCCAGGAACAAGTTTACAATGGCACTTACAGGCTTTTTCTGCGGGGACCCAACCCCTGACAACAACTTTTGGAGCACAATTGCACAAAACTGCTCCAAATTGCTTCACACTGACTCCTCAGAACAACTAAAGTGACAAGCTTTCCAACAGAACTTTCTGTTCTCATTCTGCTGGGTATTGCAGCACAAATCTGTCAGCTGTTTATGTGCTGCGCTCTCATAGGGGGAAGTTTCTCACAAAATGGGAGCAGCTCGACATCAAATTTAAATTTTCATTGACAGTTCTGCTCTCTTTACACTGAGTTGGCTGGATTAATGCTGACAGACTGAGAAAAATATAGGTGATTTTTGTTGCCAATTATGTAAATATTGTTTTATAAATTTTCTGATATAGCAAAATCTGGTGTATAAGCAGTGCTTTTAATATCTATTTTTCATCTGGAAAGTTGGCTGCGACTCATAGAAAGGCACACTGCACAGCACCTGACAGTAGAAAAACAGGTCTCACATTGCAAGCATTCCTCCCTCACTCAGTCATTATCTTGAATATAAAACAGGGGTATAACATAAAGTGTATAAACCTGGTGGAGGGCTTTTTTGGCTTTTAAAGACTCCTTAATGGGAGACAGGTGATAGTGGAGGAAGACAGAGCTACTTGCTAATAGGGGTGGAAATCACCGGATTCATCCTGATACGATACAATATCGATATTTTGGGCAATGATACAATATTTTCCAATATCATAAAATCTGCCATGGTAAGATTTTGATTCAGTTCGTTATAGCCATATAGCCTCAGCCATACTAAGGTAGTGCGTGAGCGATCTCATACAGCAGTATACAGATCAAGATGTAGATGTAGTCGGCAAACTAAGAGTGTCTGTCTAAAATATATCCACACAGCAAAGAGAGGAGAGGATATCCTTTTTCCCTGAGCCAGAAAAATTTAAGCTACAGCTGCTAGTTAGCTAGCTTGCAGCTAGCTTGTTGAGTGGCACAAACTGTCAACAGGCATGTAGGGGGAGTTTCAAAATAAAAGCGTAACTTGAAGCATTGATTAAGGTCGATGTTTTGACTTTCCATCGGTCTGATTGGATCATCAATCAACCAATGGATGTATCAATAGACAGCGGTGAATTGTTACACCTCTACTTGCTAACTGTCTGCCATAAGCTCAGCGCTAAGCTTTTAGGCATATCTTTCATATTTTCAACCTGAGCCAGTTGGTTTATTTACTCTGTATTGCTGTATTGGCCAACCACTACACATGGTACTTTATCTGCTTTCATGTTAGTTTTAAAATTGCAATATTATAGGGCGACACTTGGGTTAAGATCTGGACTGCCCAATGGGCCCCGTGTCCACGGGTTAAATCCATCATCTGCAACTACTTATTTTGATAAGCTAATCAGGTGACATGTGCCAGCTTTTGCTGACACCAGCTCAACAGTTCCTGCTCACTTTTTCCATGACTGCTATACGTTGGTTGTAGCAGTTCCAGGGCCAGAGCGGGACTGATTTTCAGCCCTGGAGTTTCTTGGCACAGACCAGCCCACTTTAGTTCAAAACCTTGTACTGAGGGTACCTAATTGTGGATTAAGTTTCTGAACCACTTAACCCATCGGGGGTCCCTGGAACCTCACTTTTGGGTGAGAGGCAGGGTACATCCTGGACTGGTCACCAGTTAACCTAACAAGCATGTGTTTGGTGGTGGGAGGAAGCTGGAGTACCTGGACAGAACCCACACATGCAGGGGGAGAACATGCAAACTCCACACAGAAAGGCCCTGACCAGGAAGCAAACCAGGAACCTTCTTTCTGTGAGGCAGCTGTGCAGCCCTGGATTAAGTATATTCATTACAAAAAACATTGTATGTGGGGCTACAGATGGAAATTAGCAACTTGCTTAATCTAGTGCAAACATATTTCAAAAGCTTTGGTCTGATCAAGATGACTCTGTACAACCTAAGCAGGATCTGCCGATCTAAGACGTTACTGTGACACTCTAGGATTGTTGGTAGTGTAGTTGACATTGCAAAAAAACTATGAAACGGTTATTCTAAAAAGTTACTGTAGTAAATTTAAAGAAGAAGGAAAAAAGACAAGAGACAAGTCAGGAGACAGAAAATCCAAAAGAAAAAAGAATGTTTGGTTGCATCTTGGTGATTTGCATTCCTGATTAACCTTACAAAGCAGATGGATTTGCCCGTTTCCGTGTTTCTAACTGGCAAATCCATCTCGCAAAGCTCCCATCTGAACTGTTTGGACCCGGTTAGAAAGTGACAGGACCAATCAGCGTCGAGGGGCAGCATTTTTGGGTTGGGTGGAGTCGTGACGTAAGCAAGCAGCAACAAGAGGCCAGTGCAATTATGGCAGAAGAGATTAGTGTGGATGCTGCTAAAGCGCCAGTTTTATCAGAACTTGATGACATTTCTTTGTTAAAAGAAGAACAAAGAACAGCATTGAGTTGTTTTCTTTTCAAAAACGACAAAAATCGTGTACTGACATGTCTGTAGTCGCCATGGTTCGCGTTATATGGATGGATGTTATGCCTTGTCGGTTAGCGGCTATGTCACATGTTTTGTTGCTCTGGTTGGCCCATAAAGATGTCAAAGACAGAACATCCACCCAATCACCCTCCTTTTTTTTCAAAGACTCTGCCCTTTCCCAAACACTGTGTTTTGAAGGTTTCCCAGATGGATGTGTGTAACACATCCATCTGGCATGTCAGGTTAATTCCTGATACCAACCTAGAGGCAAAATTTACTGGCATTGAAAATAACTTTATAGAAATAATCCAATTTACCGACTGTCTTTTTTTGCTTTCATAATGCATAACTCTGCATCAGTTATAATTTAAGCCTGTTTCACAAAAACTTTGACTCTGCAGGAGCTTGAAGATTTTTTTGGTTTCCTATTGGATATTATTTTTTGGGTCCCCAGGGCACCCATTTAAAATCTTTGTATGTTAATGAGCTACAGCATGTTATCTGTAAAGATCCCCTTCATATGTTTAATTGGTTACATGCATGAGCTGTGAGTAGTCCAGTTCTCCTAATGCTTAGTAATAATAAAAACAAGCATCCTTTTTTGATGACTTTTAAGATAAAAAGTAAATGATGAGCGAGAGAATTTTTATCTCTGAAAATGCACGACTATCTTAAAAGTACAGGCTTCAGAAAAATATGGGGCAAACAAAAATAAACTAGCATTTCAGCCTGCTCTTTTCTGGTGCAGGATAGATAGGATGGGGGTCGATGTGGATTGTCAGGGATATTTCACATTGTGTCTAGTTAGTCTTGTCAGTGACAGTCTAATCCCACTCTGTCCTAATCTCCTCTTCCCTCCTCGATTCGTTCTATCTGTCTCTCCCTCTCAGACTGAATAAAAGCGTATCTGCAGTCGAGCCAGAGAATGAGACAACGCTCTTTTTCAGCGGCACAGATGAAATCAGGCCTTTGCTTCCTGTGAAAACTCTGACCACAACACGGCATCTCTTTCAGGGTAAACAGAGGAGAAAACAAGATTATTGGAGAGAGAGAGAGAGAGAGAGAGAGAGAGAGAGAGAGAGAGGGATGGAGATAGACAGAGGTCCCCTTTGCCTTCCTCTGGCTCTGATTCAGGACTCTCCAGATTAACTGACACACCCTGACCTTTAAAACATGCCTGACTGAGCTCTGTGTAGCTCACAAGGGCATGCTTGGTTCGATAGCCCTTATTTTATCAGTGCAGCGCTAAAGGGCAGTGACTTATTCGCTCCAAATTATCCCACTTTCTTTAACAAGCAAATTTCCTGTGACCTATGCTCTGTTAATGTGCAAACTGAACTGAATAAATGCTTTAACAGCTCCAGATAGGCCACTATTTAAATGTTTGTTGCCTTTTCTCTGTAGCTGTACTCTGAAAACAGTTAGAGAAGGAAATAAAAAATGACTAAATGGAATAAACATCACAACATGTATCCAGTACAATTCATTTGCTACATGTTAAAATGTAACCATATTACATATGTCAGGCAACAATTCAGCATTTTAGTAGTAATATTTGCCAAAAATGTGCTTATAGATAATGAAAAACAATGACCACATAAGAGGATGCCGTTAGTTTGTAAGGTGGTAGGTTTGGAAAAATGTAAAATTCAGAAATGTGCAAAAGTGTTTTTAATTCAACAGCTGGTAAAACAGAAAAAGAAGAGTGCAGTTATCATGTAATGGAGCTGTTTTTAATTTTTATCTTTTATTTCAGAGTAAAACAGGGGTGTCCAGATTTGTTCTACTGGCAGCCATATACAGAAATATATGAGGATGGTGGTGCCACTTTCACTTTTACTTCACCTTTAGGTTAGTTTATAAAAACAGTCTAATACAGTGATAGTCACCGCATGGCTCCTGACCCACATGTGGCTCTTTTGTGATGCTTTGTGGCTCTTTTATGTCTTAATTTGAAATATTATTTCCCCAGAAAAACATAAAAAAGGGAAACTTTGACTTCAGAAATAACACATTTCATGTCACATTAATCAGACTGTTTCTCACCCTTATACACTTGGCTTTAATTGTCCACCAATTATTTTTATCAGTACATTTTGGTTGCCCTTATTTGCAATTTTTTTTGCCCCTTTTTTAGATTTGTTTTTTTGTTTTTTGATTTTTTCCACTTTTAATTCATTTTTACCACTTCTTTTTGCCACCTTTTGACCATTTTTTCATCCATTTAAGCTGCTTTGTGCCATTAAATGCCATCCCCCCTTTTTGCCACTCTGCTGCTTTTGACCATTTTCCCACCTTGTTGCTGCTTTTGCCCTGTTCTAGTCACTTTTCATACATTTTTTGCCATTATGCCATGTTTTTGACGCGTTTTTGACCATATTTTCCATGCAACTCATCCCCCTCAACCATTTTTACCACTTTTTTCCGCTTTTTGACCATTTAACATTTTCGTTATTCTTATTGCCACTTTTACACATTTTTGCAACTTTTCACCACTTAGGCTGTGGTTCTTGCAAAGGTATTTTTCAACGATTTGGCTCTTTCGTTAATTAAAGTTGAGTAAAACTGGTGTAATGTATGTTAAGATATGCTTAGAGATTGGGCACCCTAATATGGCCATTTAATGGCTGACAAGGCAAATAGCCAATCATTTTAAGGAGTTTGGGGTTGCCAATCAGATTTCTGAGGGCTTTGGTTAGCCACTGGCCCTGAAATGTCAATGGTGCTGCCATTTGCTGACATGATCTATCGGAGTGTAACTCACGATGTTGTTATTATTTTGGTTGCCAACATATTTACCATTTACAGTGTTGTCTCAATTTAATCATGAAAACATGAAAAAAAAATCATTTTGTCAAAATGTTTGTTTACAGAATTGGCATGGTAGAACTGCTTTGTGCTGAAGCGAAGAAGAATATTACCGTGTAGTACAAGCTTCAATGTGAAAAATATTTCATTTAGGTTGTTTTCACACTTGATAGTAAGGGGGACTCGGTCTGTTTTGGAACGAAATTGCAACATTGTTGCACTTTCCTTTGGTTTGGTTCGCATTCACACTGCTCTTGGTCAAACTGACCAAACCGTCTGAACACCTACAACCTCTGCTCATTAGGGGCGTCACAAACAGCGACCAAGAAGAAAAGATGACGTAGAAGAAGATGAAATTAGAAATCAATCTCCTTCTGCTGGTCTTTTATTCCACATAAACAATAAACAACACAGAATTTACACTGTCTTGGGGTTTCTTCTTTTGCATTGGGGCATTATGAGCAGCCAGCGAGGCGGTGAGCTGTCCAGCACGTCATTCTTTACATGATACAAATAAATCAGCAGCGCTGCTGTGGCTACATGGACGCCAAGCGAGGTACCTACATGTATTTGAATGTATTAAATCACATATAAATCCGTATATCATTATGCTTTATGCCACTTCCTGCCTTTGGTTCACAAGTTGGTCCGCTTTGCTTTCACACATCAAACAAACTGCACCAGTGTTCATTTGGAAGTGGACCGAGACCCCCTGTTTTCAAGCAGACCAGAATCCGCTTGTTTTGTCTGCACCAGAGTTCGTGTGAGCTTTCACACCACTCCAAATGAACCGAACTATCCAGGAAAACAGACCAGAGTTTGTTTAAAGCAGACCAAACAGCTCTGGTGTGAATTTGCCCTAAATTTCTAGAATTTGTTTAGGGCCAGTCAAGAATGGGCTGTAGGCCCTGGGCCATAGCTTGGACACCCCTGGAGTACAACGTCACTGGCATCCCATACAACGCTTCTGGTGTAGTTATGACTAAAACTCCTTGACCAGCCTCCCTGACCACCAAGCACACACAAAGACAGCAGATAATGTCATGAACAAAGTGTATAATGATTGGTTGGGGTCACACTTGTAGTGCCAGTCTGAAGACCCAGACAGGAAAAGGCTTTATTGAATAACAAACATTTTAGGAGTCTTTAAAACCTGACGGAGTTAATCTCAGTGTCAAAGGAGGAGAACAGTACTTATTATTCCATGTTTCATGCTTCTTTCACATAATTTTGTCCAAAAACCTGATGGTCTTGTCGCCTCCAACTAGAAGATCCTCATTCCAGCTTTTAAACTGAATCATTCTTTCAACCGACTCTCAATCACTGGCACATTTTTATGGAAATCTGGTCAAACTCAAGGAAAAAAAAAATACTACACTCAAACAAAAACACTGTGCAAAATGCCGATATTGGCTGTTCTCACGTGCATGTTCTATGTTTTGCAGACACCACGCTGTGCCAGTTCCTTATTCTTAGCATCATCCAAGATAAGAGTGGCCAAATCCAGCTCGATAAAAAAGAGGAAGAGGAAGAATTTATCAATGGAGAGACATTAGTATCAGTGGTTGTCTTTGGACCAGTTTTCTTAAGTGTGCTGTTGAGATAGTCAGTCTGAAGAGGGGATGGAACAGGGAATTAAAGCACCATCTGTGATTAAAAAGTAGTAGAATAGGATCAACACAATCAAAAGCAAGAAATACTTGACAATTTATCCCTAAAGTAGAAGAGCTATTAAGAAACTGCAGTTTTTGTCTACATAATCTCACAGTAGATTATGACTTTTTTAAGTTGTCAGAGCCTAAGCCATGGGTGTCAAACTCAAAGGCATCAAACTCACAGGACAGACTATTTTTTTAGCGACATCAGTGTGACCAAAGTCTGATAAATCAGCTGCTGGAATATTTTTGAATATAAATAAGTCAACATTAGACGCAGATGAAAGCTGCATTTTTACACACAAAAATATTAATAAGCCACTTTAGACCGAGGACTTACCTGCAAGAAACCTGAACAAGTCAGAAAAAAATATTATGCCATGTGATAAATATGACAGGATATTACACGCATACATTTTTTCAGATTTTAACATTTTTATTATCTACTTATGAGGAATTTACAAGACTTTAATATTCATTAAAAACATACATTCAGAATGACTGTTAAGGATGTAAAACAGCAACCTGTTGTCCACTATATCTGGTGTAACCCTGAGGATATAGTTGCAGATGATTCTTATTCTACAACAGTAGAATTTGAGGATGGAGAGAGCCTCTGGAACAGTTCATTGTGTCAATTGTTGATGTTTCAATTGCAACATTCTCCTATTTTTTCTTTCCCTACTCAGTCTCTTCTTTGTCCTCTGCACTTTGCATTATTCACAGCATAAAGAAATGGGAAAGGTTTGATGAAATCAGCCATACCATCCTACACACTCTGTAGGGGCTGAAGGTGATTTTCACCCCTGCTTAAGTAAATATACAGGGACTTCCTCTGAAGTTGATTGTGTTGATCTTTGGGTACCAAGGCTCAAAAAAAATCACGAGGCGTGTCAAAATTCATGTCTGCTTTGATGTCAGGGACTTCTGGCTACTGACACTCATTTCAGCTTCATCAGTTTGCTCTACAAAGTCCTGAGTGAAGCAATCCTCACTTTAACTTCATACAATACAGAAAGATGGAAGGAGGAGGCAAAAAAGAAAACATTTGAGCGTTGACCTAAAAAAAAATCTCTGTTATGCAAAGTTCTTCAGCATTAAACCATAACAATGTGCCCACCTGGCTTCTACATTTTCAATTTTTGGATGACAGATGATAATTGTACTTAATATCAATTATTTGTAGGTGTAGTGGGTGGTGTACAAGAGTGCATTGCATCTGAAATATTATTCTAATGTATTTTGCCTGCACCACTCACATACTTTCATTATAATGCATTCCACTAAACCAAGACCACCCACGATGACTTCAGTGAAAAGTCTAAATTAAAGTAACACAGTCACTTCTCTGACCATGTGTAGTGATACAGATAACACAGACTCCATATGGGCACAAGTGCTGTGACACCAGTTTCACAAACCATATCCAAACAGTGCAGTTAACAAAAAAGCCAACTGGTGGCAGCAGACACTAAATTGCACAATGCATAACACTAAACATCCAAACAAAACGCTACTAAAATTGATGAGAAAGTCTGGCCGGCTCAGCCGTTCGCTCCGTCAGCCTTGGACCCATACTGCTCTGGCCGTCTAATGGCCATCGCCCAGGTTTGTGCCACGCCCATGCCCATTTCCAGGTATCTCCCAGCTGACCCCTCCACGACAAATGCGGCCCCCGACGTCTGGTCCAGCCCACCAGGTCATGGGCACCCAGGTTGCGGTGAGCAGGATCAGGCCTTAGAAAGCATGCCAGGTGCCTGTAGAAGTGCAGCTGCCACTCCTGTATTCAGCTGATAACCCTTCTCATCCTCGTTCTCCTGAGCACATCAGAATTAGACACACACTCTTGCCAGCAACACCCAAAAATATGCCGTCACAAAGGAGTTGCCCCTGGCCATCAGTCGGTGTCCAGGCCTTCCAACAAGAGCAAGAGGACCAAAAGACCAAATGCCTAGTTCTTTGCCTTGGCCCAGGAGATGTGCAGCCCCAATGTTTCAGCCTGCTCATTTAATAAGTTAAGAGCCCTCACAAGGACATCTACAGTCTCCACACTACACAAAAAGGGCAGGTCTAGACCGGACACTCTATTGTGGCCTATTATAAAAGACCAATGTTAGTCATTAATATCATAATATAGCAGTGTTACTCAACCCTGCTCAACCAAAGAGCCCAAGTGTTGAAAATACCTTTGCAAGAACCACAGTCTAAGTGGTGAAAAGTGGTAATAAGAATAAGTGAAAGGTTAAATTGTCAAAAAGTGGCAAAAATGGGTGAAAGATGCAAAGTAGGCATGGTGTGGCAAAAAGGGGGGGGGGGGGGGGCATTTATGGCAAAAGGTGGCAGCTTAAATGGATGAAACTGGAAGCAAAAAATGGAAGTGTACTGACAGAAATACTTGGTTGACACTTAAAGCCAACTGTATAAAGGTGGGAAACAGTCTGATTAATGTGACTTGAAATGGTTAGTTTCTGAGGTCATAGTTTCCATCTTTTATGGTTTTCTAGGGAAATAATATTTCAAATTAAGACATAATAGAGCTACAAATCATCACAAAGAGCCACATGTGGCTCAAGAGCCATGTGTTGAGTATCACTGTAATATAGACTATACCCTTTTATAATAAAGACTATTAAATTCTCAGTGAGGAGCAGAGGTGCCAGGATGTGGTCGACCATAGACCTCTTAGATGTACAGGCCAGTGGTATTGCAGCAGTGCATCATGGATCCTATCAGAACAAGGAACTATCCCGTAACTGACAGAAGTGTAATACCTCTGTAGTTGTTGTACTGTAGTTGCCAGCAAGACAGAAGCAAACCAGAAAGTTAAAAGTTGGACATGACAGAGTCATGCAATAAGCAAGCTGCAAAAAACAAGGTAAAACATTGCAGCAACGCCAGTCTTCATCTAGAAATCTCAAGACATCAGGCTGATTAGCAGTCAGGAACAACAGCTAGACTCCCTGCACCTGGCTGATTTGTGCTGGATTGGCCAGCACAGACTGAGGATATAAAGTTAAATTTTCCCTCTAAATAGGATCAGAATATCATAACCAGTACTTAGCAGCTGCTTGCAAATACAAACTCCTAATGTATATTTATTTATTCATTTTGCATTGATAATAAATATAATATTTTAATTTATTTATTGGATATCTGAGTTTATTATCCAAAATCAGCATGTTTGGTGATACACATTTTCCATGACGCTGTGGGAATTTCTTTCCTACCAATTACCAAACATGCCAAAAAAGGAGGTGGAGCTTCAGAGATATGATTAGATGATGAACGAAATGAGTGCATATTTAAATAAATGTGTGCTCTAATATCTTAAACCAGCATATTAAAGACTGTTTGTACATAATTTAAATAAAAGATGGTAAGAGGAAGATGAGCAAACACTGAAGGGTTGTGAAGTACTGAATAATAAACACAGTGATACCAGGGACTTATCTCATGGATTTCCCTTTTTAAGTCAAAAATGTGTTTGACAGAGAGGTGCAGATCATGCCAGGGAAAGAAAAAGAGAGCCACCATAAAAAAGAGAGAAAGTGAGAAAGAAAATGAGGAGAAACTAAAAGAGAGCGGGAGAGAAAGAGGGGAATAGCAGGTGCAGGGATAATCAGGGAGAGAGGGGAGTAACATCAGCCTATCAGATCAATATCCCCCTCAGCTCCCAGCTTCAAAGACCACCAAGCTAAGCTTGAGCAACTTAATATGTGTGTGGGAGAGAGGGGGGAATTTTTTGTGAATCTCTGTGTGCACTTTCAGTGAGTAAACATGGAGTTTTCAGTGTCTGACTGCCATTCTGTGTGTATGCGTGTGTATATGTGTGTGTTAAAGGGAGGTTGAGCTGGGGTTTAATGAGTGTTCAGGCCTCTGGATCAGACTGTTTGCTCCGTGAAGCCTGCAACTGCCAAAAGCTTCCTTTGTGTGCACCGGCTTCTGTGTGTGTGCATGTGTGTGTGTGTTTAGCCGGTATTGCCGGCAGAGGAGACTAAAATCACTGACACGCTCACACAGAGCACTGCTGTGGTTCAGTCAGGGGTATTGTCCTGAAATGAATCTGCTGTTGAATAATTTGAAGAGATCACTTTCAACAGGCTGTTGTGTGAAGTTCAGAGCTGCAGAAAAGGTTCAGCCTCTTAAGTTCTGAGTGGCAGCAGAGTCGCCTGGAGAGCGTTATCATGGAGCGGTTAAGACCCAAATCTTTGAGACCGCTGATCTTTACAATGGTGATGGAACACTAAGGAATAATAAAAGTTATATGACTCAACCAAGCAAATATCTGTGACATTTAAGGGAATTGGTCTCAGTCCTCTGATGCCATTTGATCTACATTCAGGCATTATGACTCAGAACTCACTCACAAAGTGCACTTTTGTTAAGGCTTGATGTTGATGGCATTTCAGGAAATTACAAGAGTGTGTAGGGTATTGTACTCTGATTGGATTTTCTCATTTTCAGGATGAAAAAATATCTCAGAAGCAAGCAAAAGCTAAGAAGACATGGGTTCAAACTTTGGCATCTCTATCGTCCTAGTCAGATTACCTTACCTTGCACAGTAGGTAGATCAGCCAGACTCTGTGTCTGTCATCAAGCAAATCCATCTTGCAAAGCCCCAATCTGAAATAATTTTGCACATCTGAGAATGAACCTGACCAATCAGTGTCATTAGAGAAGAAGGAGGCAGTAGCTATGAGCGTAGTTCAGCTGTACTGGAAGATGGCAGCAATGGCTGCCCCCGGCATAGTGATTTCCTCAGATATAGCTATAGTATAGCATATTTATTAAAACTGGACCACATTACTTTATTAAACAGAGAAAAGAACAGCACTAAAAAATCTGACCTTGTTCGGCATGTGTTTGTGACTGTTTTGAACAGGTTTAGTTGTACCATAAGCCAGTATATCCTCCTAAGACCTGAGCATTTGTTTGGAATGCAATCTAGTTTCTTCCACTTATTTGGGGTAAACAAGAATTGATAAGTATAAAGGCCAGCCTTGTCTTGGAACAGGAATTGTTTTTGACCATAAACAATGTCAAAAATGGTCATAAATTCCCTAAATTTTCAAAGATTCCCTAAAATTTATTTGAAAATTGTTTAAAATCTTTTTAAGGTTTCCCCCAAAAACGCATACCAAAAAGTTTCTACAAATTCTCCAAATGTTTCAGTGAAGATATCATAAAGCCTACACATTCCAATAAAAATTCTGTGTAATTTACAGAAAATTTTCCACAAATAATTCCCAAAGTTTCAAAGTAAATCCCCCTGAAATCTCAAAGCACCCAGAAAATATGTTCCCTAAGATTTTATGAAAATTCCCCAACATCTAAACAAATTCCCCCAACCTGACATGCCAGATGGATTTGTTTCAAACATTTGTCTGGGAAAGCTTCAATAGGAAACGTTTGAGGAAAGACAGAGGCTTTGAAAAAAATTCGGAGTATGATGGGTGGACGTTCCCTCTGTCACATACGGGCCAATCAGAGCGACAAAGCACGTGATGTAGTCGCTGGCAAGCTGCGTGTGTGCAGCTGCTGAGGAAATGTCGTCAAGTTCTTGTAGAACTGGCGCTTCAGCAGCATTCACCAGCTCTTGTTGCTGCTTGTTTACGTCTCGACTCTGTACTGAAAGTACTGCCCCTCATCGCCCCTCATCCTGTCACTTTCTAACCGGGCCCAAACGGTTCAGATGGGAGCTTTGCAAGATGGAGTCACCAGTGAGAAACAAGGAAACGGGCGTATCCATCTGCTTTGCAAGGTTGAATTTCCCCTAGTCAAGTTCAAATTCCCAAAATTTACAAATACCCCATGAAATAAATAAATAAATAAATAAATAAATAA
Source organism: Cheilinus undulatus (assembly GCF_018320785.1). Taxonomy (NCBI): domain Eukaryota; kingdom Metazoa; phylum Chordata; class Actinopteri; order Labriformes; family Labridae; genus Cheilinus; species Cheilinus undulatus. Next base: position 35,377,295 of record NC_054882.1, read on the forward strand.
AATAATTAGAATTTATAATAATAATATAATAAAAGCAAATTTAACAAAATTTTCAAGAAAATATTTTTAAAAATCCATAGAATATTTTTTGAGTATTTCAACCAAGTTACTGAAACTTCAATGGACATTCCACACAGTTATCTCACAAATTCTATCAGGGCTGGACCAGATAAGATTTCAGTTTCCTTCTGCCCCTTCTCAAATATTGCTTCAAGGTTCTTTTTTGTATGATAAAAAGACTGGCAAGATAATATGATTTGATCATATGAAAAATGTTGTTGGAGGTAAATAAAAATCAAATCAAATTCTGATAGTAGAAATGACCATGTTGAAGGAAGGCTAAAATGTAACGTCCTCACATATACATTCAGGGTCTCAGGAGGATATACGATGGCTACCACTGGTGCAGATTAGCTTAGATGTAGCTAAAGTAAAGTAGCAGTTTAATCAGAAATGGCCCACATTTAGTCATTCCAACAAAAACAGCGAGCCAGATGGAAAGTTTTTGTTGAGGAAGCTGCCTTTCTCTTTTGTCTTGTCGCTCTGATTGGACCATAATGAATGTGACAGACAGATTGTCTGTCCAATCGCCTTCTGAGATCTTCTTAAAAAGTCCTTTCCCAAAATCTTTATATGGGAGGTTTCCTAGATTAATGTGAAATATATCCTAAGTAACGGATATATAAAACAGTCTATCTGGTGTGTCAAATTACAGACTGCCAGTTCCAGGCACAATATTTAAGCCCTGTTACAATTTAAATGTGTTTGTTCAGGACACTGATCACTGAAGAATGCTGAATTACATGTATTTTCTATTGAAAACTAAAGCTGCCTATGCAAAGCCAAAAGCCAGCTGTGGACACAGGTCCTTGACTTGTATATCAACTTTTTGTTTTCTACAGCAGCGGTGTCACAGTTTAACTGGTACTGAATAAACTTCTGACTTCTGACACATTGTTCTATTCCACTTGCCTCTGATTATAAGAATGCATCAGTTTTCTCCAAGATATGAACACTATGAGAGCAAACTTCCCTAAAGTGCCCCTGAATGCAAAGTCATTTGCCCAATTCCCAGTGCAATTCATAGTTGTGAAGTTTCTGCCCCTGTGACATTTCACCTTGATGATGAATGTCATAGAGGTATAATGAAGATGCTAGATGCTCCTCCCCCGTGCTGTCTATGGAGGCTGTAACAAGGGCCGAAATTGGATCGGCCGAGTCAGCATGGGGAGCGCAGCACTGTGTGCATGTCTCATGTTGTGTGTGGAGCTCCTGCTGTGCCTTTTCCTCTTGCTTTTCCACAAGGTCAAAACGCACCATAAACTGAAAGATCCAGATTTTTATATCACATCATCTCTGTATCAGTGTGAATGTCTCAAGGTGTACTGATGCTGTAGCTCTACTCTGGCACTGTTGCAGAAATGCTCTGTGAAAACACTTATTACTTTTAGTCATTGTGAAAGAACTCAAACTTCTGCCCTCAGTGTTAAACTCTGGGTGTGAATGCGTGAGTCTGGCACGTAATGCAATGCTCTTTGAAAGAGGCTCCAGACCTACAAATGCTTCTGTACAAATATTGATATTTATGTAAAATTCTTTTCTGAGAAATAAATTAAAGCTCCAAACTTTTTTTTGTGCCTTAAAGCAAAGGAAATGCTTTCTAAAAATGTAGAAAACCTGCTTTTTGATGAACTATTAAAATTGCGTTGTACTCTTTTGTGTTGTAAATGCTTAGTAGAGCTACATAAAAAAGGGTCTCCAACAAATGCACAATTTACATTGACTGTATAACATTGCTAAATGATTAATTCCCCGTCGCTGCAGGAAATTTCTGACCAAAATAATACATGTAAATATACAATTACCACTTTTAAAGATTTCTGTCCTCAGCTTGTGGCTGCATGAGGCAGGCAGGGAGGGGATGTCAGAAAGTAATGACAGACTCACTCATTTGGTATTCATGGGATTTGAACCTATTTGAGAACAGGGATCAGTTTTGTTTGTATTTAAATTGACTCATAAGTTGGATGTGGCAGATGCTTTAATAGAGGTGATTGAGAAAGTAAGTTATGTATTGACTGTTATTTTATGAGTTTGGCCACTTCTGGAGCATACATGCGGAGCTTTTTTCTTTCAAATAGGAGAAATTTATTCAAGGGCAGATTCTTAGAACAAACCAGTTTTTAAATAACACACACACACACATCATATCATTCTGACCCTTTTTCAATAAAAGAAAATAACGGACTAAGGCTGGCCACACACTACAGGATTTTAAGCCCGATTTTAGGCAAGATTTGACCTCCACAACGATTGTGGGGGCGTATACCGACTGGACCCTCATTGCATACAATTATTTGTCTGAGTAGTCTGCATGTGTGTGGTGTCAACATGATTAATATACTGCTCCAAATCACGTCGTTGCCTCCCAGACCCTGAATCGTAAATATCAAGCATATTTGAAATTTACGATTCTAGGTCGTAGTGCCGATGACGGAGTACCCACAACAACCAGTGAGAGAGAGAGTGAGCACACCGGGTAGCGTCACCAGACAGATCATAGGTACTTTCACCGCTCACAACTATAAACACAACTGTACTTTAGTTCCAGCCAGGATTTCGTCCTGAGTCTTTTCCTTGTTTAGGATTTTTGCTGCACCTGTAACACACGCCAGGACAGCCTGTTTTGGAGAGACAGCAAGACGGTATCGACATACATCACGTGATCACACGAGGTCGTAGGCAGTTCGGCAGGTGTGTGGTCTCCAGTGATCTGACAATCTGGCTGAGTCATGTAGTGTGTGCATTCAGAGGATTAAAGATGAAGTCTGTGGTGTCCCACAGTTTTAAAATCGTTTCACATTAAAAAAAAAAAAATCATCCAGTGTGTGGCTGGCCTTTGACCTGTCTCTCTATGTCATCAACACTCCTGCGAGATCTGGCAGATGTGCTGCACATCTACCTGCTTTATTTTTGCTGTAGACTGAAAACATTTGGGTTTGACACAAAAAGATGAATATGAGAGACGAGATCAGCATTTCAGCTTTTAGTTCCAGGTTTTCGCATTTGGATTTAATATGGCATTATTTGCAACAGAACACCATCTTTTTAGGTGAGCAAAAGTATTGGAACAGATAGACCTAAAATAGATTAAAGTGAATAAGGCATCATATTTAGCTGCAAATCCTTTGCCTGCAGTAACTGCATCAATCCTGTGACCCACCAAACTTTAGCATTCTTCTTTTGTGATGCTTTTCCAGGCTTTCACCACAGCCTCTATCATCTGTTGTTTGTTTTGGGGGGTTACTCCCTTCAGTCTCCTCTTTAGCAGGTAAAATGCTCCATAGGGTGTAAGTCTGCAAATTGGCTTGGCCAGTATAAAACCATCCACTTCTTGCCCCTGATGAACTCCTTTGTTGTTTTGGCAGTGTGTTTAGGGTCATTATCTTGCTGCTTGATGAAGGATCTCCCAATCAGTTTGGTTGCATCTTTCCTTAAATTGGCAGATAAAATGTTTCTGTAGACTTCTGAGTTCATTTCTGCTACCATAATGTGTTGCATCATCAATGAAGATTAATGAGCCAGTCCCAGAAGAAGCTATGCAAGCCCAGGCCATGACATTACCTCCACTGTGCTTCACAGATGAGCTTGTATGTTTGGGATTATGAACAGATCCCTTCTTTCTCCAAACCTTAGCTCTCACAATGTTTCTGTTGTCAACTACTGCTGTTTCCCTTGGTCTACCCATTCAACACCTGTTACTGAGTGCACCAGTGGTTTATTTCTTCTCTAGGATATTCCTAATGGTTGTACTGGCTATGGCCAATGTTTGTGCAATTTCTCTGAATAATTTTCATCTTCTCTCAGCTACACAATTGCTTGTTTTTCACCCATAGACAGCTCTCTGAAACTGAGCATAGACATTCAGAACAGCACTGTTAATGTTTGAATGATCAATGTTATAGGACACACCTGGGCAACAAAACACACCTGTAAGTCACATGTTCAAATACATTTGTTCACATGAAAAAACAGAGTTCAAACAAAAGGTGCCATCTTCTAATTGTGTACGTAAATACATGGAAACAAAAGCTGAGATGTTAATCACATATTCATCTTTTGATGTCAAACCCCAATGTTTTCAGTCTACAGCAAAAATGAAGGAATTGGCCTCACTGTTCCAATACTTTTGGAGGGGACTGTAGGTATCAAGTCAGTGTGCTGAAGTTCAAAACCAGTGCTTTAGGTCAGGAAAGAAAGGTAATTTCAGTAACATTGAATGTGTTGTTGGTGGTCTGGCAACAGACAAATCAACAGATAATCAGATGAAGACGGACAGTAAATGTTGTTGTTGCTTGATAACAGCAGCTACCTAATCCACATTACCTATATAGTAACATCCATCCATCTTCTCCCGCTTATCCAGAGTCAGGTCGTAGTGGCATCAGGCAAAGCAAGTCAACCCAGGCGTTCCTCTCCCTCACAACACTTTCCAGTGCCTCCTGAGGGAATCCAAGGCGCTTCTAGGCTGGATGGGATAATCCCTCCAGCAAGTTCCAGGTCTGCCTCGGGGTCTTCTCCCATTAGGATGTGCCAGAAAGACCTCCAGGAGGCATCCTGATCAGATGCCCTTACAAACTCAACATGATCCTTTCAACGTGAAGGAGTTACATAAATGTGAGGATTTTTATGATGATTGTTTTGTTTGTGCCTGATTTGAAGGGCTGCTGCAGCATACCTGTGGTTAATAAACCCTGAGGTTTACTAAAAACCAGCCTCAGATTATCAAAACATTCTTAACCACATTGCTTCGATCATATTACAACAAGCAGTGCATATCACTGTTTAAACTACAGGAAAACCAGAGCATGGAGCTGGCTTTGGCACTCTAGCTATCCCAAGACCCTGAATTTTCATTCATCACTATATTCAGCAACTTGTGTCTCGTGCCAACTTGTCTTTCTTTAATGGTTGCCGTTGGGCTGAAAAACAAAGAGCCCACATTTAGGGACAGAATAGTAGAGCAACAACACATCTTTTACCCCTATGATAGTAGTAATGTTAGGTTACCTTTGGTTTTAAGAGATATATATCACTGAGTGACTGATGACATTTTTCTACCTCAGGTTATCTCTCCTTACCGACTATTTACACTCATATTAAGAACTCAAAAAGAGCTTTTGAAAGTTGTTTTATCAAAAAAGGGAGAGGAAAAGAACTTTTCTTTCCTGTCTCCGGCTTTTGATTCACAAAAACTCACATCCATGAGGTCTCCAGTCTAACCTTGTTTTTCCTTTGACCAGTTAGCAGCTCCAGTGCAGAAGCTAGTGTTTGTTGCCATGGGCAACAGAACTACAGCATAAAATCTTAAAAGGGGCCCCGCTCATTTGCCCACCCACATAAACCAGCTGTTTGTGAAACTGAACTACAAACATGTACAGGTAACTACTTGTGTACTATGTACTGTGACAATAACCATACTATAATCCACAATAGCTGCTGAACCAAAGCTTTTGGTCTCATTCACAGAATTCCCCAGGTAGCACTGACTGGGACAACAAGTGGATAATTAGTGCTATATTTAATTCTAAAAGGAATGTAACAGCTGTTTGGATATGATTATAATATAATAAGCTCAATGAGAACTGTGTTTATTGTTGGTTTGCATGAATTTGAGACTCTTATAGAGATTAACTGCAGAAATCAAATGAACTCCTTGTTTTAAAGAAAAAATAATTGGTCACAGTTATGATTACAAATATAGCAGCTTGTAAACTGCCAGGGTTTTGATCAACTAATGAAAGCAGTGTCAACACTTGTATTCGTTCAGTAGCTCTCTGAATAAAACTTTAGTGAAATTCATTAAAGGCTGCTGTGGTTGCTGCTGTTCTCTCAAAGCAAGACTCCTGGTCTGAACCTGCTTCAGATGAGGCCTTCCTGTCAGGTGTTTGCATGTTCTCCCAGTGTAAACTTTAGTCCTCTCTAAGGGCTTTTCCATTACATGGTGCAGCTTGGAGGTGGGGCTGGCTTGCTTTCGCAAGGCCATTTGAGCTCGGCACGACGCGGCCAAACTGGTGATGGAAAAGCAAATCATAGCATATGACTGTTTGGTTTTGAAAAAAAATTCTGTCAACACGAGGTTGTTTCAGAAAATGTCCATGTAAGCATAGAACCACTGAAAATGACTGAAAACATATATGCCAAGCCTGTAAGTGGTGCCTGTAACGCTGCCATGAAAATGCACCAAAAGATAGAAGAAGATTACAGAAAACAGCCCCAAACTTTTTCCTAGTTGCCCTTCTGGTTGTTCTCCATGGTGGATTTAAGAACATCTGGTGTCTGCTGTTTTCAGTGGTGGTAAAGGAGCATCAGATTTTGCAGTAAAAGCCATAATAAGCTCAGAAGCTTCTGCAGCACGAACACAACCCTGTTATCCGCCATTGTTGTTTTGGTTCGACATGAGCATGCAGCTTTTGTGGGCTATGCTATGTATGACGTATTTGTTTCAACAAAGATGCAGTTGGCTGTCCACACGAAGACGAAATGTTAGTATTTACAGAATTGTTCACTCTGGGACCCGGTTTCAAAAAGAAGCGTTTATGGCCTCCAAAAACCTCGTTTTCATGTGGATGAAATGCCGATATGACAAAAAATACTTGAATATAGTCCTGAATACGTCATTGTGTGGATGGCGCCTAAGTATCTTGCCCAAGGATACATCGACATGTGACTGCAGGACCTGGGGATTGAACCCCCAACCTACCTACTGAGCCACAGGGCTTTATGTTCTGCTGTGAGACCAGGCTGAGATACCATTGGTGTTTTACTGATGTGATAAACTGCATGTGTGGTTGTTTTTTCATAGAAACACTTATATTGTGTACTGATATATATATATTTTCAGTTGTGTGTCTGTTTGTGGCCTTATGCCTTCAAGAAGAAACCAACAAGTCAGTGAATAGACGGGAGAGTTGAGGGAAAAAAGATTCACGGTTAAAAACAAAACGGAGAATGATGACAAGAGGGTGAACTGTGACTCCTACTTCATCTCGTGGTAAAAACTCAGAGTAACTTAAGAAAGCAACGCATTTTTTCAATTTTTCAGTCTTTTACTTTAAGATTTAAAAAATTATATTTAACCCAAGGACCATCTTTGACAAAAATATAGAAATGTGTAAAAAACTCAAAAGATGTTTTTTTTTTTTTAGATTCTTTTTGCCGTTATTTTGATATGACAGAATGAATTTTGTGCCTGCAAACAAATTACTAGTCTTTGCATTTTTTACATGCATCTTTTTGTTTACAGTTCCTGTTTTTTCCCTCTTGGTGATCAGACTTTTGCTCTTGCTCATTAGTTTTGCCTTAGCGCTACCTTGCAGACTTGTTAACTAGACTGAAATCCTCTTCTGCTGTAGTTTTTTTCGCAGGTTCATGTGAACCGATAAGTTGGTGCTGCATTCTGACAAAATCCTTTTCATATGACGGCCAAAGACAGGAAATATGAGAGACCGAGGGAAGACATGCAACAAACATGATTGATCCCTAAACCAGTGCACTGAGAATAAAGCCTCAGCATATGCTCTGCCAACTGGGCCAAACCAGTGTCCATAAAATAGGGCCATCTTAAAGCATTGGAAAGAGAGTACACGACACAGATCCATGCCGCAGGGGGTCTAACTTGTTTTTGAAAGCTCTGTGTTGTTCCTTTTTAAAAATGTTCTTCATGCATTCGTATCTCTTACAGAACATCTTCTATTGAGCGCAGAACTTGGCTGACTTCCTGAAGACAGGGTTGTTGTATACAACAAGAGGTGATCCAGTTTAGAAAACTGTTGATAACTTTTGAACCATAAGTCATGGACACTCTTTTGTCCTTGGAAAGCTGACCATTTTGCCGTTCGTTTGCTACCCTTGATGTCTCTGTAGCCCTTCGTTGACTTTTTGGGGTCTGTAAAGATTAAATCCAAGGCATTAGATACGATAATAAGCCTCTTTTTGTCCATTTTTAATCCATTTTTGATCATGTACTGTGGCCTTCTTTGGTGGGTAGCGCCATATTTGTTGAGGGCAATGTTTACATGCAATGCATTGTGGGAGGGGCTATCCTCCAACAGCAAGATGTTGCATCTCTACTGCTTAAAGGAATGGCACAAATGAATCTAACTGCAAAACATCACATGGACTTTTTTGTATATATGAAGATATTTTGAAAACCTTTAGTCACAGAATATTTATTTTTTCACTTTTTTGTCCCCAAGAGATGGGAGAACAAGTCTATGCAAAAAAAAAAAAATGCTTAGTCACTATTGTTTACTGTGTGTTATCAATAAAAAAATCTTTTTTTCTTTTGACTGAGTCCTATAACTTTTTCAAAATTCAAGTGATATTACTGTAGTAGATATATTCTTAAAGCCCAGGTTGTCCTGAAAAAAGATGTATAGAGCTTGACTGTGCACCACAGGGTTGATGTTTCATGAGCTTTTTAAGAAAAAAGGCCAGACAAGACATGATGGTGAAAAAAATAGTTGTGAGCTCTGACAAAAAACTCCTAGAAGAGCTGAAAATATCTTCTTGTTATAAAGGATTGTGATAAAGTTCTACTTCTAAGTTTTACCCCTTCCTCTCATTTTCAGATGCCCTCTTTAGCCTTGAAATAGAGTTACAAAATTGGACAGCCCTTCAAGCTCCTGATACTGTGGTGCAGCAGTCGGTCGTCTTACAATCGGAAGGTTGAGTGTTCAGTTGCCAGCCCCTGCTTTCACATGTCGATGTGCCCTTGGTCAAGACACTTAACCCCAATTTGCTCCCACTGCTGCATCTGTGGCATGTAAATGGGTATTGAAGTTTTTGAATGGGATACTGATGGCCAGTTCTCCACATGACCCCATGCCATCAGTGTGTGAATGTGGACTGAATGGGTAGGTGTGACTTCCTGTGTGAAAACTTTGAGAAGTCAGGTGACTAGAAAAGTGCCATTCATGCTCAAGTCCATTTACCATGTTGTCAGTAGTTGTGTAACAGTGTAAAACTGGGGCAAAATGACTTGACCAAAGAAACATGACAGACTTGTGACTTCAGGAGCTGGTGATTGAACCCACCATCTGTTGGTTGTAAGACGCTGGACAAGTGTGTCTTGATAATAAGAAAACTTTCCAGACCTAGCCTTGAAGCTAACTCCGTTAAGACTAGAGGGAGTTGTTGGCCCTCCCCTCCCTCCCTTTAAAGACATTTACCAGAGTCGTCTCTGCAAGTGGGCCTCCAGGATCCTCATGGACCCCTCACACCCTGGACAATTTCTGTTCAGCATCACCCTCACAAACCTGCAATACCGAGCATATTTCTTACGGGTACCCGCTCCCTCTCCAGGAGGATGGACGACGTGGGGATGAGGATTTTTAACCTCCGCTTGGACAACTGTGTTTGCTGCTACAGAGGAGACTGCCAAATGAAATTTTGATGTGATTTTTACTATGCAATGACAAAAAATCTATTTTTTTAAGTCTACTTTCTGAGCCACAGCTTATAAAAATAGAGTCATAAAAATGGTGTCATGTTTACCGTGTTATGAGAAAAGTTATTGGTTGTTTCTTATATGAGAATAGCATTCGCCCTTTAAAACTATCACCATTGTTAAGTTGAGTCTATGTCCACAATGATGGGCCTAAGGCATGGTCTGGATCCAGAAACAAATGAAGAGCACTTAGCAAGAAGGGCCTCTTCCAGCACCACGAGTCTGCTGGGAAGTCACAAGAGCTGTATCAGTAGGCTGGAACTGAATGAGTCTGACCTTCCCAATGATTCTCTGAGAGCACCCCCCCCCCCAACATTGTGTCTGAGCTCTGACCATTATTAATACAAGTCTGAGGAATGTTTAGGCGTAATTCTAATAACTGATGTTTGTTTTGTTATCCCAGAACAATTTGTTTCAATTATTCCACTGGTTAGGGGAATGACAGCAGCTTCATTAGATATCATTTCTAGATTCCACTAGCACAACAATCGATTGTCCTTTTCATCTATTTAAATGGTTACATGAACTGACAGCTTCTCTCCATAAACCCACACACGACAGAAGATATTATGTAGGTTTCACCTCTCGCAGCCAATGATGCGTCACAATGACGGTTCCTATCACACCACATTCTTTACATTTATTAACATGCATGTATGAAATTGTCACCTGTAAATGCATCCCACCCTTCAGATAAGATAGAATAACATTTACATAAATTTCTATCACTGCAGGCTTTGCCTCATTAAAAATAATAAAATAATTGTGTTGACCTTGGCTAAACAAATGGATAGAAATTCTCCTTTGTGAAGTCTTTGTTATGCAACAAAAATGTAGTCAGTAGCCTTAAGATTATTCTATGTGCCATTTTGGTTGTCATGAAAGAGCTGATGCTCGGTTTGAACCTCAGCAGATTGACCATAAACATGCAGAGATGCATTGGTTACTGCCTTGTTTTTGGCTGATTTGAGCTCCTGGGATTGTAGCAAACGAAGTGGCATGCAGCAAACAAAGTGGTTGGTGATGTGCAGGTATAAAAGCAATGTCACCAGAAGACAGGAGAGACGATTCATTGCCTTTTTGAATGGGATTTAAAACAAGAATGAACAGTGGGCTATTGCTGTTGTCAGAGGGCACCTCTGCTTTTTCAGTCAGAAATGTAATGATGTCAAGAAAATGTCAGATTTTTACATACCTGAGGGGCATTTCTCAATCAGCAGGGCCCCAAGGTGACACTAATCTTATGCATTCGTTTTTTGTCTGCTTTGTGGATTCTCTAGAGGGAAAAGAAAGTTGTAAGACTATAAAACATCTGATTCCTACAAAGATCTTTTAAGTGATGCATGATACGTTTTTTTTTTTTAATCGATAACCGCTAATTTCCTTCTCCTGATGGCCGATAACTGATAAGATAATTTTGTCAGTTGGTGATTAAAAAAGAACTTTATTTGATGTATTATTCGTATCTGTAGGTAAGAAGATGTTAATATGTAGTGAGCCAAGATATTTATAACTAATTCTGACACCACTTGAGCTTACATCAATAAACAAAGAACTATTCTGACTTTACAACTGTTTTTTTCTTTTTTTGTTAAATATTTATGTACCAAAATTTTGCCCCTTTTCCCTTGAAATGAATTTAAGTATCTTGACAGGTGGTCAAATCTGACATTTCCATCAACTAAGCAAGAATTCAGCTGACTTGTGTCAAATCAGATATAAAACCAAATGATACCAGGCTGTCATGCTTAACAAATGGAGATGTTTGGTAACCTGACACGCCAGATGGATTTGTTTCAAACATCCATCTAGAAAACCTTCAATACTAAGTGTTTGGTAAAGGGCAGAGCCTCTGAAAAAAAACTCGGAGGGTGACTGGATGATCTTTCTGTCTGTCACACCTTTACGGGCAAATCAGAACAACAAAGTATGTGACGTCGTAGCCCCAAACCAAGTTGCGCCACTACCAATGAATAAACTCCATAGATAGCTGCATAATGCGAACCATAGCGACTATAGACAGGTCAGTACAAGACTTTTGTCATTTTTGAAAAGAAAACAACTCACTGCTGTTTTTTGTTCTTCTTTTAACCAAGAAATGTCGTCAAGTTCTGATTAAACTAGCAGCATCCGTGCTAATCTCATCCACCATACTTGCACCAGCCTGTTATTGCTGGTTGTTTACGTCACAACTCGACTAGAAGTACTGCCTCTCATCGCTGATTGGTCCTGTCACTTTCAAAGCGGGGCCCAAACAGTTCAGATGGGAACTTTGCAAGATGGATTCACCAGTAAGAAACACGGAAAAGGACGAATGCATCTGTTTTGCAAGGTTAGATGTCTGGGGGTCTGGTTTTTTTTTTTTTTTTTTTTTTTTTTTTTTTGTATTTTTTGTTGCATAAGTCAGAAATAAAGAGAGCTGATGTTTAACATAAAGATTAAAGATATGCTCTGACATAAGTCATATCAGAAATAGGTTAAAAATGTTAAGGACAGTGTTGTCTGTGGCTAAACTTTTGTTCCTAACATCTATCAGACTGAATAAAACCACATCCAACAGAGCAGGCAGGGATACGTCGATGAAAGTAGCAGTGGATCAGGAGACTGTCAGACTGATTTTGTAGCGTTGTGCTCTTTGGCTCTGGCAAACTTTCTGCAGTTTCTGCAGTTTTGAATCAGCTGCATACATTAGATTAGATAGATTCTTAGTTGATCCCAAATTTAAGATATTGTGGAAGCCCAACGTCTCACAGACAAATCAGGCATCATTGCTGTCATGTGGCTGCAAACAATCTATCAACTATAGAAGAGGACTGATCAGGACATACATAAAAAAAATCATTGTAAATTAGCATGGATTCATTATGGCAAGTTAACAAATACACTCCAGATCTGTGTTAAACTTTCGCTCCATCTCCGTCTGTCTCCCTTTAGAATATGCTATATTCCTACATTCAACTAAAAGCTGAAGGAATCTGGACTCTTTACTCTTCTCTCAGCATTTCTGCTTCCAGTCATCTAACTCAAGCTACATCAGACTGTAGCTCTGAATTTACCAATCATGCACACAGCTCTAGTCTCAGCCTTTGTAAGACACATCCTCCCTCCCAGACGCACTGCCAGAAGCACCCCTTCTCCTGACAACACAGCCCTTTTGAGTGTCTGTGGGTCTGTGAGAGAAAACAAAACCAAAAAAAAAAATGAACAAGAAAGCGGGCTGGAGTGTGTGTGTGTCGGTGATAACGACAGGTGAGCTGCTGTTCAAGGTTGGCTTCAGGCTAGCAACCTGCCTGTGAACCTGTCTGCCACTGACCACACACACCCAGTCCCACACACAGACTTGTTCACAGAGGCTCACCACTCCTTTTAGAGCCAAATACTTTATTTTTTCAGAGGGAAAGAGGGAGATAAAGCAGCAGGAAAAAGACTGGAGGAGGTGGGAAAGATTGAAAAATAGGCTTTAGGGATGGCAGGGGAGAGACAGATTCAGACTGTACGAGGAGGAGAGACGACAGGAAAAAAATCAAAGTGACTTAAAGGTAATAAGAACAGTTATGAAATGGAATTAGTGGAAGGGGAGGGTAAAGAAGAAAATAACAGATGAAAGAGGAAAACAGTCACCAAGAGGTAGAATGATGCATACATATCAGAACAAAAAGTGCATGAATGTATGTATGGTCAACTGTGACCATGTGCTTTTAAATCATCAGTTTTTACACCAACATAACATGTATGACATAAAGAAACGCTTTAACCAAAGTGTGCTGAAAAGGAACATGCATGCAATTACTGCAATCAATTAATGCACACACTATGGACCCTGATAGCATCTCCCTTAATGCATTAATGCTGACAGCCCTACCTTAAACCGATGACTTTTTCATGGATATTGGATCAACCATTCCTAATTAAATAGTGCATTAGAGTCTGGTCAGCCTCTTGACATTGCAGATTGAATAAGATCAGCATGCATATCATCACATTTGTGTTAAAACATTTTTGTGCAGCATCCTCCAGCTCTTCTTCAATCAGACTTACGCTTGTACTGTTGCCCTCGTAGTTCTCATTCATTCAAAAGAACCTTTCATGAAACTAAAGCAGATGTTCAACACTTCAAGCTTTTGTTGAGAGTGTTACCCTTTGAATGAAAGAAAAGCAACACTAGGTACCGAAGATCCAAGCAGGGACTTTGAAAAAGACCCAGAACCTTCATCTTTCAGATTCGGTTAGGTAGAAGCTCTCACTGTCTTTCTGTGTCTTGGTTTACATATCAAACTCTCCTTTTCAGCCATGACTTTTTCACTCTTTCAGTCTCTTTGTGGCTCTTTTCTTTTCACTTTTACTTGCACAGGTAACTTGGTAAAGTAAATCAGAAAATTAATTTTCAGAGAGGAAACTGACACTTTCCACTCTTGGTTCTGTGAAAAATCAGTGCAGAGAGAGAATGATGAGAAAGTGGAGATAGGTGATAATAAGTGTGAATATTGCACCATTGGGGCTTTTATAATTACTACTCACTTTGGTGAAAGGTGCTGTGCAGACACACACACACACACACTTGGCAACACTCAGTTTTGCCCCATTTTCATTGACTCAGCCAATTTTTTTTTAACTCATCACCTGTGTTTTTCCATAGAAAGTTTCGGCCTGACCTAGTTCTTATGCAGATATGTCTTCAAACTTTTGAGCAGGAAACACTTCCAGCAGAAAAAAAGACTTCGCTCAAAGTTTGACATGCAGACTGATTCTCATAAGTCTATATTTGATTGCGTTTGTGGTGAAATGTCATGTTTGCACACCAAAACCTTTGAAAAAATGGCATTAGAATTTAGTTGCATGAAAACATTCATATCATCTCTGCTCTAAGTAAACAGACCTAAGTTTAGACCTCCTTTCCAGCGGATTACTTATGGGTGCGTAGGATGTTGATTAAATCCTGACAGTTGAGTACAAAGTCTACCTCACAGAGATCTTTTGGAGTATTGTGGAGGGAAGGAGTGTCCAAACTACATGGCTTTCTAACAGGGGTGCCTCAAGGGTTGGTGATTGGCCGCCTCCTTTTCTCAATATACAGTACGCTACTCACTTGGATCTGCTCACATGGTTTCTTATGTCACCTCTATGCAGATGATACTCAGCTCTTTCTGCTTTCACACTAAGTGACCACTGCCTCAGCTTGGATCTCATAATGTCTGGCTGAAATTTGATATGGATAAACACCACTCTCAGCTCAATCTGCCCAAGACTGACCTTACTGTCATCAGAGTCTGCCCCTTTCATACAAACACAGTTCAATATCCATCTTGGATGAAACAAATTCATGCTCACTTAGTCTGCCTGGACTCTGGGTGTCGTGATTGATGACAAGTTAACCTTTAAAGTTCATGCTGCCTTGATTGCTTGGTCTTGCCAGTTTTCCCTCCATAACACTGGGAGGATCAGATGTTACCTGGCAGAGTTGAAACACATCTCCTGGTTCAGGCTCAAGTAAAACCATACATTGACTATTGCCACTCCTTAATGGCAGGTCCTCCTGCATGTACATTTAAACCAGATGATCAAGAATGCAGCAGCACATCCCGGTCTTCAGCCAACCCATAACTTGGGACAGCAAACTCCGATGTGGTCTAAATGAAAACGCATGCCCTCTACTGCTGTGTGAGTTTCCGAGGCAAAGTGGAGTAGAGTGGAGCACAGGGCAGCAGGATCATGACACAATTAGTTTAAGGATAAACACAACACCAAACTACATCTTACTTTGTCTGCATTTACTTTAAAATTCATCAGATGCTCTGTGCATTCCTGTCTGGATCAGTCTGCTCAGTTCAAGTGTCTGGCTGCTGAAATTAGACTTAGTGCATATCTTGAGTGTAGCTGAAGAGAGAGTGGCACTTCTGGCTTGTGGCTGAGACGTTGGCGGTACTTGCTGTGGAAACCCAAGGTGGCTAGAATGTGCATGGTGCAGACAGCAAGCTGTGCAGATGGACTATTAGGAAACTGACTTTCAACATCATTACTTGCCTTTACTATTTAAATTACAAATCATTCACTTATCCACAGTTTAAGAGCCCCTACTTTAGAAACAAAGGACTGCAAAATTGTAATGATTCGTTTCATTTCTTTTTGTGATTCAGATATTTTTGCGCGCAAACATGACACACAGTCTCATACCTTTACAACATATATACATTTAAGAAGCATTTCTGTAACCTGACACGCCAGATAGATATGTTTCACTCATCCACCTGGAAAACCTCCTACAGACAGTGTTTGGGAAAGGGCAGAGCCTTTGAAAAAAAACTCAGAAGGTGATTGGATGTACATTCTGTCACATCCTAGTTCTGATCTCTTCTGCCATAATTTCATCGGCCTCTTGTCGCTGCTTGCTTACATCATGACCCAAAAGTACTGCCCCTCGACGCTGATTGGTCCTTTCACTTTCTAACCAGGCCCAAACTGTTCAGATGGGAGCTTTGCAAGATTGATTCGCCAGTAAGAAATCCATCTGCTTTGCAAAGTTAGCATTTCTCTAAATTAATTTAAAAGATACTTGTGCAAGCTTTCAGCTTAAGGGGCACAAGGGCCCAGTCATAGCAGGTGGGAATAATCCAGCAGTTGAAGAGCATTTTCTTGAATTTGATTTTGACATTTCTGAATATCTTTTTATGATCAAACAAGTGAAAATTTTGTTGATATTGGTGAATAGGGCCTGTAGACTGTGCATAAAATGATGCGCGACATTTCAACTAAGCTAAAACAGTTGATCCCTAAATATCACAAAGGCTGCCTTATTCCAAAGGAACATGCATTTTTAAGATGAGCAGCAGAGCTGAGTATGTGGGTTGTGCCCATGAAAAGATGGTCAAATCTCTCCCAATGCATGAAAGTTGATTCCTCCATTGACTCTTGTCTTGTGATTGGTTGATTTGGTGATTGAAGTCTGATGAAACAAGACAACTTAACAATTTATTCATTTAACAAACAGGAGCCTCAGCAGCTTTTGGAAAAACCATACACAGCCACAACAGCCTGGCACCTCCTCCTCATGCTGGTCACCAGCCTGGTCACACACTGCTGTGGGATGGCATCCGATTCTTTAACCAGCATTTGTCACAAGTCAGCCAAGTTGACCCCACAAGTCTGTAATACATCCAACCTGTTCATAACAGCTTGAAAACAGTTTTTATAATTTGTAAGTTACATTTTATATTTCATATTTTGTATTTATCAATTTTCATAAATTGCATGCATTTCTATTGTGTTTTCCTATTATAAATGAATAGCTAATCTTAATGGGATTGATGTCAGGACTGCTCACAGACCGTTCCATCCTCTCCACTCCTAAATTCCAGAGGTAGTCTCTGATAACCCTGCTCTGTGGGGGCGAGTCTTGTCATCTTAGAGGATAGAGTTTGGTCCCAGATTGTGGCGATACAGGATTGCCACTGGTTGCAGAATCATATCTCTCTAAGTTTCTGCACTGAGATTTCTTCCAATGATGACAAGGCTTGTTTTCCACAGAAAGAGATGCCGCCCCACACCATCACACTGCCTCCACTAAAAGATGTTACTCTATCAGTACATCGGTATAGCATTCTCCACGTCTTCTCCACACTTCAGCCTTCAAATCCAACTGCTGTAGTCCAAACATAACGTTCCTCCACATGTTCAGGTTCCAGTGCACATGTTGCCGACACCAGGACGGGGTAACGGGGCTGACAGTGAAGGGCAGTCATGGTTTCGATTGTCTGGGTAGATAGCTGTCAGCCATATTATCCTGCAAACCTTGACTGCAAACCTGTAGAAGACAGTCTACGGTCCCTGAGTTCTGACAGGGTGAGGAAATAGTCTTCTTGGGGCATCAAAACATGAATCAATAGCAATGGCAAGGCAAGCTGTTTGGTATCAGCAGAGAGGATATGGCAAATTTTCATGGCCACAGCCCACATACTCAGCTCTGCTGCTCATCCCACAAACGCATGTTTCTTACAAATGTGGCACCATTTAAAAGGGAAATAAGCAGGCTTTCAAACGGTACAAAATTTATTGCCAAGAAGCAATGTTACAGCAAAGAAGTAATCTACCAAACACATTAAATTTATTAGAAAAAGACAACAGATCATACTTAGTTCACCTCAGATTTCCACCCCAGCCATAACCTTTTGAAAAAGAGTTTCTTAAGGTTACGACAATTTTTAAGTATTGGGTTTACTTTGAGAATTTGTTGTTGTTTGTTACATGGCATTAACGCTGCTTAGCTACATTTCCAAGGTTTGCCAAAACATTAGGCCACATTGACTTAACATAGCACATTAATAGCTGTCCCCTGAACTCCAGGACCAAAGAAGTCAACCTTTCAGACAAGTTTTAGCCCATCACAGCACAGAAGGATGGGATTAGGCAGACATCCAGAGGGAGAAAAAGTAAAGCTGCCCAGAGTCGTGCATGGCATAGGCAGATTTCAGCTTTCTAGGTTAAAGCCTGTTAAACCTGCAGTGAAACCTGCCTCCCTCAGCCTAAAGGAGCTGCTAACAGAGAGCTGTCTTAGAGAGGAGCAGAGTGGAGGTGGGGCTGTTGGTGACAGATGGAGGGTGGGAAAAAGGGACAGAGCGGGGGAAAAATCGGAAGAAACAGAGACATTGCATTATAGAGAAAGTGAGCAGAGGAGATGTGATGAAGCAGAAGGATGTGTGATGGATGGAGGGATGACAGGTGTAATGAAAGGAGGAACCGGCAATGAAGAGAGGCAGATGGATCATCATGACATTACTCTGGAGTGTGTGGGTTCTTGAGTATGTGCATATCCACTCCACTTTTCCTCCTACCTCCGAGCTATGAGTGTGTGCGCACAGATGACTGTATAATCAGAGTTTATTATGGGGAGTATCTCCATTCACACAGGTCTGCATTAGCCTTTATTGAGGGAGTTAACTGACATATGCTGGCACACAGGCATGCACAAACGCAGACACATGGCTAATTATCATATCAAATTGCCCGCTCCCTTTCTGTTCCTGGATATGTTTCCTCCATTTCAATCTCCCAGCTTAATAAAATCCAAAAGGAAAGTAGTTATTATAATGAATGATTTTAAGCAGCAATATTTTAAACCCAGTATATAATATGCTGTCTGTTTTTGGGGGGTCTCAACAGGAAAAAAAGAATCAAACCATTTTCCTGTCTGCTGACTTCCACTGCATTCAGCAGAGTCCACAAGATGCTGTTTCTGTGCAGCTGAGCAGTTTTCTCTAGTACCATCTGTTTTCACCATGTGGAGTTTGCGATCGTGCTACCTACCTACAGGGATAGATGTGGAGAGAGTGACAGGAAGCCAAACCTCCTCTGGTCACTTGTGCAAGGCTGCCCATGAGGGGGGGTAAAGGGGAGAGATTCCCAGGGCCCTCCGGGGCTCATAGATGTCAGCAAAGTCATGATCCAGTAAAGTTAACTAAATTTTACATTTAACTTTTATAATACATTAGATTAGATTAAACTTTATTGTCACTGCGCATGTCACAGGTACAAACGGCTTATCCTGAGAAGAGCTGAAACAGAGGGGGTTTTAGACATGCAAAAATCCAATACTGGAGTGTTTTTCAGCAACAAACTTCACAGCCATGTTTTGGGGACCTCTAAGACCAATATAAACTTGTCTTAAAAGGGTAAAGTATGTCCCCTTTAAAAAAGAAATACCTTTTTATTTTTTTTGAAACGTTAGCAATGAGTGGGCGGCACGGCGGCACAGTGTTTAGCGCTGTTGCCTCACAGCAAGAAGGTTGCTGGTGTGTTGTCCCAGTCAGGGAAGGGCCTTTCTGTACGAAGTTTGCATGTTCTCCCCATGCACGCGTGGGTTCTCTCCGGGTACTCCGGCTTCCTTCCACCACCAAAAACATGCTCATTAGGTTAACTGATCACTCTAAATTGCCCATAGGTGTGAATGTGAGTGTGCCTGGTTGTCTGTCTCTATGTATTGTCTGTCTATATGCGGTTGCGATTGACTGGCGACCAGTCCAGGGTGTACCCCGCCTCTCGCCCAATGACAGCTGGGCTCCAGCCCCCCCCCCCCCCGGAATGGAATAAGGGGTATAGAAAATGGATGGATGGATGGATGGATGTTAACATGGGCACATTCAACTAAAAGTAGGCTAATGTCAGACATAAGGGTTGCTGGAAAATAAAGATGAATAAAGTGAGACAATTTTAGTGAAAAGAAATAACTGAATAATTGCAAAATGCTTGTGAAAATTGGAAGAAATAGGTAAAAAGTTAAAAGAAAGTGGAGGGTATGTGTTAAAAGTGACAAGAAAGTGGAATAAATGGGTGAAAACGTTGCAAAAAATGTGCTGAAAAGCAAAAATAAGTGGTGAAAATGGGTAAAAAAAAAAAAAAGCAGGAAAAAAGTGCGTAGAAAACTGCTGATAAATGTGGCAAAAATAAGTGGTGAAAAATTGGTTTAGAGGGGCCAAAATTGGTGAAAGCAGGTTAAATGCAGCATGAATCTGTAATAAGGGGCTGAATTGGGAAAAACATGGTGAAATTGTGGCAAAAAGTGTTGGACATGGGTGAAAAGTTGCATAAAAAGTTGCAAAGGAGGTTAAAAGCAGAAGAAAAAGTAGCTAATACAGGTGAAATAGTGGCAGAGTGGATAAATGGGTTTAAAGTGGCAAAAATAAATGAGAAAAATGGGGGATAAAAGTAGCAAAATGTGTGCTGAAAATCGTTTTAAAGGGGCAAAAAAGAGGCTTAATTAGTTTAAAAATTACTTAAAAGAGGCAAAGACATGGTTAAAATTGGTTATGAGTGAAATAAAAAAATGGCACGATTAACGATTTAAACCAACTAATAGGTTTACACTAACCTTGCAAAGCAGATAGATCCGCCCTTTTCTGTTTTTCCATCTGGCAAAGCTCCTGTCTGAACCGTTTGGGCCCGGTTAAAAAGTGAGAGGACCAATCAGCGTCGAGGAGAGTACTTTGGGCGTGGTGGAGTCGTGACGTAAGCAAGCAGCGACAAGAGGCTGGTGCAGTTATGGTAGAAGAAATTAGCATGGATGCTCCTAAAGTGCCAGTTTTATCAGAACTTGGCGACATTTCCTCGTTAAAAGCAGAACAGAGAACAGCAGTGAGTTGTTTTCTATTCAAAAACCACAAAAGTCGTGTACTGACATGTCTGTAGTCACCATGTTTCGCTTTATGCTGTTATATATGGAGTTTATTCCTTGGTAGCAGTGCACGCGTACCTCGGTAGCGACTACAACGTCACGTGTTTTGTTGCTCTGATTGGCCCGTAAAGATATGACGGACAGAAAGTTCATCCAATCATCCTCTGAGTTTTTTTTTCAAAGGCTCTGCCCTTTCTCTGGGGTTTTCAGGGGCCCAGACATTTCTGTGGGCAGGCCCAAACTTTTGTCTTAAACTGAGGACTCTTGTCAACAAAACCTTCAATATAGTGGCTGCTTGTAGCACACAATGAATTAACTTTAATAATATCATGAGTTTTTTTGTGAGAAAGCAGCAGTTTAAGT
Source organism: Cheilinus undulatus (assembly GCF_018320785.1). Classification (NCBI taxonomy): domain Eukaryota; kingdom Metazoa; phylum Chordata; class Actinopteri; order Labriformes; family Labridae; genus Cheilinus; species Cheilinus undulatus. The sequence goes on from NC_054882.1 coordinate 35,398,330, forward strand.
TGCTGTTAAGATGATGCTTGTTGCAGTATTTTATACTGGTATTTGGCTTTCACCAGATTATAGGACACTCTTTAGATCAGGGCTGAAATAATAATTCAAGGGACTCTCAAAAATAATCCTCAAGGCAAATTATCTCTCATGTACTTACATATGGACATGGTGTAAGCATAGACATCGAACTGTGTCACAATGTTTATTTGGATACTTTTTCTGCAAGGAAGTCAAAGAAAAAAACATTGCCACTTCTAAGTCAGTTCCACATGGACCAAATGTCACACTGACACATTTGTCAGCAGCCAGCTGCAGAATGTCAACATGGACATGAAAGATGACATCAAAATAAACTACTTGTTTTTGGGAAAAGAAACATAAGATTAAATCAAAATGCTCCTTAAAGAAAATAAGACAATTAAAATGCTATTTCCCCATTAAACTATACATTTCAAATTGATTATCCTGTGGTTAATAAGCATATAAATGTTAGTGGTTTCTACAGTGAACTCTTCTCTTTGTTGAGCTTCAAGCCTCATGTTGCTGCATCATGGCACACAACAAGAAGTGCGCTGTGAGCTGCAGCAGTGTTGTTTTTCAGTGCTATTATGAGCTAGCCATAAAAGCTGTAAGCTGTGGTGAAGAAAGGAACACCAGAAAAAAAAAAACAATCGCAGCAAGCCAGGTGGTAAAATCTAAAAGTGGAAGTACTGCTACATAAGCTTAGCAGCCATTTTGAGGCTTTTTTTTTTTTTTTGGCAAAAACTTGTTCACCCATCTCTTGGGGACCAAAAAGTGATCATTCAAGACACATTTTACAAAAATGTCCTTGCACCTCTATGCCTTAACTATATTTGTATCAGTAATCAAAGCAGTGCCTGTCTGCAGTAACACAGAGGGAGACATCACGGCTCTATCTTTCTCCCATCGTGTGCTGTCCAGGATGCCTCCTGCATGACCAGCCCAGTTAGACATGTGCAGTTTGGCAAAGCATGACACAATGATGGAACAGCTTGTACCCCAATGCAATACGGGACACAAAATGGACAATATGGCAGATAGCATTAGCTTCTAGCAGCAGAAACAACTGAAACGTGAGGCATACAGCCATCACTTGCATCACAAACCATCCTCTCTTACCTGATCTGTGAACAGTCACAGTTGCAAATACAGAATCTCCTTCCTGGCTAGACGAATGAGTCATGCTCTTCAAAGCGGATTACCTTGCTGCACTTTTAACTGATCTGATTTTTGCTATCTCACCTCCACTCTCCTTAATCCTGCTGGAGGCAGCTCCAATCAGGTTCACAGAACTTGGTTCTGCTGTACAGGCTGCTAAGTGAGGTGTGTTCCATGTTTACCTCCTTAACACGTGCTTAGCTGTTTCCTCCCAGCAGCTACCGGATCATAACTCCGCTCCCAGCTCGACTCCTCTCCCTCTGGGCTCGTCTGTGGGGAAATGACATTCTGTCCTCACACAGAACTTAACTGCCTGTGTGAAAAACTCATTTTTCCAGGAACACTTCATATCCTGCTCCAAGCTTCACTGCAAGTCTCTTGACCCTGTTCATTTTACTGTCAAGAGAGAGAAATCCTGTTCTTCATAATTCTTTTTTTGTTTCTATTCAAATGTTCATTATGAAATTGTTGCTGTTTTTGACAACCTTCCTGATATGACAGGACATGCATGATATGATATGATATATGCTACATACTGTAGCTCAGTATGGCATGATATGATACGATGGTAAATAGTCAGTGGACTTGTGAGACAAGTCTCAAGACCAAGACTGTTCCTGATTACTACAACACTATAGGGGTGCAGACTCAAATCTGCAAGTGTGTGAGGGGAACAGACCGATCCGACCTCAGTCACAGTCAATAAAGCATGTTTGAATCTTATGAGCAAGTCAGGACGGAGTGTGAACTGATTACTGACCAGACTGCAAACACATTTGCCAACAGCCAAAATGAGGTTGGGACATAGGAAATAGCGTCAGAAGGTGACGGGAAGTAGCACAAATATCAAAACAACAATGCAGAACCTCTTCTTCTCCTTAAAGTTTTATTGGCCACGGCAAACAAAAAATCAATGCATTACTGCCATCAGCTGGTATGCTTATTTACCCTTTAAACTCTCTCCCTCACAAGAGTTTGTGTGGAAGTGTGATGCATTCAAGTTGGCTTTAGTTGGTCTGACGAATCACGTAGCCTGTGATCTCTCATCAGGCGCTGTTGTTAAGTGTGTAATCCACCGTCATTCAGCTGCTAAAACCTCGAGGTCTCAGCCTATGGTGATAGTAATGAAGATCAGAACCACTGCCAGTGAGCAGCCCTGCACAAGGATTATTTATTTACCAGTTTTCTTTAAATGAAGGATTATGACCCAGCCAGGACACCATCGTTTTGTTAAATAAAGGAACCTAACCTAATTGGGGAGGAAAACTACGGCTGTACAGATTCCAATACCAGTATCGGAAATATGTCTGATACTGCTTAAAATGCAGGTATTGGTATCGGCAAGTACACAAGTTTATTTACCAGTCTGATACTGTTTGGTTGAGCTTTATATTTTCTGTTGTTTAGCGATGTTAACTGTTAGCGTTATAAACCGGAAAACATTTCTTCTTCGCTGCCAGAAAGCAAGTCATGCACAGGCCCAGGGGCGTAGCTAAGAATTTTGGGACCCCAGAAAGAATATTACACAGGCCCCCTACTTAACTGGCTAGCCAAGCAACAAATATTTCATAATTTTTTGCAAAAATATTTCAATGTATTTTGAAGCATAGTTTCCCCATTTATGAGCAATGTGTTTACTGTGGTTAAACTAAATTTACTTGCATTATTTCTGAGTGCTGGACTATACCATATAAACCTTGCTTTAAGGGAGGAGCAGAGGCTCCCCAGTATTTATTTTTCTACATTTGATATTTTGCTGCTTTTGATTAAATAATGACACTAATTACAAAGAAAATAAAAACAGATAAAAACACACTTTTCATTACAGGCTCCTCAAGAGCCCCTCCCTGTGGGCCCAGGCAATCACCCCCCCCACACCCCACACACACACACCCACACACACACACACACCCTGTGCTACACCCCTACACGGGCTACCATTTTAGAGCAGTGAAGAAGCACCAAAGGACCCACTGCAGCAGCAAAGAATGGTGGTTTTTCTCTGAATGTGATCGTTAAAGGAGACATATTATACTAAGTAATATTTTAACTAGGGCTGTCAATAGATTAAAAATTTTAATCGCAATTAATCTCACAAATTCCATAGTTAACTCACGATTAATTGCATATTAATCACACTTTTATGTCTATTCTAAATGTACCTTACAGTACTATTTCTCAAGATTTAAATACCCTTATCAACACAAGTGGACAAAAATGCTCTCTTTATGCAAATGTTTGTTCATGTCAACAACCCAAAACAACAACAGATAAAGCCCAGAAAATTCTCTAGTCTGAGCTCAAAGATACTGAACGCTGCAAAAATCTGCTGAGAGCAAAACATGGTAAACTCAAGCCACAACAGATGGAGATACTGACCTTAATGTAACATTACTGAATAATACCACAATGTAGAGTCAAACTTTAGACTTCTAGAAGTTAACTCTGTTCTCAGCAGCTGAAAACCAAACAACAGATCTCATCATCACACATGGACATAAAGAAGTCAAGTCTCTGCTGAGAGCTCAGCAGTAAGGCACAGACACATCTAATGGTGTTTCACTGTTCTGATGTGAGTAAGGTGGACACATCTGCCCTGCTCAAGAGAAAAAGTAAGTATTTACTTAAAAAATGTCTGCTATTATTTATCATATTTTTACTTTCAAACTAAAAATGTAAATGCTGACAGTAAGAAATGACTGTCATCAGTCCAGTAGATTTACTAGAATAATGTCAATAAACACACATGTGAAGCCTCTTTTCAAAACTCATGAACACACAAAGTAAAATAAGTCTCAGTGGAGAACTTTTAAGGTAAAGTAAGAGGACTTGACTATCTTTTCATTCTTCAGATCATAGAAGAGCTACAGATTTAATCTAAAACCATTTTTTCTTCCTAAATAAAGGAGACCCACAGTCTACTAATGCTTTCAGCTTATATTATGATACTCTACAGAGCTCATTCACTAACCTCTGCTCTCCTGTCACACACCAGCCTCTGCTGCTCTGTCTCCTCCTCCTCTTCATCATGATGCAGCTGTACATTCACCATGCATCAGACAATCTCCTATAGGGACTGCAGAGTATTTGACAGTTTTGCAGCATCTTGATTGACTGTTATTTAAATTTGGCGTTTATTCACAGTTCCAGTTGATCGTTTTAGTAAGTTTTGTTTTTTTCCGAATACTTTCACTTTCAAGCAGGAGCTGCGTGGGGATGAGAGCGGACCTTTAGGAGACGTGATCGGACCAGTCAACAGTCAATAGCGCAGCTGTGGTGCCGTTTCATAATACCCTAAATAAATGAATAAATCATACTGGCCAAAAAGTGCGTCGGCACACCGGGAAATGCTCGGTATGCCAGATTGCCAGTCCATCCCTGCAGAATTGGCTGAGTGTCTCCATTGTAAACAAATCCAGCATGGCGAGGGGGGCGGCTCTCTGCATTAGCGGTGAGCATGGCTAGCAAGTGGTGCAGACTATATAAGACTCTATGAACTTCCTGTAACTCCGTTCAGGTCGACAGTAGGAGAAAATAACTTCAGTCTTATCTGACATGATCTGAAAGCTGAACCTGTCATTTAAAAGTCTCTATCCTTTATCCATTTCTGCTCGCTTGTACCGCATCACGACGGCGCCACTTCCTGGTCTGGCAAACTACGGGATGGGTCGGGTGTTATACAGAACGGGCATGCATTAATCGTGCGACAAAAAATTTAGTGGCGTTAAAAGTAATTTGAGTTAACACAATATTAACATGTTAACTTTGACAGCCCTAATTTTAACACTTGCATACAATGCTCCAATGTTGAGGATCCTTTCTAAACCATACTGATTTAATTTTATCAAGAGACACGTGTCTTTCCATAAACCCTGCAAACGAGATTACCGGCCTCTCTGAACAGCTTGTTGCGAGACTTGATACGAGCTGACGTCAGCTCGTTTTCTGGCTCCCCCATTGGACGGCTCTGAGCAGAGATGACTCCCCTCCCCTCCTCCCACAGGAGGCTCTCAGACCTGCCCTCCCGGCAGCTCGTTCTCAGCCACTCCCGCTCTCCGGGGCTGTATACACCGCTACTGTTGTTTGGATTCTTGCTCTCATGTGGATTTATTCCGGTCAGCATGTCTTCTAAACTTATTCGTGTTTTTTTGGTTGTGACGATAAATCTACTCTGTATGCGCTCCCGAAGGACGAAAGCAGCAGAAAGCAGTGGGAATTGTTTGTCTCATTTAGCCGACCGCCTGTGAACTTTTTTCTCTGCGCTCGTCACTTCACCGACGATTGTTTCGTCAATAAACGACAGTGAGACGCTGGATTTGCTTCGAATCTGCTGCTAAAGCATGGAGCTGTTCCGTCTGTAAAGATCGCCCAGGGAGGCTTAGATCCACAAGCTGTAAGTCACTTTATAACATTACTTTAAAACGAGCCATGGATCAGTGGGAAGCTAATGTGTGCTAGACTTTGTCATCAGTTGTTTTCATAACTAGCCGCCTTTTTACCCAAAACTATGCTGTGAAACGCTGTGTACCTTAACGTTACTAAGTCTTGACTTGTGCTGATTAAAAGCCTAATGAGTAAAATAAGCAAAACTCGGTGATCAATGGGCTGAGAAAACAGTTTGGCCCATTGTTCAGCCCCCAGCAAGCTTTGACCAAGCTGGCCAATCAGAGAACGGTAAGGTCACGGACATCTCTGAGTCTTAAAGAGACAGGACTGAAACGGAGCGTTTTCAGCAGTAGGCGAGATCTGCTGAAAATAGGGGTTTTCCTATCGCCAGTATAAGATAAGTGAGGAGTTTTTTGAGCTGCACATCATAAATAACTATTCTAAAGGTGTCCCAAAATGACATACGTAAAAGGAAAAAGGGGTAAAATACGTCTCCTTTAAAATGCCTCCAAACCTGCGCTGTCATACGTGACAAGAAGTCACACAGTTTATCAAAAAATAAATTGAACCATAAACAATTGCCTCTTACTTGTTTTTCCTCTTGAAGCTAGCCGTTGTGTTTTCCCAGTGACGCTATTGATGCCTTTGAATCCCATGCGGCAGCATTTTCAGTGAGCCTGTGACTTTTGGGGATTTTAATGGTTAAATCCACACCAGTAAACGCGCCTTTGAACATCTTTATAATCTATTCTAAAAGAGTTACGATCGTTTAATAACGCTAGCTCAAATGCTAACGTGAATGCTAACCGCCATAGTTTACTCATTGTGAGGGTCTGTCAGCCAGTTGCAGGCTGGTCTACAATCACGTGATGCTGCCCAGATAGAGCATAATATAGAGAGAGCCTGTGATGCAGCCCCTGTATTACTCTTATTTTAATACTCAGCAGTAAAACTCAATAATAAGCAGAAAAACAATAGTAGGGTGCTGTACGAGTACATTATGATTCTGTTATCTGTTGAGCCATGTTTTGAGTCAAATATAGGTCTAAAATAATTTGCTAGTCTGCACAGTCAGTCCAGAAAGTTCACACTGGTATTGGAACAGAATCGAGGAAAAAATGGTATCGGAACATCCCTGAGGAAAAACTGTTAAAAAGTTGCACCTCCACCCTTTTTTGTGCCAGCAGGTTTTGAGTATTGAAGCGGACCCTTTATAAATTGCAATGACTTTTCAAATACGTCAGGTTACATGCAGTGTGGGATGGTAGCGGCTACTTTTGTGTGGCATGTTTTTTCCTGGCATATTGGTGGGAATGGTCTGGGACTCAGCCCTCTTTGAGATGGAAAATTTGGTATTAGAGGTGTATCTTATACACCAGATTTTATGGTGAATAAAATGTGAACTCTTTATGAGAAATTAATCTTCACAGCTACTTTATTATGAGGCTGGTGACATTTAACAGAGCACACATAATTAAAATCTGCTTTTTCCTGCTACTTTGCTAACTGTCCTTTTATTGATCATCATTTATCAAATGCCTGAAGAGCGCCGTGTTTTATTTCTGTCATACATTGTTCTGAGCTGGCCGAGAGAGGAGATTGAGGAATTGAACAACATAGATAAAGTGAAGATCAATAGATTGAAAATGAAAGAGTAGCCTTGTGTGTAGTGCAAAAGCAATAATGGATGAAGGAATGCCAAGAATGACAAAGTGAGAACAATGAGATCAAGATGGGAGAGGGAGAGCGAGAGAGAAAGCGGAGCATAAAAGATGAGGCTGTGTTGGCTCGTGAAGCGGCACCATGACGAAAGAGAGTCAGACAAATTGGCTGGGAGGGGGAGAGAGCTGTTCTGGTTTTGGAAAATAGGGGGCAGCATCACTCTGTAGCAGGTTTATAGGGAGGGGGGGCGGACAGTGAAGGGGGGAGCAGGGATGGCTAGTAGACGGATGTATGGATGGTGTTAAAGACGGACGAAGGTAGAAGGGGTGGAGGTAAAAAGTGGTGTACACAGGATAGTTGAGCACAGGATAAAGGAGACAGAAGAATAAGAGAAGGGAGGAGGCGGGGATGAGAAGAGGAGTATATTTCAGCCTCAGCATGGGACCATAAACCACTGCTTATCTATTACCATTCCAACACAAACCACTGCTGCACAGATGTTTGCATCTGCACACACACGTGTGGTGTTTCCCCATTCAATCTGATGTGTGTTTTATTTTCTTGGCACATATAATGTGATGCTTATGTGTATATTTCCCAGTGTCTGTGCATTGACTATGCTCTAATGAACCTTTGTGTATGCCCCTGCGTGCACATATTGGCGAGGATTTTAGGAAATGTTTTCCCTGCGTCTGTCCTTGATAAGCCCAGCTGAATACAGAGAGCTTTTAAAAGGGTAGTACACAGCAGAACCAAGGCCCTCTCAGAGGCTTTCACAGCATTTAAAATCTCTGCGGGCAGTGACAGCACTAACAGTCTGAAGCTTTTCAGATGCCCATGAAAGAAAATCATTAGTTTACAAGGAGAAGTAGGACTAATACTTGATTCATGACAACAAAAAGGCCATGCTTTTACTTAGCATCCTTATTTGACCTGTCCGTGCATCTGAAAGCCAATAAGATCAGGTCAATCAAGGTTTCGCCATCATTTCCAATTATACCATGATCTTGGTAAATACTTGATTCTGATTGGCTTTGGAAATTCCATTGGTGTCCGTTAACTTCTGATGTATGGACATCGTGTGAACTTTACAAGTAGTTCCCATCAAAAAATCATTACACTGTTCCATATTATTGCGCAGCAGCCATCAACCGTTACGAGTAACTATAGCAACCTGAGACAGTCGTATTTTCTGAGCAGGGAGTACAGCGCAGCCGGCCTAAGGAGCCTGCAGGGCATGGACAGCTCCGTTTCATGTGACTTCGTAGTGCAGAAGGGGGAATGATTCTGTTTATTCAAACAGTTGGTCTGCTAAGACTAAGCTTTTTATCAGGTGACTGTTCATGTTAATGTACAGGTTTATGGTCTGATCACAGATGACTCTCAGCCTCACTCGTCTTCATGTCTCTTCATTATTGCGCTGAGCAGACTAGTTTTTTTTTTTGTTCCGTTGTGACTTCGTATCTATGACCCGTCCTTTACTGGAGCACTGAATAACATTTACATTCCCTAAGAATGTTATGGAATTGGAATGGCTATTCCAGTTATTAGTCAAGCCCTCAGGTATTGCTAGGCAAAGGAAAATGTAGTTTTTGTAAAGCTTTCTATTTTGATCACAAAACATTAAATTATAAATTAGTATTTTTATTGATTATTTTCGTTGGCAAGTGACCATGGTATAAGCGGGTTAATGCCCTTGACTTGGCTGTGAGGCCTCCACGTGGTCCATTACTCCCTGATAATTGGACACCTTGTCAGGCATTAAACTGTACTTAGAGTCTGCCTTAAACTCACTTTGGAGACCCCCATTTTTATTCAAAGGGGCAGTACACCTCGATCAAACATGAAGGTAGATTTAACAATCAACATGTAATGAAAGCCAGGCTTTTGAGAGCACAATAAGAGCATAGAGTTCTCTCAAAAGAAACACATCTCAAAAAAGATCTCAAAAAGCAACAGATCATGCCGCCATCCAACAAAATTCAAGAACAGAAGATAAACAAAGTCATCGACATCTCTCTGCCTGGAAAGGCTTTGGGTCTCCAGAGAACCACGGTGAGATCTGGCGTGTGAAAAACATGTTTCATACTTTTACCATTAGGCAATGGTAACCACCAGTGGTACCAGAGTGCCATATTAACTGGTGAGTCGGGGCAAGTGCTTAGGGGGCTGATGACTCTTGTTGCAGTTAAAAATGACCAGATCTATTTTATTAGTTGCTCATATGTGATTTTTTTTCTGTGTCCTGACAAGTCCCATTGAATCTGAATGGCCAGGTGACAAATGTGACCTAGACGTCATTCTGGAGCAACACGCAACAATTCTGTGCTGGAAGGCAAAAGAATTGATGGACAAGAGAGTCACGATCTATGATAACAAAGATTAAAGACAAGAGTGATAGAGGCAGTCAGTGGAGGATCACTTATGTGTAAGACCCCATAAGTATTTAGTGTGACGCTTTAATACAAGTATAACTCGAGAGGTTGTGTGTAACCCAAGGTTAAAATAGTTTGGGATTTTTCATTAGTTTCTATTTTAATTTTGTTTTCACTTTCTGTGTTTGATTTCAGTTTAGTTTTTATTAGTTTTGACTGCTGGTTTGTTGGTTTAGTTTAGTTTTTATTTTGCAAAAATGCTAAGTTTTAGTTTAGTTTTAATTCATTTTAGTGTTAGTTTTTTATGAATAGATGTCAGGACTGAGCAAGTGTAATAAATTTTTAAAAACATTCTAACAAGCTACTCTTCACTTATCATCTTATTTACTTCATGATGATATGCGAAGTCTTAACCAATCAGATCAGGCAATTATACTCTCCCCAGACTTGTTTGTCAGGGCCAGGCAATGTGGTTGTGCCAAAGACTAAAAACTAAGGATATTTTGTCTCCATTTTCATTTTATTTTAGTTAGTTTTGTAAGCACACTGTAAAGTTTTAGTTAGTTTTTGATCTTTTGGTCAAGCTTAGTTTTTATTCAGTTTCAGTTAATTAAAATGATTTTTGAATTTTAGTTTTAGTTAGTTCAGTTAACTATAATATCCTTGGTGTAACCAAACTGTTTTTGAAATAATTTGAAATAAATGGTCAAAAGAAAACAGAAGGACATGGTTGTAGCCTTAAAGGTTGCTTATTATGCAAAACACACTTTTTTAGGCTTTGCTAATAAAAATATGTGCCCCTGGCCTGTCCACAATCCCCCAAAGAATCAGAAAAAATCATTCCCCTCTCTTTCTCCACCTTTCAGAAAATGTGTGCTGAAACAAACAGTTCTCAGATTTCCCCCTTATGATGTCATGTGGGGAATTAGCTCCGCCCCCAGCTTTGGTTGGCCCTCCCTGCTTGTTAGAAAGTTTTGCCCTCCTCTCTTGATCAACCTCTCAGCTGGCAACTGAAAAAAAAAAAAAATCAGGAGGACCACATCCTTTAAGGCACATCCATTTTCAGAGAGGGGCGGAGTCAGACAGCTGAGTAGCATTTAAAGCCACAGACACAGAAACAGCTCGTTCTGAGAAGGGCTGAGAAAGAGGGGTTTTAGACATGCAAAAATCCAATACTGGAGTGTTTTCAGCAGCAAACTTCACAGGCATGTTTTGGGGACCTCTGAGACCAATATAAACTTGTCTTTAACGGGTAGGTGACCTTTAAAGGTCGGTTCATGTCTCTGGACCATATTTAAGGGGATAAATCCAGCGGTAAGTTCAGTGCAGCTGTTAAGGACAGTGACCTGTTTACATGGTAGTGTGATTACAGGCCAGACTCAACATACAATGTGACAGTCAAACAAAAATCAGAGCTGGGCATTAAGGCCTGCAGTGTGACTATAGCCATGGAGTAAAACAAGCAGCCACAATTACACATATGGGCAATTTAGAGTCACAAATGAACCATGCATGCATATCTGGACTGTGGAGGAAGCCAGATTACCCAGATAGAACCCAAACATGCACTGGGAAAGGATGCAAACTCCCCACAGAGAAATCCTGCCCAGCTGAGATTTGAACCAGGAACGTTCTAACTTAGAGGCAGTGCTAAGCGCTTATTTTTCAAACCCTTTGTTCTAATGCAGCATGGTATTATTTTATATGTCTTTGGACCACATTGTATGATTGCACCAGGAATAACATTACAGCAGGCACCCACATGGAGACTCACTGATAGATGTAAAAACCTAGCTCAGTGAACCCTGGGCTGTGAAGACCAGCATGTAGACAACACTTCATTTCACCATTGACTTCATGGTTATTCTGAACATGTGCAAGTCTGTCAAGGTGTGAAATGGTAGGCTGTGTGTGTCTGTGTGTACGTTTTGTGTGTTTAAATGTGTATGTGTGTGAAATATCTGCATAACAGCCACCTGATCTTTGATATGGCCATCTGCAAGCACACCTGCTCTTGGTTCTTATTTTTATTCCTTTTATCACCTCTCTTTTTTCCTCTCTTCCTTTGTCATCAAGCTAAACTGCTCTCTCTCTCTCTCTTTACTTCTCTTTCTCTTGCTCTATCTTGTTTGCCCCACAGACTAAACACACATACACTCACAGTCACATCCACACACACAGACCCTCAGTACATATCAGATGGTGAGGCTGATCTAATAGAGAGCTACAACACAGATGTCAGAACAGCTGATCCCATTCAAAACGACCGTGGGCACTGTTTCTCTGTGTGTCTGTGTGTGTATGGGTGCATTTGTGCGTGTACTGACAAAAATGGGAGATAGTGCTTAAGGCATGTACAAATGTATGCCACATACAGTAAATGTTATCACTGTTTGAAATGACTGACACTGCTTTAATTGGTGAAATGAGTTAAAACACACACACACAAAATAACGCCAGTGATTGTTGTTTCAATTCTCCTACAGTTCTGTTGCTCTTTGTAATGGATAGCCAGTATTTTACATTCTATTGACCTTTTTTGTTGTGCTATTTTTAAAAGTTTCTCTATTTTTTTAACACACTACATCTAAAAAACTACTACCATGAGGTTCTCAATCAGAACAATAACAAATGATGACATGTAGAGATGTGCTGCTCAGTTCTACCAACCTCTGCCCTCCTCCCCTGCTGACCAGCGTTGTCCTGTTTTAGGGATATTTCGGTATTTTTGAAGTTATGTGATACTGGCAATAGTAGCCTTTTTTAGGCTTATTAAACCTTAGAAAGTATTTTATAAGGTTGACTTAACAGTAAACCAATGTTTTCATTTCATAGAAGGCCACTTTTTCATTTCTAAAGATTTATTTTGGGCTGTTTTTGGCTTGAGTAGGACAGTAACCTTGCAAAGCAAATGGATTTGCCCATTTCCGTGTTTCTCACCGGCAAATCCATCTTGTAAAGCTCCCATCTGAACAGACTGGGCCCTGTAAGAAACTGACAGGACCAATCAGGAGTACGAGGCGGTACTTGCAGGCACAGTGGAGTCGTGATGCAAGCATTAGCGTCAAGAGGCTAGTGCAATGATGGCAGAAGAGATTAGCGTGGATGCTGCTATAGCGTAACCTTTCAAAGCAGATGGATACGCTCGTTTCCGTGTTTCTCACCAGCGAATCCATCTTGCAAAGCTCCCATCTGAACTGTTTGGGCCTGGTTAGAAAGTGACAGGACCAATCAGTGACAAGGGGTACTTGACTTAAGCAAGCAGCAACAAGAGGCTGGTGCTGTTATTAGCATGGATGCTACTAAAGCGCCAGTTATATCAGAACTTGACAATATTTCTTCATTAAAAGAAGAAGAAAGAACAGCACTGAGTTGTTTTCTTTGTGTTTGTGGTCTTAGGCATTCTGTAGTGCAATATACATTGTACCATAGAAAACAAAACATAGATGCTGCCTGCACTGCTGGCTTTCATTGGAGAGAAAGCATGTACGCAAGCACCAAATGTGCCGTTCTACACCACTGAGAATGGCAGTAGCCAAGACAAGAGATGAAACAGAAACTATTATATTCAAAAATTATCTGGAATATAAACTGTTGGACTATTTCAGGTATGAATGTACTCAACAAAAACAAAAAACAAACATGCAGTAAAATATGGGCCTTTTTTAAAAAATAGAAAGAGATTTCTTTGCAAAATCTCTACATACTGTTTCAAAAATACTTTTAAGTGACCAATGCCAAACCCCCTGGATCCATTTCAGCTCTGAACAGGTTTTCTGACCAACAAGTAGGATTTTCAAGCTAAAGACAACATCGTCTTGCAATGGCCTCCAACACAATCTGTCTAATTGTCTCCAAGGGAGCATCTGGCTGAGCTCCCTCTGCCACCTGGGACTGCATTACTGTTCTTTGTACCAGCTGAGCTTGAAGGCATCATCAGAGAGAAAGTCAATCAGTGCCTGATCCAGCTGTGAAACATTTATCAGTGCTTGTTTTTATGAAACTTCCTCTTTATTTGACGGTTAAATGTCAGTGATGTAAGGTTAGATATTGGCAACCTTACATTGGCAAAGTCCAGCCTGTAAAACTGAAAATAATCAACACCTAAATATGTTTTGTTAATCCATGCGGTACTCCTGATTCTCAAGATAAAATGGAGTATCTAATTTTTAAGATTTTTTGGTTGGTACAATCAAAAAAATCTCTGCATAAAGTGAAAGACTATCATGGATTCACAGAAAGCCTACCTGTGCAGCACTTTGTGTAGTCTACCTCACTGACCAAAACCATATGAAGCAATGTTATGTAGGTGGTAAAGTTGGGCAGTTATACAATCTGCTCATTGTACTTGGTCCATCCTGCCTCTGGTATTACGTGATTTTTATAATCATGTGGCATTTAAACCATATAATAGAGAAGATTTAGGGAAGATATATTGTGTTAAAAAAGTGGTTACCAACTCTAACAAGAGACAATCTCAGATCCCATCTGTTTTCTTCTGATGACAGTGCACTTAACAGGGATTGTTGTAGACAGCTATTAAATACATAACAAAGGGGTTCTGACCACCTTAACACTTAAGAAAAAATCACCTAAAAGATTTAGCTGTTAGGGCATGTATATACCTGATTTCAGACATTTATTGAAGCTAAACTGCCACAGACTCTGAATCCTCATACCGAATTTAATACAGCTGTAGACAAAACTTACACAAGGTGTTTTACTGGATTTACACTATATTGCCAAATATAGCCTTGACTCGCATATGAACTTAAGTGACATCCCATTCTAAATCGATAGGGTTTAATATGATGTCGGTCCACCCTTTGCAGCTATAACAGCTTCAGCTCTTCTGGGAAGGCTTTCCACAAGGTTTGGGAGTGTGTTTGTGGGAATTTTTGACCATTCTTCCAGAAGCACATTTGTGAAGTTACACACTGATGTTGGATGAGAAGGCCTGGCTCTCAGTCTCCGCTCTAATTCATCTCAAAGGTGTTCTCTCAGGTTGAGGTCAGGATTCTGTGCAGGCCAGTCAAGTTCATCCACGCCAAACTCTCTCATCCATGTCTTTATGGACCTTGCTTTGTGCACTGGTGCACAGTCATGTTGGAACAGGAAGGGGCCATCCCCAAACTGTTCCCACAAAGTTGGGAGCATGGAATTGTCCAAAATCTCTTGGGATGCTGAAGCATTCAGAGTTCCTTTCATTGGAACTAAGGGGCCAAGCCCAGCTCCTGAAAAACAAGCCCACACCATAATCCCCCCTCCACCAAACTTTACACTTGGCACAATGCAGTCAGACAAGTACCGTTCTCCTGGCAACCACCAAACCCAGACTCATCCATCAGAATGCCAGATGGAGAAGCCCGATTCGACACTCCAAAGAAGGCGCCTCCACTGCTCTAGAGTCCAGTGGCGGCGTGCTTTACACCACTGTATCCGACACTTTACATTGCACTTGGTGATGTATGGCTTGGATGCAGCTGCTCCGCCATTGAAACCCATTCCATGAAGCTCTCTATGCACTGTTCTTGAGCTAATCTGAAGGCCACATGAAGTTTGGAGGTCTGTAGTGACTGACTCTGCAGAAAGTCGTTGACCTCTGCGCGCTATGCTCCTTCCGCTGACGTTGCTCCATCATTTTATGTGGCCTACCACTCAGTGGCTGAGTTGCTGTCATTCCCAATTGCTTCCACTTTGTTCTAATACCACTGACAGTTGACTGTGGAATATGTAGGAGTGAGGAAATTTCAACGCTGGACTTGTTGCAAAGGTGGCATCCTATCACAGTACCACGCTGGAATCTACTGAGCTCCTGAGAGCAACCCATTCTTTCACAAATGTTTGTAGAAACAGTCTGCATGCCTAGGTGCTTGATTTTATACACCTGTGGCCATGAAAGTGATTGGAACACCTGATTTCAATTATTTTGATGGGTGAGTGAATACTTTTGGCAATATAGTGTAAGTATGGCCATAGTTTGTCCATAAGCACCAGGCAGCAGGCCAAATGCTAAATATAATCAAAGTGTGTGAATATTCAGAACATCAGTCACTTTTGTGTGATATTGGTTTTACAATGTCACGGCCGGCTCTGAGCCACTGACAAATAATGGAAAGTAGCACAGAGCTGCTTGAAAGAAAACATAAATTTTACCAAGAAATTGTTAAATATGACAATAATATTAAAGAAAGTACAGTGTTGCCGAAGCAACTTAACAAAAATATAAGTAAAGATGGGGAGCAGGGGTCAAGCGAGGAGCAGGGTCTCTCAGCCTCTCCTTCCTAGCTCCCACTGATGAACCTGTTCTTATAATGATGAGAACACCAGGCCCAGGTGTTCTTAGTCCGTGTCCTGACCCTGATCTCACACAAGGCCTAACCCACTGGATCCTGAAGACAAAACACACCACAACCAGCAACCAGGCAACTAGCAGGATCGTCACCAAAAAAAGAAGAAAAAAAAAAAAAAAACACTTTTATGCTCAGAGCTGCAGTCAGACCTCTGCACCGTGGTTTGTGTACTATCTGTCAATTCAGTAAACCTCCACTGGGTTTTTCAAAGTAAAAGCTTGATCAGTTTGTTTCTGTAGTGAGATGACCAGTTCAGTACTCTGGTGTAAGGCCAGATTCATTATTAATTGTCAAGGTCTTAATGAAGAATTGCATGATTTTCAGCTTGATTAGGGAACTCTGATGAGAAGATAAAAAAGAGACTGATGTGGATGGATTGGAGAAGCACAGAAGGGAGCTTCGAGATGGGAGAAGAGATTGAAGGCAGGAGTAAAGGCTGGAGCGATACAGGAGAGAAGATTGAATCAGAGAACAAGGTGAAAGGGTGTCGAAAGGTGAAAGTGAAGACAGATAAGTACTATTAGATCGAGGGGTAGGTAGAAAGAGATAACAGGACAGAGTAAAGGAGAGTTTGAGAGAGAGCTGAATGATGGAGGAAAAAAGCAATTTAATTTGAAGACAAGATGGAAAGATGTCAAATGGTTTTATTGAGGGCAGATAAATGTCCTAGATGATAGATAGATAGATAGATAGATAGATAGATAGACAGATAGATAGATAGATAGATAGATAGATAGATAGATAGATAGACAGATAGATAGACAGATAGATAGATAGATAGATAGATAGATAGATAGATAGATCAGAGAATAAGAACAACACAGAGGGCCAACAGAGGACAGCGGACAGAAGGTAACAAAATAAAGAACAGAAGAATGACAGAAGGAGGGAGCAAACAGAGGTCACTTCAAACAAATGGATGAGAAATGACCAAGGGAGGAGTGAAAGTGAGGAAAAGATGAGTAGAAAATGGGGTCATTGGAGGTAAAATGGAAAGCCAAGTGAAAAGAAAATGAGCAAAAGATGGTAAGAGGGGAGGTAAGATGATGAGAAGAAAGGTGGCAGCCTGGATAGAAGGGAGGATGACCAGTGGAGAGAAGGAGGGAGAAAGTCAGGGGTAGGGGTGAGGGAAGGGGGGGTGAGAGGAAGAGAAATGGGGACCATAGATCCACTACATGGAGGTTAGAGAGCTGATCTATACACCCACTGATAGATGAGTCCAAAAAAAAAAAAAAGAGAAAAAAACAGAAATATTGAAGAAACTGGAAAGGGAATAAAGAGGAGTAAAAATTCACAAAATTTACCAAGTGAATAATTAATCAGTCTATTATGGCCAAAGCTTTGACCAGTGTGTACTTGCATTAAAACAAATTGTAATAAATAAGAGATAAGAGGAAAGGCAGAGAGACTGCAGCCAGGAGAGAAGAGAGATTATTTATGCTGGTGTTCTAATTTAAGAACACAGACAGGAACACTTTGGAAAGTTTCATGTAAAAGATTATCTTAGGATCTTCTTCAGAGTAAATTAAAAAAAGAAAAAAGGCAGTAGCCTCTGTTGCCAGTTTTTAATCTGAGCCTCTGAGTGAAACACATGATGAAGCATTAGTCTCATTAGTGTGAACACAGAGCTGTGAAAAACAAACCTAGGTGCTGTTGGCTTCACTGACTTTTTAGAAAGTCATTGCGCACTCATATATAATTAGGTTATATTTGTTTTCTGATAAGTAAAATGTCCCATAGTATACCTTAAATCAGTGGTTCTCAACCTTGGGGTCGGGACCCCCTTTGGGGTCGTGAGACACTAAGACGGGGTCTCCAGATTACCTTGAAAAAAAGAAAAAAGAGTATTTTTAGAATTCCACTGTTGCCACTTTACACCCATTATGCCAAATTGCAACTTGTTTTCATCATTTTTCTCACAAATTTTAACACATTTCTGCCATTTAACACTTTAATTTAACACTTATTTTTGCCATTTCAAACCCTTTCTGCCACTTTTTTCTGCCTGTTTTTGCCACTTCTGAAACAATTCTTGCCACATAAGCCAAATGTTGCCTCTGTTGACCCATTATTGCTACTATTAACCCCATGTGATCACTTTTTATGCCCATTTTTCTTATTTTAACCACATTTCACTATCTGATATGCCCATTTTTGCAAGTCTGACCAATTTCTGCCAATATCTGCCTATTTTTGCTTTCTCAGTGAGCACTATTTTGCCAGTTTATATATTTTTTTCCACTTCACCAGATTTTTCACCCATTTCAGCCACTTTTTAATGCCCATTTTTGCCATTCTAGCCCATTTCTGCTATTTTTAAGACCTACCTTCACCACCTTTTTGACTTTTTTTTTTTTTTTTGCCTTTTTTAACACATTTTGTCTATTTTCAACCCATTTTAATTCTCTTTTTTTTCAATGATATAGATTAAAATTTTTAATAAGGCTATACACTACACAAATGATTCAAAAAAGAGATTTGGATCATTGATAAGACTGGTTATTTTTTCAGGTTAAATATAAAATAAGCATATTGAATTTTAACTTTCCCATAGACCATGATTTTGTTGACCTCCTTGCGCCCCCAGTTTGGCTGGGCCCCAGAAAGCTCTCCCCTTTATACCCTCTTATGGATGGCCTACCCATTCACACCCATATTCATTCATTCAGAGGTTCCTATGGAGAATTGGCCATCAGTATTGGCTAATACCATTTGTATGCTTCCATACCCATTTACATGCCACTAATGCAGCTGTGAGAGCAAACTGGGGTTTAGTCTTGCCCAAGGACACATACCGACATGTGACTGCAGGAGGTGGGGCTTGAACCCACAACCGTCCAATTATGAGATGACCGACTCTGCTGCACCAGGAGCTTGAAGGGTTGTCCCATTTTGTAAATCTATTTCAAGGGGGCACCTGAAAATGAGGAGTAGGGGTAAAATTTATAAACAGAGCTTTATTACCATCCTGGGGCTCGAACCCACAACCCTCCAACTACAAGATGACCGACTCTACCTAGTGATCTCAAAAATCCAAAGTTTTGGTTCACATTCATTCAAATTTTATTTCTTATAAATTAATGACTTTAAACTTAATAATTTTGTGTTGTTTTTTTCTTGAAATCACTTGATCCACTTTATCATTTTATTTCTAAAGTGGCACTAATACAGTTTTATAATAATAGAAGGTGTACGTGGATCAGTTGTCCTGAAGCAGTGCATGCAGGAATTGTATGTTTGGATATTCTTAGTGAAAATTAATGTGTAATTTTTCCAAGTTAAAGAAAAATGTTGGGAACCGCTGCCTTATATGAGTGATTAAGCTGTATGGAAATTTAAATGGTGAAATGCAGAGTAAGCATCTTAAAGCTCCTGTTAGGAATCTTGTTTTTTTTTTTAAAGCAACCAACTGTGAGTCCAGATTCTGCCTACAGCTGTTGGATCATAGGGTCAAAGAGTGGAGAAGATGCGGAGAACGCTATGCTGAATGCTGCACCGATAGAGTAACATCTTTTGGTGGAGGCAGTGTGATGGTGTGAGGCGGCATCTCATCATTGGAAAAACAAGGCTTGTCATCATTGGAGGCAATCTCAATGCAGACAGATATGGAGATGAGATTCTGCAACCAGTGGCAATCCCATATCTCCACAGTCTGGGACCAAACTCTATCCTCCAGGATGACAACGCTTGCCCTATCAGAGACTACCTCCAGAATTTGGGAGTGGAGAGGATGGAATGGCCTGCCAGCAATCCTGAGCTCAACCCCACTGAACACTTGTGGGATCAGCTTTGGCGTGCTGTTTGGGCTAGATTGACAAACACAACCATGTTGGCTGACTTGCACCAAATGCTGGTTTAAGAATAGGATGCCATCCCACAGTGTGTGACCAGTTTGGTGACCGGCATGAGGAGGAGGTGCCAGGTAGTTGTGGCTGTGTATGGTTCTTCCAGATGCTACTGAGGCTCCTGTCTGTTAAATGAATTAATTGTTGCCAATATATCTTGATTCGTCACCGTTCGTACACCCTGGACTGGTCACCAGTCAATCATAGGGCTGATGTATAGAGACAGACAACCAGACACACTCGTATTCACACCTACGGCCAATTCAGAGTCACCAATTAACCTAATGAGCATGTTTTGGTGGTGGGAGGAAGCTGGCGTACCCAAAGAGAACCCCCCGGTGCACGGGGAGAACATGCAAACTCCGCACAGAAAAGCCCTGACTGAGAAGTGAACCAGGGAACTTCATGCTGTGAGGCAACTAACCCTTGCGCCACCGTGCTGCCCTTCTTCAAACTTCAATCATCCAATCTACTAAACACCAAACAAGAGTCAATGGCAGAATAAGCTGTTTGGCATTGGCAGAGAAGATTTGGCACATTTCTCATGGGCGCAACCCACATACTCAGCTCTGCTGCTCATCCCATAGGTGCATGTTCCTTACAAACCATTTAAAAGGGTAATAGACAGGCTCTCCAACGGTATAAGATTTATTGCCAAGAAGCATTGTTAAAACAAAGAAATAATCTACCAACACAAATTTCCTTACTTTTTGTGCTAAGTTCATTATTTACAATTTGGCCTTTTAAATAAGTTCATAGAGGATAAAAAGCCTTGACCATAAAGTAAAGTCTTTAAAGTAGTCACTTGTTTATACTATTTTATAACTGGACAAAAAAATGAAGTTTTTGAAGACTAAAACTATGAAGAGTGAAAATTATTCAAACTTGACTGAAACTTATGTACATTTAATCTAAAGACTTGACAAAATTTGAAATAGCTGCCAAAAAGAACACTAGGAGATATTTAAGTAAACCTTTCTCACATACTTTTTTCCCTTTGTCATTGTATTTTAATGTCCTGTGTGAAGCACTTTGAATTGCTTTGTTGCTGAAATGTGCTCTACAAATAAACTTGCCTTGCCTTGCCTTACTCCAGTACTCTCTCTCTATTGCTCTCCTTCAATT
The DNA here is from genome assembly GCF_018320785.1 of Cheilinus undulatus. Classification (NCBI taxonomy): domain Eukaryota; kingdom Metazoa; phylum Chordata; class Actinopteri; order Labriformes; family Labridae; genus Cheilinus; species Cheilinus undulatus. The sequence continues at coordinate 35,419,246 of NC_054882.1, forward strand.
CAATTCAATTCATTCATCCATTTTCTACAGCACTCATCCTGTTTAGGGCCAGAGCCTATCCCAGCTGTCATTGGGCAAGAGACAGGGTACACTCTGGACTGGTTGCCAATAAGTCACCAGGCTGACTGATGGAGACAAACACTCAGAAACACCAGTACCTACAGGCAATTTAGAGGCACCAATTAACCTCATAAGCATGTCTTTGGTGGTGGGAGGAAGTACCTGGAGAAAGCCCATGCATGCACAGGGAGAACACACACACTCTGCATAGAGATGCCCTGACCGGGTCGTAGTGCTAATCCCTATGTTGAAGCTCTCCAGTCCAGTCCAGTTCAATTCATCAGACACCTATGGAACATTGACAATAAAAATTGAAAAATAATTATCTAAAAATTATCACTCATGTTATTGATGGTCTGATTTGCATTTCCAGGTCATGTAGATGCATCAGTATTAATGTCAGTGTGCTCTATGACCAGCTAAAACCTCATCCAGGAGCTATAATAGCTGTAAAGATTAGAAGGGTGCTAAGTGCAGGGCATTATGGAAATGGGACACAGCTGAAATGTCTCCTATGCAAGGTCCTCATATAAGGCATGAAGGTGAAGGAGCAAATTACGGTGAGCAGGCTGGTAATTAAGCTCATTAGTGAAAGGTTCAGCTGCACGCTGTCTGCAGGTTTTCAAAAAGTGAGCTCAGAGCTCATCTCTGGTATTCAATCTTGTGTCTCTTTTTTGAAAAATAGTTCTTTAGAGCAGTGATAAAAAAGTGTTTTACATGCACGTGTTGCCAAATTCTTGTGATGTTCACCACTGGAGCTCTACTCAGTAACATCCTGGCTTAAATGGTCATGCAAAGATTAAAATTTGCTCTCCATCTTTTATCCTTGCTCTGAAAATGTGACATCATAAACAACTCCAGGTGCAGTGTTATGGGAGGTGATGCACTTTCTTTGCTTTTACTTTTATTGTTTCTTCTGTGAGTTTTGAATGCTATTTAACACCCAAATACAGTATTCTCTTTAAAAATGTTTAAGGAATCTTAGAATGTTATGATTATGCAGCTATGACGTGTGAAGTCGTAACCAGGTCATTTTAAGCTGCCCAGGCTTGTTAAACTAGCGCTCATGTTTCTCAGCTCAGCAGCAGATGGATCCATGGGGGACAAAGACCCACATGTGAAGGAGAAAGACTAAACTCTCATCCAGATAAAAGGCAGACGGCTTCTCAAGGTTTGATCATCTTTCTCTCATTGATCCCATCCACAGTGACTTACACTGCATCAGCAGAGAGTCGCATCTGAATCATAACTGGATTAACTTTCTTAATGACCTGGCAAAGACAAAATCAAAAAGGAAAGACTGGAGGCAGTGCTGAATGTCCTGGTCTGATCTCAATGTCTTTTAATGATCTTAAAAGCACTATCAAATTGTGTCTGATGATATAAGCCAAAGACAGCAGAGTGTGCCTCTCTTTTTACATTGACTATCTCTCTCCTCTATCAGTACAAACTAGGGCTGTCAGTATATTTATCTACAGTCCTATTCGAATTTCATTTATTATTTTTTACAGATTTCGAATAATATCTGAATATTTATGCACATTTTTTATTAATATGTATGTAAAACTTTCAGTTGCTTGAATCACCATGTAGTTACACATTTGTCCACTAGAGGACCCTCTAAAATTACATGAAGAAATAATGAGCTAAAAGCAAAAGTAGTTAATGTTAACTTCTTTTATTTTTTTTTTTTAGCCATGTGCATCATTTAGAGGCCTTTAACAGGTATTTTGGTACTGATGGTAAACTTTTAAACAAACAGGTTAGAAATTAAATGCCAAACTAAAATAAATTAAATTGTGCCACTTATGGCGGTGATGACATCATGATTATAATGAACAAAACATTTAAAAAATGTTGGTACTCTTTTGTCTCTACATGTTTTTACCTAAAAACACGAGGTGGTGATCCATGTTTTCTGAAATAAGAACAGAGCATTTTTGTTCACTATAGTCCCAGCCGTGGAGAAAACCCTCTCCGCCCTGACGGAAGTGTCCAGGATGCACAGGTAATGGCGTGCCAGCTGGGACAGGAGATGATACCTGGACCGGAACATTTTCCACCACGACAACGGGTTACTGTCAGTTGGCAGCGCGGTTTTACTCTCGTATATCAGCATCTTTCGATGTAGTGAAGCCTCACTTGCCAAATGTGCACCACCTTGGCGATAAACATCCCCAGACATCCCCAATGGAGGCCATTGGTGCCTCTGTGTTTTGGTGTGAAAACTTCATTGTTCAGCATGCCACATGTCATGTGATGAAACATTTGGTTCCTACACCTACATATGGGTAAAGTAGAGTCCAGGGAGAGACGGGAGAGACTCGAGAATGATTATAAACAGCAAAAATATTTTAAAAACATGCTCGAATAGCAACTTCAGTTTTTGAATATTTTGAATATCAATGAGTTTTTAAATATTCGAATTATATTCGAACCCCAACATTTATTACAACAGCCTTAAAATTAACCTATAATCAATCATCTTTTCATCAAAATTACATTTTTTTTAACAAATCAATGAAAGACCAGTACTTTAAAAGATAATGTTGGCATGTTGTGCATCAGCATAGCAGAAAATAATCAGGATCATTTTTTCCCATAAGGCTGTATGTAGACTACTTATCCAGTACTTTCTCTTAAAAGTACAGAACATAGAAGCGGTTAAAACTTTGATACAAACAGGCCCAACCAAAATTGAAATGGCCCTGCACCTGGAAAAAAAAAGGTGACTATTTCTCACAAGATTCATTCAGTTCATCCATGATCCACAACACTTATCCCATGTGGGGTTCTGGAGCCTATCCCAGCTGTAATTAGGTGAGAAGTTGAGTATGCCCTGCACACCAATAGACATAAGCATCATCTGCTTGAAACCACCTCTTCATATGATTTCTGAGATCTGCATTAAATTGTCTTAATATGCTGTTAACCACTGACATAACCAGGTTTCTATATTCAATATGTAGATCGTTTAAATTTAACTTTCAGGGGACTGAATGGATTGACTATGAAGTCATAGTTTTAGAGATCCTACCTGCAGAGATCATAACTGTTTTGCCAGCTGATACATTGAAGTCTTATTTAAAGGGGACATATTATGCTAAAATCACTTTTTCAAGTTTTTCTTAAAAAAAAAAAAAATGCTCCCAGCTTGTCCACAATCCCCCCAAGTACAAGAAAAATCCATTCCCTCCCCCCCTCTCTTTCTCCACCTTTCAGAAAATGTGTGCTGAAACAAGCCGTTCTCAGATTTTCCCCTCATGATGTCATGTGGGGAGTTAGCATCGCCCACAGGTTCAGTTGGCCCTCCCTGCTTGGAAGAAAGTTCTGTCCTCCTCTCCTGAGCTTCCTCTCAGCTGCCAGCTGACGAGGATCAGGAGAGCCACATCTATTTCCGAAGAGGGGCAGAGTCAGACAGCTCATTAACATTTAAAGCTACAGTCACAGAAACATCTCGTTCTGAGCAGGGCTGAAACACAGGGTTTTTTAGACATACAAAATCCTATACTAGAGTGTTTACTCAGCAACAAACTTCACAGGCAAGTTTTGGGAACCTTTGAGACCAAAATGAACTTGTCTTAAAAGGGTAAAATGTGTGACCTTTAAATGAAGGATATGCCTTCTCATCAGGATAAATATATGGAGGTCTTTGATTTTTGTTCCAAGAGACAGATAAATCAAATATGAAGTCGGCACCAATGACATTAAAAGTTACACTAAACTTTTAAGTTTCTAAAAATGCCCCTACATCTGGTATGTTGACTTGCAAAGCTTACATTGTGAGCTGTTGAAACTTTGCTGTTGTTAAAACAATATTTATGATTCTGATCCCCTCGAGGTAGCATGCAATCTTTTCATACATCTCCTGGCAAAATACACTAAATATCTCTGGCTGTGTTACTGACCCAGAGGTTTGACCCAAGCAGCAACCTCCAGCATGGAGGAATGATGCCAGTGCAGAAGTATCCACTTGAGTCTGGCTGCAAAACCCTGGAAGTAACCTCTCACCTCAACCTCACACCCTCTGTAAAGTTGCCAATATTCTCAAGCATAAATGTACATTTGCAGCCTGGTTCATAAACTATTTCAGTCTAAGTAATCCACGTCATTATCAGCACATACTGCACAGGGACACACATTTATTTACAGCCCACTTGGTTTAGATTTATGAACAGGAACATATGTCTGCATGAGATCACATTATCATCATTAATTAAGCAGTCTGACATCATTCACTTGACATAAGGTGGAGCCCATGGAGGAAGAAGACAAAAACAGGCAATCAAGACACGCTTTGAAGCTTGGAGCTGTGAACACTACTTTGATGGTTGCATGAAAGGACAAGAATGTGATGGAGAAGAACAAACTTTGCCAAGGCCAAAAGCAGCTGTTCACTGCTGTAAACTTAAATCTTTCTAAGCACCTGCAAAGGCAGCACGCTAACACAAAGTTGTGTTTGTTCTATAGAAGAAAACGACCCAACTTTAGATCCTGAGTAACTGATAGGAGCATGAGGCCCACACCAACCAAAGTACCTGAGGTGAGTATCGACAAAAGAAGAGATAAACAGGCTTTGTTTTACCTTTTTGTATAAAAATGCATAAAAGCATGACGTCTTCCCTTTTAACATAAGGATTTGAGTTGATGTTCTTTATTATTTTAACACTGTTATAAAAAATAACAGTTATGCATAATATGTGATCGATGTTTTTCATGAGGCTTAAGCTACAATGGGTGGACCTTTTACAAGTTTTACAACACCAGATTATGTGCCGATCTAATCCGTTTGGTTTAGCTTTATATTTTGCTTCATTTAGCCATGCTAACTGTTAGCGCTATAAATCAGAAATGAATTCTTCTTCGCTGCTGGAAAGCACTGCATGCATGAGCTACTGTTTAAAGAGCAGCGAAGAGGAAGCAAAGGACCCACTGCAGCAGTAAAGAATGGTGGCTGCGTGACAGTTTTTTCTCTGAATGTGACCGTTAAAATGCCTTCCAGACTGGCGCTGTCACGCACCACAAGAAGTAACACAGTTTAGCAAAAGTTAAATAACTTTTGAACCAATCGTTGCCTCTTACTTGTGTTTCCTATTGAAGCTAGCTGTTGTGCTTTCCCATTGATGCTATTGATGCCTTTGAATCCATTGCTGCAGCATTTTCAGTGAGACTGGAACCCGTGTGACTTTTTGGGGACTTTAATGATTAAATCCATACCAATAAACCTGATATTGAATGTCTTTTATCCATTTTAATCGAATTACGATCATTTATTACCACTCAAATGCTAATGTGAATGCTAACTGCCATATTGTTTACTCTTTGTGAGGGTCTGTCAGCCAGTTGCAGGCTGCTCCGTCATCACGTGATGCTGCCTGGATAGAGCATAATGGAGAGAGAAATAGAGAGCCTGTGATGCAGCCCCCTGTGTTATTATTTTAATATTTAGCAGTAAAACTTAAATGATCAGCAGAAAACCAACTTTAGGGTCACAGAGATGCCGTACATTATGATTCTACTTGTTGAGCGATGTTCTGAGTCAAATATAGGTCTAAAATAATTTGCTAGTCTGCACAGTCAGTCCAGAAAGTTCCTGGATCAGTACTCGGTATCAGCGGATACCCAACACCTTGGTATCGGAATCATATCAGGAAGGAAAAATTGTATGGGAACATCCCTAAACACAAGATTCATGTTCTAATGAGGGCCATGCAGCAAACCACTGTTTTCATTTCATGGATGAATTTTACACAGTGAGGGAGAAAAGCGGTGAAAAGTGGCCTTTTTGATTTGCACTGTTAACTTATTGTAAAGCATTGTGGGATTTCACACAGTCGTCTGTACTCATGTTTTTGTGTTATTATTGTGATTGTTATCATGGGGCTATCCATGATGGCAGAATTGACCTACTTTACATTTAAGGCGCCTCAGCTCCACCTCTATTTGGTCGTTTCCACCAAGCGGTCCGGCTCAGTTCGGTGTGGAAGCATTTTAATTGCGTTTCCATAGAGCAAAATTCGGAAAGGGTCCCAAAAAACTGACCCGTACCGTCCCACTTTTCGGCACCCTTTCATAGGGGTGCCAATCTTACCGATCCATACCAAAAAGGTGGAGCTACACACACATCAATAGGGGCTGCACTGACGTCACGTCAGTACATGACCAGGCTGCAAAACACGAAAGTCTGCACTGTGAGGAGCAGGCAAAAATAGGAGAAAAGCTGAGTAATATCTGCTTAAATCAGGGATATTTGGACTCAACATAGATCCAAACTGTTTCCTAGTCTGTGGATGATGACATCTGGGCACAAATCAAGTTTCCTGACGTTTATCAGCCTGGTCTATCTGCGATGGATGTGAAACTTAATGCTTAAATTTTGTGAATACGAAGCCTTATAAAAGTTGATTCTATGTACTGTTACTAGTTATTAATCTACTTCTTACTTTAGATAACCTGTAAAAAATGTCGCTCTGTGGTTGTTGAACGTGTTTGTAAAACTTCCGGCTGCAGATTTTTTTTACAAGAGATCAGCGCACCCCGGATTTCAGACTTAATCTAGCTTGATTTTAACACCAGTTGAACTTTTCCTTTATTTCTAATGCGGTGAATTCTAACAGTACAGCTCTAAACTTTAATATTTTGTCATATAAACAGTTCTAGACTAGATATATTCACATATAACCGTAGTGTTACGTGTCAAACTGTCTCTGTACACGTATTCCATCAGCTGAGGATCTGTACTGACAGCTGTTAACATCATTAAAATGTAGTTATTTTTTAAAAAAGCACTTTCAGCTGAAATAAATCTGTTTACTGCTTATTCCCTTCTGATTTCTGTCACTCATCCTCTCTATAACTCTGCTTCTCAAACAGTAGACTCACACTACATGTGACTTCACATTCATGCCTTTACAGCCGCCCACCAAGTGAGGGCACGGGTGTCAGTGGAAACGCAAACTATTTTGGGGGTTAGCGTACCAAACCGTACCAAACCGAACTGAATCAAACCAGACCCCCTGATGGAAACACGGCTTATGTGTTAGCACTTGTATCAAAACTCAGAGTGGGGCCCCGTTCTCAATATGGCCACCTCCATTGTTAGACTTTAAAAATAAAAAATGAATGACGCCATCTAGACTGTTATAAACAGTCTGTGTTTTGAAAACAAGCAGCCAAGCTGACACATTAATAAGTGAGTGACAGAATATACTGCTGCTGAGAAAGCAGCAGGTTGACATCTTATTTCTTTTCTGTCTACCGCAGTATGACAACAAATCACACAATATCGGCATTGTAGTGTTTTTGGATGGATTTTTGGTGTTATGAAAATGTTTGTCGATGAACAAAACACAGCAGCAGGGGCGCCCAAGGAATCCCAGCAGGATGGTAAAAAGAGAAACAACAATGAGTGTGAACCGTCAAAAGAGGATGAAATAAGAAGAAATATGAATTCGTGAAGAGCAAGACCAGTAAAGGACATGATGGAGGAGCCTCCTTCTCCCCCCTTGTGTCTTCTTCTACTGTATTTCAGCCTGGCTCTAACTTTAATTTGCCTCTCTCTCCTTGTCTTTATCTCTCTCCTCGTCTTTCCATCTCACCCTTCTTCCCTCCAGACTCTTCTGCATTAGAGCTAAACCGTTCATTGATCCCTCTCTAAACAAACACACATATGTATTCAGCACAGCATTACACCACTGGGACCAGAAGACATGGCTTAATGGTTTTGTGTGCCTGGTTGTGAGTGTGTTTACTTGTTTGTGGTTACAGAAAATAAAAAAAGAGAGCACAGTTGGTGTGTCAGTGTGAGTGTGTGTGGAACAGTTGGTGAGGGATCAATCACTCTTATTTAGTAGTTCCCTTCATGTGTGAGTGTGTGACGGCTTCAATGTGAGCAGCTTCTCCTCCAACATCTAAAGTCAGAGGGGACATCTAAGCATTTGGAGGAGTCCGAAGTCGAAGCACGTCCGCGCTCACAGTCACCAACATACACAGGTGGTAGTACTAAATAAGCCCCTCTCAGAGTGCACCAATCTCATTTTCCCTGGCTGCTGCACAAACTCCTACAAAATAAATGAAAGGAGCACTTTCCCTCTCAACCGCTGTCTTATTTTCATTTTGTACCACAGTACACGGTGAGTATACACAATGTATGAGCGCATACACATGAGGAGCTGTATGGAGTGATTGATTGTGTTTCATTAACGTCTTTCATGCTTTTTTTCTTTGTAAGTGCATAAAAGCTGACTCAAGGGTTGTTTTTATTTGGTTCAGTTGAATCCCATATTATTTATTCAGCCCTATTCTCCTTTCCTTTCCTCTAGCGGAAAGCTCTGAATGTCTCCTGCTGAATGATTGACTCGCCTCTGCTGAAAACCGTATGCATGAGATGAGGTGTGCAGTGGACTGTTCTCACTGAGCTAGCAGGCTACTGGGAGGGCAAAATTAAAAACAGACTCCTGTTGTTTTCAAGACACCTACTGAGCTGTAAACCATCACTGAAAAAATATAATCATTCAGAAACAATGTCAGACCATGCCGTTTAAAACTAGTGATGTGTGGATTGATACTGAAATATCTGATACCAGAGATTTAGGCTCTAGAATCGATTCTCATATAAAATATGATTCCCAGTTGGTAGGAACTACTTCTTCTTTCGCCTGTCATACTTATATGCTTGAAGGGGCTCCATGTAACTTTTCTGCTTTCAAACTAACCATTTTTGAGTATATATCGGTGCACATTTATCCCACTGTGAAGAACGTGGCTCTCTATTTCTTCCTTGTTTGCCTGTATAAGCCTGTTGAGTCATTTATCTGTAAAGAAGTTGGGCCAAATTTTCCACGAAATCTCAACGGATGTGACGTTGGATGATACGTAGTACGTGCAACCCCCTGCTCTGTTTATACCTGGCTAGGGTGTGCAGAATGGAAATAAACGTCAACGGAGAAGGCTGCAAGTAAACGGCTGGCTAGAACAACCTAGACATCCACACAAAGTCAGCGTCAAGCTAAACGAGAGCATGACCGACATCGAGGGTAAATATCGGTGCAGCATTTGAGAAACGGCGGGAGCTTCACTCTGTGCTTGGAATAAATACCAATCCAGAGATGGCCGTCTCTCTGTAGAAAAGGTAGGGCATGTCGGACCATGAAATACAATGTAGTGTTTCATGCTCTATAAAACTTATGCTAAACTACGTTAGCTTGCTTACGAAGATGCTATCCAAACAACACTAACATCATGTTGCTCATTTAGTGTTTTATTTTGTTTCTTCACTTACCTCTCTGTATACACGGTGCCGCTAAATCACCTCGGTCTGTGTGTATCAGATGATAAACCGGAGGCACATTCATGCGCAAGGAGTGCACCGTCATGGACAAGCAATGCAATACTGTTGTAATTTGCCTAATTATTGATGATTGACACTGATTTCTTTATTTCTAAAAGTTACATATAGCCTCTTTAATACCTATCTGTTGGTGATGTGTAGCACTGTCCCTGAATTTTAGGAAAGTGATATACGTCTGTCTACTAGACTTAGGTTTTTTGTTTAAATGATCAAACAGGTGTTCCTTGCATTCTTAAAGCTACAGAGTCCTATTTTATTTAAATGTTCATTGATGAATATGGTTATTAAATTAGTAATAAAATAAATAACTGCTACAATGAACAGCTGCATGAGTTCAGCTTGGAGTAAAAATCTATGTCCCTGAGATCACCTCACATCCATCCAGTAGACCGAGATTCAGTCAGGTAAGGTTACCTGTAGGGTGAAACATTAAAAGTAGATTAGATAGGCTAGGTGTTATCAAAATATACAGAATACTTGCAATAAAACAGCAGTTGTGGGCTTCACAAAACAAAAATATAACTGAGAAACATTTCAGAAATAAGATCTATAATAACATTGTATCTATAAAATGTTTCTTAGTTGTATTATTTTCAATCAGTCTCATTTGTTTTGACTGATCGTCACTTGAATATTTGAAAGTGTAGGTAGTAACAAAACTTATGCAATTATTTACTTTCATTAAATTATGTGTTTAACTGCCAGTTTCAATTTCATAGCCTTTTGTTAGGGCTGTTAACAGAATGCATTAACGCTTGCGATTAAGCTTGAATGTTAAAAAGTATTAACTTAGTTTTAATCATATGACTAAGTTTGACCACAACTCGCTCCCGTAGTCCTCCAGCGTGGATGTTTACATGCCTGGGGGTGAAGAGGTGAGAGGGTCAGACACAGCCAGAAGTGATGAGTGAGGAGACAGACCCAGGTCTGTTTAATGGCGATTTTCTTTTTAAAAAGCTGGAGAATGTTAGTTAAGATAAAACCATAATTGTGGGTACATGCTGCAGTGATGAACTGTCTCTACACCGAAGCACAACGAATCTCAAGTACCACTTCTGCGGAAAGCCCATCTTTGCTAACGTTAGCAAAGACACTAACAACAACACAAATCAAGCCATGGTCATACCACTCTCTACAGCTGCTTCAGGACAGTTTTCTTCTTCAGCTGCTCAGATAGATGCTGGAAAGTGCTCCAAAACTTTGAGACAGTCCTGTTTGTTAACAATCTTAATCCAGTGTAGAAATCTGCGGTGGAATTGTCAAAATTGAAGTTAATAAGTGAACTTTACGAGCTGACGACAGAAAATATGATGCGTTCAGGTAACCTTCGTAAATTCGACGACTGTATTCTATGTTATGATCTGTTCAAATGTCACATAAAAATGGAATAAAGTAGTTTTTGATGAGAAACGTCAATAAATACAGGGTGAATATGTTTATATTTGAGGGATATACAATAGATGTGACAGACTGAATCATAGCTTTTTAACTCAAACACTACTCAGCTGAGACCACTTGTAGTTTAAACATTTGCCCTTATTTGGTCTTTCCACCAACCATAGAAAGTATTGATAGTGTTTCTATTGTGATAAGGACTCAGATCAGCACTTTCAATGTGCTGTACATAGAATTAAAAGAATAAAAATAAAAAATTGGACGAAAACAACTTTTAAAATTCTAAATATATACTTAAACTATTTTAAAAAATGCTGTGATTAATCATGATTAATTACAGTATAGTGACGTGATTAACGTGAGTTACAGCACTACTGCTGACATAAACTGATGTTTTTGTTCCATTCATGAATGTTTCATAATAAGGGAGAAAAGCTGTTAAAAGAGTCCTTTTGAGTAAAATTTTAAGAAGCGAAATCCATGAAACCAAAAAGTTGGCTTACTGTTTCGTAAAGACACTGTATGGAGTCATGTTTTTCCAGGATGGGAAAGAGCTTGGCTGAGCTGCATAGAGGTGAGTGGAGCTGTGCAGTACTGCTCCTTTCTTGAAACTTCTTTGAATTATTTAGATTTACAGTAACTAGGGGCCTTTATTGTTTAATGCTGTGGTTACCAAATGGTATGCCGAGGCACACTGGTGTGTGTTGAGGCAAATGTAGGCGTGATAATATTGTGCATCCTTTGACCTCTGTCATCTCATTTCTGTAATTATATAACAATGCAAGCTCATCAGATGTTGGAATATGTTTTCAGTAAAGCTCTCCCACAACACATCACTGAACTCCGTGAGGACGCTCGTGTAGAAAGGCATCATCAAGGTTATGATGATTTAGACAACGCATAGAAGCCCAGTAATGTTCTCTGCATTAGCAGGTATGAAGAGTGCTTATTCAAAGCAGAGCTCTCATGGATGAGAAAGGTGGCCTTGGAGACATTAGCCAGTAATTCATCTCTCATTCTTCCTCTCTTATTATCTCTTCTTTTGAAATTAATTATATGCTTTTTCACTGAAGCACTCTACTCCGCCAACGTTGAGATCCGTTTGGCTTTTGCAAGTCAAGAAGTTCTGGATGTTCTGTGAAGGGCCTTTTATATTTAGAAACACAGCAAACTATAATGAACACAGATTGCTGAGGAGTTTCAACATCTCATAAGTAGATTTTTACTGTACTTTTTTCTCTTTTAAGTACTGCTCTGCTCTCTGTTAACCATCTGATTCCTCAAAACAGCTTCACCACTCTCTCACACTAACTTCAAACAGACTGAGTAACAGGTATCGCTGTGGAGCTGAGCTGTAATAACTGGACTTAAACTCAGTTTGAGTCATGCCAAGGTGTAACTTTTACCTCCAAAGACTCCACCTGTGCTGTTATCCAGGTGCATAAGCCTTTGCTCTAACCAATGGCAAAGAGCTTGAACCCCAGGAGCCTGTCTGAAGCATTGTGCAGCCCTGAGTAGCTCCAAACTCAAGATCATAAGATAACGGAAGAACCACAAGTTTATGTGGGAATATGTAAACAGCAGATAACTTGTCCTTGCTGGGGTTGATTTTGCTCCCACCGTGGGTGAGTACATTCGGAAGTCAAAAGTTTAATGTTTGCTACAAAGGATGTGTGGTTTCATGTAAAAGCTGTGATTTTCTTTGTCATGATCGCAATAGTGTCTTCGTGACCGACTGATCCTCAATGACCTTTTTCTTGTGACACAGGACGAGACGTAATGTTGATATAGTGGCGATTTTCTATTGGGGTCCAAGCATTGTGTTGTATTTTGAAGTTCACTGGGTGCTTTACAAGTTTTTCCTGCTATTTGGGTCGATCTCCTCTGCGTAGATTGGTACAGTTTGACAGTTTGGAAATTAGACCTGGCATGTATCTTGAGTGGAAAAGAGTGGAGCGGTGCTTGAGGTGGGACATGCTGGAGTCAGACTGGAGCGTGTGCAGTGGAACTGCAAAGATTGACTAGAAAGGGAGTGTTTCACACAGCAGTACGCGAAGTTTGCTAAGTTAGTTAGTTGCTTAAGTTGGTGAATATGGTTGTGTTGGTCACTCGGCAACAAACAGCACGCCACAGCTGATCCCACAAGTCTTCAGCAGGGTTTCAGGTCAGGCCTCCTGGCAGCCCTATAGCAATGGAGATTGGCTGCATGCAGTCTGTTCTGGATTTTCTGGGTAGAGAACCATCAGCCATTCCTGCAGACATTGACTGCAAATCTGTAGAAGACAGCCTACGGTTCTTAACTGCCTAAGCTGGCAGGGTGAGGTTTGGCCTTTAGCTTGGAGATGGTACTAGGGCTCACTCCAAATAATACTGCAACTTGGTTTTGTGGAACACCAGCCTGAAGTTGCCTTACTGCACAGGCCCTACCTAGATCAGTAAATGTGGCCTGGTAATTCTTGGAGCCTACCAAACACATAGCAGAGCCTCTGCTCACAGGTGCTGACAATCGGGTACCAATCAGGCACAGGCAGAGAAGATTTGGCAAACTTTTCATGGGTGCAACAAACATACTCAGCTCTGCTGCCCATCCCACAAATGCATGTTCCTTACAAATGTGGCATCCTTTAAAATGTATTTACAGGCAAACCAATGCTTTATTTCAGAATCATTGTTACATTAAAGAAATAATCCTTACTTTCTGAGCTAACTATATACTGTATATGAACAGTTATATTTGACTGATTCATCACTAATGTTAACGCCACCAACAAAGAACAGTCTGAATTCCCAACTATTTTTTTCCTTTGTTTCAATTGTGTACTTTGCAAACAAAGTACATAAAAACAAACAACAGATGTACTTTGCTTTCAACCAGCATTTGCAAAGAAAAAATATTGTCTGCTTTGGCAAACTGTCAAATCAGACTTGATGTCACCTTATAAAAAACATCATTTTTCAAAAACAGTATGTGCAAAGCACAAATAAAGCAACTGAAAAGCTTGTGGCAAATTAGTCTGCAAATAAAACACAATAACAAAAGGCACACGTCAGGCTGTTGGATGTCTGGAAATCTTTCAAACTAGAAGCAGCAAATTGGGAGAGTTTGGAATGTCCAACAGTCTTCCTGCTGATTAAAACACAGTCTGAAACATGTCTCTGGCTCGGAACAGCCTCTTTTACCACACGCTGCAACCTGTGTGTTATACAAACTACGCTTTTGACACCACATTCAGTTTCACATCCTGACCTGAAACCAGTTGCAGTTGCAATTCTTCTTCACTGTGTTTGATGGTAGATCACACATTTCCACTGTACTGGATTTTGTTTAATTAAATTAATGCCAGTGTTATTGGTTGATTTTCATCAGTTAAATTGTATTGAGGGAATAATCCATCAGTCTACCCAATCTGGTCAATAAATCATACAAGCTCACATAGATGTCATGCATCCCTGAAAGAATTGTTTAATCATTGTAAAACAAGAGAAAATACCTATATTTTGGAATTAAACAGGGTTCTTGATAATGTTAATAAGCTGGTGTTGCCACTTCATTGCAACACCTGTTCAGATGCTACATCAGACAGGTGTTACATCCTCTCATTATTCCACTGTGCTTCTTTCAGCAGACTGTCAATACACCCCATGAATTATTCAGCTCTCTATCACTCATTTTCTATCACTCTGCTCCATCTGGCACTTCTCCATCTCTGTCTTACCTCTCCACCCTCTGTTATATATGTTTATATCTATTCACACTGTGGCTAAAAAGATATTCAAATGACACCCTTTTCTGGGTGAGAGGATTTCACGAAGGCTTTAATGATTAGTAATTAATTCGGTGATGCAGATTGGCAGAGAGAAAAGGTTTCAGTAACAGGAACTTTCCCAAGTATCATGTGAAGCGTTTGAAGATGGAAATAAATAATGGCGGAGCCAGACTTTAATAACTAGCGTGGGCCAACTGGACCGGCAACTCATGCAAAGGTGGCCTCAAGTACACTATATTGCCAAAAGTATTAGCTCACGTGCCTTGACTCACATATGAACTTAAGTGGCATCCCATTCTTAATCCATAGGGTTTAATATGACTTTGGTCCACCCTTTGCAGCTATAACAGCTTCAACTCTTCTGGGAAGGCTTTCCACGAAGTTGAGGAGTGTGTTTATGGGAATTTTTGACCATTCTTCCAGAAGCACATTTGTGAGGTCAAACACTGATGTTGGACAAGAAGGCCTGGCTCTCAGTCTCAACTCTAATTCATTCCAAAGGTGTTCTATCAGGTTGAGGTCAGGACTCTGTGCAGGCCAGTCAAGTTCATCCACACCAAACTCTCCCATCCATGTCTTTATGGAC
Source organism: Cheilinus undulatus (assembly GCF_018320785.1). Taxonomy (NCBI): domain Eukaryota; kingdom Metazoa; phylum Chordata; class Actinopteri; order Labriformes; family Labridae; genus Cheilinus; species Cheilinus undulatus. Next base: position 35,434,403 of record NC_054882.1, read on the forward strand.
CTTGCTTTGTGCACTGGTGCACAGTCATGTTGGAACAGGAAGGGGCCATCCCCAAACTGTTCCAACAAAGTTGGAAGCATGGAATTGTCGAAAATCTCTTGGTTTGCTGAAGCATTCAGAGTTCCTTTCACTGGAACTAAGGGGCCAAGCCCAGCTCCTGAAAAACAACCCCACACCATAATGCCCCCCTCCACCAAACTTTACACTTGGCACAATGCAGTCAGACAAGTACTGTTCTCCTGGCAACCACCAAACCCAGACTCATTCATCAGATTGCCTGATGTAGAAGCGTGATTGGTCACTCCAGAGAATGCATCTCCACTGCTCAAGAGTCCAGTGGCGGTGTGCTTTACACCACTGCATCCGGCACTTTGCATTGCACTTGGTGATGTATGGCTTGGATGCAGCTGCCCAGCCATGGAAACCCATTCCATGAAGCTCTCTACACACTGTTCTTGAGCTAATCTGAAGGCCACATGAAGTTTGGAGGTCTGTAGCGATTGACTTTGCAGAAAGTTGGCGACCTCTGCACTTCAGCATCCGCATACCCCTCTCCATCATTTTACGTGGCCTACCACTTCATGGCTGAGTTGCTGTCGTTCCCAATCGCTTCCACTTTGTTATAATACCACTGACAGTTGACTGCGGAATATTTATGTGCGAGGAAATTTCACCTCTGGACTTGTTGCACAGGTGGCAACCTATCACAAAACCACGCTGGAATTCACTGAGCTCCTGAGAGCGAGACGTTCTTTCACAAATGTTTGTAGAAACAGTCTACATGCCTGAGTGCTTGATTTTATACACCTGTGGCCATGGAAGTGATTGGAACACCTAATTTCAATTATTTTGATGTGTGAGTGAATAGTTTTGGCAATATACTGTATGTAGGCACATAAAATAATGAGTTGCTTTTCATTTATCCTTTAAACTTCACTTAAAATTTTTACTGTGCATAGAGGGTGACTGTGACTCAGTAGGTAGAGTTGTTTTTTCTCCTCAGGTTGGAGGTTTGATCCCATGCTCCATTAGTCACATGTTGATTTGTTCTTGGGCAAGACATTTAACCACAATTTGCTCACTTTGCGATATCAGTGAGGTGTAGTGTGTATTGATGTGTAAGAACCAGATCCGTTAACACAAACCACCACTCCATATCAACCTGACACATCAAATAGGCTGTTTCATATATGCAATGCATAGGATATATTTCACATTCATCTGGGAAACCTCAAATACAAAGTATTTGGGAAGGGCAGGACTTTTCAAAAATTCTGCGGTGATAGGACGAACATTTTCTCTGTCACATTCATTACAGACCAATCAGAGTGCTGAGACAAAAGGAGGAAGTAGACATGTGCAGCTCCAGTAGAAACCTCAGTTCAGCAGGCTGTTGCAGCCTTATGAACAGTGGAGCTTGTTGGTGCATAAAAATTTTGGCGAGGCCAGTTGGGAGAAGTGCAAAAACATCTTTTCCACCAATATGTTCCTGATGGCCACAACTGCAAATAATCAGAGGTTCTAGTTCAGTCATACAGGTCATTTTTGACCACTTGTGGAAGCATGGGGCAGTTAAAGAAAAATGGCAATTACTTAAAATTTACAAAAGATCTTTTTAAAAAATCATTGACATAACATCAGACAATGTATAATAACAAAAATATTGTAAGAACACAACCTCACTCTCATTTTTCCCCACTTGCATATCTAAGGAGTAAGCAAAAAGACCATCTGAGAGGACATTTATTTCCATACTGACCCCTTGCAGACATGTAACTACTCTGACATTACTCTCTATCACAGTGGACTGCAGAAGGAGCAGTGTTGGCGTTAGCATTTTGCTCTACAATTTCAAGTTCACTGGGAGCCATTAAAGGAACACAGCAGAGATAACCCATGAACACTAACTTCAGTGACCCTGTAGAAATTAAGTGAGTCACTTTGACTGGGCTCACAGAGAGAGAAACAATGAGGTGTTCCTCAATACTCAAACAATATTATTAATGCATACAAAAGCACTAATGCCTAGGTGCCATACAAATACCTCCCTGATTAGTTTTACATTGAAATTGAAATAGAAATACATTCACCAGTAGATTCATTGAGATTGGTTGCTAAAATAAAGTACAATTAAAAGAATAATTAGTTATTACTGGTACAGGACAAGATCAGAAAAAAGGCAATCATCCACACAGTCAAATACTAACTGTAAAGTTTCTCACAGGAAAAAAAGTTTAATCTAGATAACTAATCAATAAAAAGGTAAGGGAAAAGTTTTTTAGTCTGATGCATTGAAGTCCATTTGACCATAACACAGATAAAGACATTTTTCATGAAGCACAAGACTTTATTTTCTCTTCTGACTTCTGCATTCATTCACATGCACATGCTTTGAAGCATTTTACAAGCTCAATATCTTTGAGACCCTTTTTGATCCGGTGTGCCTCCTGAGGGGGGCTTAAATGAAACATCTAACATGTAACATGAAAATGGAAACATCTCCGGGGGAATCTGTGCAGTTTATCCCTGAACGTGAGCAGATTCTCATCTCTTCCTGGACCTGCTCTTGAGTTCAGGGGCTGCATTAGTAGATGTTACATTGACTATTCTGTTTGAATGGATGTGTGGAGATGAAAAAAGGAGCATATTTGCCTGGCTTTGATTACCCCTACCTCTTAATTTTGTAATAAAAGGCAGGCTATGCATAATGGCACATTAGCAAAATAGATGGAGGACGCTTAAGAAGCTTAAGAGTGAATTAAGTTTTACATTCACAAACTTGAAGAATTTCCTCAAATCAAAAAAAGGGTGCTATATTTGGCTGGCATTAACCTGCTGAATACTGTTCTTGCTAATAGTGAGAAACCCACTGCAAAAAAATCTTACCTCTTACCAATGGAGGTCAAGAAGTGGTGAATGAGAGCCAATAGGAGTAGATGAGAGTGCGAGAAACTCATATCACACTTCTGTTATATTCTATTAAATGTCTATCATACACTCAGACCACACTTAGAGGGAGAAGGATAACTGCTGGAGCTCTGTTCAAGGAGTTTTAGAGCTTTTGGTAGCATCTTGGTGACACAGTTACCAATGTTTTCAATGCCAAATAAAGGACAAAAATTATATTTAAAGCTCAGTGCCTCAGTAATGAGGTGGGAATATAATTCACAAGAGACAAATGTGTTTTGCATTTTTAAAAAGATCTCTACTCCCCACACAAGAGCCACTAGGTGAAACATTTGTACAACCTCCATCTGAGAAGGTTTTTGAGATAATTTTAAAAATGAATGAAACCACAGCCACAAAAATCATTTTAAAATAAACTATTATCTTGGGGCCCCTAATAAACGTTTTTACATTTTTGACCTCTGACAACCCCTGAACTTCCCTTTTAGAACCGCACCGATGAACCAAACAAGTCTAGGTTAAAACCTTATATGGCTGACTGCAGTTATCTTGGAATCGAACTGATTTGATTTTGGGGCATGTAATTGTGCTGTCCGAAATATCTGTGGGTTGAGAATTGAAGGTCTCTTAAAGTTTAGAACATAAAGCCCAGACGACAGGAAACAGTTAACCTGAAACGCCAGATCGACTGGATATATTTTGCAATCATCTGGGAATGTACTAGTGTTGTACTCAAGACCACATTATCCGAGACCATAATTTGTCTGAGACCAGAATGAACCAAAAGACTCATGGGGCTCAAGACCGAGTCAAGACCAAGACCATAAAAATCAATTTTGAAAAACCATGACAAGGTTAAAGAGAGAGAATTCTCTCTTTAATTTTATTTTTCTTTTTAATAAATTTGACGGATAAAAACAAGGTGTCTGCTACTTTTTCAAAGCACAACATGCAAAGATCTTAAATCTTAACATATTTGTTCAACTAACTTCTTGTAAAAAAATAAATCCTTGTATGTATTTAAAAGCCACTGACAAGTCTGGAATTATATTATTATATTATATTATATTATTATAATATCTGAAAATGAGATGTTTATCTAGATTTGTCAGGTGAATGAGGCCTAACGTAAGTGTTCAGAGGTATTTCTGACTGGAAATAAGATGGACTGATGTCTGAGTTTTTGCAGGTGTAGCTATTTGTCATTTTAGCAAGTGCTTCTTATTATCACATTAATGAAGTCGAAGAATAGCAAATCAGTGCTGGGTAAAAATGCTCTCGAGTCCGTGACAAGACCAAGACATTCAAAATGTGGTCTTGAGACCGGTCTCAAGACCAAGACTGTCCTCAAGTACTACAACACTAGAATGTACCCATAAGAAAGCATTTGGGAAGGACCGGACTTCACAGAACAATATGTGCTTTCACATCAGAGTCTCAAAAAGTCTCTAACAATGTCAGAAAAGTCATTAGATTTGTCTGTGGCTGCTTTTTTCGAAAAAAGAGTCACTAGAGGGGTCTGAAAACTTGCTTAATATAGCAACAAAGTTGCTAAGGTGGCAACACTGCACCTGAAGTGTCGCTTTTTAACAGGTTTTCTCCCTCATTATATCAAACTTGTACATTTAAGTACATTTTTTTCATTTAAAAGACTTGTTAATTCAAGAAACATGACCAGAGTTGGGCAGCGCATCTCCAGTTGTAATTTGTGTAGTAGGTGTCCAACAAGGATTTTCATTCTTAAGTTGCAAGAAAATAGATAAAAAGTCAAGAGTAGAATATGGTGTCTGCTATGTGTGACAGTATATATTTGGCTTCCCTTGAGCCTGACCCAGCCAGGGCCCGAGGGGAGGGATAGGGATTCTGGTCAGACCAAGTTATGGGCCATATCGGTCCGCTCCCTGGCTCAGGCAGTAAATCTAACCTCCTGTCACAAGATAGCTGATAGGCTCTGAGACTTTACAGTTGCAGCCTCCTTTACTTTCCATGCGAGCTGTTCTGCACAGCCAAAGATCCCTGATATTTTAGGTCAGTAACACTGCGACTAGAAATAGAAACCAGAATGCAGGGTATTTTTGTTGCTCTATATGTAGACTTCTGAGATTTAAAACACTTAAAAACCTAAAACAGACATGAAGGCAGCAGGAGAAAAACACATTATAGTTAATCGTGGTATATATGCATAAATGCTCTCAACAACGTTTCTATAGCCGTCACTCACTGTGTTTTTATTCCTTTGACTTTTTCCCTCTGAACACATGCAGATACACCTGCAGATACACAGGGAATTTCTGACCTTGTGTGTTTGTTTTTCGCTGCCCCGGGGGGACTGCTGTCACTGTTTGATCATAACAGCACATGAAAGAGGCTGCGAACACAGGAGCTGGAAGCCAGCGGCTAAAGTGAGCCCACCCTGTCAGGAGTGTGTCAGCAGCCTTGCAGCTTCACTGACTGGCTAACTGGCAGATTGGCTGGTTTTGCAATGGTTTTAAACCCCGATCTTGCTGATGTTTTCGCAGCCAACCATAGCCTTATTTAGCAGGCAGCAGTGTAAGCTGGCAGTGCCACCTTTTAGGGTCGGATAGGTACACTTGGTACCTGAGCAGGAGGTGCCAAAAAAAGCAAGGCAGTGTAATTTTTTTTGTAACTTTTCCAATGACAGAGGAAAAACAAATCATTTCAGACTGTACCAAGCTGAATTGAATCGGACTGCTGGGTGGAAATGCAACAATTGATGTCAGCGGTGTCAAAGTCCACACGTAAGCCAATGTTGTCATAAAATGCCTGGCTGTTAGACGTGATATTTTACAAGTAGATAAAAGATATAAAGTAAAAGCTCAACTCTTTTATAGGAAGAGGCAGCTGATGGATATGGGATGACTTGCATTGTACTTGAAATTGACTGTCATAACCTTGACACACACACATGTTCACCCACACACACTGGCAGCAGTGCAGGCCATCTGCAGACAGTAAATTATCTGGTTAGCAGATAATGTTGTTGAGAGACAGAGAGCCAGAGAGGAGGGAGTGAGTGTGGAGAAAAACATATAGAGTCAGAATTTTCTGACTTATCTGTGCTTTCAGTTTTTTTTTTCCAGACACACAAAAACATTTCTCAACATAACACCATGCTGCAGGGTTTAATGGTTGCACAGGATGTTCGTAGAATTTACAGGGATGAACGAGGCTGAAGGTTGGATTTGAACCATTGCTGCTTATTTCAGAGGACTAGCTTCTGTACGTGGGGAATCAGGTGTGTTGCTTCATTTTATGCAGCATACCAAGAGTAACTAAACCCCAGAGTTTCAGCTGTGGTGCATTTATGCTGAACTTTCTAAAAATGCCTTTAAAACATTGTAGATAGGTATAAGACACACCTACTTTCTCCTTTGTGCTAACCCTTAACCCGTTCATGATGGGCCAATCAGAGCAACAAGACAAAATTAGAGTGTATGCATGTGCTAAAGCTAAAGAGCTGGCAAACAACTCCCGATGTAGATTGTTGATGAAAGAGCTTCTCGGTGAAAAAAACTGATGCCAAGACCAGTCAAGGAGACTTGCAAAAACATCTCTTTGCCTAGATAAGCTTTCAGCGTAGCTCAGATCTCCTTTTTTAAAGGAAAAATTGTCCCGTTATGGTTAAACTGCTTCTTCCTACAGCTACATCTGAGCTAATAGCTTCTTAGCGGTAGCCTTTGGCTACACAAACCCCATCCATAATGTTCGCAAACCAGTGCTGAAGCAGACCGGAAGAAGAGTGAAAAAAAATCAATTCTGTGTGTCTCTCTGCCCTTGTTTAAAGGTCACATATTATAAAAAATACGCTTTTTCAGGCTTTTCTGACAAGAATCAGAAACCCCCCCTCCCTTCTCCACCTTTCAGAAAATGTGTGCTGAAACAAGCCGTTCTCAGATTTTCCCTTCATGATGTCATGTGAGGAGTTAAGTTAAGTTGCCCGCCCCCCCATTTGGAAGAAAGTTCTGCACTCCACTCCTGGTCCTCCCCTCTGAGCAGAGAATCAGGAGAGCTACATCCATTAAGCCACATCCATTTCCTGAGAAAAGTGGGTCAGGGGTGGAGTCAGACAGCTCATTAACACTTAGAGCCACAGATACAGAAACAGCCCGTTCTGAGCAGAGGTTTCTTTTTTTTTTTTTTTAGACATGCAAAAATCCAATACTGTTTTTTTTCTGCAACAAACTTTGTGGGCATGTTTGGGGGACCTCTGAGACCAATATAAACTTGTCTTAAAGGGGTAAAATGTGAGTTTTAAACAAAGAACTGTTCAGTTCAGACAACAATACCAAGCTAATTTCTCCACTAGCTGTTGTATACAGCCACTTACATAACAACTAACACCCCCCCCCAGCTCAATCTCAAGCCAAAGCAGGTCCATAGAGGAGCTTAAAGATCTTACCCACCATGGACAGCTTTAAGTGTTTTAATTTTTTATTTTATACATAAATGTGGTCAAGTTCTGGTAAAAATGATGCTACACTAGAGCTATATTCAAGCTAATCACTATACTGGGGCTATCAGCTTCCAGGACAACTAAACCCCACCCCTAGTTCTCCTAAAATGACACTGATTGGTCTGAACTCTTGGTTTGGTGTGGCATAAAACGTTGTGGATAGGGATGCACGATATTGGATGTTTGTGCCAATATCCGATATGCAGACACACTCCCCTCAAAAAAGTATTGGAACTGTTGGCCCAATTCCTTTATTTTTGCTGTAGACTAAAAACATTTTGGTTTAACATTAAAAGATGAAAATGACACAAGAGATCAACATTTCAGCTTTTATTTCCAGTTATTTGCATCTGGATCTGATACACCACTTTGAAGATAGCGCTCTTTCTTTGAGCCCACCCGTTTTTCATGAGAGCAAAAGTATTAAAACAAGTGACTGACAGGTGTGTTTTGTTGCCCAGGTGTGTCCTATTACATTGATTATTCAAAAAATAGTGCTGAATGTCTACGCTCAGTTTCAGATTTGGGTTTTGCCTGTGCAGACTGTATTTATAGTTAAAGGTATAGCCAACATGAAAACCAGAGAGCTGTCTATGGGAGAAAAACAAAAGATTTTAAAGTAGAGAGAAGATGGAAAATCCATCAGAGCCACTGGCACAAACATTGACCATAGCCAGTACAACCATTAGGAATGTCGTGAAGAAGAAAGAAATCACTGTTGTACTCAGTAACAGATGTCAAATGGCCAGACCAAGGAAAACAGCATCAGTTGACGACAGGAACATTGTGAGAGCTGTAAAGAAAGACCCTAAAACAACTGTTAAAGACTTCATGAAGAAAAGTACAGAGGCTACACCAGAAGATGCTAACCATTCATTAGCAATAAGAACACCAATATCTCCAAGGATCTGTTCATGATCCCAAACACTCAAGCTCATCTGTGAAACACAGTGGAGGTAATGTCATGGCTTGGGCTTGCGTGGCTTCTTCTGGGACGGGCTCATTAATCATCATTGATGATTTAGAACATGATGGTAGCAGCAACATGAACTCAGAAGTCTACAGAAACATTTCGTCTGCCAATTTAGAGAATGATGCAACCAAACTAATTAGGAGATCCTTCATCATGCAGCAAGATAATGACCCAAAACACACTGCCAAAACAACAAAAGAGTTCATCAGGGGTAAGTGAGATGGAGTCCAGCAAATCCTACTGCTTTGAAAGGTTTGTGAATTACTGCTACTGGCTGCTACTGCTTTGGTGGACAAGGCGGGACATGACTATTGAGCTGTGGTAGGGAAAGTTGGCACCACATATATCACCTGCACCGACAGATCAGCCAATAGAAAAATTTAATTGCAGTAACTGGGTTTTGACATGAGAATACAGTATTTCTAACACAATATGAAGAATGTAAATACTTAAATACTGTATGATAGGGGTGTAACGATGGGTGTATCCGTCCTGAACTGCATGGTTTTGGGGGGATCACGTTCAGTGCACAAAGACGTCTGAATTCTTTCTACTCATACTTGGATATGCAGATGTAGAAAACAGTGGCTAATACTTTAGCTATTGTTTTCTATTTCTACATATCTGTGTATAGCCTTTAATATGCTGCAAGCTAAAAACAATGGAACAGTGTCACACTGGGATAAATCTTATCTGAATTAACATACCTTAAAAAGGCGTATTTTATTTTCACTTTTACTATCATTTCAACATTCTCGTGAGATATTAGACTGTTTATTCCTGTTTAGCTCTTTATTTTGATCTTTTTTATATCTGTTTTTCATCTTTTCATGTTTTAAACATCACATACTGTACATTACACCCCTGCTGACTACCCATATTTTATTGCTTGTAATGAATATAAAATATATATATTTTAAAATTCCCTTTAGCTGCCAATATAAGGTGCTTTGCGATGTAGAATATAAATCATAAATTGAGGTAAATCAAACCATAGGACTTTAGATCCACAAGCCATATCAACAGTTTTTTTTTAACCATATTCTCTTTGATAAATAACTTGCTTACCCACAGCACACAGTGAGTGTTGCATGATGATAGTGTTGATAAATGAACACATCACTGCACCTATTATGAGTGGCATATTAAGGCATGCATACAGTAAGCATGAACAAACACACAGAGCCCTCTGTGATAAGTCCATTTATCAGCCACCTAATTACCAAAGACATTAATTGTGCGTAAGTGAATGACAAACAAAACACACATACATTTATTACATCAGGAGGCAGTAGGCCTGCCCTGATGGCAGCAGAGTGATGGAGAGGAGGCGGGAGGAGGAAAGGTTATTGATGTGCTCATGAATTAGCTACACATCCAGTTCAGACTGGTGAACACGCTGGTTTTAATCTACAAGTGCATTCACAGATTTAGTTAAAAGAGCATCTTTTTCATCCATAAACTCATATCATCTCACATACGTTTGAAAAATTATTTTTTCATGATAAAAACAAAGGCGATGTCCAGTCTCTGCTGAAATGTATGCTGAGAGTGTAAGTAAAAGAAAAAAGTGGATGATTTGCAGACATTTTAGAGGTCAAGTTTTCTTACCAGGCCTTCTGGCACAGAATTCCTCCAAATATCTTGACACAAAGGTGCTGACAAGTGCTTTTCACAGTTCAAGCAAGAAAGCTATACAGAAAGTGAGTAGCTGCCTTTTTTTTTTTTTTAGCAAAATAAAGAATCACATACTCATACAAAGCTTGTAAAAAGTATTTGGCTGCTTGAATGTTTGACTATTTTACTGATTAAATAAATCAATCAATATAATTTAGCTTTTTTTTCGACAAATTAATGTCAAGTCAGTATTTAGTGGATGCATCTTATGCTGCAATCGCAGCACTTAGCCTGTTTGGATAGGTCTCAATCAGGCTTGCAGCATACAGACACTTCAATTTTACTCAGTTTTTCTTTGTATAACTACTCAAACTCTGTCAAGTTGCACAGGGGTCAGCTGTAAAAAGACCTCTCTAAGTCCAGCCACAAACTCTCTATTGGATTGAGGTCTGAGCTTTGACTTGGCCACTCTGGGGAATTCACCTTTTTGTCTTCGAACCATTCCCCTATATATTTCACTGTATGCTTCGGGTCATTGTCTTGCTGGAGAATAAATCTTCTCCCAAGCTGTAGTTCTCCTGCAGACTGAATAAGATTATCCTTCAGGATTTTCATATATTTTACTGCATTCATTTTAACCTCTACTTTAACAAGCCTTAGAAGCATTCCCACAGCATGATGCTGCCACCACCATGCTTCACGGTGGGGATGGTGTGTATGTGGTGATTTGCAGTGTTCGGGGTCCACCAAACATAGCATCTTCTCTGATGGTCATAAAGCACATTTTTGGTCTTATCAGACCAAAGAACTTTCCTCCATTTGACCATGGAGTCTCCCAGATGCCTTTTGGGTAACTCTAATCCAGATTTAATCTAAATTTTCTTCAACAGTGGCTTTCTCTTTTCCACTCTCCCATAAAACTTTGACTGGTGAAGAACCCAGGCAACAGTTGTTGTCTGCAGAGTCTCTCCCATCTCAGCCGCTGAAGCTTGTAACTCCTTCAGAGTAGTCATAGGTGTCCTGGTGGCCTCTCTCACTAGTCTCCTTCTTGCACGGTCACTTTGTGAGGATGTTCTGATCTAGGCGGATTTACACATGTGCCATATTCCTAACATTTCTTGATGACTGATTTAACTGAACCCTGGGAGATGTTCAGTGATTTTTTTTTGTATCCATCCCCTGACTTATACTTTTCAATAGTCTTTTCTCTGAGTTATTTGGAGTGTTATTTTGTTTTCATGGTGTAATGGTAGCCAGGAATACTGATTAACCAGTGACTGGACCTTCCAGACACAGGTTTCTTTATACTACAGTCACTTGAGACACATTTACTGCACTCAGGTGTTTCCCATTTCACTAACTGTGAGACTGCTAGCACCAATTGGCTGGACCTTGGTCGGTCACTTTAAAGAAGGTGCATATTTATGTCGTTACTTATTTCAGATGACATATTTTTATTTAATGGAGTGTATTTGTTTAAATCTATTTTCACTTTTATGTAACAGACTTTTCTTTGTATTTTTTATGGCAAAAACACAAATTCTATTGACCATGACTGGTTTATACAATCAATTAAAGGGGGTTTAAAATCCAAGGAGATGAATACCTTTTTATAGGCACCATATATAGAATTAAAACTCTCTGAACAAGTTGTGGTTGCATTTATAGAGCTGCACATTTCATAAAGCTTTACATATCCCAGTGGTTACTGCTGTTCTTTAATATTTGTGAAACTCAAGGTAAAAGTGCAATAAGTTCCTAAAATAGCCTTATCAGGTTTGCAGAATTAATCATATTTAAAGCCTGTTACAGAGAAGGATTTGGTCTTTTGGTCTTATTTCCTCTTTCATAAAATTTTTTCTATGCAGGGGATTAATTCTTATATAACTTAACCGATTATGTAATTCTAAGGCTGAAAGTTAGGGCTGTAACAGCTTTAACCTGCAATGTGCACATTGTCCATCCACACAACATGGGCTAATCACACCCTCTATAGTCAGACTTTGGGTTTCCATAATTCTAGAAGAACCACAGCTCCACTCAAGATGAACACAAAAACATTTTTCTGCCGAGGTGCTGCCAGCAAGGGTTAATCTTCATACATCAGACTGATTCAAACAGGAAGTCAGACATAGAAATGAATGAAGTAGGAAGTAGGGCGACTGTAAGAGGAAAGTGATGAAAGTGAAAGCAGTAAAGAGCATCAACAGTGAGAACAATTGAGTTTTATTTAAAACCTGACATTTAAACATCCTGAAAAATAAACCCAGTGCTCTCATATTCTCACTTTCCCTGTATCACACACCGTCTCTCAACACTCACTCTTTACTTCCTCATTCTCTTTCTACCTACACTGCTTACAATGACCAGATACAGTGTAATATTCAACATCTCTGAGTAGTGTGTGTGGGAGTGGGTTATCAGGAGCAAGAATCCTTGGGTAGAGAGAGTAGCCTCCATAAATGAGGCACTGTATTCTCACATGGGGGCAAATAGAATAGATACTGGTGTTGGTTATCTAAAATGGCATGTGTTCTCATTTTCAGTTCTGATTGGTTTTAGTGTGTTTTAAATGTCTAAACAGAATTCTACATGCAGATCAACAAGAACAGTAGATATTCAGGGAAGCTTTGCTGTGCGGAACCGCCCATGTGAAAAGTAAAGGAGGCTGAACACATTAGCTATAAAGTCATCTCAGAGGCCATCAGCTATCTTGTGACAAGAGGTTAGATTTACTACCTGAGCAAGAGACCAAACTACTCAACCTATTTCTAAGGCTGAGCCCAGAGGAATCTCATTTCAGTCACTTAAACCTGCCATCTCATAGTTTCGGTCATTGCCCAGAGTTCATGACCATTGGTGAGGGTTGGAACATAGATCGATCTGTAAAAGGAAAGCTTTGCATTTCAGCTCAGCTCCCTCTTATTTTTTAAATACTGAGATGAGATAATGAGACCAGTCTCAAGACCAAGACCATTCTCCAGTACTACAACACTGCTTTCCATCTTCAGCTCACAGAGCTCTAATTCCTGCTAACTCATGGCATGAGCGGTCATCCTCTTTCTCCACAGTAAACTACGCTCACGTTTCATTCATGGCTGAGAAATTGAACTGTTCAGTTCACATTTTATCTAAATACCAGTGCGTTTTGACACAGAACTGCCATCAGTTCACAGACTGATCCGCTGCACAGCCGCTCAACTGTCACTCTCTCAGGGCAGAGTGGATCAGCTTTTCCTCCACCACTCAGATGCAGTATTTCAGAATATCTGAAGTTAACCTTAGTTAAATCAAAGTTGCACTGGCACAGGTAGGATACAGCTGTGGAAAACAGGATATGGCGTATCCTGTTTTCTTTTGGAGTTCTCCAGGTAGCAAAAGTGAATTTCTCAAAACCGGGATACAGTAATATCCCGGTTTCTGAAGATGTGCACATGCACAAACAGAAACTGGGATACTCAAGTCCATGTAAACACAGTCACTGCTACACAAGGAGGCAATAAATTGCCCAAATCTTTAAACAGCTTGTCAGACATTTACATTTAACACAGCGCTCCAACTTTTGTGAAATTGGATTTGTAGTAACCATGTCAGAATTATGCAGAAGTTCTTCATATATCAACAGTATTAATAAAAGCATCTTTTTTTGTATCAAAACGGGGATAATCTTTAAAACTTTGACTGTAATTCCAACAGTAACACAGACGTTGTAAGCTATGTAAATGAGCTCGCTGAATCATTGTTGTGCATGCAAGATTTCTAAATTTCGTGATGTCTCCAGGCGAAAACAGCAAGATAAAGAAAATGTAAGCATCACACACATCGACTGACACGTGTTTGCCTCTTCAGCAGGCATTCTTGTAAGAAGACACTATTATTTGCCAAATCCTTTTTGTGTGCTTTCAAGTGTTTCCTTAGTAGAGTATTATGTGTTCAAAGAAGCAGGAGTAATTCTTCTATCCATGAGGATGTGCAATGACCCAAAAAAAAAGTATTTTCTATTTTCAATACAAATGAAAGGCCTTTTGTTTTTCCTCCTTGCTTCTGCTTGTGACTACAGTATAACCAGATGAAAGTGGAAATGAGTCCGATTTGCTGTGCTTTCATTTATGGCCTGGAGGTAATAAAGAAAGAACATTTCAAAGGGTACGAAGACATTTGATATTACTTTACATAAAACACAATACTTTACATAGGTGCTTAAATTGTCCCTGTTTGCAAAATGAAAGAAATCCAATTTTATCCACAGTGGGTTCTCCTCTTTTCTGTCTTTTCCTCTCACACAAACACATAGAAACACTCACCAACATTATAACCTCCAAACAGCAATTACCGTGCAGCAGATGCTGGCTTAAAAGGAGAACAGCTGATACACACGATCATGTTCCCAGTGACCACAGCTTGCCAAATCAGGATTTAAGGAGGTCAGTTTAAATCCTGATAGGGATGGTGTACACCGTAGGGTGTCCTTGACCTGCTAAAGGAGCACCATTAAATGTAAGGAGTCCCTTTTTTTGCTTCATGGCTTTCAGACTTTCATCCTGCAACACACTGGGCACTCTGAAACATGTGACTCTTTCTAAGAACAAAATCTCATTATGTGGCACAGTGGGGAGTTGTCATTCCTTGCCCCACAGCTGTATGGATGAAAGCTCGTCATATTTTAATGATGGGAATATCTCCATGTAATTTCGTTGTAATGATCTGCTCTCGTTTAGACTGGTCATCCACTTTATGTATGTCAATTTGCATGTCCGTCCTCCCAGTGACCTTTCTATAGAAAAAATAAGTAGTGGCTTTCAAAAATCAGTTGGAATAGTTCCCAAAGTTCAGTCTCGTAATGAGATTCAGATAAACTCTTAGATCTCTGGTAATCAAAGTTATACATAGAAAAAAAAAATCTTAGGCAGTTTTACCAAAGGTAGCCAATTGTCTGGAGCTTAATCCAAGAACTAGCCTAGGTTTGTTTTCATACAAATATACACTATATTGCCAAAAGTATTCACTCACCTGCCTTGACTTGCATATGAACTTAAATGACATCCCATTCTTAATCCATAGGGTTTAATATGACGCCGGTCCACCCTTTGCAGCTATAACAGCTTCAACTCTTCTGGGAAGGCTTTCCACACACTGATGTTAGATGAGAAGGCCTGGCTCTCAGTCTCCGCTCTAATTCATCCCAAAGGTGTTCTATTGGGTTGAGGTCAGGACTCTGTGCAGGCCAGTCAAGTTCATCCACACCAAACTCTCCCATCCATGTCTTTATGGACCTTGCTTTGTGCACTGGTGCACAGTCATGTTGGAACAGGAAGGGGCCATCCCCAAACTGTTCCCACAAAGTTGGGAGGATGGAATTGTCGAAAATCTCTTGGTTTGCTGAAGCATTCAGAGTTCCTTTCACTGGAACTAAGGGGCCAAGCCCAGCTCCTGAAAAACAAGCCCACACCATAATGCCCCCCCCCCCCCACCAAACTTTACACTTGGCACAATGCAGTCAGACAAGTACTGTCCTCCTGGCAACCACCAAACCCAGACTTATCCATCAGATGGCCAGATGAAGAAGTGCGATTCATCACTCAAAAGAAGGCGCCTCCATTGCTCTTGAGTCCAGTGGCGGCATGTTTTACACCACTGCATCCGATGCTTTGCATTACACTTAGTTATGTATGGCTTGGCTGCAGCTGCTCGGCCATGGAAACCCATTCCATGAAGCTTTCTACAAACTGTTCTTGAGCTGATCTGAAGGCCACATAAAGTTTGGAGGTCTGTAGCAGTTGACTGCAGAAAGTTGGTGACCTCTGTGCACTATGCACCTCAGCATCCGCTGACCCTGCTCCGTCATTTTGCATGGCCTACCGCTGAGTTGCTGTCATTCTCAATGGCTTCCACTTTGTTATAATACCACTGACAGTTGACTGTGGAATATTTAGGAGCGAGGAAATTTCACCACTGGACTTGTTGCACAGGTAGCATCCTATCACAGTACCACGCTGGAATTCACTGAGCTCCTGAGAGCATCCCATTCTTTCACAAATGTTTGTAGAAACAGTCTGCACACTTAGGTGCTTGATTTTATACACCTGTGGCCATGAAAGTGACTGGAATACCTGATTTCAATTATTTGGATGGGTGAATGGATACTTTTGGCAATATAGTGCATGCACGTACACTTAATTATCTGTATTTGACTGCTTGTATTTCCCTCTACCATTCACTTCTAATGGAAGATTCCATCTTGTCCACCTGTTCTTGCTGTACTGCCCATGCCATAAGCCCTCATGGGGCCGCCAACACCACCTCCTTCGGAGCTAGTTCCACCACCAAGGCAGCTAAAATCTGTCCCCAGCAGCATTATCTCCTCTATTAAGCAGATACTAACACCACTGTAGCCAATATCACCACCACTGGATCTATATTGCCTCCATTTCTGCCACTAACATGACCAGAACCTCCATCAGCATTAGTGCTTACAACACCAGAGCCACAACTAGAACTACTAAAACTGCTTTGTTCCCCGCTAATGCTGGTGGAAATCTCGACATTGCCACTCGACCCCTGCTTACACCACCGGGGCCCTCAGCAACGCAGCTCAAGCACACAGTACCACTGCTGGAGCCCCTGGCATTGCCACTGGAGCTCCAGGCAACATCGCTGAAACTGCCGTAACACCAGCTATCATAACTGCCTGCAGCATCAGAGGAGGTTAATAACCAGCTCTTAACAGCCTGTCTCTGATTGGGTGGAGATACTAGGTGAGGAGCAGGTATAATTATTTTACCTACTGTTGTTTTGCACTTTGTTTTGCTGTAATTATTCCACATAAATTGTTCTAATTGCAATTAAGATGTGATTTTAATTATTTATATTGATAAAAACGTACTTGTGAAGCTAGGTTGAAGCGGTTACTGCATTTATTCCATGTGTTATGATTTAATACATTAAGATATGCAAGAAAGTGGTTTATAAAGATAAATATTTCATTCACAGGGACAAAGGTAGGCATTTAAGGCGCGGGGCAGTGGGGGCAGACCCAGGGAATAAGATTCAGTATGACATGCTTTAATACATTTGCAAAATCATGGAATATGATTCAGACATAGTCTATGTTCCTGAAGCAAGTTGGATAAAGAAAAACTACATCATCTCTGATCTGTATTCTTTGGTCTTTCATCTTTCTTTGCTTGCTAAATCTGATCATTTCCTTTGTGATACCAAAGCATTATGAAGATCTAATCAGCTTCATCCTTCAAATTACATTTCTTGATCAGAAGCTCCCAAGTCAAATGATGTGCCAA
This sequence comes from Cheilinus undulatus, assembly GCF_018320785.1. Lineage (NCBI taxonomy): Eukaryota > Metazoa > Chordata > Actinopteri > Labriformes > Labridae > Cheilinus > Cheilinus undulatus. Next base: position 35,451,672 of record NC_054882.1, read on the forward strand.
GTCACTGTGACTGAAGTATCAAAATCCTGATAATTAGTCACTATTTTGAGATCTACAAGGGTTCTGTGATATTTTACAGAGTGATTATATTCACCAGAGACAAGCACTGTGACGTTCAGTGAGATTGCACACAGAATTGACTTTATTGCAGTGAAAAGGGTGACAAGGTTTAATTGCAGCCCTTGGCAATACATTTGTGTCTGTGTTTCAAGCAACCAGGTAATACGCTCTCTCTCCTTTCTCTCTCAGTATCTTTTTTCATGCTGTCTCTCCAGCAGATACACACAGACACATGCACACACATATACAAACAAACACACCTAATTACACAAAGGTCACCTGTGGTTCTGATTGGGTTGTCATAGAAACACAAAGGAAGTGAGTGACTGAACTGCTGATGGTGAACTATACTGGAGGGCACAGGGTGAAATTGTTCAGCTTTTGCATGTTTTTGCATTTAAAAAAAAAACATTTTTATGACTCATGCAATGTGGAAAATTTGATATTTACTGAAACACTTGCAGAAAACATCAACTGGGCTGAACTGAACTCACCTAAAAATATTCTTATATTTTTCAAATCAACTCTGACATTTTACTCACACAGTGATTGACCTTGATCAACATCCAAAGTTCTCCCTCCTTATTTTTTCCGGCTCTGTTTATTTTTTGTTTTTGAGGCCCATTTATTTTCAGTTTTCTTTTTGCTGTTGTCCCTTCTTTATGTGTTAATAGGTTGATTTAATTCATGTTTCTTCCAGTACTGTGTTAAGTCCATGGTACTGACAAGACTCCCCTGGTACACAGCTGTCTGCCCAGAGAGAAACAGAAACTGTGCAGATGCTTTAAAGTAGTGGTACTCAACCTTGTTCCACCAAAGAGCTACACTGTCTTAAAAATACTTCAGCGAGAGCCACAATCCAAACTGGGGTTTGATCATGAGTTAATCCATAGTTGAAATGAAATAAAACAGTGAACTGGTGGATTATTGTTCAGTTTAATGGGATGTAATAGGCTACATAAAATGTCTGTATAGTGTCAGAAGAAACAATGTGTCACTGATAATGAGAATATATTTATTTTATTTAGCGCTGACATTGGGCCAAAAATTTATACTGCAATTTTTCATGATTTTAATTTGTTTAGTGCTATTGGTCAGCCTTTACATCTGTCAGTGTGTTTTAACCAATTTCAACACAGTAAAAATGTCAAAACATGTTTTTTTTTTTTTTTTTTTTTTTTTCCATTCCCTGAAAGGTTGGGATTTGGGAGATTTGAGTCTTTGGCCCACCACCAGAGTTATGAAAGTTTCACTTGGCCTAAAGATTTTTGAGATATTAGAATGGGCTGAGTTTGAGCTATGAGATGCTTTTCAAAGAGCTGATGAATTATGGTTGGCTATTTGGGTATTTATATCTCACACTGGGGCATTTACTATAGTTCTGTGGCTTATTATGTGATTGGGTGGGTTTGTTCATTAGCAAACATAACTCAGAAAGTTGAGGATGGATTTTGATTAAATTTTCAGGAAATGTCAGAAATGGCATAAGGAAGAACTGATTAGATTTTGGGACTGATCCAGAACACCGTCTGGATCCAGGATTTTTTTTAAAGGATTCTTTACTATTGGGAGATAGGGCTAATGGCAGAGGTCTGCGCTGTTACCGCTTTGCACCAGGAGATGGCGGACATGAGTAACTTCAATCCCAGCAGCCTTTGTGGGTGTGTTTCTATTCAAAGTTTCTGAGTTTATGGAGTTTGAAATACGCATGCCCGGTCGAGGAGATGAGTTGGAGTGTAACAGAGAGAAAGACAGCGAATTGTAGCGAGAATACTCACAATGCTGGGAGGAATAGAGGAATATTCACCCTCTGCCATGACTTCGAGTCATCCAGTAAGACCATGGGTGCATCTGTTGGCACCTGTAGCGAAGCTAATGCTTTGCCTCACCGTGTTTCCACCCTACCAGGGAGGGAGTAATCGGTGAATGCCATGTGGGGGGCACATGGGGACGGATCCAGGAATTTTTTGAAGGGTTCTTCACTATTGGGAGATAGGGCTAATGGCGGAGGTCTGTGCTCTCTGAGTGCTTTTCTAGATATTTAATGATAATACATTTTTTTACCACTCATTATTAATTCTTTAGCTAAAGGGGGAGGGGCCTCATATTGGTCTTTGCCCTGGGACTCCAAATGACTAAATCCAGCCCTGCCTCACACCTGCAGCTCTACAGGCACATCCTTCCACCCTGCCTCATTTTGTAGCTTTGGTTCAATGTTTCTGTTCTTTTGACAGTATTTATTATCATTAGTAAGTTAAAGGTCAAACTAAACACCCACGTTTGAGCTGGTGTCATTAGATATTACGCTATCTCAACATGTGATCCCTGTGTGCTGGGCTTGTTGATGATGACTTGGCATAATCATCATAAAATACGAGTGTGAGAGAGCATCGGCAGGAAGTGACAGGAGAAAGAAGTTAAAATCAGGGTATAGGATGCTTCAATTTGAACGGAATAGCTCACCAATGAATGAGCTTTCTGAAGAGATGCAACACTGGCGGACTTCCTCTCCTCTCCTCTCTAACATACGCCCCTCTGTCGAGTGCACCCAACAGCAATAACGATATACGGTTTGAAAAAATCAAAGTTTTCATTTAAATTTGGTAGTTTAAGCCTGCCTTCTTTGTGTGGGTAACAGATGTATTGATGTGACTTACAATGAATCTTTACTGATGACAGCGTTTACCGTCATAAAAGTTCTTATGAGTTTCTTTTTCAAGTAAGCCTTAAAAGAGCTGCAACTGGTCACTAAAGAGCCACATGCGGCTCGAGAGCCGCAGGTTGAGTATCACTGCTATAAGGGTTTTCTCTTTCAAGCACCTGTTCAAGGAGTTACCCCCCCCTTCAGAAAATGTGTGCTGAAACAAGCCGTTGTCCTCCTCTCAGCTGACAGCTGAGTGGAGGACCAGGAGAGCCACATCCATATCCTGAGAGGGGCGGGGCGAGAGGCGGAGTCAGACAGCTCTTTAACATTTAAAGCCACAGACACAGAAAAAGCTCATTCTGAGCGGGGCTGAAACAGAGGGGTTTATAGAAATGCAAATATTCAATACTGAAGTGTATTTTTAAGAAACATCAAACATCACAGGCATGTTTTGGAGACCTCAGACCAATATAAACTTGTGTTAAAGGGGTACAATATGCTTTAATTCTTGCTGTAAGCCTTCCAAGTAGAGTGAAGGCTGTTGTGGCTGTCAAAGAGGGTGGGGATGGTATAATGGTCAGGGAGCCAACTACTTTTGTTCATATGGTGTGCTACAATCTTTTAATAAGCCATCTCTGGTACTGACCATGTCAAAGTTCTGGTTTATCAGCTCTAATACATCAGTGTAAAATATATAATTGAAACTGGTTGGTGTTGAGGCTATTCTCTGTATGAATCAGAGTCACTCTGAGCTGTTTTCTGCAGGTTTCTCTCAGTGAACAGAGGACTTGGAAGCACACACTGCATATGATGGACTATAGTGGAAGACAGCTATCGGCTTGGGAGACAAGTTTCATCTTTAAAAGGGTTGCAAAGATGCAAGCCTTGATACTTTGCTGCTGGCAGATGAAGGAGTCTAGGTTTTAATTGCTTTACTTTTGGCCAGCATTCCCGTTCACCGACAAATGATCACCATTTGATTGCTCAGAAACCAAGATATGGTTGACAAATTATGCAGCACTGCCCCGGAGAAAAATGCTTTCAACTCTCTAAGAAACATGGTTCTGTGACTGGATTTTATTTATTTAACAAATCACATTTCCTTTTGCATTAAAAATGACATTGAAATGAGAAATGGCAGAGATCAAGGACAGCTTGCTAGTTAAACTGAAACCTCTGACTGCACTCATGGCCTGTGTGAAAACAAGATATCAATAGGAATTTTCAAACCCTTTTCCCACGTGTGCATGTCCGGAGGAGGAGCAGAACATCAATTGCTTGCTTCATTAACAACAAACAGGCAGTGAACATGAGTGAGCAGGTTGTGGGCTGCATGAGGCCAATTCTTACCCGCGTAATTAAAATCCTGCTGTGATCCTGCAAATGTCTGTAGGCTAAAGGGACTGTGGAGCTGCACAGAACAACTGTAAGTTCTGGTGGCTCACTCCTGGCTTGTTTGAAATGAAAATATGCTTCTACACAAGAGGTGGATGAGAGGCCTCATACCATTCTTATGTCTTGGTATTAAAATGAAAACCCAACACAGCCAGAGGGTAACTCATATAATGTTTTGTAAGTAGAATTTTTGCACCGATGTAGAAATATATTTGGCATGGAGACAAACTAGCCTCACCCCATCTATAGTTCAGAAATACTTCAGATTTTCCCCACGATTTGTACCCAGGTTAAAATCTTCCTTTTGGGAGTCCAGCTAGTCTCAGTTGTGAAATAAGGACTGTCTGGCGTTAAAGGCTGCATGGTTTTCCACCACATATCCAAAAGTTAAAGCTGAACTGAAAACATACAGGTGTCCAAACTCAAAATGAAAAAAATGTGGGTTATCAGTAAACAACCTTCTATGCACAGCTGGTTGCTTACTTTGTCTTGTGCAGGGCGACGTCCAGAGGGTTGTACTTTGAAACAAGTTTGAAAAAAGCTTTCTCTGTAAGTTGGGATGGCAAGCCCTTGAGGTTGTTAACTTTCTCTGTGTCTCCATGCTTCATCATTTCCAAGCATTCATATGGATGTAGGCGTTTGAGTTGTGTGAACATTCTTTTGCACAAAGCAAAGACGAAGAACAAGAAGAATATCTAAAAACATCAAGGCAAAAAAATAAGTTACAAGTATCGCTGAATAGAAATACTGGCAGAAAATTAACATGTATGCCACTTGTGAATTATTATGCTCATACTTCCTGCACTTTGATAAAACAGCACTGTTTTGCCACATTTAAGCCATTTTGACACTTTCTGAACCATTTCCACCACTTTTCATGCCCATGTTTGTTGATTTCAACCACCTTTTACTCTTTGCTACACTATTTTGTGCCACTTGTAACCCCTCTTCACCACTTTTTCTGCCTGTTTTTACAACTGAAATCCTTTTTCCAACTTAACACCATTTTTTTGTATCTGTTAACTCATTTGTGCCTCTCTAAACCCATTTTGCCACTCATAATCCATTTTTATTCTTTTCAAAAGACTAAGCTTGATATTTTGGAGTATATGAAGCAGTATATGAGCGCACAGCTCACCTTTTCTACCTTTTCCTAAGTCATGGCTTGCAGAGTTGCATGCTATCTTCTCCTTCCCTGTCTATGATGGTAAGTTGTCATCTAGAAGATGTACTCCTCTATGAGTTCACATTCTTGGTAGTAGTAAATCAACAAATATTTGATGATGGAGATAACCTTTTCATTCATTATTTACAGCATACAAGCTATGTGCATCATTCAACGTGTTGACATCTGCCAACTGAGCAATCAATGTAAGCTATAGGCATGCAATCCAGATAATTGATGACGCTATCCTGTAGGCTTGTCATGTAAAGTCTGTTAGTCAGTTTGCAATAACTACAGTGTGGAACTTAAAACCAGCTGAACCAGAAATATATTATGTAACAAAAACACAACCTTTAGTCCAGACTTTCAGGTGTAAAAACAGCCTACAAACAGGTGGACTATGGACAATGGTGCAGTTCATTTGTAGTGAGTCAGCAATGGACTTTTTGGATTGAGCAAGCTACCAGAGCCGGATGAGTATGTGTTAAAAACCAAAGGCAGACCTGAAGGAGCGTCAGAAACAATCACACGGTCTCTCTTTTTCTTCCTCTCATCAGGTTGCTGTCTGTATGAGAAATATCACTAAGGTAAAGTACAATTAAGTGTTTCACACACATTGACTTTATCGGGGTATCCCTCCCAATGTATTAATTCATTAAAGGAGAAATGACCAGTTCACTCTGCCCCTTACAATGATAGAAACACTCACACACACACGGTGCTGTGTAGCTCACTATTACTTAACTCTTGTACGAGCAGACTGGTTGTTTAATGCCGTCTTCTGCTGTTGTTTAGAAAGTGAAGCAGGCTGTCAGGTTATAATGTTGATCTTGATTGTTTTGTTAAATGAAGTAATAGCACAATGACAGATGCTGCTGTGACAGATGGGAGATGTTCATTGTTGCTGTGGAAACGCTGATGTTATTCTTGAGTGGCGACACTGTGGCCAGACAGTTGCTGTTGGAGAGCTAGACAAGGTTTCCTGCACTCAAATGTGTAGGTGGTAACTCTAGACCTGAGGTCTCTGCGCAGAGTGGGTCTCCGTTATGTCTAAAAGGATGGCCAAGTAGTCAGACACACTCTATCATTGTCATGATAGGTGTAATGGTAAAGTAAATGAAAGGCTGTTCAAGAGTATGACATGGGCTGACCTTTTAAACACTGCAGCAGAAGAACCAACAGCATTGTTATCAAGTCTAAAGAGGTTTGTATACTCAGAGGAAGAGAAGACACAATTCCAAAGATTCACAGTGACTGATGAAGACTGATGAGCACTTAATACGCTGTTTATGAAGAATGACAGAGAAGCTGCACGTTCTTCTGAAACCTGATTGATGTGATTTAGGGAAATGTGTCTAGGATTTGACGATCATCACTGCGATATTATCACTTCTGAATACCCTGAGGCACAGTATTTCTCTGTGTCTTACCAATAAAACTCTGATTATTCTCTGTCTCTTTGCTTCCATCCGTCTCCCTCTGTGTTTTCAGGGTCAGTCAACCTTTTGGAGTTTGGCATTTGTCGCTGTTTTTGGCTTCAGGGCAAGTAAGCAGCTGTAACTCTCAGCGTTAACTTTGTGCCAGCGTCCCTCCTGGTGTTTGCATGACTGTTTGACTGTGTTCGCTTGACATTTTTGAAGTGTGTGTCGCTTCTTGCCCTCTTATCTCTGGCCAGGCAACCTTTCAAACTGTTATCCTATGACAAGTGGAAACACCTCCTGTGTTCATATAGTAGCTGCCTGCTGGTTTTGCTGTTTCCACCATGTCTATGTTGTCTAAACACAAGAGTGATCTTTCTGAGTTTCACTTTGCACACCACTGGTTTGTATGCTCTCTCACTGATTATCTACTGAATGTTACATCATAATGTTAAAGCACTATTTACATGGAACTCTGGCACACACTATATTGCCAAAAGTATTTGCTCACCTGCCTTGACTCACATATGAACTTAAGTGACATCCCATTCTTAATCCATAGGGTTTAATATGATGTCAGTCCACCCTTTGCAGCTATAACAGCTTCAACTCTTCTGGGAAGGCTTTCTACAAGGTTTAGGAGTGTTTTTATAGGAATTTTTGACCATTCTTCCAGATGCGCATTTGTGAGGTCACACACTGATGTTGGACGAGAAGGCCTAGCTCTCAGTCTCCGCTCTAATTCATCCCAAAGGTGTTCTAACGGGTTGAGGTCAGGACTCTGTGCAGGCCAGTCAAGATCATCCACACCAGACTCTCTCATCCATGTCTTTATGGACCTTGCTTTGTGCACTGGTGCACAGTCATGTTGGAACAGGAAGCGGCCATCCCCAAACTGTTCCAACAAAGTTGGGAGGATGGAATTGTCGAAAATCTCTTGGTATGCTGAAGTATTCAGAGTTCCTTTCACTGGAACTAAGGGGCCAAGCCCAGCTCCTGAAAAACAGGCCCACACCATAATCCCCCCTCCACCAAACTTTACACTTGGCACAATGCAGTCAGACAAGTACCGTTCTCCTGGCAACTGCCAAACCCAGACTCGTCCATCAGCTTGCCAGATGGAGAAGAGCGATTCATCACTCCAGAGAACGAGTCTCCACTGCTCTAGAGTCCAGTGGCGGTGTGCTTTACACCACTGCATCCGACTCTTTGCATTGCACTTGGTGATGTATGGCTTGGATGCAGCTCCTCGGCCATGGAAACCCATTCCATGAAGCTCTCTGCACACTGTTCTTGAGCTAATCTGAAGGCCACATAAAGTTTGGAGGTCTGTAGCAATTGACTCTGAAGACAGTTGGCGACCTCTGCACACTATGCACCTCAGCATCCGCTGTCCCTGCTCTGTCATTTTACATGGCCTACCACTTCATGGCTGAGTTGCTGTCGTTCCCAGTCGCTTCCACTTTGTTATAATACCACTGACAGTTGACTGTGGAATATTCAGGAGCAAGGAAATTTCACCCCTGGACTTGGTGCACAGGTGACAACCTATCACAGTACCACGCTGGAATTCACTGAGCTCCTGAGAGCGACCCATTCTTTCACAAATGTTTGTAGAAACAGTCTGCATGCCTAGGTGCTTGATTTTATACACCTGTGACCATGGAAGTGATTGGAACACCTGATTTCAATTACTTGGATGGGTGAGTGAATACTTTTGGCAATATAGTGTATGTTGTAAATAGTTCTGGTGCAGTTCTATAATGTGCATCCACACAATATAAATGAAGTCTGGAACACATCCACATTTATCCACAGAAAACATGGAGGAAGTGTGTGACAGCATATGTCTCATATTAGATATGGCCATCTTCTGTCATTATAAGAGCTCTCTGCACCTGATGGCATCAGTGTTGTGTTATGTACTCTTTTAATTGGGATTGTTGCAAAATACCAAAACAACCATTACCATGCACATCAACAGATCATTGAGAGACATCTTGAAACACATACTACCAATATCAGAATTACATCTGACACTGCTTAAAATGCAGGTCTTTGTATCGGCAAGTACACGAGTTTATGCACCGATCTGATACTATTTGGTTTAGCTTTATATTTTGCGTTGTTTAGGCATGCTAACTGCTAGCGCTATTAAACAGAAATCAATTCTTCTTCACTGCCGTAAAGCACGTCATGCCAGGCTATCTTTTTAGAGCAGTGAAAACAATGGAAAACAACGATGTTATAATGGCTCTCCTGGTTCGTGCTGCAAGCAATCCCAGAATGCATTTGGAGCTGCATGCTGCACAGACACTTTTAACAGCTTTTCTCCCTCACTATGAGAAATTTAAGGACAGCTCATGAAGTGCAGTCTTTATTTAGCAGAACCTGCAGCAAGTAAGCAGCTGAGGTGAATCCTCCTTTGAAATTTTCTGTTATTTTGATTCGGACCTTCCTGAATGAACTTCCTCTCTGTTTTACTCAGCTTCAAGTGAACACTGCACTCACCAGTTGACCAGTACTAATGCTGTGGCGTAAACAATTTTCCACACCATCAGGCAATGACAATCCACAGAAATGTGAATCATGTAGCTTGGTGAAGAGATAATCACTCAGAGAACAAGAGGAACAATTTCAACAGTACAGTAGGACACTACATTTAGATAGCTAAAATTGGATCAAATAGTTTCACTTTCCAAAAGCATAACCAAACTGGCACAAGCTCTTGACTAGTTAATGTCATGTTAAGTAGTGTGAAGTTCATGAATGTGAACATGTATTCTAATTACTCCATCACACAATCTCTCTCATCTACACACCCATAAAAATCTCTGAAACAGGCACACAGGGACACGCATTCACCTCACACACAATAATTTGATTTCTGCTTTGTTCATTCAGCCGTCATCGCCAAAGTCGTCACTAAGCGTTACCATGGTAACTACATCCTCCTTTTACCAGGTTTGAATGGCACTTTTAACCTTGCAGGAATCATACAAAAGCTGTAAGTATTAACATGTTTGTGCATGTGTTTGCCTGTTTTACCACTGTTCCACTATTTATTCATATGAAGTCAACAGAGTGAGTATGAAAAAATAAAGGGATTAGGAAAGATATATCCAGATCTTCCATCAGTCAGGGGGGAAAAAGTTCCTCAAATCAAGGCTATAGATCAGACTCAGCTGCAGTGCAGCGAGGGTTCAGCTTCTTTAACAAGTTTACTGCCTGACAGTGTGGATCAGATCCTACGTCAGAGCTGTGCTAGTTACATGTTTACCAGCAGAGCTAGAGGAATAAAATATCATTAAAAGTCAGATATTTATTTTCCAAGCTTCATTATCTTTTAAAATTAGTCCCTAATTTTTATTTCTGAGTGGTGACTATTTTATTCCCTCTTCACACATTTCTCAGTCCCTTTGTGGATTTTCTATTCATTCATATTAAAGCATGCCAGTGAATGTCTGAGAGCTATTCAAACACTGCCTTATTGCCTTTAAGACGTCTGCCTTTTATGCCAAAGTGTTTGTAATGCACACAGCATTACTAATGGAGTCGTCAGCGCCACGGCTGCTGCTTTCTTTGTTTGTCGTCATTGAAGTAAGTTGTTGTTCACAGATGAGCTTTAGTTTATTGGAACAGATCGATAAACAATTACTGATCTCTTTGCCTGCTGAAGTTCCCTTCAAAGCCCACAGGGACAAACATGGACAAATGAGAGAGAGAGGGAAGGGGGGAGGGAGCTTTACAGTAGTTTAGAATAAATTATTTAGAGCAGTGAATGGCAAAACAGACTTAAGATTGTATAGAGCTTTTCTAGTCATCTGACTACTCAAAGTGCTTTTTACATCATACTAACCTCTTAAGACTCATTTACTCAACATTCCCACACTGATATCAAAAGCTACCAGGTCAACATTAATAACATCCAATTTAACCGATAGCTTAGAGTACTTTCACACCTGGCAAGGGTCTGGAGACATTTGGCCCCATGACAAATGCGAACCAATACCAATGATACTCCATTTTCAACAATTGGTCAAAGTCTTGAGATCCTAGTCAAGCTCCCAGACACTGAGAATTTGTCCTTTGTATCACTAAGCCTCTAATCTGACATGCCAGATGGATTTGGTTTACACATCCATCTGGGAAACCTCCCATAGATGGCGTTTGGGAAAGGTCAGGTTTTTTTTAAAAAAACTTGGAGGGTGACTGGAAGAATTTTCTGTCCATCACATCTTTACGGGCCAACCAGAGCAACAAAACCTGTGACGTCATAGGTATGTGCTGCTATCGAGGAGTAGACTCCATAGAAAACTGCATAACGCGAACCATGGTGACTATAGACGTGTAAGTACTCTACTTTGTCGTTTTTTGAAAAGGAAACAACTCACTGCTGTTCTTTGTTCTTCTTTTAACGAAGAAATGTTATAAAGTTCTGATAAAACTGGCGCTTAAGCAGGATCCATGCTAATCTCTTCCACCATAATTGCACCGGCCTCCTGTCGCTGCACGCTTATGTAGCAACTCGCCACGCCAAGAAGTACTGCCTCTCACTCCTGATTAGTCCTGTCACTTCTGTACAGGGCCCAGTCTGTTCAGATGGAAGCTTTGCAAGATGGATTCACCAGTGAGAAACACGGAAACAGGAAAAATCCATCTGCTTTGCAAGAGATTATACAGTATGTGTATGAAGAGCCTCTGCTGTTTCTTCACACAATAACAATGTAAAATCCCAGTCCACATAATTACTACAGACAGTTGTTTGAATTTAACCTTCCATGTTACCCAGCCCAGAAACTTGCTTTGGTCTTACTTCTGCAGCTTCATTGTGAACCACTATCTCTGTATTACAGAAAATAAAATTGATTTGAAAAATCCAACAGATTGGATTAGAAAAACTCTTAACAATCTTCAGTATGGACACTGCAATTACGAGGTAAAGAGGCTTCTCTCTTTGGCTCATGGTCAAAAGCAATCAGTTACACAACTTTTTTGAGTGCCATGTTTTTTTTTCCACATCCTCTCAGAAAGACAGCATGAAGCCAAAGGACTGTGTCAAAAAAAAGGTCAAAACTGGAAACTGATGAAACCATTGTGTGTTCCTCTACCAAAATATTTCAAAAGAAAACTGTGTGTGAATTCAGATCATTGCTCTGCTCCAGTTTCGCTTGGATAACATCAGCTCATTTAAGTGCACAGCTATCTGGCATTGATTCACAAACTTGGATGACACCTGGGTCAACATCAAGGTCGAGAAACTTTATTTATCTGCACAGAATCAGACAATTCACAGATCAGTGGAATGCAGGCAAGGCTTGCTGTGTTTGTCAAAATGATTAAACAGGATGGATAGTGAAGTTTTAAAAGCATTTCCTCTACCAATCAGATGTTTTTCAACACTAACCAACAATCTGACATGCTGTTTTTTATTAGCTTGTGTTTTTGCATGGGGCTTTTTGCTTTCAACTGATTGGGAAGACATAGGAGCAATCACAACATTGCTCTTTCTTCTTACATCTGTTCCTCTTGTAGCTGTTGTTAGTCTTGACAGAGGCTATTTTCAGTCACTGATTTAGTTATTAGCAGGCCTATCTTCTCCACCTTCATAAAATGTTGTTGCAACCTGTGCCCAGAAACGGTCAAATAAAAGACTGCAAGGATGAGGGTTGCACCCATGAAATTTTGCCAATTCTCTGACGGTGCCAAACAGCTTATTTTGCTCTTGCTGTTGACTAGTTTTGAGCTTCTGGTACCCCCAGGTGATGACAGCCAGCACCTGTAAGCATGGCCCCTGCAAAAGTGGTCAGTAGTTGTCTACTCCAAGAATCAGTATCTCATGTTTGATTGATCTGGGAGTTCAAGCTGGTGTTCCGCAAAACCAAGATGCAGCATTATTCTCTTGTCCCATCTCCAAGCTGGGGCCTTTCATAGAACATGGGATGTAAGCGACAGGTTGTGAAGATGACACCCCTCATCCTGTAAGCACTCAGGAACCACAGTCTTAGGAACCTGCTATGACTGCCCTGCACCGCCAGGCCTGTTTGCACTGGTGTCGGCAACATGTGCTCTGGAAATGTGGAAGAATGTTGCGATGAGTCCAGATTCTTCCTACGGTAGATGGATTGTAGGGTCAAAGTATGGAGAACGCTATGCCGATTGCTGCACTGATAGAGTGGCATCTTTTGGTGGAGGCCATGTGATGATGTGGGGTGGCATCCCCCTCATTGGAAAAACAAGGCTGGTCATCATTGGAGGCAATCTCATTGCAGAGAGATATCCAGATGAACATCTGCAACCTGTGGCAATCGCATATCTCCTCAGTCTCCTCAGGGACCGAACTTTGTCCTCTAAGTTAACAATGCTTGCCCCCACAGATCGGTGGTTTATCAAAGACTACCTCCAGAATTTAGGAGTAGTGAGGATGGAATGGCCTGCCAGCAGTCCTGACCTCAACCCCATTGAACACTTGTGGGATCAGCTTGGGCATGCAGCAGAGTGACCAACACAGCCGCATTGGCTGACTTGCCACAAATGCTGGTTGAAGAATGGGATGCCATTCCACAGCAGTGTGTGACCAGGCTGGTGACCAGCATGAGGAGGAGGTGCCAGATGTGGCAAATTTTTCATGGGTGGAACCCACATACTCAGCTCTGCTGCTCATCCCACACATGCATGTTCCTTTAAAATGTGGTACCATCTAAAAGGGAAATAACAGGCTTTCCAACACTATTAGCTTTATTGCCAAGAAGCACTGTTACAAAAAGCAGTTGTTCCTGTAATCCAGCTCTCATGTCATGTCTGTAATATCTGGCTACTATATCTGTAATCATGCGATGAACACTTCTCCACTTTTCCACAAATTCAACCCTTGACAAAGCAGTCATGAAAGCTGCAATTACATTTTAAAAGGGTTCATCCATGAATTTTAATGCAACACAAGAGTTATGGCTGCAGTAGTAATGGTATGATGCTTGCACTGCGATCCTATTTGTCTGAATGTTGCCTTCAGGGGATGGTCAACTGAAATAACAGAAATGAGCCGCTGAGATGCTCCATCTCCATGCCTGGCGGGGTCGTTCAAAAGGTCCTCTGATTAAAAATATGTTTGGCTAACTCAAGGGAAACCCTCCTATACAGCCAGGGCAAACTCTGTAGCTCTGGTTAGAAATACATCACTAATTTGGATTACACTTTTAGTCGACAGGCATGGAGAAAAAGGAAGACAAAGAGAAAATTTCACTTTGAGTTATATAATCTGTGTAAAACACATGGTTCAAAGCTCAGACAGTGGGTTTGTGTATGTCTCAAATGCTGCCCCCGCAGGTGGATGAACTGCTTCCCTTTATCAGCAAAGAACAAAGACTCAGAGGCCAGATCTGAGACAAAGGCTGAATATTCTTGACTATCTAGGCCCATCAAAGCCTCAGAGAAGAAGATGCAGAAGATGGGAGGTTTCAAAAATGACAGATAAAGGTTCTGTGGTTCTTGCCCAAAGATTCCCAAAGCCAGTTTAACGGCAGGAGGGAGGCAGATCTGCCATTTTCACACTTCACTCTGGGTGTTCCAAAGTTACATCACGCTGTTTAGCTGTGATCTTGGTAAAAAAAAGCCTCTCACCTAAAAGAACAGAATATGCCATTAAATAACTTTCTTTGTGTTTGAATTCCACGTTAGTACAGACGTTTTAAATGCTGCATGCTGTATGTAAACCTCAAACTTGTATGTGGGGGCTACACCAAATAGCTGAATATATGATATGACTGGCAATTTCAAGGTTTCTGGGGCTCAACACCTTTTTATGAAATAAGTATCATTTCAGCAAGATGAGGGTGCACAGTGTGTAATTATACAGAGACGCTCCTGTTTTCTCCAAATATATCATGACTCATAGTCTATCTTGATACACATTTCATCCTGTTACTACTTTAATGCAGTTCTGAAAATAACTCGTACTTATTTTACTTATGTAATTATGTATCTTATTTTTTTATAGGACAGCTGAAAAGAGTCCAGGAATCTATCCCATGACCAGTGCGTTGAGATCCACAGCAGAAACTCACCAAAAACTTGCAAGTTCAATGGATGCCAGAATTGTGAAGGTGATATCAAAGATGAGGTCCTATGTTAATATGTAGATAAAGGCATAATGAGGAAGGTTTCTGATGGACAAATTCATCAGATTAAGAGAGCAGCTGCTAAAATGCCATCACAAAGCAGCAAACAGGTATTTGAAGCTGCTGGTGCCACCAACATCAAGGTGTAGGATCCTCCAGAGGCTTGCAGTCGTGTATAAATCCACTATTTGGCTGCCAATGCTTACAAGCAGAAACAGTTGCAGTGGGCCCAGTAATACTTGAAGACTCATTTTCAAACAGTCTTGTTGACTGATGAGTGCTGTGCAACCCTGGATGGTCCAGATTGAGGAGTAGTGGATGGTTGGTGGATGGCCATCATGTCCCAACAAGGCTGTGACGTCAGCATGGAGGTGGCGGAGTTATATTTTGGGCCAGATTCATGAGGAGAGAGCTGGTAGGCCCCTTTAGGGTCCCTGAAGGTGTGAAAATGACCTCGCCAAAATATATAGAGTTTCTGACTGACCACTTTCTTCCATGGTTAAAAAAAAAAAAAAAGAAAAAAGAGCAGTTCCTTCTGTAGCAAAATTTTCTTCATGCATGACAATGCACCATCTCATGCTGCAAAGAATCCCTGTGTGTCATTGGCTGCTATGGGCATAAAAGGAGAGAAACTCATGGTGTGGCCCCCATTCCTCCCCTGACCTCAACCCTACTGAGAACCTTTGGAGCATCCTCAAGCTGAGGATCTATGAGGGTGGGAGGCAGTTCAAATCAAAACAGCAGCTCTGGGAGGATATTCTGACATCCTCCGAAGAAATTCAAGCAGAAACTCTCCAAAAACTCACAAGTTCAATGGATGCAAGAATAGTGAAGGTGATATCAAAGAAGGGCTCCTATGTTAACATGGAACTTTGCATGTTAAGATGTTTTTGATTGAAATAGCTTTGATTTCAGTAAATATGACCTCCTAATGCTGCAAATTCAACAAATAACCATTTCCAGTTCTTTACAACCAATAAAATGTTTTAAACTCTGTCATGCTTAATAATGTGGAACAGTGCATTTAGAGGTTTTTATTTTTTTTTTTTAAATAATGGTTATCATTATGAAGTTTGTTCAAAAACATTTGAGTTATGCTCTAATGGCTGATGACTTGAAAAATACTCTGTCATGTGCATTAATATTTAGGAAAATAAGAGAAAAATGTCATTTGCTTAATAATGTGGAAAGCGATGTGTAATGACAAATGCTAGATATCTGATTAAAGGGAAAGTCTTTTGAAAGTGTCTTTTCCAATACCTAAGAATATCAGCTTTTCACAACAAAATTGAGTCTCAGGAGGGACAACTTTTAAATGATCTAAAATGACTGCTTTTTACCTTTCACTGTAAATCAAATCTAGACGCATGCTTACAGTAATGTATTTTTGACCAGTTTTTGCTGGGGGGATCACTTTAAAAGTGTAAGAGCATTTTGAACAAGCATGAGCGTGCAAGTTGTTCCATCTTCTGTCATACCACTAGAAAAGTAACATGGCCTTCCACCTGACCTAGGTAAGTAAGGCTCATGAACAAAATCTATGAACTATGAGCATTCTGTATCATAAATTGGCAGAAATTACCATTTTAAAGCATGTTCATTGATACACTCAATGCTTAGTTAGGGCTCTTTTACTTAAATTACTTCACTAATGTGGCATGACACGAAGACAGTCAGCCTGTGGTATTGCTGGAGTGTTATGGAAGCCCAAGTTGCTCTTTAAACAGCCTCCTTGAGTCTGTATTGGCCCATCAAGCACAGTAACTAGTCAACAAACCAGATTCTCATTCTGGGTCTGTGAGCAGGTGCCAAGTCATGCTAGGAAAGGATAACAGCATCGTCATAAACCTTGAGAGCAGACAGAAGCATGAAGTGCTCTAAAATCTACAGCTGTGTTGACTCTGAACTTGATAAAACACAGTATACCAACACTAGCAGATGACATGGCATCTATTTTGAGACACTGGATTTTTGATTTTTCTGAGCTGTAGGCCATAATCACAGAAATGAGTTGAAATATTTCCTTTTATTTACTATAGATCCACAATATGTGCTGCTGTCTTGGTCAGGACTCCCTTGTAAAACAGATATTTGTATCTCAGTGGGAATAATCCTTGTTAAATAAACATTAAATAAAAATAAATATGATACTTTCCCAATTTGAAGTTGAATAAAATTCCATAACATGCCTTCATAAAGACGTTTAAGAGCCATTTAAATGCAGTTTCACTTGTGTAATGTTTCAGATAAAACAGCATGTTGCCATGGAAGTTGGGATTCTGAATTTCCAGAGCAGTCAATTGTCAGAAGAATAATCACCGAAGGACTCAAATCACTTGGAAACGATCAGACAGTGACACTGGTGAGAAGCATGTTACAGCAGGAGCAGGAAGTGAACTACATAGTGCAGACACTGCATTCATAGCAGCAGGAAGACAATGTAATATAATAGTCCCTACTGAGACTGGACAATGTGAAAGCTGTAAGGACAGCCTGCTGCTGTGTGAGTTAAGTGGTCCTGAGAGAACAAAGATGATAGTAATGTGAGTGACAGGCAATTACAGAGCCTACATTAACCTTAAAATAATGAGCTTCCTTTTACAATACAGCACTAGTGCTGGCTTAGATTTATTGTAGTTCTTCAACAGTATGGCCAGGTAATCTAGAAGGACCCTCACAGGAAGTGTAGCTATCTAAAACTTAGATAGACAGCCATGACATCCACACACATCGCTGGACAATGAAACACTGACATGTGATTTCCCTTAATGCATAATTTAGGCCGGGGTCCTCGCTGAAGTCACTTTGATAGCCAAAACCAAAGTGAAGTTGAGTTTTTAGATAATCTGTCCATGGGACCAAAGTTAAAAAAATAAATAAATACAAATTTGGCAGCCTAGAAAGGTATATAGCTGTGTTCACATTTGCATTAACATCTGTGCTGGGTAATTGGATAGCAAGTTGGCTGCACCTAAGTATTTGTGTTCACATTTTGCATTGCCAACATGTCTCTAGTAATGAGCTGTGATCAGTCTCATAATGAAGGAAACAAACAAACACCTACTTAACATGACGCCCCTGAGAACCTAACAGGTGAAGTACAAATGACTGTTGGTGAGCGTTGATGACTGCATCACAGCCAAGGGTGTCATGGCAACTATTCCAGTGGTCGTGATTATAATGCTATCTTTGTATGACCTGAAAAATAAAGCCTCGGTATCACATTCAATTGAAATTGCTTAAATAATTGTAATGTCTTATGCCTCAGATCTTTGTTGAGTTTGACCTTGAGACAAAACAAGTTGCAGGTCAAATGGAGCCAAATCCATTCTTATTAAACCGCCTTCTGAGCCTGTAAACTTTTTCAAACTTCTGACAAACTTTAAGTGGAGACAAGGGTCAACTCTACCAGGGACTAAAAACAACTAATGGGAAGATAAGAGTGGATCTTAAGTTTACATTTGACTTTTTCTTTAATACAAACTGAGATAATGGGCTTTTTCTTTTAGCTGATGCATAGAGGTACAGTGTTCATCACCACATCATTTATTTTCAAATGGCTGCAGTATTCTTTAGCCCTAGAGCTCTTACTCCTGCCTGTCTGTGCTTGAATTGTAACACTGGGGTTAAAATGAGATGTGGTCAGATTTAAGTTCTTTACACTCTGGGTCAGTTATTTTCGGATCCGTGATCTGAAAAAGCATCATGCACTCGGACCTCGCACACTGAATCTGATGAGTTTTTCTTTGCCTTCGCTGTGAAAATTCATAGAATGCTGCAAATTGTTTCGTATTGCCTGAGGCTCTGTCACTCATTTAAAATCACACTAGATCCATCGTGATAGAGAGCCTCATATACAGCATAAAGTCATGGGTCATAGCACTGAGCCAAGATGGAGAGATGGAGAACAATGTTTTAATTCTGTCTCTATTATGGGCTTTGAGTTGGCCACAAATGTTTGCCTTTTTATGTTATATTTCCATGGCTGATATCTGTGTAATACACAGAAAAACTACAGGGTTTAAAGTGACGTTTCGGTGCAAGAGCGGGTGAGAGAGATGGGGAGGGGTTGGGCAGGGGTCAGCGAGGAAGATAGAATATCTATGTTAAATTTTCATGGTTGATATCCACAAAATAAATGATCAAACTCCAGTGTTTAAAGTGAGGTTTCGGTATGAGAGAGAGAGAGAAGAGGGGTGAGGCAAGGTTGAGCAAGCGAGGAGGAAGCCACGGGCACTGTTTTTGAATCATCACTCACCCATTTAAATGACTTGGACTGATAGGAAATTTTGCAAAAAATGGAACCTGTTCTGAAAAAAATAAAATAAGACGGATGAAAATTTCAGCATCAGTGTGCAAACATGATTAGAACAACATGAGCTCGATTTTCTTTTTCAAAGTGCGGAAAATCCGGATGAAAAACTGACTCAGTGTGCAAAGGCCTTTATTATTTGTGCGATGATATCTTGAGATAGCACATTGTTTTCTCCTCTGACTGAAACCTGAAGTAAAGCCAGTGGTTCATTGCTTTACCTCTATTTGAATGCAGTTGTACTGGGATTCACATCGTGAGTTCAGAACCCAATAAGAGGTTAATTTATTATGTGCCTCATGCTTAAATATCATTATTAACTTGACAGTCTCATTTTTAAACACAGCTGTCCATTTCATATGCAGTAGATTACATAAATGTGACACATCATGGTTGATCACTGCTGTAATGGGATCAGTTCAGCAAATATTAGCTCTGCAACATGAGCATCAGTATGTTAGATCCAGTGTGTGTGAGGTATTCCTCTACACTGGCTCATTTGATGGAGAGAAGTTGCATGAGCAGCATGAGCCTGGTTTGCTTAAGAACATTTCTAAGATCCATTTATATGCCTGGTTTCTTAAAGGAATGAGATATGACACTGAATGGTTTCATTAACGTTTCACCCAGAAATCACCCATGAGTATTCAAGAAAATTGTTAAATCACCGTGGTTACTTGCACCCCACCATTTTCCCATTTCATGTGCCTTTCAAATTATGAGAGGGTTGGACATGCTCTTGCTGCACTTTAAAGACCATGTGCTGATTGTAAGAACACTATGTTTTAGTTATGTCACTCACCCTGAGCATGAAGGTGGGGGCTTCTTGTGAGCAAAATAAAAAAGACCAAAAAGATACTGAAAGACTTAAATTCTGTTCTATGAGAGAACAAACTGAAAAGTAATCGACCAACCAAGATTTGCACAATCTGGTTGTCATTCATTGTATGAACTGTTCTGTCTCCAATTTACTTCTTGTGCCTAATGTGACAAAGATAGAACATCAAATTTCCACATACTATTTAAACATGGCTCCATGATGGCTATACTGTGAAGAAATAAGCTCAATGAAAAGCTGATCATCTGAGAAATATTTATGTCTGCATTGCAAAGGAAGTTAATTCTCCCAGTAGATGCTTTGACCCCACAATGTATTTCCTGAAGCCCAGTTATTTGTCTTGCTGTCAGCAAATGCAGCAAAAGTGGCATGCAAAGAGGAAAATACACACTAAGTGCACGCATGCAAATAGTCAGCGGGTAAAAAAAAGGCTCGAATGGGTTTCTGCATGAAAATGCAGAGTTGCTTTGATCAGCTCATGAATTGAATCTACATAAAATATAAAACGAATAAATTCTCTTCAGAAAACTCTTAGAATCTCAAAAACATACAAGCTTAAGGCTGATAATTGAGAACAGTATTTCTTTCACATTAGTTTATGTGTTTATCGGCTTCATCTTGCTCTCTGTTCTCTGTTCTTTTCCTCCATCATCCTCAAGGGCTCCCCAGTGCTTTATTCTACTCTATTTGATCAATAAATCAGTATGTTAACCGATTCATTTAGTTTCTTTTGGTTCAATACTGACATTAATTACTAAGAAAATAATTCTAGGCTTCTTAGGGGCCCCTGCATACTATGGGCCTGGGTAATTGGTACACTTTTCCCCCTGTGCTACACCCATACTTGGATAACTCACGCTCAATCTGGTGTTGATCTGGCACTTTCTGTTGTATTAGCCTGAAAGGAGCCATCTGACTTCTGTAAAATAGGCTTACATTGCACGCTTGGCCCCTTGGGCCTGTAGTGGATGTTTGGTCTTGAACAGTGAGTTTCTTTTTTCATTAGCCAAGCATCCATAGCTGTAACTTTAACTCTTTGCTCTCCAGTGGCTGGTAGAGCCTTAGTTTGTTTTATTATAGTGGAGAGGGCTGGTGTTATACGGCTGAGCTTCTACATGTGGCTCAATGTGTGCTGCAGACAAAAATGTTACAATGAATACAGTAGCAATCAAATTCTGAAAACTCATTTGGTAACCCCCAAAAAATCTCTTGTGACCAACCCAGGGGTGCCTACCCAGACTTCGGGAATAAGTAGTTTAGACCAGTGATTCTCAATGTGGGGGTTGGGATCACATTGGGGGTCACGAGACACTGAGAAGGGGTCTCCAGGTGCCTTAAAAAGAACTAGAATATCTTTAAATTACACATTTGCCACTTCACACCAATTTTACCAAAATTTGATCTGTTTTCATCACTGTTTTCCACCAATTTTAACACATTTTTGCTAATTCAAACCCATTTTTTCCATTTTAAACCCTTTCCACCATTTTTTCTGCCTGTTTTTGCCATTTTTTAACCAAATGTTGTGACTTTCTGTCTATGGTTTTCTATATTAACCCATTGTTGCCTGTATTAGTCACTTTTTTTGCCTAGTTGTGCCCATTTTACCCCATGTGAGCAACATTTCACTGTTTATTATGTCCATTTTTTGGCAAATTAACCCATTGCTGCCAGTTTTTCTGCCTCAGCTAACCCATATTTGTCACTTTAAACTCATTTCAGTCATTTTCTAATCCCCTTTTACCAATTTTTATTCCTGTTTTTCCCCCTTTGACCCATTGTTGTTGTTTTTCCCTGCCACTTTTATTCAATTTTTGCCATGTCTGACTCATTTTTGCTAGTTTCAAATCCCATTTCATCACCTTTCCCACCAATTTTTGCCATTTTCAACCCATTTTAATTCTGTTTATAAGCAAAGGGATTTATAATTTAAAGAAGGCTACTTACTATGGCACAAAATAAAACAAATGTTTATTTGATAAGAGTGATTATTATTCAGGTTAAAAATAGGTATATCACATTTTAACTTTCCATGGTTTTGCTGACCTCCCTGGTCCCCCCAGTTTGGATGGGCCCCAGAAAGCTCTCCCCTTTATCCCCCTTATGGACAGCCTGGTCTCCACTTGACTGTTTTTGAATGTGCATGGCTGAGTTCAACCACCTCCAGGTACAGTGGGGGTACCCGGTCTCTGGCACCTTTATTTTGGGGGTTGCGGGCTGAAAAAGTTGAGAACCACTGATTTAGATCATACTCTCTAAAGTAGCCTATTCTTATAATAAAGATTAGTACAATAGATAAACTGTACATATGAAACAGTCTATCTGGAGTATCAGGTTTTCTTTCTGATGCTTTTGGAAAAAATTTAAATACCTTTCACTGGTACCTAAAAGGCAGATATTGTGTACGTGTTTTCAAGTGTGACAGTACACCTGCAGGTTTGTGAAGACGCCTCGCAGAGGTTTCAGGGAAGATTTATCTCCCTCGTGTCTGTTTGCACACAAAGTTAACACCCAAAGACAGCAGGGGCAACAGAAGAGACCTGATAAAGTCTGTCAACACTCTCTGCTTACATTTCTTTACCCAGTTCACATGTACTTTGAATATTTTTATATTCCGCCAACCTTCCCTTACATGCTTGCTCTTTGCCATCAAATTTAGTGAGACATTTCCATAATGCTACTATACCCTATACACTCTTCTGTGGGGTCATAGAGTTCTTAAATTTGCATTAATCTGCTGAAGATACTTTCATTTTCTCAACATCATATGCATATCTGTGTGTGTTGAAGGAAATGATGACGAATAAAGGGCATTCAATACTCAGTAACTCCCAGCAACACCTGAACCATCCTAAAAGCCAAATCATATGATTTGGAACAGTATGCAGTACTGGTCAGCCATTTCCAGACAGTTCTTTTATTTATAAAGCCCTTTTTATTGTGTGGGAATAATTGATATTTATTTGAGGCAAACAAATTCATTCATCTAACATTGGCTGAAAGGGGAGAGAAGGGTTTATAAAACGTTGCACCTAAATGTGGAAGACAATTGCTCCCACTTGCATGTGAGGCATGCATGTTGTAAAAAACAGTTGTGGCTGGCCTGCAAGCTAAATACTGTGCATATGAGATTTAGGAGGATTTGGTGGATTTCTCAGCAGCATCAAGATAAATATCTGCTAGTTCAGCCTTAGTAGTGGACTCTGGGAAGTGTTTGAAATTAATTGTGACCTTGGTTTCCCTGAGGCCCTTAGGATTTTTGGACCCAGTTTGTCTCCAGCTGAGGATCTTGGTTGCATGTCATTCCTCATTTGTCTCTCATTATCTCTCCACTGTCCAATAAAGGCAAAAAAAGAGAAACGTTTGACCTGGTTTAAAGGGATGAGGACTCTGCTACTGCTGTCAGGAGAATCAGTGTGATTTTGCAAAAACCTTTTTGTGCAATGGATTAATATTTTAAATCAGACAGATTTAGAAGTTCATATCAAAAATGTCTGACAGCCTTGTAAGTGACCCTTTATGTAATCTTGATCCTAGGTTAGGAGACTCTGCTGTAGGGAGTTAATTAAACAGCTGCAGATAGGTGGCAAACTGATGTTCAGGGCCACATGCTTCTGTGTGCTAAAGCACTGATTAGACAAACCCCAGGTCTCTACTGTTGAGAAACTACTCCATGGTTAAACTCCTGATAACCTCATTGTAAAGCCACCCATGAGTGGGAAAGAGGAAAGCTCTCTGAAGCTCAGACTATCAGGGAACCAGTGGAGGCTAAGAAAAATGCTCTATGCTAATTGAATCAATAATAGAGGAACATTTTTTTTAACCTAAACTCTCACCATTGTTTAAAGCAGGGGTGCCAAACTCTGGCTAAATCCGGAGTTTGGCACCCCCACCCGTATGACGTCTGCAGATTTCCTCCCACATAAAAATGTAAATTTTACCTTGTTGGTTTGAAATATCCCTGTTAAGTCATCCAAATTTTAAAAAGGAAAGAGAAAAATGATGAATTAAAAAGCCAAGAAGTTAGGAAAATAAAGTTAATTTTTATTTTCATCTCAAATTTTCAATTTTGCATCTCAAATTAGAACTTAAACTTATGATTTTGGCATTAATTTCATATTTTGACCTTTAAGCATGACATTTTAAAATTTTAAGTGACCTTTTCAACTCATGATTTTGAATTTTATCCCACAATTTGGCCTTTTCAACTAGACTTTTAGTGCCATATTTTTCCCTTTAAAAACTCAGTTAAAAAATTAAAACCCATGATTTGAATTTTATCTCATTTTTTTTTTACCTTTAAAACTCATGATTTAAAATTGTATCTCATATTTTGACCTTTAAAAGGTTTTGTTTAGTGTCTCTTTATCTCAGATTTTGAGACTTTAAATGTATAATTTTGACTTTTTTATGTCAAAATCATCTGTCTTCAGTTTTTTCCCCCCATAATTCATTAGTGGTGAAGATTATGTTGACAGTGTCTGGTTAAATGTTGACTCTGGTAGGTCCTCAGGTTGGACCTAAATCCAGAATCCGGTCCCTGCTGTGGTTGAGTTTGACACCCCTGGTTTAAAGCAACAAACATACACATCTCATCAAAATAAGGAAGGAAATGTTAGTTAGAGGCAGGTGCTACTTAACCAGCATGAATGGATAGATATTCCAAAAATAGATCTGGAGAGGGCCTCTGGGTCTTTCAGGGGCTGAGCCATTAATGTAGGACTCAATGGCAATGGCAATATCATTCCCAATAGGTCATATGCAGTAACTCTGTTATTGTCCCAGCAGTCTCATAAAGGCATACATCTCACTTTGTTCCTACGTGAGATGCAGTTTTATTTAGATTAAACAGTTTATTCTATTAGAACTTTAACATATTTATACTGGTATCTATACTGATCACTTACATTACAGCTGTATGTGTGGGCTGCAGTGTGTGTGTCGGTGAGCTTTCAAATGGTTCAAACTTACGAGGCTGATCATGTAAACCAAACATGACTTGGAACTGTTAGAAACGGCTCAAGGTAACAATAAAAAACACGAGTTTATTTGTAAAGTTCAAAAAGAAATGAGTTGCTTCACAGAAAGAGAAAAGGTCAACCAAATAGATTTTTTTTAAACAATTTCAATTTGGACAAATCAATATGTTTTGTTATAAATACATTTTTGTTCTAAAAAAAATCACAGAATATATCACAGAAAGTAAAAAATATATATATATCACAATGAGAGTTTTTCTAGCTCTTTTCAGCTCTATAAGAGGTATTTTTGGTAGAAGTAGACATCAGAGGCCAGGTCTTGGTCGAAACTTTATTTGTAGTCTTCTCTAAGATTTTTACCCTCTTCAGAACCATGTAATTTTTCCTCAACCTTACTTCCCTGAACCGGCGTCAAACTGATAGAGACTGAGTGATGATTTGGTGAGGGGTGAAAAACATGGATGAAAAACACAAGAAGCATTTGTATTTCAAAAAGAATTGATTTCTCACATCTTTTATAAGGAAGAAACTGTTTCAAAGTTGCTCACACTCAGGCTTCCAAAGAGGAAGATTTAGTTTGTTTTGTTCTGTCTAAAACAGAATCATAAACAGACTTTCCATACTCTTAATCCATTATTCGGGAAGAGCATATTAATTCAAAATGTTTTTAAAAAGGTTTTCTCTTTTACGTTTTACAAAATATACAACCCCAATTCCAAAGCAGGGCCCACTGTAAATAAAACCAGAATGAAATAATTTGCAAAAATCATGAACCCATATTTTATTCACAATAGAACATTACCAGAATACACTGATTCTCCCCTGCTGCTTGCAAACTGGGAGGACAGTAGTCCAATCAAAGTCATACCAATATAAAACCATAGCTTGATTTTTCTATGCACATAAATTTACCGACGGCATTGCTACCCTTTACAAGAATACTGAAAAGCAAAAATATGCCCAAATCTCCCTCTTCTCCCCTTGCCTCGCTTGCTGCTCTGAACTGTCTTGCTTCTGCAGGCTGGCCCAAGGCTTAACTGTGCCCACCAGACTGCGTCTTCAGAAGCCCTGCAGCCATGAAGTGACGCCCAAGTTTGGATGTTGGCACTTGGGAAAGTTTAAAAGGGAAACAAAATGTCTGAGGGAATCCTGCGGAACATTCTAATGTTGTAACGCCTGCATTTCAGGTATGTGGCAAGATTCAAAACTGTAGCAAGCTCACCAAGCAGGTTAGCAAGCGTGTGAAGATTTTTTCTTCTGCTGGAGAGATGAAACTCACGCTGCGTTTGAGAGCTCGCCTGAAAATACTCGAGAGAGAAAGAGAAAATTACCTGAGGAAGAAGCAGCACGTAGACCACAGAGCTGAGCCAAAGGCAGCTCTCACTTCTCCTCTTATCCCACCAAGGGATCTTCTCCCTGGACTACATTCAAGCATCCAGTACTTTTCCCCTTTTTTGATGTTGAGATTGATACTAAGATTTATTAATCATAATTTAACACTGGGTCAGATGCATTTCACTGTGCTTCCTAACCACTTCACAGCTACTGAACAGAGTAAGTTTCATTTACTGAGAGATATCTTGTTATTTCTGCAGGTGTATACATTTTGACTGTGTTATTCAGATGTGTTTTTAAAAATATTCTACCCTTGTCCTTCTTTGACTCCATCAGCTGGTGGTTATATTCATTTATTCATGTATCTGTGTAGAGGTGCAAATTGATTTTAGACTTGTCTGACTACATTTTGCTGCAAGTCTGCCTCTAAGTGAGGTGTAGGATGTAAAATGTTGGATTATGTTGCTTGTTTAGACATGAGGGGTGTAATGGTACGGAAAAATTTCGGTTCGGGACGTACGTCAGTTTTGAATTCACGGTTTGGTATGATTTTGGTATGGTAATTAAAGGTAATAAATGACAGATTTATTAAAAATAAATTAGATTCAAATAAATAGGCCTAAAAAATTGTATTTAAATTGTTAATAATGGTGCAATCTCTTTCCAAAAGTTGTTTAATGAATAAAAATATTGATAAATACACTTTTGAATTACTAGGTTATTTTACTTGATATATTGACATATTTACACCCATTCTTTAAACACTAAATTTTCCCAGCTAACTTGAACGCATCATCATACAATGTAAGTTAGCTTGTTAAATATGCTCATTAACGTGTGTCCTGCTGATTTCAACACGGACTACTTTTTTAACCAATTGGACTTACTATAAAGTTTGGGAGAACTTTTCACAGCCCATCTTGGCGGATAAAGAGGTCAGAGCCATGCAAAATCTGAGGCGCAGCTGCAGACGTGATGGAGTCCCCTCTCTCCCTCCTCTGAGGCTGACAGTTGAAGGTTAGAATTAATTTGATTCACGAAACCAGAGCACCACTGTTACAACAAGAAGATCTCAAATCATGGGAAATTCATAACCAGATGGTGAGACTTTTTGTTGTTCCTACTAGTTCTTGTTTGAGTTGTGCCTTTTCAAATGATTGATTGATTGATCCGCTGGATGACGTGCTGTCAGTGACACACCTGCTGAATAATGTCAGAGCTACTGTTGTTGTCTTTGTCCACTGTATTTTACTGGGAAACAAAGTGTTCCTAAACAGGACACTTTTATCTGGGAATATTCAGGCTGTTGCTGTCCTTTGCTGTGGTTGTGTGGTTGCCAGGACAGTGTGATAATGAGTTCATCTCTGGTTTTCTGTCTGTGTATGAGCTTCGTTCAACATGTATCTGTTCGGTACACGCCTGTAACATACCAAGAGGCCTGTACCGAATCGGTACGATACGAATACATGTACCTTAACACCCTTATTAGACATAGATGTGTTTTTGGGCATAACATGAAACACACCGA
This sequence comes from Cheilinus undulatus, assembly GCF_018320785.1. NCBI lineage: Eukaryota > Metazoa > Chordata > Actinopteri > Labriformes > Labridae > Cheilinus > Cheilinus undulatus. Next base: position 35,479,463 of record NC_054882.1, read on the forward strand.
TCAGTGTTACCTCATTCCCTGTGAGAACAAGGCAGGCACATTGTTTATTACATGACCTGTGTCATACACTATTCTAAGATAGTCCAAATCCAGGAAGGTTGTTTACATGACGACAGGTCACGACTAGAGGTAAACTTAAGACAAAAAGTAAGGACATTTGCGTTTGGTACATTATTTCTTTGTTGTAACAATGCTTCTTGTTAGTAAATCTTATACCGTTGGAAAGCCTGTTTATTACCCTTTTAAATGATGCCACATTTGTAAGGATCATGCATTTGTGGAATGAGCAGCAGAGCTGAGTATGTGGGTTGCGCCCATGAAAAATGTGCCAAATCTTCTCTGCCAATGCCAAACAGCTTATTTTGCTGTTGCTATTGACTCTTGTTTTGAGCTTCTGGTAACCCCAGGTGCTGCCAATCAGGCACCTGATTGGCAGCACCTGTGAGCGTGGGCCCTGCTACCATGGTCAGTAGATGTCTGCTTCAAGAATCGGCATGCCACGTTTGACTGATCTGGATAGGGCCCATTGGTTGGGCAACTTCAAGCTGGTGTTCCACAAAACCAAGTTGCGGCATTGTTTGGAGTGAACCCTAGTACCATCTCCAAACTGAAGGCCAAGTTCCATATAATGGGAAATGTCAGTGACAGGCCGCGAAGTGGGCATCCCAAGAAGACAACACCCCAAGAATACTGTTTTTTCACCCTGTCAGCAAGAACTCTATCCTCCAAGATGACAACACTGATAAACCCCACAGAGCGGGGTTTATCAGAGACTACCTCCAGAATTTGGGAGTGGAGAGGATGGAATGGCCTGCCAGCAGTCCTGACCTTAACCCCATTGAACACTTGTGGGATCAGCTTGGGTGTGCTGTTCGTGCCAGAGTGACCAACACAACCGCGCTGGCTGACTTATGACAAATGCTGGTTGAAGAATGGGATGTCATCCCACAGCAGTGTGTGACCAGGCTGGTGACCAGCATGAGGAGGAGCCAGGCTGTTGTGGCTGTGTATGGTTCTTCCACACACTAATGTGGCTCCTGTTTGTAAAATGAATAAATTGCTAAATTGTCAATATGTCTTGTTTCTTCAGACTCCAATAATCCAATCCACCAAACACCAAACAAGAGTCAATGGCAGAATCAGTTGTTTGGCAGAGAAGATTTGGCACATTTTTAATGGGTACGACCCACATACTCAGCTCTGCTGCTCATCCCGCAAATGCATGGTCCTTACAAAGTTTTAAGTTATTATTCTGTCACGTAAAGGGTTCAGGAACCTGCCCAGGAGGAGAGAGCAGAAGCAGCTACCATGGCAACCACTCGGGTCATGACCTGAGCAAAGATTGTTTTGTTTTAAGCTGGCAAAAAAGTCCATCCTGCAGCCATGGATGATTTAAAATCACTTTTCAAGATGCCAGCAACTTCGCTCTTCGTATCTGCACATCTACTACAGCTCAGAGGATTAAGCTCATAAATGAGCGGATTGCTCAGAATGGACAGAAAAGACAGTCTGATGTCATGTGATGCTGAATTTGCACTGAGATGCTGGTATGCATTTCTTATCTGATCCCGTTGATCATGTATTTTTATTTATTATGTAATTGGTCGTTTCTATTACCAATTGTGGATGCAAGAGTGGAATGTGCCAAATGTGCTGAATGTGTTGTCTGTGCAGCAGACCCCTCTGCCCAAGACAAATTTCTCCCAAGGGAGACAAATAAAGACACTTTGACTTTGAGATAGGCCAACTGTGAGTGAGTGGAGCAGTGTTATTGGATAGGTGTGACCAGGTGATGTGAACAGCTGAGCATGCATGGAGGGGTGCATGAAACAGGAAGACACTATTAAAACCACCATAGAGAATAGTCTTCCTGACTGAACTTACATTAAGCTTTATTTATAGATCATAAGATTTTTGTACTTTTACATTAATTATGTGGATGGTCAAATGCACAGGATTCAGAGAATTCTAACTAACATCACACTTTTCAAAAGCTCATTTTCTCCACAGCCCTCCACTGGCTGTCCCCGTCTGACCTCCAACTAAACTTTTCTTGCAGCAAAAAGGAAATGAGAGATGGTGTCTTGGCTGTCCTCTCCCAATTCATTTCTTGGCTTCATGCTCTATACACTGAGAATCATTCCTTTTTTCTTTCTTTGAGTCCTGCCAGCCCAACAATCCATTTGACATTTGAAATACAGTGCATGATTGCAATGCAATGCAACAAATTGGTCTTCCCAATTGTTCACTGATGGACAGCCAACAGTTATACTTTTTTTTTCATTTGTGATTGCAGCATTTCACAGACACATTGCACAAACAAGTCCTCCCAGTATGAGAGCTCTACCTTGATTTGATTTTAGTCTGTTTGGCCATAAAAACTAAGAGGCACTGCATTTCATTTTTCTTTAAGGAGACAATACAAATCACTGCTGATGAACTGTAGAAGTACTAACCACAGTTTCTCTGCCCTGAAACTATTCCTCTCACACTCTCTCCCAGCCAAGGTAGTTTTATTTCTTTCAGCTCAACATGTAAGCTAATCCTTTCAGGGTTATCTCTCAAACACAGACACCATGAGTCTGTATGCGGGTCTGCGTGAAATAAAGATTAGTTGCATTAGGAGTTACAGGGTCTGACTGTTTTTAAACCAAGAGCCTGAGCATTTACGCATGTGTTTAGAAGCTTAAAATGTGAGTGTGTTTTCTGCAAGAGTGTGTACCCAGGTGTGCTCCAGGTTGTTCAAGTGTGAAGAATGTGAAGGCCAAATAAAATCACCTGAGAGAGCCAAAGAAAAGCTCGACTGAAGCCTTTCTGAGCGGCTTTCAGTGATTTCATCCACCAGTTATTTGCATTTTGCTGCTTTTTTTGTGCCTCCTCAAGGATTCCAGAAACACGTCCAACACTGGCTGAGGACGTGGCATGTCATGGATTTTTGTTTGGCACCGAAGCCTGGCATTTCTAAAAAGTGTGACAATCGATAAGGTAGGCTTCTTTTAATGCTGGAGTGCCCTCACCAAGCATCCTGCTATTTTCCCCCCACACTCAGATGCTCTGTCTCGCTCTGCATTTTCAGCTGCAGTTTCACAGCCACAGGGAGGAAATAAATTCCTTACATACACACTGGAGAGGGCTGGGGCTAAAAAAAAGTGATGCAAAAGAAGAATTTATTGCATCTTAATTATTCAGAAGTGTGTGAGAAATGTTAAATGTAAAGGGAAGGGTTTGTGGGTGGGAAGGAGATTGCAAAAGTAGCAAAGAGAGCTGAAAAATTAATTTCTAGAGATGGATTGCATGGAGCTGTATTTCTCTAGGTTATCAAATGAGAACTGTTCTGCGATAAATCCTGGTTTTACAATCGTCAGTTATAGGGAAACGTATTAATCAAACCCACATAACTTTTCATGCTGATGGTCAGTTGAGATAAGACGATGCTTTCCACAGTTAAGACCCCGTATGAACTTTGGTGTGTGTCTGTAAATCTCATATGATGACATCAGATCACTGGCTTGTAAATATGAAACATCCACTAATAAACTGTCTTTCTTTCTTATTGGATTGAAATCTGAGATGTAACTCAGCCACTCCAGAACATTCACCTTGTTGTCTTTAAACCATTTCTGTGTAGCTATTGCTGTATGCCTCAGGTCATTGTCTAACTAGTAAATAAATATTCTCCAAAGCTGCACTTCTCCTGCAGACTGATGAGATTGTTCTCCATTTCCCTATATTTTGCTGGTTTCATTTGCTCCTACCTTTACAAGCCTTCCAGGGCCGACTGCTGAGAAGCACCTCCACCACATGATGCTACCACAACTGCTTCACAGTGGGGATGGTGTGTTTGTGGTGATGTTCAGTGTTTGGCATCTAGTCTGATGGCCAAAAACCACTGTTTTGGTCCAATCAGACCAAAGAACTTTCTTCCACTTGGCCATGGAGTCTCCCATGTGCCTTTTGAAAAACTCTAATCAAAATGTATTATTTTTCTTCAACATGCCAACCTCCCATAAAGCTTTGCCTTGTGAGGAAACATGGGCAACAGTTGTTTTATGTAGATTTTCTCCAATCTCAGCTGCTGAAGCTTGTAATTACTTCTGAGTAGTCATAATTGTCCTGGTGGCCTCTCTCACTAGTCTCCCTGCATGGTCAATCAGATTGTGAGGTCATCCTGATCTAAGCATATTTACATATGTGCCATATTCCTTCTATTTCTTGATAATAGATTTAACTGAAGCCCAGGAGATGTTCAGTGCCTTGGAATCTTTTTGGGATCCATCCCCTGATTTATATTCTTAACAAAAAAAAAAAAAAAAAAAAAAATCTGAGTTGTTTGGAGTGTTCTCTTGTCTTCATGGTGTAATGGTAGCCATGAATTCAATGAATTCAATCACTTGAGACACATTCACTGCTCTCAGCACAATTTAAAGGGGGTGAGTATTTATGCAATCTAACTGTCTAATTGTTAATTTACTTGACAGACTTTTATAGAATTAGCATCACTTCATAGAGATCCATAAAATACTTTTTGGTATTTTTTGTAAAAAAAAAAAAAAATGACATTGACAAGAACTGATTTACAAAATCAATAAAAAGGTAAATCATCCAAGGGTGTGAATACTTTCTATAGGAACTGTGCACCTAAGATACACTATATTGCCAAAAGTATTCACTCACCCATCCAAATAATTGAAATCAGGTGTTCCGATCACTTCCATGGACACAGGTGTATAAAATCAAGGACCTAGGCATGCAGACTGTTTCTACAAACATTTGTGAAGGAATGGGTCGAGCTCAGTGAATTCCAGCGTGGTACTATGATAGGATGCCACCTGTGCAACAAGTCCAGTGGTGAAATTTCCTCGCTCCTAAATATTCCACAGTCAACTGTCAGCGGTATTATAACAAAGTGGAAGTGATTGGGAATGACAGCAACTCAGCCACAAAGTGGTAGGCCACGTAAAATGACAGAGCGGGGTCAGAGGATGCTGAGGCGTATAGTGCACAGAGGTCGCCAACTTTCTACAGAATCAATCGCTACAGACCTCCAAACTTCATGTGGCTTTCAGATTAGCTCAAGAACAGTGCATAGAGAGCTTCATGGAATGGGTTTCCATGGCCGAGCAGCTGCATCCAAGCCATACATCACCAAGAGCAATGCAAAGAGTTGGATGCAGTGGGGTAAAAGCACGCCGCCACTGGACTCTTGAGCAGTGGAGACGCGTTCGCTGGAGTGATGAATCGCGCTTCTCCATCTGGCAATCTAATGGATGAGTCTGGATTTGGCGGTTGCAAGGAGAACAGTACTTGTCTGACTGCACTGTGCCAAGTGTAAAGTTTGGTGGAGGGGGGATTATGGTGTGGGCTTGTTTTTCAGGAGCTGGGCTTGGCCCCTTAGTTCCAGCGAGAGGAACTTTGAATGCTTCAGCAAACCAAGAGATTTTGGACAATTCCATGCTCTCAACTTTGTGGGAACAGTTTGGGGATGGCCCCTTCCTGTTCCAACATGTCTGTGCACCAGTGCACAAAGCAAGATCCATAAAGACATGGATGAGAGAGTTTGGTGTGGATGAACTTGACTGGCCTGAACAACGTCCTGACCTCAACCTGACAGAACACCTTTGGGATGAATTAGAACGGAGACTGAGAGCCAGGCCTTCTCGTCCAACATCAGTGTGTGACCTCACAAATGCGCTTCTGAAAGAATGGTCAAAAATTCCCATAAACACACTCCTAAACCTTGTGAAATGCCTTCCCAGAAGAGTTGAAGCTGTTATAGCTGCAAAGGGTGGATTGACGTCATATTAAACCCGATGGATTAAGAATGAAATATCACTTAAGCTCATGTGCGAGAAAAAGCAGGTGAGCAAATACTTTTGGCAATATAGTGTACATGCCTAGCAGCTGGACCAGCGGGCTTCAACCTCCACCAGCGGGGCCGTGGTGACGACCAACCACGGCCTAGCAGCTGGACCGGTGGGCTTCGGCCTCCACCAGCGGGGCCGTGGTGACGACCAACCCGGCCTAGCGGCTGGACGGGCAGGCTTCCACAATCACCAGCGGGGCCGTGCTGATGGCTAACCGCGCCTAGCAGCTGGATTGCGGGCCTCCACCATCATCAGCAGGCTAGTGCTAAAGGCCAACCAGACCTAGCAGCTGAACTAGCGGGCTTCCACCACCACCAGTGGGCACGTGCTGACGGCCACCACACCTAGCAGCTGGATTAGCGTGATCCTTCCACCACCAGCGGGCCCATGTTGACGGCTAACGCGCCTAGCAGCTGGACTAGCGGGCTCCCTACACCACCAGTGGGCTTGTTCTTACAGACTAGCGGGCTCCCACCTCCACCAGCGGGCTCGTGCTAACGTCTGACCACGTCTAGCAGCTGGATCTGCTGCTCACCACTGTTCACCCCACCACCTCCACACCTCAGGACAACAACGCCACCAAAACAGAAACATGACATGAAACCTGAAGATGAGTACATGTCGCTCACACAGGTAAATGAGCTACGGTCTCAACAGAAAGAGATGTTCTCTACCCTGCTACAACAACAGCATGACAACTTTAAAAGCTTTGTCAAACTTATTATGGACTCTTTAAACACGAGACTTGATGTGCTTTCCATAGAGCTTTAAGAGATCAAAACAAGTATCCAGTTCACACAGAAAGAAGTGGATGAAATCAAAATAAACAGCACCAAGCATACAGAAAATCACAACTCAGTGCAGACGGACATCATGAAAATATGTGACAGTCTACTAACCATCACGGATAAAATGGAATACCTTGAAGGGCAATCCAGACGTAACAACCTGGTCATCGATGGGATCGAGGAGTCACCTGGTGAGACGTGGGCCGACTCGGAGGGAAAAGTGAGGGGGATCCTGGCGGAAAAGCTGCAGCTCCAACAGGAGGTTGAGGCGGAGAGGGCGTACCGAACAGGGAGACCCACGGCTGGCAGTGACAGGCCAAGATCCATCGTTGTAAAGTTTCTCAGGTAGAAGGACAAGCTAGCGGTTTTACAGAGGGCAAGGTGCCTTAAAGGTACCAAAATATTCATCAGTGAAGACTATACAGATGCCGTCCGGTTAAAAAGGAAAGAACTATTGCCCAAGATGAAAGCTGCGTGTGAGAGAGGGGACGTTGCCTTTTTAAGGCACGACAAACTCATCATCCATCCCCGCAGCAGCACACCGAATCCTCGGATTTACATTTAAACTAGCTACAGGTATGCATGCAACAAACTCCACGCACTCACACACACGCATATGGTGGATATTTTCACTAAACAGTTAAGACCTTCGTTAAAGGAACAATATAGCAATCCGGAGTTGCCTAAAAAAGGATTAAGAATCGTGCATCTCAACATCTGCATTCTGTTACATAAAGTGCACGATCTTGCTATTCTAATCAGTAATGAAAATATAAATATCTTGGCAGTATCTGAAACTCATTTGGACATTTCTGTTAATGACTCTGAGGTAGCCATACCTGGTTTTAGCACCTTCAGGCATGACAGAAACAAATATGGAGGAGGAGATTTATGTACAGAATCATATCACAGTTAAAATAAGGAAAGACCTGATGGACCCATCTATAGAAATTATATGGCTTCAAGTACATCTTCCTTACATCAAACCATTAATTATTGGCTGTTGTTATAGACCTCCTAGTTTCACTGTACAGTACACTGATGATATTTGTGCCACTCTTATGAATACCACAGATACTGACAAAGAAGTGTATTTACTGGGGCATTTCAACATAGATTGGCTCTCCTCCTGTCATTTGAAGGACAGATTACTTGCAACTATGAGCATATGTAATTTAAAACAAATAATTGATATCCCAACTAGGGTTAATACTAATAATTCGGGTGTTACATCTCCCTCATGTATTGATCACATTTATACTAATGCTAGTGAACTGTGCTCTGGGACTGTATCAAAGCCGGTTGGTTTCAGTGATCATAATGTAGTGGCTTCGGTAAGGAAAGCAAAAGTGCCTAAGGTTGGGCCTAGGATTATTATGCAAAGATCCTATAAATCATTCTGTGAAGAAAAATTCATTGACGATATCAAAAAATTAAAATGGCATAGAATCTATTCAGAAAGACATACTAACACACATAAAATCTGTTTTTAGACACGCTGCCAAAAATTACTGATGAACATGCTCCTAATGAAAAAATTCACGGTGTAAAACACCATTGCCCCATGGATTGATCATGAATTAAAAACTTGTATGGCTAACCGGGATATGGCAAAACGAGCTGCTATAAAATCAAATGATCCAGCTCTATGGAGTAATTACCGGAAACTCAGAAACACAGTAACTAAAATGAACAAGCAGAAGAAAAAATCCTATTATCTAATGAAAATCTATGAAGCAAGACATGATGGAAAGAAACTCTGGAACACCTTTAACAATATACTGGGCAGGTCTAAGTATAATAATCCTACTTTCATACAAGCAGAAGGTAAATTTTTAACCAAACCTACTGATGTTGCGAACTATTTCAATAAATTTTTTGTGAAAAGGTAAACAGCATTCGAGAGAATATGAATAACTCTAATTATGAACAATCTATAGAACTTATCAATCGACTGATAATGATCAACAGAAACTTCGATCCTGTAACAAAAGAGGAAGTTAAAAAACTACTTCTCTCAGTTAAGAGCGATAAACAGTTTGGATTTTACTATCTTGAAGGAAAATTAATGAGAACTATTGCGGAGTACATTTGTGAACCTGTGTGCCATATTTTTAACCTCAGCTTGAAGGAAGGTATTTACCCCCAAGCTTGGAAAGTTGCAAAAATAATACCGATATCAAAAGATAATAGAAAAACTTTCACTGGTGAAAACAGCAGACCCATTAGTTTTCTTCCAGCTCTTAGTAAAATCATGGAAAAACTTGTATCTTCTCAGATTTCAAACTATTTCTCTGTTAATAAACTATGTTCAGAGTCTCAACATGCCTCCAAAGCTGGCCACTCATCTTGCACTGCACTAACACACATGACCGACGACTGGCTGTACCAAATAGACAAGAATGTGGTAGGTGCCGTAATGTTAGATTTTAGTGCTGCTTTTGATGTAATCACCACGCAAACTCCACGCACCACGCACTTCTATTGAAAAAAATCACAGCTTATGGATTCAAGGCAGAAGCGGTTAGGTGGACAGAGAGTTACTTAACTAATAGATCTCAGTCCGTGTGCTTTAACGGTAGTTTTTCTTGTACAAAGAAGCTAGAATGTGGAGTCCCTCAAAGTAGCTGTCTTTGTCCTCTTCTGTTTTCCATTTTCACAAATGATTTACCTCTAGTGTTAAACAATTCATCAATTACAATGTACGCTGACAATTCAACAGCATATACAGCAGCTAACAACATAGACCAGTTAAATGAGTCACTACAAAGAGTTTTACACTGTGTATCAAACTGGGTGTCCAATAACAAGCTGTTTTTAAATATAGCGAAAACGAAGTGTATAACTTTTAGTTCTAGTCATGCATTAAAAAACAAGCGGCCTTTGTCTCTGAATATAAAAGGTGTTGATTTGGAGCAAGTGCATGAAATTAAGCTTCTTGGTGTAACCATAGATGAACAGCTAAATTGGTCTCGTCATATTAACAGCATTTTAACTAAAATGGGAAGAGCTCTGTCCAGCATTAGAAGGTGTGCATATTTTATGACAGATACTACAATCAGACAAGTTATTCAATCATTAGTGTTGTCTCATCTGGATTTTTGTTCTGTTATCTGGTCATGTGCATTTAAGAAAGACATGCACAAACTCCAACTTATGCAAAACAAAGCTGCTCGTTTAGCACTTCACTGTTCTTTTAGGACGAGCGCCGATAGTATGCATGAAACTCAGTCCTGGCTAAGAGTTGAGGACAGACTATCCGTGAATATCTTAGTCTTTTTTCATTGCATAATAACTACAACAAAGCCTAAAAGCCTTTATAGCAGGATCTCATACATCAACAGCATACACAGCCATACCACAAGGCAGGTCACACAAGGTCATGTTGTTGTTCCCATTTCAAGAACCTGTGCTATACAGAAGACTGTTATGTACAGGGCTTCCACTCAGTGGAACAAATTACCATGTACTTTGAAAAGATCTAACACTTTAAAAATGAACTTAGGAAATATATTTGTACAAAATGAACATGAACTCTAAAAATAGGTGATTATCCGCTGATTGTAACTTGTCTGTTTCTATAACCATTGTCATTTACTAACTGTTGAATGGAAAGTTTTGCCAGTGAGACATTCTTACGTAGGAAAAGATCATATGTGCTACACTGTTTTCTCTGTCTTCCTTGTATTGAATCTACTGTAGTAGGTATTGTCTCTGCAAGCATCAATATTAGCTTCTGACTGGGTTGTGGGTTTAGACTGTGGGTGACCATGACTGTATGAAGACTAAATGTCAGATTCATTTTGAATTCTTATGTAATATACATATCAAATGTAATAAACAAACAGTGTTCTGTTAGTCTTGTTCACTGCAGAGATAGTTGTACCTTCTCTGGTCAATGCTTGTTTCCTGCAGTCCTCTGCTCTGCTCAAGATAAACTCCAAATCTGTTTTCAGTGGTACCAGCCTACGGCATGTGTCAAGCTAAACAGAGCACATGGACTCTGACAGGAGAGAAATCAAATTTTGTGTTGGATAACATTTGTAGTAATGTGCATTACTTCATAAAAGTAAAGGTCTCCTTTGTTTTCTTCCAACTCAGCTTGCTTGCTCTGATCAGTCTTCCTTCATTTCAGCTTTCCACTTTTGTGTCTAATTAGCATACAAATGAAATTCTAAGTGTGAACGTATTATTGGGCACCTACATATGTGTGACTATACCACCAACTTGCAAATCAACATTAAACACCTTCAAAAGGAACACTGCAAAGGCAGGCTTGTTTCCTTGATTAGATTAACTGTCTTTTATATGAACAGTGCAGCTTGATGCATAACAAAAAAACGTTTTTATTCCCACTTATCTACACACAGTACCCCATCATGACAAGGTGAAAACAGAATTTTAGAATTTTTTTGCAAATTGATTAAAAAAAAAAAAAAAAAAATCACATAAGTGTCCAGAACCTTCACAAAAACACTTGAATTTTATCACTGGTGCCTCCCCGTTTCTCTCAGTATTTGCTGAGATGTTTCTACACCTTTTCTGGAGTCCATCTGTGGTAATTAGATTGATTGGACATGATTTGGAAATGCACACACCTCTCTACAGAAGGCCTCACAGCTGGCAATGCATTTCAGAGCAAAAACCAAGCCATGAGGTCAAACGCACTGCCTGTAGATCCCAGAGACAGGCTAGTTGTAAGGCACGCATCTGCAGGGCTACAAAAACATTCTGCTGCACTGAAGGTTCCCAAGAGCACTGTGACCTCCATAATTCTCAAATAGGAGAAGTCTGGTATAACCAGGTTTTTTCCAACAGCTGGTGGACCGACCAAACTGAGCAATGGAGGAAGAAGGGCCCTAGTAAGTGAGGTGACCAAGAACCCAATGGTCACTCTGACAGAGCTCCAGAGATCCTGTGTGGAGATGAGACAAAGTTCCAGATGGAGATCGATCACTGCAGCCCTCCACCTATCTGGGCTTATTGGATAGAGGCTAGACAGAAACCTCTTTTCAGCGCCATGGTTTTCCTCCAACCAAAGATGGGCAGCCTCGCCCTGCAAGTTCATGCAGGAATAGTATGTCAACAGCAGACTATTTTACATTTAGAGGTTAATTTATCATCCACTCTGGTATGAGTCCATGATATTATTGCTTCCGCCATGGGTGAGTACATTAGGAAGTTAAAAAGGTTAATGTTTGCTTAAAGGATCTGTGCTTTTATGCAAAATTCTTAAGCTAAATGTCCTCAAAAGTTAACTTTTCCTCATTAATGGCGCTGTTGTAGCTCTGTCACCCACTGACCTCCCGATGACCCTTTGCTCTTGCTACAGGATGAGATGTAATAATTGATTAAGTGATGACGTTCAATCGAGAGTCCATGCACTGTGTTGTATTTTGAAAGAACCAGATATTATATGCTTGTGACTTCCTGTTTGGAGCTTTCTGATCAACAGGAATTGACGCGGTTTGGCAGAGGCCAGCGCTGAAAATAGACCTGCAGCACAGCAAAGTGGCGATTCAGGGATGTGCCGATGCCTGACAGGAGCACAGGAAGTGGAACTTCGAGTTGCTCCGCGGTACAATTCACTGGCAGATCGTGGTGCAGTCGCTGTATATGGAAATTGCAGGTTATACTCTCTTATATTTGGAGTTTGTTGCAAATTCCAAGAGGGCTATCATATGATTTGCAAAGAGCAGAGACTTCCGTCCATCCACTCTGCCATAAGCCGAGTGGAGGGCTGCAGTGATGGTTGTCCCGCTGGAACTTTGTCCCATCTCCACACAGGATCTCTGAGGCTCTGTCAGAGTGACCACTGGTTTCTTGGTCACCTCTCTTACTAAAGCCCCTCTCCCTGATTGCTCAGTTTAGGCAGGCAACCAGCACTTGGATGAGGTCTGGTTTTGCCAAACTTCTCCATTTGAGAATTATGGAGGCCACTGTACTCTTGGGAACCTTCAGTGCATAAATTTGCAAAAATTCTTAAAATGATTTTTTTCACTTAGTCATTATGGGACACTGAGAGTAAATTAATGAGAAACAAATGTTTTGGTTTTCTTACTTAAGCATCCGGCGTTAACATGACAAAATCAAAAGAAGTGAAGGAGGTCTGACTAATTTCTGAATGAACTGTATTTTCAGTAGAATAAAACACACCAGATGTCCACATTTTGAGATAATTTTCCAAACAGGTTCAAGATTAGGCTTTTATTTTGTGCAAGACATTATGGGTAATGATGTTATATGCAGTTTTTGCTTCCCTAAATAACCTTTTTAATTCAGCCAGGCAACGCGGCCTGGCCTAAGTGAGGGTGTCTGATGTTAAGAGACATGATGCAGCCTGGCATTCTGAGGATGGATCCTGCACAGCGGACTCAATTTTAATTCAATGCACACATGAATCCCTTTACATCCTGAGTGTTGCGGTTCCTTTCTGCTGCTACATAAACTAAAAAGCAACCGTGCATGAACAAAGTCTGATGCGACTCCATTCTTTTCTTTAAAGATAAATGTTCAAATAAATGTTTCATTTTTCTGCTGGCGTATTTGTTTTGCTGCCAATAGGCATTCACTTTTCTCAGAAACATATTGATGTAACTTCACCTCAATTTATGGTGCTGTGTACAAAGAATATTGTTTCCCAGCTCACAAAATATGGATGAAATGACAGCAAGCAGATGTTGGAGAGAGCAGCCAGAGAAAGAACAAAGAAGGGAAGTGAGTTCACAGGAAGAGAGGTTTGGACACGCTATGGTTTTAAGAGGTGACTTTGATGATAACAGGAAGTGATTTGGAGGTGTGTTTTTGTACTGCTGGGAAAGTTTGAGTGTGTGTGAGATAAGTTAAAGAGCGGCAGGCACGACACCAACAACTAGAGGGATCTCATGGGTAATTCAAAATTGATCATCACTGTGAGAAATGTCTAAAGACACACTTCTTTTGTACTGAGAAATGCCTCCTCTTCTGTTCATTTTAATGAGTGTGATATGTGATATTGTTTAAATTAATGGTTTGTGTTTCTGAAAGTTAGATTTCTTTTGGCTGTTATGCACCTTTAACATACTATTCAATATAGAAACACATATAGGCAGCAAAGAATTGTCGTTACAGCTTTCCTGGTGGACTTACCCAGAGTTCATTGCAAACCTGGAGCTGTGATTGAAGTGGGCATCCAGCCCAGTCCAAGCCTTTAACCAAAGTTTGTATACTGAAGCTGTAGTCAATAAAGTTTAAAAGTGTGGGTTGTAAACAACAGACAGTGGAACACGAACAGTAACTCTAAATCAAATTCTATACCAGAAGTGACACAATAATAAAATGAATGATCAGTATGATCAGATGAGTTCAGGCGATTGATAGCACCATCACTACCACCGTTTAATCCATTTCAGCCAATAATCTCACATTGCAGTTTGTTTAAGGATTTATTAGGGCAGCATAATATTTTTGGTGTCACTCCTCACAGATTTTTACATACAGAAATTGAGGAGTAATAAGATAAGAGACAGAGTGGTGATCCAGGGAAGGCGAGGCAAATTGCAGAGCACAGGAAGAGATTAAGATGCATGTCAGGTGAGATTATTGACAGAAATAACTCCCCAGTTTTGTTTTATTTCTCAAACGTTTTCTGCAGAATGTACAGTAACTGTCAGTGTTGGGTATAATGTGTAGTGTAATGGGTTGCTGTTGCTTTCTTATTGCAGTTACTACAAAATAATAACCTTGTTACTTTCATTACTGTAAGTCCTCTAACTATGTGTTAAACAGGAGCACAAAGAAAAGAAATGAAGTGCCACTTTCAATGCGTGCTCACGCAACACTCGCTAATGCAGGTTACTGATACATAGTCCATGAAGGAGGGAGAGGGAAACGGCGCAGTATGAAGAAGGGTGTGCGGAGATACAAATACTACTTTGCATAATCCTACTTTGATCTATTAAACATGAGACAAAAAGTGGAAACCATAAAAACATGCAGAAAACAGTCTAACATCTCCTGATTTAAAAAACCATATCAATAAAAATGAACACAATATAAAATGTAAATTAAAGTGCATGCTTTTTAGAGCAATTCATCATATTTTTGATTAAAATGTGCGCTGTCTTTTCGTTTTTGATAAAACGTTGATGCTGTGGCTACTCGTGCTGACTCATGTTTGTCAGTGAAGGATTACAGACTAGCTCATGCAAACACAGGAAGGCACGTTGTCGTAGGTGTTTTATGCTTCCACAAGTTCTTGAGTAGTCTCTAAAACAGCAGTGGAAATGTACTCAAGCCTTTCTGCTTTCACATACTTTTAAAAACCGTGCGGAGATAAAGGTCAATGAGTCTCGCAGCCACTGCCTTACAGGCAAAGTTGAGGGAACAAAACAACATGGAGCTCTCGCTGCTCTGCATCTGAAGCAGACTTTTCTCTACTGTGTTTTCATTTGCCAGCCCGGCTAATTCCCCTTCTCCGTTAGATGTTTGATAGCAGTTAATAACCACTGAAAGGCATTTCTGTCATTGGTATCGACAGTAAATACGGTTAACCCTGCAAAGCGGATGGATACGCCCAACTACTTGTTTCTCACTGGCTAATCCATCTTGCAAAGCTCCCATCTGAACCGTTTGGGCCCATTTAGAAAGTGACAGGACCAATCAGCGACAAGGGGCAGTAAGTAAGCAACGGAGTCGTGACGTAAGCAAGCAGCAGCAAGAGGCTGGTGCAATTATGGTGGAAGAGCTTAGCGGGGATGCTGCTAAAGTGCCATTTTTATTAGAACTTGAGGACATTTCTTCGTTAAAAGAAGAACAAAGAACAGCACTGAGTTGTTTTCTTTTCAAAAACGACAAAAGTCATGTACTGACATGTCTATAGTCGCCATGGTTCACGTTATTCCTCGGTAAATGTGCACGTGCATCTCGGTCATGGCTACGCCACGTGTCTGGTGCTCTGATTGGCCTGTGCAGCACTTTGGAAAACTCAAATGTTTTTAAAATGTGCTATATAAATAAAGTGGATTGGATTGTAAAGATGTGACAGGCAGAACGTTCATCCAATCACACTCAGAGTTTTTTTCAAAGCCTCTGCCCTTTCCCAAACGCTTAGTATTGAAGGTTTCCCAGATGGATCTGGTGTGTCTGGTTAAAAAAGGTGATATTTGTATTATTTTCTCCCCTTGTTTTAATGGTTTGGACATAATTGTCTGGGTACTATGTCCTCCAAACTATGACCCACGAGCCATGGCAGTTCGGGGTGAATACAAAATCTGTTACACCCATAGTATTCAATAAAAAACTGAACAAATAGAAGTGGCGCGTAGCTAAAAGTGAGTTTTTTTAAACTGGAAATTCTCAAACGTAAAAATAAATGGAGAGATCATGTAAGAAAAAAATACTGGAAAGTGCTTATTATTGTAGGAAAGCAAAGTAAAAACAATTTGTCTTGAGTTTGTATGGTGTTTTGTTGCCAAAAGTCAAAGTACAGAAGCTCGAAGTGGAGAGTGAACTCATTTATGTATGAGTTAAGGTTATGAGTAAATTTCAGTATATTTTATGAGATTTTGTCTTACACAGCCGGTTTCCCCAAAATAACCAGGGAATTTCTCAAGTTAAACATGCATGTCATGCTGTATTGATTTGTACTGTGAATTTTCACAAACAGCTCACCTTCAGAATAATCTCTGCAAATATCCCAATCAAAAACCTAACTAATGATATTTTCACATTACAGTGAGGTCAAGTCCGCACATTCCACTGTTGCTCTTCTTTACTGTTTCACACGAGTGTTTCTTTTTTCTGTATCTGCATCATCTGACTTTGAACCAGCTTAAACCCATCCTAGGGCCTTATTGTCGCTGTGACTCTGATATGTGAATGCACTTTTGAACTTATGAAGGTGCAATTCTACCTTTAATGTATCCTTATATGAGAGAAACCCATCTGACTCCTGGCTCCAGCTCTGCATTTAATGCAAGGACATGATAAATATGTTTTAATTTGTTTCTTGGCAAGAAAGAAATGTCATTTATTTCCCAAACTGTTAAAGTCTAACTTCAAGTTCAGGGGAAAAAGGAGGACATTTCTGCAGCTCTTGCCAAAAAGACAGTGGATGGTAGACGTCAGCTTGGTTCTGCCCAAAAGTAAAAGGATCTTTCCCAGTGCTTTTTTTAGGAGGGGCTTTGTTGAAGACATTTATTTTTAATGACAAGATGCATTAACTTTCCAGTAGTAGCAGCTCTAAATAGAGCACAGGTGACTACCAGACGGCATGAAAGTAGAGCAGTGTAATGGTCCACATAGGTCACGATGCAGTTCAACGCTCAGTTTTCAGGTCAGAGTTCAGGAAGAGTTGGGTTCACAGTCCTGTTTTTATCCTGTCTTTAAAAAATAATTTAGTCAGTGATGTTGGAACCAACCGTAGTGCAAGTTAGGGTTTTTTTATCCAGCATGGTTGAATTTAGAATTTTCTGGGTAAGCTCATATGGCCTGTTTTGTGTAAACCATTAAACTAAACAATAAAGGGGACATAAAACGATGTTAAGTAAAATGGAGATTGATATGAATATCTTTATTTGCCACTACAAAATGAATGATATGTAAAACAAACTGCATAATAAAAGAGTAATGGACTAAACTTATGAATTAAATTGAGTTTTTACGTAGTTTTTAGCGAACAGCTGGTGCAATGGTCATTTTTGCTCTACCATGAGTCAACAAAGGACTGCGGACTTGATTTTTTATTAGAACTGGGGTGATGCGTTGACATAGTTATCACTGATTATGTAGATATGTGAGATTGACCTTATACGAGCTGAATTAAAGGGAAAGTCTGCATAGTTGTGGTTTTATTTTTTTAATATTCACAATTACCATAGGAAACAAACTGTTTTCTGTTCCATACAGGACCACCACCTGAAATGGGCCCAAACAGGCCCTCCCCATAAGTCCATTAATGATATCAATGCACACACATTGGATCAGTAGTATTTGTGCTAGCCTGCTGTCTAACATTTGCTTCCAGGGCCTTGCTTTGACCGTGTGCTAACTGGCTACCGGGAAATTGCATTGCTAATGACAGCCTTACACCAGAAGACTTTGCTAAAACTCTTAAAAATCTCTAGAAAGACTGACATCTCAGACCCTTTCACATCTAAAGACAATTTGTCGGCAAGCCATTGAGTTTTTAGTCTCAAACAAGATTTTGCAAAGACTGTGGGTCACTAACTACAAGACTAGAATACGAATTCTTTTGAGATTATTTCCCCCCATGCATCTGCTGAAAATTCACAACAACAATTTTTGAGCGGGGAACAAGATGTAGAAGGAGATGGAGATCACATTTAAGTTAATATCTCTAATAATCCGATGTTTTAAAATCATTTACATCGCGTAGAAATGAAAGGAAAGTTAAACACTGAAGCAACTTTTGCATTTAACTGCAACAACCGAGGAACTATCCTGGAAACACTTCAGAATAAAAATACCGTATGAAACATGAGTAGTCTCACCACAGAAACAAACAGATCAGCCGTTTACTTTGAAAATCCCAAAGGAGTTTTACTGTACCTGTCATGTTAGCCTAGAATGAATTGACAGAGGCACTCAAAAACACAGGAGCAGAGATCTGACTGCAGCTCTGAGCAGAAAAGTTTTTCACTTTCTTGAGTTCTGAGCAGACATTCAGCAACTCTATTGATCTGCGCTCATGTTCATAATTTGAAGAATGAAGTGAATTAATGTGCTTATGCACTACAATGGTTTCCATTGGTCGCATGAATCTGGATATGGTGGTGCAACAAGCTTTAAGCTATAAAGGAGGCGGCTGGAGGGGGGAGAGGTAAGGCTGGCTACCAGCTGGTCACAGCTGGGTGATGCCTTTCGTGAAGTAACGCTAGGTTTCATCAGTTTTAGATAGAATAAGCTAACTATTGCTGGTATTGCTAATGTGATGTCATTTGCTTTGTTTAAGGGCATTATCATTTTTATGTCACTCATTATGATTAAGAAAAACATACATAAACACAAAAAGGAGGATTATTTTAAACCATTATAAAGAATTTGACACTTGAATGTTTGTATAATGTGCATAAAATCTCTGCCACTGCAAACAAATTGATTTATTAAACCTGTATTTTGACACATTTCAAGTTAAAGAAACATTGCAACTTCTGCGATTTGAAAATTGCAGCAGACCATATTGCGGTGTAATCTAATTTGCGATTAATTGCCCGGCACTGGTCTAAATTCCAGCCAAAGCATCTAAGATAAGCAAAGGACTGTGGGATTCAAAAGAAACAAGGGAAGGTAAATTAGGCAGACCAGATGGAAGATGTCTAAGGGCACACGAAAATGCCATTTTGCTTTAATGTAGAAAAACTGCTGTACAGCACAAGTGCAGTTTTCTGCTGATGATGAAACGCTTCATTGTCTCGAGCCTCAGCAAACAGCATTTCAGTACAACTCTTACACTTCGGAAGGAAGTGTTTGCACTATTTCATTTTTCATTTTGGTTTTCCTTGTGTTGTTTTCATGTAATCCTCTCACGTCAAACTATGAACTGCCTCTTCAGGACCTGCACGTGTGATGTCTTCAAAGAGCAGAGTGGTTTTCAAAGCGGTTGGAACCTGTCCATCTTCAAGCTGCCCTCAACAGACTGTACTGAACAAAAAAAGAAGTGTTGGAAATTCTAGCAGAATGAAATGAGTGAACTCAGCCCTAGAGCCAAAGCTAGTCGGTGTTCATGGTGAGAAAAAGTCTGTTTTGACACTCTGGTACAGTGAAAACCAGCAGGATCAGAGTTCAGCTGCAGAATGAACCTCACAAAGCAGCTGGTTGTCTGAAAACGCTGTGCAGCAGCACCTGCTGTTTTGTCAATAGTATTAGAGAAATCATGCAGGATGTGATGTCTATCAGGGAAGAAGAAACGCTCCTGGGCTGCCAGTTTTAAGCTTTGTGGGGCTGTGGGCAAATATCCAGCCGAGGTTTTCAGTTTCAGAACATCCTTAGATTTAAGAACACCAGAGTATGTTCCAGCTGCTGGGTGAAACAAGAAGAGAAAAGACTGATGTTAGTATCCTGTGATTATTTTACCCTTTATAACCACCTAATTCACACAAACCCTCTGTTATCAGGGACAGCGGCGCCTCCATAACTCCCAGTTTGTGCATTAAATGTTCTCCCAGTTTGTGTTTGGGTGAGTAAAATCTCCTAGAAGAGGTGCAGCTAATTTATAAAGTGGCACATAGCTAAAGGGCGATGATGTTTTCACATTGCATTTAGTCATTATCTAACAAAACAGCTTTTGGTGATAACATTTAGTAACTGTTAAAATGGCTGCTAGGTAGACTGAGGGTCATTAAGTCTGGATCATTAAAATCTTTAGTGAAACTATCAGCATAATTAACACTATTTTAATAATTTAGAGGAGGGATAGACGAGGTGTGACTGTGATGAGTGAAACATATCTGACAGAAACCCTGCTTTTATGCAAGCACTTTAACACATTTAAATAAGGCTGGAGTTAGGCAAAATGAAAGGCTCAAACACCCACTCTAGGTGTCACTATTGACACTATTTTCACTAATGCAACATAATCCCTTTAAACACAGAGCAACACAACGCCATGATGTTGTATTCAAACTTAGAAATAAAAATCTGGGTCTTTATGACATTTTTTTGTGTGATGAACCAAACCTGTATTGAACCACAGAACTGAGATAAGAACCAAGCCTTGACCTCTCTCAACTTTTAGCTTTTTTTTAACTGCATTTCTGCATTTTCCTGTAGTATCTGTGTTTTGTGATGGCTTTAAATTGCTACAATAAAGCACTTCTCAGTCTTGAAAAGTGCTCTTCAAATAATGAGCACTTTATAGTAAGTCGCATATTATCCAAAATACACTTTTTCAGTAACCTTGCAAAGCAGATGGATTCGCCCATTTCCTTGTTTCTCACTGGTGAATCCGTCTAGCAAAGCTCCCATCTGAAAGGTTTGAGCCCGATTAGAAAGTGATAGGACCAATCAGCGCCGAGGGGCAGTACTTTCGGGTGCAGCGGAGTCTTGACTTAAGCAAGCAGTGACGAGAATTGTTATGGCAATTTTTCTATGCTGCTGATAAGAAATGAAATAGAGACATCTGCCGGCCGACAAAAAGGTTTTATTCCTTGCAAGGAAGGTCAATCACACACACACACGAGCAGTCAGTATGCCAAAAGACCCAGAACATGGGGAGACGAGAGCATTTATGCTTGAGGAAACGCCCCATAAGGTGTGCTTGACACCCCTCTGTCTGGGAAGAATCCCCGCTAGCACAGGGCTTTGTTTCCAGGCAGTCTGGACATCACAATTTAAAATACAAAAGGACTTTTAGATTCAGTCTTGGGCTCCAGGTTTAACACCTATTCAAGAACTAGCACAGTCACCCTCGTTGCTTTGTGTTTACATATGCAGTAAAGCTGAAACCTTCCTAGCCCTATCGTTTTCCCATGTCTGTAAGAGGGTAGGCTCCATAGCAAAGAAAAACAGTAAGGGGCGGTTGGGGAAAAGAGGTGAGACAAAGAAGCTAAAATCCCATTACAGAAGCCAGTGCAATTACATAACAACATAACATAAACAAATGTTTTCCTCTTTTTTTTATATCTGCTTTTCTGAAACCTCATACGGACATTTACATTAACCTTTTTTTGTATTATTTATTTTACACTTATTATTAATCATTATCACGACAAGTTACTATTATTATCATTATTTAGTATTTGTATGTTTTGACTAAATTTATTATTTTTTATAATTTTCTGTCTTATTGATTCATTTTGGATTATTTGATACTCTTTTATTATCTGTATGTTGTTGTGTTTATAGCATTTTTGCTCCCTTCAAACAAAGTTTCAGACTTTCAGACATAAAAGTTTATGTTTTCAACCACCACCATCCCCCCCACACACACACAAAACTCCCGATCAAACATTTATGAACACTATATTCTACCTCACCCATATACTACTGTAGCATGTCTTTGTCTAGCTTTGATGTTTTCTGTCTCTTGTTCACTAATTTGTGTCACTACTATTTTTTGTAAGTAATGTTTTTGCATGAATAAAAAATTTAAAAAGAAAAAAAAAAAAAAAAAAAAGCACCAGGGTCAAAATTATTAGCCCCCCTAGTGCTAACAGTCTCTTGTTTTCAACAAGGCTCTGTCTTGTCTTCTGAGGAATCCCAGCTCAAACCCCATTCTTATTTGGCAAATCTCACCAGAACCTCCAGATTTGATGGCCTTCTGGCATGGACCTTCGTCTGCAGTTCACTCTACAGATTTTCAGTGGTATTTAAGTAAGGGCTTTGTGCTGGCCACTCAATAATGCTCACTTCGGTCTTCTCAAGGTAGTTCTTCACCAGGTGTGATGTATGTTTTGGGTTCTTTAGTTTTTGGCATGGTGCCTTCTCAAGTAGTGATGGGTTGTTCGTGAACAAGCCGGTTCAAAGAGCCGGCTCTTTTATGTGAACGATAAGAGCTGGATCTTGTTTTATATTTTATAACTATTATTATTAGTAGTAGTATTATCATTTGTATATTGATTGTGTGTGTGTCTGTGTGTTATTTGATTGGTTAGTAGGGATGATCTTTTATCTTCTACCACAGGCACACCATCCATTAAGGACTCATGTTTGATGGTGTTGCGGTAATGCTTTTATGTCAGGTGTGTCATACATCCCAGCCAGTGAGCAGATTTAATCTGACCCACAAGGTGTGGGAAGACAGCACAATTTGAAAATTTATATGATATTTTCATCAATCTTAAAAATTGAGCACAGTTGGAGTAAAATACCTGCTGAAATATCAGTCATTTTATAACATTGCTAAAATTAGCAGGTCAAATGAAGTCAGACTCTTATGTGAATAAAGAACCGTTTGGGAGCCGAAGGAGCCGACTCTTTATGCTTGAGCTGAGGCAAATGAGCCGGATCACCAAAAAGAGCCGAAATTCCCATCACTGTTCTCAAGTGACAGCCTAAACCCTTTCTGAGGCTTTTATACAGAGTGTAAACTGGGAAATAACTGTTATGTTTTTGTTTGTTTGTTTGTTTTTTGGGTGATTTTACAAGCTTTGAGCTCTGCAAAGTTAAGGCACATCATTGACAAACAGTGTTTTTTGCTATGGCTCGACTAAAAGGTCAGTTCTTAAAGGGGGGTAATAATTTTGACCCTGGTAGTTTTTGGTTTTGGTGAAATTATTTTATTTCTGTGTGCAAAGTAAAATAATGCAAGCATCCAAAATAAAAATAGGATGTTGGAAAAAGCTGCGTTAAAAACTCTCCACTCTGTTAATACTTGAGAAAAACTGAAATTTTCATAGGGGGCTAATAATTGTGTCCTCATATGTAAATGCAAACATGGGACCACTCAGACAGTAGAGAAGCTTATGTTTAGCGTTCCTCTACTGCCTGAGAAATAAGGATAATTAATGTCTCACTGAGCACAACTGAGCCTCTTTCCAAGAGAGTGGAGTTCTTTATCTTTTCATTTCACAGTTTTGAATTCATATGTTCTCATTATAATGCATGTCTGTAATCTTGTTCACACTGCTGTGTGAACATAGACGATGCTATTTCAGAAATGGGTTACCTGGTTGTTCAAAGAGTTGGCAAGGTCGGTGTTAATTGAAACTGAACGGGGTCAACTCAGGCCTGTTTGATGACAGTTTCTGTGTGTATTCTGAAATGAGGCAACATCTGTGCCTGTATGTGTGAATCCACGTCCCAGCAGCGCATCTGTGCCGACTGTCTCTAAAGTAATGACAATGAAAAATGGAGCTTGTCATTTGCTGGCCTACTTTTTATACATTTTACACAAACACGCACTCTCAGACACAAAGCCCTGTCAGCAAGAAAGGTAGATTTCAAGTGATCCCTCGATGATCTCCCACCCACCCACGCTGGCACACATGCACATGTCTCCAGTGTGTTATGATATTATTTTTCACAATGCTATGGCCTTCTTTGAATATTTTGTTTATGTCTTCTGTGTGTGGGCGTGTCCTGTCATCTTGATGCATACATGCTGAGAACATGTTTTCCTGAGTGTTTTAAACCTTCTGTGTCTGACAGGTGTTTGTATGAAAGCGCAGCAGCATGTGTAGGATTGTGAAGGGTGTTCTGCCACTCCATAAGAATGGTTTCAAGGAACATGTCTGCGTTCATCTGCCTTGCATTTATGTGCATGTGACAAGTGTGTGTACTCCTCCACGAAAGAGCTGCTGTGAAAGCGAGACAGCATGTCACCGTGTGGGTGGGTGAGTGTGTCTGTGTGTTAATGTGCCTGCTGTCAGCTCGTCAGGTGTC
Organism: Cheilinus undulatus; assembly: GCF_018320785.1. Classification (NCBI taxonomy): domain Eukaryota; kingdom Metazoa; phylum Chordata; class Actinopteri; order Labriformes; family Labridae; genus Cheilinus; species Cheilinus undulatus. The sequence goes on from NC_054882.1 coordinate 35,503,437, forward strand.
TGTCTCTCCCTCACCAAAGAGCCATTAAACTGTAATGATGAGTGTGCGGATGCATGCTGATGTGGTATATGCAGGAGGAGCAGGTACGTGTGTTTGCCAGTTGGCGTGTTAAAGAGGGTGTTAGTTTCTTGAGGGGTGTCAGTATGCATGAAGTGTGTGACGGCATGGTGGAGCAGAGGTGTCACCACATGTGTGTGCTTCCAACACAGATTAATGGGGTGGATGGAGGTATTTATGTACAGGTGTTTGGTTACAAGTAAGAGTCAACGGTTACCAGATGTCTTTTGCTGGCCGTTGAGCACTTAACTTTATTGAAGAAAGACCCTAGACTCAAATACATGAAGCAAAGCAGGTTTACGCTGGGAATGGGTTTTTTCATTGTCTTTGGTTCATGTATCACACAGACAAAGTAGTTTAAATTTGCACTGGGTTAGCCCAGAGATGAATGCATTATTTTAAGGGATTTCAGGTTTATTTATTTATTTATTTATTTATAGAGCACTTTTCAAAACAAAGTTACAAAGTGCTCCACAAGAAAAAGAAATACAATGCAATAAAGGAAATACAATGCAAATAAAATACCAGTAGTCAGGCAGCAAAGTGGGTACAGGTAAAAAGATCTAGACATGTCAAACTCAGATAAAATCAGGTAAATAAGAGGAGTTAAAATTTAAGAAAAATCCAGAACGGCTCTTCGATAAAAAGATTTAAAAGAAGTCACTGACTCAGCTAATCTGATTTCCTCAGGCAGAAAGTTCCAGAGCCCCGGGGCCCTGACCGAAAAAGCCCTGTCCCCTTTAGATTTCAGCCAGGTCCCCGGGACAACTAGAAGACCCCTGCCCGAGGATCTCAGGGTGCGTGCTGGCTCATAAGGGGTTAAAAGATCTAAGATGTAGGTAGGAGCCAGGCCATTAAGAGCTTTAAAAGTTATCAGTAAAATCTTTAAATCGATTCTAAAACATACTGGGAGCCAATGTAGGGAAGATAAGATTGGAGATGTTCTCGAATCTTCTAGTTTTAGTTAAAAGCCTGGCCGCTGAGTTCTGAACCAACTGCAGACGGTGTATATTTTTCTGGCTCAGGCAAGTAAAAAGGCTGTTACAATAATCTAGGCATGAGGATATAAAAGCATGTAAAAGTGTTTTTTTGTTTTTAAAATTTAAAAGTAGTCTTATTTTTTAGATATTTCTCAAATGATAAAAACAGGATTGCACAAGCTTTGTAACATGTTTTTCAAATGTTAAATTACTATCAAACCACACGCCTAGATTCTTTGCCACAGCCTGTATGTTGGTAAAAAAGGACCCAGCAGATGGCAGCACTTTCTCTAAAATATGCTGGGATCCAATGACAAGTATGTCAGTCTTGTCTTCATTCAATTGTAAAAAGTTAAAAGACATCCAGCTCTTCACATCCTCCAAACAATTTTTCAATGTGCTTAGCTGACCAGGTCTAAAGGATCAACTGGCATGTATAACTGAGTGTCATCTGCATAGAAATGGAATGAAATGCTGTGTTTTTTAATAATGTAACCCAGGGGCAGCATGTACAAAGAAAATAGAATGGGTCCCAACACTGACCCCTGGGGCACACCATACTTAATAGTGGAAAATGATGAGGTAAGGTTTAAGGTTGCAATGAGATCAAGGTCCAGTGTTACGTTTTCTAATCACATTAATCTATGTGGTTGGTCTTCTTCTGCACATGGGAGATGTCCGTCCATCCATTTTCTTTACCGCTTGTCCCGTTGGGGTTGAGGGGGGCTAGAGCCTATCTCAGCTGTCATTGGGCGGGAGGCGGGGTACACCCTGCCAATCGCAGGGCTGACACATAGAGACAGACAACCAAGCACGCTCACATTCACACCTACGGCCAATTTAGAGTCATCAGTTAACCTAATGAGCATGACTTTGGTGGAGGGAGGAAGCTGGAGTTCCCGGAGAAAACCCACGCACGCACGGGGAGAACATGCAAACTCCCCAAAGAAAGGCCCTGACCGGGAAGTGAACCAGGAAACTTCATGCTGTGAGGCAACAGTGCCGCTGTGCAGCCCACATGGGAGATATATGTAGAATTTCTGCACTGAAATTTTTCTGATTATCATTATTTGAAATTATTTGGTGCTATTTCTATCTGTTCTAAATATACCATACCAGAATATTTCTCACCCTTATCAACACAAGTGAGGACAAAAATTGCTTCCTTTATGTGTGTTTGTTCATAGCAACAACCTAAAACAATAGCTATGTTTACATGGACCATTTGTAATCAGAATAAGTGCCTGATCTGAATAAAATTGCTTCATATAAACTAGGAATGTAATGATTCACACATTTTATTGGTGATGAGTTGTTAATTGCGCCTGTTTTATTGCAGCGTGTTGCTACTGTGTCTGCAAAAAGTTGTTTTCTCACGCTGAGATGCTTGGAAGCGAGCCATCTGGTGGTGCCTGGTGCAACATCTGCATGGTCTAAAACTTAGAAAGCCTGTGAATATTTCACTCTCGACGGTTCAAAAAGAAAGATCGCTTATAAAATATGTAAAGCAGATCTTACATATCATGGGAGCACATCGCCTCTATGCTGGCAAACGTTGGTCATCCACTGGAGATGTCGCCCTGGCGTTTAACATTAATGTACCACTACACTATTACCGTCAGGGCTTCTTCATTAACACAGCTGGTGATATGATTTTAAGGGTGACCATGTTACTTGCGACCTTTGCTGTGCCTGTGATTGTTGTAGTTATAACAGATGTTAAAAATTAGAAAATCAAATTTACATCAACCTCTCTTACCTCTCTTCAATTTTCATCCTTTTGAAACAATAAATCAGAGAAAAATGATTTGACATAAAATTATTCCCAGTGTCAGGCCAAAACCTCATTCTTCCATTTTTCTTCATTCTGTTTGTTTCATAATTCAATGCTATTGGTCAACTTTTACATCAGTTAGTGGGTACATTTTTAAACCAATAAAATGTGGAAAAAAGATGCTGACTATCACCAAAAAGTGTTGAAACTAATGGAAAAATACATTTCATCCCCTGATAATTGGTGATGTTGGAGATGGAAGGTTTTGGCCCGACACCAGCTATATGAAGTTTACAGTGTAATGTTGTAAATAACACAAATACAATCTGCTGATATTGATTGTGTTAGATCGGTGATCCTTTACATGTGGCTCTTTTGTGATGTTTTGTGGCTCTTTTGTCTTAATTTGAAAAATTATTCCCCCAGAAAATCTTAAACAGAAAAATTTTACCTCAGAAATTATCCTTTGCAAGTAACATTAATCAGTTTGTTTCCCACACTCACGCAGTAGGCTTCAATTGTCGACCTCTATTTTTGTCTGCATATTTCCATTGCCCTTATTTGCAATTTTTTGTTACTTTAGTTCCATTTTTAATGCTTTTAGTTTATTTTTGACGCTTTTATTCAGGTATTTGCAATTTTTTGCCTCATTTTCTTTTTTGCCACTTTTCGCCCATTTAAGCAGACTTTTGCAATTAAATACCACTAATTTCCCACCTTATTTCTGATTTTTGCCCATGTAAGTCACTTTTCCCAAATTTTTCTGCCACTTTTGGACTGTTTTTGCCATCCATAACCCATTTTTTTTTTGCCACTTTTCACCCATTTTTGCAACTTTCTGCCCTTTTTTGCCACTTCTTGCCCATTTAAGCTGCCTTTTGCAATTAAATACCACTTTTTACCCATTTTCCCACCTTTTTATTGTTTTACTTTTTTTTATTTTTATTTTTTGCCCATTTTAGTCACTTTTCACACATTTTTGCAACATTATTGCCACTTTTAACTCATTATTTGGTCACTTCCTAACCATTTTTGCTACTTTTCCCCCAATGTTTGCCACTTCTTGACCATTTTTGCCACGTTTAACTTATTTAAATTGCTATTTTTCACCACTTAGATTGTGGCTCTTGCAAATGTATTTTTAAACAATTTTGCTCTTTGGTTGAGCTGGGTTGAGTAACACTGTGCCAGATATACAATCCATATGTGAATGATCAAGCATTTTTCACTTATTATACGACTGTCCATGACTGTACATTTTGTGGTTTTTTGATTGTGTTACTCTATCCATCTAAGAAATCAAAACAATCTGGGATTTTTAAATTAAACAGCTTGCTTCAATCTCCCGTGCCTGTGAGCCTCTGCTCAGCACACCTACACAGAGACATGGAGAGTTGTGTTCAAACATTGGACGACAGACCTTCATTCCCATTAAATATAAATGTTCTCCTGTCGCTGTTTTCAAAGCTGGACAAAACATGAGGTTATTTTTTCCCAGTCATTCAGTTATTCTATTGACAAAAAGCATTCCCTGAGCACACTCACATGCTGTAAAGTCTGATTTAAAGGGGGAAAGTAACTTTTGAGATCAACAAAACATTGATGAGGAGGTAGAGCGATGACTGAAAAGCAGCAACATGACCTGGTTTACTTAAGTTTTGAATTTACTTTAAACTAAAGGCCTGTGTCTATATTTTGTGTCAAAAATATGCATGCATCTACAACAGCATTTTTATTTACTGGCTGATCTCGTGGCACTGTGGATGGTGCCACCAGCTGTCATAGAGTCCAAAAATTACCATCCGCTGTTTCCACAACCGATTAAACTTCAATCCCAGATGCATCTCAAGCTTGACTCGGACAATGAAAGAGGTCACTGTGACACTCTAGGATTATGGGTAATGTAGTGCTTTTGCCTGTCTTTCCTAAAATGAGCCAGATAACATGCTAGGTTATGTCTTTTACAGCAGTGGGTCTCAAACTTTCCGACAAAAACTACATTACATTTTAGTCTAGTTTTAGTCATCTTGACAAAAACGATACTTAGTTTTTGTCAGTTTTAGTCATCAAAGATCTATTTTTGTTAGTCTTAGTCTAGTTTTTGTCATGGAAAAAAAAGACTGTTGACGAACATTTTTAGTCATAGTTTTAGTCAACAAATGGAACACTGGACCACAGCACCATAAAACAGCCATACTGAACCAAGGACTCCCACATCAGACAGCTTTGGGCCAATAAAAACTCTGATATGACTGTGAGATATCACATAAATCTATCACTCGTCACATCAGTCACTTTGCTCAGGTCACATTGGGTGTGCAGGTCCAGCTAGCAACAATGGATAAATATTTTAACATGTCCACTTCATCAAGTAACGCTAGGCCCAAACCAGCTAAACTGAGAAAATATGATGACAGTTATTTCCAGTTTGGTTTTATCGTGAACAGCTACGGAAGACCAAAATGTGTTGTGTGTCTTCATGTGAAGCTATGAAGCCCGCCAAGCTTAAGCGTCATCTGATTGCAAAGTATGCAGAGTCTAAGGGCAAAACATGCATTGAGCATTGAGCTGTATTTTGTTACAAAAAAATGACACACTTCAAGTCATTATTAATGGCAGAATGCAGAAGTACGGTGGGTAAAGGTGAGCTCAAATAATTGCTGTGACTCCTAAAGATTGTGGGGAATGTAGTCGGTTGCTTGAGATCGAAAATAAACCATGGTTTTCTTAAAATGAAGGGGGTAATGTGCAAACTAGCGTCTTCATGACCATGTATCATTTTTTCACACTTGGACAGCTTGTGGTAAGTCCACCTTAAATGGTTGTGCATGGCTAATGATCAGATATGAAAAGCAGCATAGGCTGAATGATGTTGTGGCTGATAAGGGACATTAGAGGCGTGTCCACCCTTGCTCCCTCCCAGCCCTTTCATTTATGTTTATATTTTTGCTTTATTTTATTAATCTTTAGGTAGATGTACCTCAGTTGAAATTGTTGGGTTTAGTAACTCTTAATAACAGGAAGAACAGAGTATTTAAAGAAAGTAGATAAAGATAATATGCACAAAGATAAACATGTATGACCAGCTTTATGAAGATGTGCTGCAGTCCTGATCGTATTATCCATTTATGCAGTAAGTCATGACAGATTATTGCAAAGGCCGCAGACAGTTAGATGTACTAAAAACTGAACTCTCTAAAAAAAATACCCTCCCACATCTAAAAAACGGGCTGGACAATGCTGCTTGCTTGTGATTGGTTGAAACCCGGGTTCCTTTGAATGTTAATGCGGTAAAGGAGGCTGCTATTTCATTGAAAATTACTGCACTGGACGACTAAGATGATATTTACCATAGACATCTTTAAAGCTTAACAACAGTTGGGTTAAAAAACAGATTTTGAGATCTCCAGAGTTGTCAGTTCTTTCTTACTTTGTTTCCTTCTCCTCAGTGTCATCCGCCATTCTTTTATTCATTGCATCTGCAACACGACCTATTCCCTATTCGCCACAGCTCCCGTTTAACCTAAGCGAAACTGATCAGGCAGATACAGATAGCACTTCTCTTCCTCTTTCTGCTCTCTCTTTCCTCCTTTGTAATATTTCCACCACCCACTCATTCACTCTCCTAGATCTCTCTTTCTTTCCCTCCTTTTTCCATCTCCTGCTTGGTATTTAAATTCTCCACCAGTCCTGCCCTAACCCCATGTTCATCTAACTGAAAGTGATAGGGCAGAGCCGCATAGCGTGTGGGAACAGCCATGATGTTCACCGAAAATGGGCCGATGATATATTCATCACAGCGGAGGCTATGGGAACAGTGTGGCAGAGAGGAAGAGGGAGGGAGGGCTTCATTTGCTCTGTCAGTTTGGTGTGTTCATATGTGTGGGTGGACATACGTGTGAGCTGATTGTGTGTGCCGTGTGTGTGTCACATCATTTTGCCCACATGCTTCTTAAACTGTGACACTTTCCATAAAAGCCCATTGCATGCCACAGAGCAGCGATGTGACACTGCAGTTAATGCATGATCCCCAGCTTTCTCTTTCCCTTAGTATGTTTGCTGTGTCTTTTATAAGAATCATTTCATTTCCTGGTAAGTGAAAAGGGTTATTTTTTCATGTTCTAAATATACTTCCCACTATAGACCTTTGTTATCTCTGTGATGAGCTGACTCAGAGAGTGAACTCTCGTAGTGTCCACTGTTAGGCCGTCTCTGCTCCAGTCTGGGCAAAATATTTTCAGTACATCATGGAGAAATAGTTCTCTTAATTTCATTACTTCAACATGGTTGAAAGATGTGCTCTAGGTGTCCACATCCTAACCCGGGAATATTTTCCATCTTTCCATCAGAAAGTGACAGGACCAAACAGCGACGAGGGGCAATACTTTCAGGCACGGCGGAGTCGTGATGTAAGCAAGCAGCAACAAGAGGCCGGTGCAATAATGGCGGAAGAGCTTAGTGCAGATGCTGCTAAAGCGCCAGTTTTATCAGAACTTGATGAATTTGTTTGTTAAAAGAGGAACAAAGAACAGCAGTGAGTTGTTTTCTTTTCAAAAACAACAAAAGTCGTGTACTGACATGTCTACAGTCACCATGGTTCGCGTTATTCCTTGGTAGCTGCGCACGTGCACCTCGGTCGCGGCTACGTCACGTGTTCTGTTGATCTGATTGGCCCGTAAAGATGTGACTGACAGAACGTTCAACCAGTCACACTCTGAGTTTTTTTTTTTTTCCCAAGCCATTTCCCAAATGCTTAGTATTGAAGGTTTTCCAAGGTTTTATCAATGGCCCATCCTATTCACTGGAGTACTGAACATCGTTTGCATTCCCTAAGAATGTTGTGGGATTGGAATGATGATTCCAGATATTAGTCTGTCCCTCATGTGTTACCAGGGAAAAATAATTGTATTTGTATAACTTTATTTTTTGATCACAAAACATATGAAATGATAAATAAGTAGTTTTATTAATTCTTTTTGTTGGGAAGTGACCATGGTATAAGTGGGTTAATGCCCTTCAAGGTGCACGTCGGACAGTTCAGGCCTCCACATTGTCCATTAATCCCAGATAACTGGACACCTCATCTGGCATTAACCCTTACGTAGTGTGGACCAACATAGACACTTTTTTGATTTATGTGTCTTTAATTTAGCTGTGTGTTTGACTTTCTCATATCCACCCCCTCTCAGCTCTTAAAGGGGCCATTTTTTACCCTTTTAAGACAAGTTTATATTAATGTCATTGTTGCTTAAAACACTCCGGTAGAGGACAGCTGTTGCTGTGTCTGTGGCTTTAAATATTACTGAGCTGTCTGACTCCGCCCCTGACCACGCCCCTCCCAGGAAATGGATGTGGCAGTCCTGATGTTACAATGCATTTAGCAGATGCCTTTATCCAAACTGGATATGGATGATACACTGACTTGGATTTGAACCATCAATCTCACAGACCAGAGTCAGCAGGGTAACCCACTGAGTTAACCAGCAACTTACTGTGGAAAGAAGATCAGGAGAGGAGGGCGGAACTTTCTTCCAAGCGGGTAGGGACAACCAAACCTGGGGGCAGAGGTCACTCCCCACATGACATCATGAGGGGGAAATCTGAGAACGGCTCGTTTCAGCACACATTTTTTTAAAGGTGGAGAAAGAGAGGGGGAGGGAATGGATTTTTCTAGTATTGAGGGGATTGTGGACAGGCCAGGGGTACATATTTTTGTGATTTTTGCATAATGTCTCCTTTAATACACACAGTGGCGTGTCCCATCCCTTCCTTCTCGTGCTTTTGAAGGCTTCTCTCATGATTCCAGTGTACCATACCTCATATATTCACAGTAATTCCTAACAGAAGACTGGCACTGCAGCTGGGATTGACAGCTCACCATGAGCAGTAGGGTTGCTTTAAATTGAAGTAGCTTTGTGTGTTGTTTTGGACATACATTGGCATTTAAAGGTCCACAGCCTCGACAAGAAATCTCTCTTTTTCTGATGTGTTAAGGGAAAATCCCTGCGGCTTACTCCAGTCATGATGGCATACTTGATTGAGAGACTGAGGTGCTGTGATCACGGTTTCTCAGGGTGAAAGATGAAACCATTTGGTAAAGCTCAGAGCTTTCACAGCAAAACTGGTGAACTGGTTTTGGGGGAATTTAGTACATATGTGGGAGTGCTGTTTTATGAAAGAACAATAACTAAGAACAAATGAAAATCAAGCCCACTTTCTCCTCATCTGCCCGCTTTATAAAGCTGTCAGAAGGAGCTTCTTGTACCAAATTACAGCAGCAGAATCCCACAAGGAGCTCCTGAGAATGTCTGTGGCTGTAGGGCCAAAATTTAATCATGCAGGCGCATGTTTTGTTACTGTATGGCATCAAATTAGAAAACAGTTTGTTAATTTGACACACTTTGTAATTAGATGTAGTTTATTGTAATCACTTTTTTTCTATCTTTAATTTTTAGACTGTATCTATAACATTCTAACAACTGATATCTTCTACTCTTGAGGACAGACCTGACAGAGCTTTTCTTCTAACAATCAGCCTTACCTCATGTTTTTTAATTCAGCAACCTTAATCCCTGTTTACTGAGTAAACTAACAGAAAACTGGTTCTGTCTTCAGGCTCATGCTGCTGAAGTGAACCAGAGGAAAGATGCACTCTAACTCACTATTGAACTGAGACTGAACAGATGAACAGGCTACTCCAGGAGAAGGACTAAGAAATAATGACGGCACTCAGAAAAGAGAGATTGCCTGCAACGCTAACTGCTGGCTTCACTGGAATTACTGGGAATTATGTTACCAGGAATTTTGCCTGCACTCCCAGAGTCATGTATTATGTCTCAGACAATGATAGAAGATGATTACCAGTGGTTTCTGAGATTGAGCATTTGAATAACAGCACTGTACTGTAGTGCAGCACTTCTCTTTAAAGAGACTGCATATTTACAACCATATTGTCCTGCTGGCTTCATTTTGGGGATGGTAATAAAATCATTTAATTTATTGCCCATCTCATGTTCTTGTCCAAAAAAACAAACAAACAAGAGGTTTAACAGGGTTATGTTGTTCTCTAGTTGAATACTGCTCCCGCCCAAGAAATAGCCTGACCCTTTCTACACTTGAGAGATATTTAAAAATTGTTTTTTTAGGGCTGCTAGCAGGCAGATTAAGTAAGTCCTATGTATAAAAAAGGTTAGCTGTTTGTCCACTGCTGTGCTGGTGGTGTGTGAATGTGTCTGGATGTGTATAAATGGGATTAGTTAATGCTGAGGTCTACTTTACACAGCAGACTTTATCATCAGTGTGTGAATGTGGAGTGAGTGGGTGTGGATAGGTTAGTAGAAATCACCATCTGTGCCTAGTAGACAGCAGTGATGGGGTATTCATTTAAAAAACTAATCTATTACACATTACATTACTATCTTTATTTAGTGAGATTCTACCCATTTTACACCCAGTTTTAGAAATGTTCAAACTTACATAATAGTTTTTGAAAAACAGACTGAAGATTCAGCTCTAAAATGTGCTGATGGTGCATTGTATGTAAATAAAAAAATTATGTTTTAGTCGGAAGGTTTTGTGGATTTCAGTTATATATTTGTATGTAATATAGACTTTGAGTGATGTAATGTTAGCAAATTAACATTCATATCCTACATCCTTACAGTTGTGCAAAGCAATGCCTTTAATCTTATAATCAGAGCGCCTCTCCCAGCATGCCTTGTTCCTATGTTACCAAAATGAATCCCATTTTTCTTGGTAGAATCAGTAACATTGCTTTAATATACCCTGGGATTCACATTTATGTATTTCAAGGAACTGAGGAAAAATATGCACTTTTTATTCATATTCTCCCTTTTCAATTTGGCAACATGACAAAAACACATGAAAAAATGCCTAAAACACAACAACAGAGCTGTATTTGAACATAACCTGGGGTAGTAGAAATGTTTTTTCACTTAAACAGGAATAAAATAAGTAGAATGAAAAAAATCTGTTAATAATAATTCTGGTCACATCTTAACCCAGGCCTATCTTAAAGTGCATAAAAACAAAATTTGCAGAGTGGTAGCTACGGTTCAAAAAGAAATATTTTATACTTGGTATCTTGGGGCTACTAATGTCAGCATTGCTAGCCAAAACAATGCAGCGCATTGTAGGTAGACTGTTGCTAGGCTACATGGAGTGTTGCATTTATGGTCTGAAATACTGTGGAAATTTATGAGAACTTGAGAAACAGGTTGCTCTCTGCATGACATGACCACAGGCTGGGCCTCTTGGGGGTTGGTTCTGGGCCGCTAAATTAATTGACCTGAAGTATAATATGCGTTTTGAATGTGTTTCCATTGAAGGAAATTTTGGGCATGAGCCCCGTAATATTTGTAAAATCATCTTGCAAGACTCCGCTTCAAGGATGCTAGGAGCTCAAAACCTGTTGCATGTTGTTACGGTTATGATTACATCTACGGCAGTTTCCTTGACAATTTTGAACAAAAGGTGAAGGCAACGGATGATAGTTCAGAGGCAAAGTCTGCAGAAAGAGTGTTTCCATTGCACCTTGGAATACATTTCTATATGAAAACATCTGAAAAACCTCCTCATGAGAGCGTCACAAGTTTTGAGCAATATTTGAGAGTTTTTTCAAAATTCAGGTGTTTCCATTACCAGTTTTTTATTGGGCTATTTAGATTTTGCGCATTTCTAAGGGTAATGAAACGCAGCTATTGGCGAGTGCTAAAAAAGACAGCTATGGACACAAGCCCTAATGCTGTTCTACTTAGGCAGATCAGGATGTATCTCTGTCATCTCTTTTGGAAAACAAGTCCATCCATCAATGTACATCAATGTATCCCATCCTTTTCCTTTCTCTGAAGCTGCAGTCGCATGTTGATGTGTCAGTGGGTTAAACACTTAACCTCAGTTTGCTCCCGCTACTTCACTGGTGGCGTTTAAATGTGTGGATGCAGATGGTGAGGATTAGCGAATACTGATGGTCAAATCTTCATGTGTGTGTAAAAGTGCTTTGTGTAGTCAGACGACTTCAGAGGTGGGGACAGTCCATCAAAAACATTTGCTCCGTTTGAAAAAATACATTAACTTTCATATGAGTTAATCCAGTGATTCTGCTCCAAATCAACAAAGAGTTAATAATAAATTTAGCATTGCTACATTAACCTTAGAAAAACGTAAAGTGTAGTGTTAAAGGTGATGCAGCATTTCACAATAAAAGCACCAGGGACATTCAATCAAGAAGGCCTTTTCCTCGACTGGGAAGCAGGCCAGCTGTTCAGAGTCCTCAGGGCTACCCCTCAGCTGCTGCTGGAGAAGGGCTGCCTTCATACCAGCTCAGTGAGACCCAGGCTTGTGTCTACCCTTCTTGCCTCCCACCACTTACACTAATGTCCATTTGAAACTTTAAAATGTATACTCCGCTCCATTCGTATCTTTACTCAGCCTTTTGTGACGACTCCAGGGCCTGCTCACCCTTTTTTTTATGAAGCTTACCTAACTCCTAAAAGCACAACATAATTAAGAAGGTCAGAACTAATCCAACAAATGTATAATTTCATCAGGGTCTGGAGGGAAATCGCTCGGTTCTGCTGACTTCGCTTGGCTGGCAAATGTTCAGCCTTTAATTTATGGAAATCCAAAGATGTTTACGTTATTGGGTTCTTGCAGATAGCTTATAAAATGGGCAGAATCTCCACTCCCTTGACACTCCAAAGTATTATTTTTTCATTGTATTGTCCTTCCACTCTCTTTTACTTTCTATCTGCCCAACTATTTTGTATAACATCCAATAAAATGGGAAAGGGGACTTGACAGTGAGGGCAATTGTCCAGAAGTTGTTGGGATCTCTAGCATAGATTCAGGGAACATTTTCCATAGATCACATGCAACACTTTTCATCTAGAATAAGACGGATCCAAGTTTATCCCTGTTATGTCTTAACTTGCAAAGCTGCTAGATGGCCAGATTTCATGTCTGTCGTCAGGCAGATTGGTTTTGCAAAGCTCCAATCTAAAATGATTAGGCCTGGTTTAAGAACCGACCGGACCAATCAGCGTCATTTAAAGAGAACAAACTGGTAGCTATAGGCAGGTTTTAGTTGTACTGGAAGCTGGTAGCAATGGCAGATTTATCAGAACTGAACCACATTTCTTTATTTCAAAGAAACTGGACCTAAAGCATTTCTTGGTGGAAATGCACTGGATATATGAAACGGTCTCTGTGGCGTGTCAGGTTAATTATGTCTGAAATGTGCAAGACTTTATCCACCGTATGTATCAGTGTACTTTCACAGCATGGTTTTGGGCATGTTTGAGCGAAGAGCTTAGTGGGAATTTCAACACCAAAATGATCCTGGGCTCTTCTTACTTTGTCTACCTGGTGAAGATTGTCACTTCCCACTTCTACATTTCAGCTGCTGGACAAACTGCTGTTTTTAGCAAGAAACTGTTTTCTGTTATAAAGGATCAAAGACTCCCCTCCTTTTGTTACAATGTGGTGCAAAGAGATTGTTTCTAGCTGCTAGCTGCTGGCTATAAGCTGGCTAAGTGGAAGCAGGATGTTTTCATTTTTGTCAACATAGAAACACAACACTGTTTTGGGAAAAATATATTTAACACCAAGAACATTTGGGGCTCTATCATATATCCACCACAAACTGTTTCTGTGCACAGTGCAGGTGTCTTTCCTGTTCCAGCTGTCATTTTTACACTGTGCTCTCAGTTTATTTGAATAACAAATGAACTGCCACCCACATGTGTGCCTATGAGTGTGTTTGTCTTAAAGGGGGACATATTTTATCCTTTTAAGACAAGTTCATATTGGTCTCAGAGGCCCCCAAAACATGCTGGTGAAGTTTGTTGCTGAAAACACACACACTCCAGCATTGCCTAAACTACTGTTTCTGTGTCTGTGGCTTTAAATGTTAATGAGCTGTCTGACTCCGCCCCTCTCAGGAAATGGAGGTGGCCTAATGGATGTGCCTCTCATCTGAGAGGAGGATCAGGAGAGGAGGGCAGAACTTTCTTTCAAGCGGGGAGGGCCAACCGAACCTGGGGGTGGGACTAACTCCCCACATGACATCATGAGGGAAAAATCTGAGAACGGCTTGTTTCAGCATACATTTTCTAAGAGGTAGAGAAAGAGAGGTGGGGCGGGAATGGATTTTTCTTGTTCTTGAGGGAATTGTGGACAGGTCAGGTACATATATTTTTCTTAGGAAGGACTGAAAAAGTGTGTTTTGCATAATATGTGACCTTTAAAATGAGAGGTGGTCAAGTAAAAGCTGGTTGGTTCCTGTCTTGAGGACACAGAAAACAGCTGCTGACTGCTCATGATGTTGGGCAAATGCTAAAATATAACAGAAATCAACAAACAACATAATTAATCCAGCGTCCCATGTTTGGATATTGTGTTCAGTGGCACAGTGAAAGGACAGAGGTTAAGACGCGTAAGATTGACCATGACTCTGTAGGATGAGTTGGTTGTCTCTCAACTGGAAAGTCAGTGGTTTGATCCCCAGTCGCTGCAGTCACAGGTGGATGTGTCCTCAAGCAAAAATCCCCACTGCTGTGTCAGAATCATTACTCAAATAAAGGATGTTAAATAGCAGACTGGATGATAATAATTTATTTTAACAAGTACATATGGTTTCACTATATATCTGTAATATTATAACTGTAAAAATTGTAATCCTACTAGAATTGCAGTTAAAGTTTTTTCCCCTGCAAATGAACTCTCTATGTTACCCTTTTATTCCACATATTTCTCCACTGATATACACTTTGATGGAGCTACAGATTTTACTAGAAGACAAACCGTCTTGAAAATGACATTTCAGTTCGTCATTGTTGATGACATTCTGATTTTAAATATTTTCTAATACTTTATGATGATATTTAATGGCCAGAATGTTAATGCTGTATTAAACCACAGTGTTTCGCAGCAGCAGAAACAGCAGCTGCATCATGGATTGTGCTTTCAACATGTCCTCGCTTTGATGAGATCATAACTGAGTACCCTAATTACTGCAATTAATCCAATTACTGATCCATGTAAATTAGGTGAGACACTCATTGTTTATGAGGAATCACACTGGGGTGTGTAGGAAGCCATGAGTGACATAGATGTATTAATCTTTCATCGCTTTACCTTCTACCTTCAGAGGCTAAAACAACACTGAAAAGAAAACATTAGTGGAAGTGAATCATTCAGTCAGTGTTACTTTAACTTGCCTCATCTATCACAGAGATGATTCATGTGAATTGTTGTTAATGTACTTTTTCTTAAAAGAAGAATAGTAAATAGATACTAAAGCATGGTAAGAGTGAACTGATTTGTCACTTATTATTATGAGAGCAATGTTGTTCTCTTTAATGCCAGCAGTGTAATTCATGTCACTCAGCTGACTTCTGGTTATGGAGCAGGCGGGAGAGCTGAAGCCTCCTTGCATGTGTGACACAGTCCTTTATTCCACCATAATGCCAGCATGGGCTCTTAATAACCACACTGGAGCAGCACAATGCATCCATTTACTTTCACTAACACTTGGTCCACACTGAATGACCAAAGAGTCACATACATGTGTTGCCTACCTGACTGTGGTTGGTAGGCTCTTAAAGATAATAAAGGGTTTTCAATGTAACTTTCAGATGGCTGACAAAACTGTACCAGAATTAATACTACTGATATGTACAGCTGGTATATTTAAATTCACATATCTGCCAATGGCAATAAATGACTTTTTATGCTAAAATCTGCCAATAAGGATGTTGTTCCCAGGGTCTTTGAAATTCATTGTGTGTGGTTTAGATGTGTTATGTGATTGGATGTCTTTGTATTTATTAAGAAGTCTCTCTTTTTGAGACGTCAGTCATACAGACTATATGTTAATGATCATTCACTGCATATTTTCTAATATTTAAACAAATAAGTATGTCCATTAGGAAAATTCTTTGGCCCAATGTGATTGCAGACTGTGAGACAAGGTGGCCGAGTGGTGAAGGCGATGGACTGCTAATCCATTGTGCTCTGCACGCGTGGGTTCGAATCCCATCCTTGTCGAATGAGTCAGATCTCTTGGATCAACCTTAAAGGAAAAGTCATGTTTAAGGTGGCAGAGAGTTTTAAGTCATGCCCTGTACGTGGTAACCTGACACACCAGATGAATCTGGAAAAAAGAAATATTTCTATAGATGGTGTTAGGGAAAGGACAGAGTCTTTGAAGAAAATCCTCAGGGGTGATTGGTTGAACTTTATCTCTGTTGCATCTTTATGAGCCAATCAGAGCAACAGAACACGTGAGGTAGCCACTGCCGAGGAGTAAACTCCATAGAGAACAGCATAACCAGCCCTGCCAACTGTAGACATGTCAGTGCACGGCTTTTGTCGTTTTTGAAAAGAAAGCAACTCACTGCTGTTCTTTGTTCTTCTTTTAACGAAGAACTGTCATCAAGTTCTGATAAAAGCTCTCTCATCTGTATTTCTGATTTTGTCCACTGTCCTATGTGAATTAAGGTATGAAAAACCCAAAAATATATATAAAAAAATTATGTAGGACAAAACAGATGCCTGGTGGCTCCCAATATGGGTGTAAATATGTTACATTATTTGCAACTTGGCTTATGGCTTTCACTAGGGGGGATAATTACTGACAACAATGTTTGACCTGTCTTCTAACTAGTTTTTTAAAACTGGTAACAAAAATAAATGCAACGTAAAGACATCATTTTGATTCCCACAGCTTCCCAGCAGAGCTGCAGGTGTCACACAGCTGTGTGGACGCCCGGACAGTGTTAGTTGCAGCGGTTTAGTGATGCAGTCATCATGTGCTGCTCAAGCGTGGAGTGTGTCCCTGGGGTGTAAAAGCAAAGCCAGCAAAATGGCAGGCGGGGCTAAGCCCTGCATTACTAAGGCTTTAGCCCGTATTCTCAAGCATATACCCAGTAGCCTGAGGTCTAGGCTTGTGTCTGGCTAACACTTCCCTGCAGTAAAACGATAACAACTTTCTTTGATGCATTTAACACCCACTGAGAAGGCAGAGCCAGCATAATGGCAGACAGGGTGAGCCACTGTGTTTGTGACGTTTTTACTCTAACCATCAAGCATCATAAGTTTACTGTTCTGTACTATGAATTACATAGATATACCTTTAACACTGCATTTATGCAGTGTTAATTTTGGCAGCTAATTCTAGTTTTAGTCTTAGTTTTAGCCTTCATATGAAATGCATTTTAATTTTAGTCACATTTTACTCATTTTCATCCTTTATAGCCAAAGAAAACTCAAGACATTTAAGTCTAGTTTTAGTTCATAAAAAGTCCTCACATTTGTTTTAGTCCAAGCATTTATTTTCTTGCTGAAATCTGGAACCAAATCATGGTAGTGTGATCTATGCACTCTGCTAAACCTGGGGTTCCCGCTTTCTACATCTGAGAGGCAGAATAGATGCAGCTGCATTGTTTTTGACAGATTTAGCTAAAGGCCGGCTCAGACTACATGAATTCAGCCAGATTTAAGCCCAACTGCGATGTTGCAGCTCGTCGTCAAAAACTAGGGCCCGATTTTAAGTCAGGAATGACAAATGGTCCTGTTGTGTGACATAATTAACAAAGCGTACAAGACTCCTTATGATTCCTCACGACCACAATTCTACAAGACTAGCATGTCAGAATTTTTCGTACACCGTCCTCTAGTTTGACACCCTGACCTGACATTAATAACGAGAATCCTAACGCCTAACAACAGGAGAACATTTTCTCATCTTTGCACCATCATTTTCTAGATTTACCACTTTCATCCCCTTTTATTCCCTAAAACTAATGTGTAATTTTTTTTTTTACAGTATCACGTGCATACCTTAAGTCCTATCTGAAGGAGAGCCAGTCCATATTGTCCTCCTTTTGATACATCCATACCTATTATCCATAATCCAATCCATAGCTGTTTCTTATTTTCCTTTTTTGAGCAGAAGACCGCTACAATCACACAGAGTGTGTCTGCTGCAGAGTAATTGACACTCTTTGACCCGTCCCTGACAACCTGTGAACTCGCGCTCAGTCGCGGAGACAGTGGTGACGTCAGCATACGCTGAGCCGTCCGGATCACTCTTATAGTGCGACCAGGCTGTCGGCCAAGACGGGACAAGATTCTGGTCACATAGTCAGACACGGTGCTGTCGTGAACAACCAAAATCGTGTAGTCTGAGCCCGCCTTTAGGTGGAGAAATATCACGGATTTTGAATGTCCTATGAAAACTACATTACATTTTAGTCTAGTTTTATCTAGACTAAATCTAGTTTTGTCTAGTCATCTTGATGAAAACTAAACTTAGTTTTTGTTGGTTTTAGTCATCACAGATCCATTTTTGTTAGTTTTAGTCTAGTTTTTGTCATGGAATAAAAGGCTGTCGACAAACATTTTTAGTCATAGTTTTAGTCGACGAAATTAACACTGGAATCAATCCTGCAAACAGTGCATGGAGGACTTCAGCCTCTGGGTGCTAAACTGGCACCCAGTCATGGGTGGTTTTAACCAGTTCAGTCTCAGTGCTATGCTTGACATCCTAATTATAAGTCCTCAAATTAACTGTGCATTTGAAGACGGACTCTTAACTAATGGGTCACGACTTTAGTAATGATCTTAGTGATAAAAGTGGAAGTCATATATATGTAGGTCTATAGTTAGCTAAGGTATCTGGTTCAGGAGAGGTTTAATCATAGCTACTCTAAAGGGCTGCAGCACACACCCTGCCAATAAAGTAATATTGTTCATGACCAGGAAAGGTTTTAACTTGAGGAAAGATTGATCACAGCCCTGGTATCAAATATTGAAATAACAATTGTAGACATGAAGGCTGTTTATCTTACTTCAAAGTTACTTAAAGAAAAAAAGACTGAAAGTACAAAAGTATGTTCATTCTGATGAAAAGCTGAAGGCTATAGATGTAGCCTGATATAAACCTATCTGCAGATTTACACCATGGCTCCAAGCCGACAGCTCAGTAATAATCTCTGCATGTGTGTGTGTCACACTGCTTCAGAAACATCTTGTTCCCGAAGTACAGTGGCAGGTCATAATGACGTTTCCAGGCTTACTCTCACTCTCTCTCTCTCTTTCTCCTCTGTCATGTGTAACACATTCCCTCTTTCTCCTTCTGTGCCTCCTACCAAACTAGGACAAGGACATACAGAGACAAAGAAGTGCTTATTAGTGTCCTGCCCCGGACCGCCCACACACACTCTCACACACACATGTGCAGGAACACAGTCTCTTGCCTGAAGGTGACTGCGGGAATTGAGAGGAACCAGTCATTTTGCTACAGTTACCTCCTGTTTTATCAGATAACTACAGGCCATCCAGATGGCACAGTGGGCAAGGACACGCAGGACTTCTACTTCCATTTATATAGTCACAATTTCAACATATTTTAAAATAAGCCCGGTGTTGCAAAAGCTGCGGGAGAGACAAGCTATTTTATGTGCTGCAGGAGAAAAGACAGTCTGGTGTGTAAGCTGAAGATTTCACTGAGTTATGATACACTTTGGGGAACATCCAGGAACCTTTAATGCTCCATGGTTCATATCCCAGCTCAGGCTGTGACTTGCAGCTTGAGTCAAGGGCGGCATTATGAGCAGGAGGAAGCTACTTTCTAAATCACTCCAACACAAAAGAACTACAAAGGCTCTTTATGATGGATTTAACTCATTTGGTCCAATTTAAATGATCTAAATGTGCTGCCCAAAGTGCATGATGCAAATATACAGTATAGAGCATGGTGTCACTGACAGAAAATCTGATGGAATGGTGGGGCCACTTTCAAATACCTCTTCTTTATGATATCAGTTAGTTAATCCAGTCCAATTTAGGTAATGATTTTAAGTCATGAAAAGATGCGTATCTATGAGTTGTTGTGTCAAAAAGTTTGTTTACAGAATTAGCACAGTAGGTGATTCATACCATCCTATATTTTATGTGTTTTCTTATTGACAATGAGCCTAATTGTGTGTTACCTTCCCGGACGAGCCCCCAAGGTGACACAAAAATATTCTCATCTGTCAACAAGAAAACAGATCAATCATACAGTCAAGAATGAGCTTCATGTTCTAATGTGGGCCATTTTTCATTTACGTTTTAGAGTTTGCTGTGGGCCAAGCAAAAATGGGCCAAGGGCCGCATTTGGCCCCTGGGCCATAGTTTGGAATCCCCTGGTGTAGAGGCTAACTTGAACTCTGACCACTTTTTTGTCTGCTCTGTTTTCAGAAATAAAATTTTCAGTTCAAATCCTCCAAAGCCATGTTGATTTGGTACGAAATGACATTCAAAAAAAAAGGCAAAGGTGCAAGACTACATATTTTTTCAAGGAACTACATGTTCCAGAATCCATTGTGATTCTTTTTATTCATTGTTGAGGATATTTTTTAATCTTTCAAACCTTATGGAAAACTTTTTCTGCACTTATCTTTACTGTGGTGTTTAAATTTATAATGATAATGTTGTAATGTTTCATAGTTTGCATTTATTTTGCTTTACACTACACATTCAAAAAATCTGATGGGATGGTGGGGCCACTTTCAAATACCTCTCCTTTATGATATCAGTTAGTCAATCCAGTCCAATTTAGGTAATGATTTTAAGTCACGGAAAGATGTGTATCTATGAGTTGTTGTGTCAAAATGTTTGTTTACAGAATTAGCACAGTAGGTGATTCATACCTATTGTGTCAAAATATGGCGGCCTTTATTGCCGCTATCAACAGTTGACAGTCTGGGTGGTTACTAGAGTCCCAGTCAATCAGAGGCAATGCTTTTTTAAAAATAACTGGCCACAACAAAACAGAAAAAAGACACATTACTCACACACATGAAAAGTTGAAGTCCTTATTCCTTCCTCCAACTGTCACAGATGTAAACACCCTTCACGCTAACCAAATATTCTTCTCGAACAGTATCCGTCACTCAGCAAATGACTTATATGTGAGTTTGCATATGTTTGTTTACAAAACATAAAGGCACAAAAATTAAAGGCAATAATTGTCAAATTATAGAAATTGAAAACTGCAAACACTTGACAAGTAATTCGACTGTAGATTACATGTTTGGTAATCACCATATTAAAATATATTATATGTGGTATACAGCTCATCCTTTGAATGGCTGATGTCAGGATGCTTTGTAGAGTAGACTACATTTCCATTTATTCCTTATGACTGTTATTTTGCAGCCAGACATCAGCCTTTACCAGCCTGATAATTCTCATTTCGTCAGTGATCAAGTCCAGACTCAGCCCATTTTTTCATTATGACTGTTTTTGTGACCTTGCATAGAGATAGAAATATTTTCTTACTTTTGGCAGGTAAATCAGCGGCAATGCTGTGACACTCTACAACTGTGGGTAGTATTTTTGGCTGAGATTGTGAGTAAACCAAACCTTGCAAAGCTGAAAGTGGCAGGACCAATCAGCATAACCAGCGGAAGAGATTAGCTTTGATGCTGCTAAAACAGCAGTTTTATCAGAACTTGACAACATTTCTTCGTTAAAAGAAGAGCAAAGAACAGCATTAAGTTGCTCATAATTGTGATATTTCATGAAAACATGACTTACTTTATATCCACCTCTTATCCCTGTCTGTCCCTATCTCTGACACAGTTGACAATGGTTTGGTCTTCTGACTAATTTTTTTCCACTTTATTGAATTTGTTATAATTAGTTGTTATTATAAGAAATAAAATCCACTAAGGTTGACTGTTATGCTGTTGTTGCTATAGTAGTATTATGCTTGATTCTACTCATCATTTCATCCTGAAAAACCTCTGACATTTTCAAACAGGATAACTGCCTTACCCATTACCCAGCATCCAACACAACTGTTAAGAACCTTCAGCTCTTTTGATCATATGTCCTTCAGCTACCACATACAACAAAACTCAAGGACTGCCTTTTTTCACCTGTGCAAGAGTGAAAAAAATCAATCATCTTAACTTGAAATGAAGCAGAAACAAAGATCATTCTATTTCCCTTTTAGAAAATATTATAGTTTCTTGACATTTTGTGTCTATTTATCCCTTCTTTCTGCATCTGTATAGTTGTTGAAGCCTTGGGTAGGGAACAGCGTTGTCTCTCGGTTTTTTATCGACCTCTTTAAGGTCTTTGATACACCGTACTAGATTGCCTATGAGCTACTGAATTTTCAGAGCATGCTGTTGGGGGGTTGCTAAGTATCTTACTGGAACCCTGGCTGTTCAGTTTGAAGGTGTTATGTCTGGGGTGCTTCAAGGTTCAGTACTGAGGCTTCTATTATTTACTGTCTATTGATAGCCTTGGACCAAATATTCCAAATCATTATTTTTATTTATTCGCTGATAATACTGTTATTTGATAAAAATTCTAAAGGACAGCTGGATCATATCTAATCTACTTGAAGTTATCTAAAGCCACAGAGACTCAAACTTTCTTTTCTTGGCTGTGAATGTGCTCAAAGCTGTAAAGTTCGGTGTTATAGTATGGGGCCTCATGCACATTGAGCTTCTTATGGAGTCAGCCCAGTTCTTTCTTTACTATCATCCCTGGAGGTTTGCTCTTAATTTAACTTGCCATATAAGTACTAAAAGCTGTTAAAATAACTTTGGAAGACTGTGCTTAACTTATACCCCATACATCCTAAACGCTTGAGGCGTTTATCTCGAGAGGGTTAGATTATATAGAAAATTTGCATTGCAAAGAGGGAGTCTTATCAATTAATTATGACAACACTTTTAAATCTTTAATCACTAAAGAAGGAGTTGTGTTTCTTTAATTTTCTCTCTAGGAAGAGTGAAAAGAAGGACAGAGTTTTTCTATTTTAATGGGAAGCTGTGTAACCAAGAAAAAAACGTTCAAGATTGGAGCTCATGTGATAAACCTGTTGGTGTTAAATGTGATGGCATCTATTGATAGGTTTTATAGGTTGTTTTTGAAAAAATGTTTCTTTTTGTAAAAAGGCAACAAAATGTGGAACTTTTGTGCATTTATTTCCACAACAATAAAAAATTGAGTGCTCCTATGTGTTTATATGTTTCAGAAGAGGACATAAATTCCCTTAAATAGTTCTAACAGTTTTTAAAGCCAGAGAAGTAGTTGTAACAGTCTGTGTCTTGTCCATAGACTGTAGAAAAACTTGAACAAACCCTGTGTGACATCAGCCATCTGATTACTCAGACGGCTCTTGAAGCCAATCCGAAGTGGGCTCCATATTGATATCACTGTTTAAACTGAACTTTGGATCAACCTAATGGCCCGCCCACTAAGCCCGACTTCCTGTCAGTTGGCTAGCTTGCATTCTGGTCAACAGAAACATAATTCTACCTTTCAAGCTGTCAATCAAATGAGACGTGCCAATCAGTCCACAGTGAGGTTTTTCCTATACTCTAAACCATTGTGGTACAAAAAAATTCACCCCCTGTACAGTGAGAGCACATGAAGACATTAGCTAATGAGACACGTTTGTTTTTTTGAACCAGGTTTTAAACCAGTTTATTTCTAGTTTAAAACCGTCTTTTTAAAAGGTGTTTAGACGGGACCGGTATTCCTGCAGCCAGCCTCAAGTGGACACCCGCGGTATTGCAATTTTTTTGCACATCCTACATTGGCTTCATTTTTCGGGACTGGAGGTTGCCACTTGGTCTTGTCATGGTGACCCCAAGACAAGCATAATCTTTTAATTTTCTGCTACAGAATCATTGTCTGTTCTGTAAAAAAAAAAAATAACATAAGGAGTGGGAACTGCCACTGGAAGCTGCCGTTCTGTTGCTGTACCTCATTCATCCTATTAACCTTACTTGTGATAGACTGCAGTTATTCTAAATCATTTGCTGTGCATTCTCTGTCCAAGCTCCTCCAGTAAAATCTGGCTCCATCCCTCCATCTTTCAACCCCCCTTCATGGTACGGTCCCACGAGCCACATCGAAACATACTGCTCTACTCCACTGACGTCCCCTGCAAGCAATCCCAAAATGCTTCAAAATGCTTTGTGGGTAGCTTGCATGAACAGGGGGGCAATTTTAAACAGTTTTTCCCCCTCAGAATATGAAGTTTATCCATTCAAACAACAGAAGTTGAGCAGGTCATCCCTACTCATTATCTTTTGGTAGTGAGAGCCCCCTGGTGGTGGAATTTGAAATTCTTTGTAAACATCCAAACACTAACCTTGCAAAGCAGATGGAGTCGCCCATTTCTGTGTTTCTCACTAGCAAATCCATCTTGCAAAGCTCCCATCTGAACAGTTAATTGGGCCCGGTTAGAAAGTGACAGGACCAATCAGCGTCGAGGGGCAGTACTTTCGGGCTCTGCAAGGTTGTGACGTATGCAAGCAGTCATTACAGGCAGGTGCAAATATAGTGGAAGAGATTAGCATGGATCCTGCTAAAATGCCAGTTTGATCAGAATTTGACGACATTTATTTGTTGAAAGAAGAACAAAAAACAGCAGTGAATTGTTTTCTTTCAAAAATGACAAAAGTCATGTCTACAGTCGCCATGGTTCGAGTTATGCAGTTTTCTAGAGTTTACACCTCGGCAGCGGCTCTGCCTTTTCCCAAAACACCGTCATTTGAAAGTTTCCAATCCATCTGACGTGTCAGGTTACCCAAATATGCCACTCAACAAGAATCTTTGTTGACGAGAATTAAAAAAAATAAAATTTCTGTAGCATAACCCTACCCTGTGGCAGGGGTGACAAGCTAAAATGTAATGAGACATCTATGAACTTGTATTTTGTTTGCTTTCAAAGAATATAAAACTGCATTGATATTGATTTCAATCAGTTTAATGACCAACTAAACACTGATTTAGAAATTTAGAAAATCTGCGATAAATGCAATAAATACTATTCAGATTTTTTCAGATTTTTTTGCCAGGAGCTTCATTTCCATCCTAGCTAAAATTCTAATCTTTCCCAACTAAGCTGAGGGTTTTGTTTTACACTAGAGGGTTAGAAATGTGTTTTAAGGATAAAAACTTTGAAAGCAAGTTTTGTTAAAGAGGAGGGAGATGGTTAATAGTCTATTATGAGCCCTGGTAACAGCATGTTTTCCTCATAAAAAGAAGAATATTCATAACCAACCAGTCCTCTGTGTATAGAAGTCCGTGTGGTTATCCCTGAGCAGTCTGGTGTAGTTTTCCAGTGATTTAATCAAGGTAAACACATCGAGCAGCCGTGGCTTCCAGCACTGAGCACTGGCGTGGCATCCCCCAGTCCTCAGATTAATCAACAGATCAGTCCTGATGCCTTCAGGTACTGCAGGGACTTTACTAAGTAAAAAAAAAAAGATTTTTATGCAGATCAATATTATCCCAACCACGCTGCAGGAGTCTTGGTGCGAAGTCACTTTAGAATTTTCCTGTCATTGCCTTTAACTGCTTTAGAACAAATGCTGTTCAAGATGGGTGTTTTTATGATCAAACATTTTTAATAGATTAAGACACTGTCAGTACTGGAGACACGTGACTTCACGGATTAAACACGGTTTGTTTTGGCTGGTGTAAAAGAAATATTAGGATTTCCAAGAAGTACTTCCAGTAATGACTAACACAGTGTGATGAATTAAGTCTATTCCTTTGATGGCATGCAGCATGGAGAGGAGACCCAATGTGTTCTCTCCCTTCATCACAACACTCTAGCCTTTGATACCAGTTGAACACCATTAAACCAACAGCCATCCCCAAAATACATCTGTACTCTCATTTATTTACCCTTACTGCACCATTATGCAATAGTCATTTCTTCACAAAGTCTGCTTTTATTGTGTCCTTATGATCTTTAACAATGGACAGATCCATCCATACATACATCCATCCATCTGTCTATCTTCATCGGCTTGTCTGGGGCCGGGGTTTCAAACCTGTACCCTCGGCATTGCAGGCAAAATATCTTCACTATTACTGTATCCAACCCAGTTTTAATTGGCACCAAAATTTCAATTTCAAGGGCCCTATCACAGACCTGGTGCAAAGCATCTTGGTGCACTGTGTAAGCATCTTTCCTGCTTTTCTCTTGATGCAGTTGTTGATTATTAGCCCAGCACCCCTGTTATTCTAATAGCAAATGGGCAAGCACTCCTGTTTGCACCCAAGGGTGTGTTTTTCTTAAAATGCAGAGTGAGTGGGTGCAGTGGTGGAACATTCCTACCAGGGGTATTTTTTGATAAGAACGGGGTGCTCGGCTTCTAAACATATTGTGATGCAAAATTCCTGCATCACAATATGTGTCTCGTTCTCCACTGAAACTCAAATTTCACTGAACAATAAATATTTCAAAGTCCATGCAATTTCTCTTAACAGTAACACTTGCTCCAATAACGACTCAAAGGTTTTCCAAATTTAGTAGGAAACATAGAAGCATCCCTACAGCATGACGCTGCCTCCACAGTGCCTCACAGTGGGGATGGCGTGTTTGTGTTGATGTGCAGTGTCTGGTGTTTGCTGTACATCGTCTTGTCTTATGGCCATTAAGCACCTTTCTGGTCTCAAAAGAACAAAGAATTTTCTTAAAAGGGCACATTTTATGCAAAATACATTTTTTTAGGCTTTTCTAACAAAAATATGTGCCCCGGGCCTGTCCACAATCCCCACAAGAATCAGACCCCCACCCCCCCACTTTCAGAAAATTTGTGCTGAAACAAGCTGTTCTCAGATTTTCCCCTCATGATGTCATGTGGGGAGTTGGCTCCGCCCCAAGGTTTGGTTGGACGTCCCCACTTGGAAGAAAGTTTCACCAAGGTCAATAGCAACAGCAAAATAAGCTGTTTGGCACTGGCAGAGAAGATTTGGCAAATTTTTCATTGGCATAACCCACTTACTCAGCTCTGCTGCTTATCCCACAAATGCATGTTCCTTACAAATGTGGCACCATTTAAAAGGGTAAAACAGGCTTTCCAACAATATAAGATTTATTGCCAAGAAGTATTGTTACAACAAAAAAATAATCTACCAGACACACATTTCCTTACTTTTTGCTAAGTTTATATTCAAACCGATTTATCCAACTGCCAAGCTTTTTGCCCAGATTATGTGCCAGGTATTTAGCAAAATGTACAAATTCATGCCTCAAATGACTTTGCTCCACATGCTTGCACCGTCACATTAAGCCTTAACCCCAACAAGATTTGACTGTACTGTGCACTACGCCAGGTCTATATTAAAATGAAGACATTTCTGTCAACTGTCTTGTTGACCTAGTCATTCACTCCTATGTAATCTGCTAAAACAGCCAAGCTCAGATTTAATTAAATCTAGTAGTTTATGTTGACGTAATCTCATAATGACTGTCTTTAACAAGCTCATGCTGTGTAAGTGAAGTACCTCTGACAGTCTGAATGATTGATTGATGGTATGCCCCCACAGCTTAACCAATCAGGAAGCAGAATCCCCTCCCCAAAGGTCCCTCACTTAACCAGCTCTGTCATTAGGGAAAGATCACCTGTCAGTCACAGCACCCTCTCACTACCAATTAAACTGCATTACAGACAGTGTATGTGCACATGTGAGAGAAAGAGAAGGGAAGAGAGAATGTCACATCAATTAGAACGGCTGTGCAGCTGCCAGCACTGCCACATGTGTGTGTGCGCTGCATCCAGAAGGATTCTCTTCGTCAAATGAATGTTCGAGTCTTAAAGTGTGTTTCTGCCAGTCAGCTGATTGTGCAGAGTCAGAATGATGACACGGCTTTCGTCTCTCGCTCCTCCCGTCTATCACTGTTTTGTCTGCTTCTTCCCTCTCTTCCATTCCTTTCTGTCACTCGTCTTTCTTCTTCTCCTCTTCTCCCTGCTATACCCATTTTTAAATCTGTGTTTCCTGTGCTTTCCACTTCACATACCTTGCACTCTCCTTCTTAATCAATGTCACACATAATTAATGCCTACAGCTTTAGCTGGACTGGACAATTAAAGTCAACTGTGGAATCAAGCTGCCTGATGGCTAACTTCCTGGAAGGAGCAAACAGGACTTAGTCTCATTTGTTAATGCCAATCCTGGCTCTAAACTCATCAAGTCAGGGTATTAAAGTCAAGGCTAGGAGTTTCTTCTTAGAGCATCTTAAAGGACTTTTTGTAACACTGGATCACATGATCATATAACTATGAAGAGGTTCATAGTGAACAGCCAACAAGGAATTACTGCCAACCACCTTGGTATCAATAGATGTGTGTTAAAAGCAGCATGCAAAAAAACGAAACAAAACAAAACAAAACAAAACAAAAACAAAAACAAAACAAAACAAAAAAAACATTAGCTATAGTCAATGGAGGAGGCAAAGGGAAACAGCTGAGTGTTAAAGACCCTGTAAAGTGGATCTGTATTTAGGTTTTTTGTAAGACAGGTCACTGTTATGAACCCCCAGGTCAAATTTTAGTCGAATAAAACATCTCTAAGTTTATAAAATTAAGCTTCAAAATGCTGCTCAAGGATGGTGTGGGCGTGTCTGTTGAATGAGGTGAACGATCCTCTCAAATGCCTGCCTCTTGATTTTTGGTTGACCTTAAAAGAGGAGAAAAATTTCATTTTCAGGCTGAAATATCTGTTATGATCCTTTAAATGCTCCATAGGCCACTGTGGCTGTGACATCACAAGCCCACATATTGGCCCCGCCCAAATTAATCCAAGAAAAGAAAGAGGTGAAACACTTTCTAATGGTTTCAATACAAAATTCAGTCACATGTAGGTCTCAGTGTTTTCACATGTTTACATCAACCATATTCTATCATGTCTAGTGGGTTAAGACACAAATTTTGGACTTCACTTTACAGGGTCTTTAATGACATCTTTTGGTGTGTGGAGATATGAACACTACTTTGGATTTGTTGCACAAAAGGACAATAATGTGACAGTGAAACTGTGCTTAGGTCTCCACTGTCGTGAACTTCACACCAAATCTTTCTAAACACCTGCAAAAGCAGCATAACACAAAGCTAGAGGCTAAAGACCCCAGAGCCTGAATGAGGCTCAAGATAAATGAATGATGCTAACACCTACCAAGCAGCCAAAGCTGGAGTTCCAACGTAAAAGCTGAGATTAACAAGCCTATGGCAGCACATATCATGGAGGAAACATTACCTACTGAGGCCTTGCGCTCAACATATGCTTCTGTGAGGTGCTGTTTCAGTATGATTTTAACAACATTACTGTCACCTTGGGCGGCACGGCGGCGCAGGGGTTAGCGCTGTTGCCACAAGGTTGCTGGTTTGCTTTCTGGTCAGGGCCTTTCTGTGCAGAGTTTGCATGTTCTCCCCGTGCACGCATGGGTTCTCTCCAGGTAGGTTTATTGACTCTAAATTGGCCGTAGGTGTGAGTGTGAGCATGCCTGGTTGTCTGTCTCTATATGCCAGCCCTGCGATTGACTGGCAACCAGTCCAGGGTGTACCCCGCCTCTAGCCCAATGACAGCTGGGATAGGCTCCAGCCCCCCCGTGACCCCTTATGGGATAAGCAATAAAGAAAATGGATGGATGAATGCTGTCACCGTTGTTGTATTATAGAGCAGAAAGGAGGGTTTACTTTTTCCAAAAAGAAAGTTCACAGGAAGAAATCAATAAATAATTGAATCAATAAGCAGAATCAATAATGCATTGATATTAATAAAATCATATCAATGCCCATCCCTAGATGTTGTCCACAGTAACTGATTTCCAATGATTTAAGAATTACCTCCAGCCTCACTGATGATAGTCATGAAGAAATCAACCCTAGCTTTCCTCAGCACCCTTACAATCTTTTTATTTCTTAATATGGCAAAATGATAATTGTCATGTGACCATTTAATCCTAATGGCCATTTTCAATGCAATATCCTGTTCTTTCATAAGTTTTAGAATTTCTGCATTAATTCAGTGAAGTCTGTCTTTTTATTCCTGTATTTAAATTTACAATGAAATTCCCTGATTATACTCTGCAATTTAATTCGGGCTAACTGGCTGCCCTCTAACTAGTCTTTTCTGTGAAGCAAGTCATTGCAGTTTAAAATTGTGAACAGTGCCGCTTTTACATAAAAGATTCATGCTCTTTAGCCATAGATGTCTAAAACCTCTTTTTGGTTAATTTTACTGCCCACCAGAACAAGATTGTGATCAGATAACCCAGTAATCATACTGAAGGATTTGATCAGTTACTGAACACAAGATCAGTCTGTGTTCTGGTGGACTGGGTTATTCTTGTTGGGCATTTAATCAGCTGTGAGAGATCAAAATCATGACTTATCTGTTGAGGTTCATTCTGACTGATATGTCCTCCCGATTCAGACCTTCCATTAATATAACCTCTTTAAAAACTGCATTCTCCTAGAATATTTTGAAACTTTTCATAAAAAAAACATTGTTTGAGGAGAAGGTGATCAATACTGCTGTCCTTCACATACACCATGACCCTGCCACCCTTTTATTTATAGTCTAGTCCAGGGCTATCCAATTACAATTAAACTGGGCCAAATTTCAAAATCAAGAAATGTGGACAGGCCAGCCAGATATGTTTTGTGCACAGTAAGCAGCTGGTATTAAATACATTTCAAACAAATTCATATCAAGTTGTTGAAAAAATATACACTTTTTATTCATAGTCTTCCTTTTAAATTTGGCAACATGACAAAAGCACATGAAAAAGTTCATAAAGACACAACAACAGAGCTGTATTTGAACATAACCTGAGGTAGTAGAAAAGCTTTTTTCAATTAAATGAAAATAAAGTAAATAGAATGAAAAAAATCAGTCAATAATAATTTTGGTCACATCTTAACCCAGGCATATCTTACTGTAAAGTGCATAAAAACTAAATTTGCAGAGTTGTAGCTACAGTTGAAAAGGACATGTTTTATACTCTGTATCTTGAGGCTACTTCTGTCAGCATCGCTAGCCATGCTTCAAAACAACGCAGTGCATTGTAGGTAGACTGTTGCTAGGCTATGCTAGGCATTCATGGTCTGACACACTGTGGGAAAAACTTACATCTCTGGCATGACTGCGGTCTGGGCCACTTGGGTGTTGGTTCTGGGCCACTATGCTAATTGAAAAGGCCTGGTCTGTAGTCTGTTCTTTAAATTTTCTAGTGTTTTTATGCAACAAGCAAAGAAAATTTCAATCTGAGTCCATTAGTAGATGCTGAATTTTGCCCGTCTTTATTTGAAACCACCAAACAGACCTTTGGATTTCACTTAATGACCCCATATCACTCTGGAGTGATTGACAGTTGGAAAAACTTTCCACTTCCTGTTTGTTGTGATCGGTTGATTAATGCTTTGTTTCCTGTAAGACAGTTGAGCACACCAGGTGGGTAGTCAACTTTGATATTTGCTGCACCAAGCGGCTCCCTCGGGACAACCCCAGGGGGTGCCAGACAACGTCCACTTTGCTGGTGCTGACACAGTCCGGTCCCCCTACGCATGCCTTCTCCGTTCACCGATTGCCCGATCCAGATTGCCACCATGTCTACAGCCCTCAGACCCTCTATGATACTTAGAGAGGCGACACACCCAGGTTAGAGTGTTACTTATCGTTGAAGTTTGGCATGCCTTATACAAGGTGCATCCCTGAGAAAAGGATGTAAATGCAGAGCAGAGTCCGTCTTGGGTCCTGGTTACACTGGTTTGTTTGAAGCAGTGGTTCAGCGGTGGTTTGTCTGAAGACCAAGCTTGAGACTAAGTCTAAAAACAGCTGACGGCTTGGCCAGTTGGTACTGTCACACCCCGTGTACTGAGACTATGGTGCTCCATGTCCTTCTCCCTCTCCTGACTTCGTACTCAATCCACTGTCCTTTCTATTAAGGACTTAAAATCCTATATGTAGACCCAGAAAGAACAGATTTATCAGAAATAATAGGACAATGGGCTTCATGTGCCATCAGTATCTGTTTCTCAGTGTGGGTGAAGAAGTCTAATTTGGCCTGGTGATTGCTTTTTTTCAGCTAGTGAGCATGAACATGAACGTGCAGGCTGAATTAACAGACACTTTAGCTGCTTAATGTCCTGCCATAATCACCATGATATGTTAAACATAATCACTTATGCTAATGAGATCATTAGCTTGGATAATTAATACTTTGATTAGCAAATCCATTTCATGTCATTGCATGTGTCGTTACATATGCATGAGTGCAAGCCATGGTGGAGGGGTGTTAAGATTTGATAGAATCAGGTCAGTCTATTTGAGTTTCCAAAAAGAATTTCAAAGAAAAGACGAGGAAAGAAAAAAAAAAAACAACATTACCGTATGAGTCAGGGATCCAAAATGCAATCGTCAAGGTTCAGAGAAAACAATTCTCTTTGTTTTCCGAATGCTCACTCAGCCGTCAAACCCGCAAAGTTTGGTCTCCCAAAGAAAAACAAGAAAAAACATCTTTGTGGTTCAACCTCAATGTTATCCCATCACACATAGAAAATCCTCTGTTTCTTATGCCTTTAAAGCTGGAAACGCTCCAAAGTGTGACTTCTGTTGTTCAAGGAGAGACGCTTTAAAGCTTCTTTACACTTGACAAAACTGAAGCTCCATTTATAACCTCCCAAACAACTTGACAGCAACTTAGTGTTCCTAAGGCTTTTGGCCATGAAATCACTTGATTGCTGATTTTTTTTTTTTTCTTTCCTTGCAGGATATGATCCAAACAAGCCTTAAAGTCCAGTCAACATTTGCCAGAAAAAAACACATTAAATGAGAAGAGTGTGCTTTTTCCATCCATCTTTCTTGAAATTATCCCTCCATCTTTTATTTAGAAATTGCTTTTACCTCGAACGCCTCGCCTTGAGGTTCAAATTTTAATGAAACACTATCAACCCTGAGAGCACTCACAATTAACCTGCCATGATCATGATACATAAATTATGGTAATTACTATTTTACTCCTCCAAAGTATGATGATTACTCATATCTTCATGAAGATTTTACCATTTATATCTCCAACATTTACTTTCAGGCTCTTCAGAGATAAAGAATGTTTTGGGAGTGCTTCTATGCATTTGACTTCAAAATTTAGTAAGGATAACTATAAAACTATGTCTCAATACACACTGTCATGTGATCTAATTACCAACATAGGGTAACATGTATACGTGCAGCTGAATGAAACACAAACACACACATACTCAGAATCTGATAGACAGATGGACGGACGAAGGGACGGACAGTGGATGGATGGATGGATAGATTGATAGATAGATTGATGGATTGAAAGATTGATAGATAGATAGCTAGATAGATAGATAGATAGATTGATTGATAGATTGATAGATCGAAAGATGGATGGATGGATGATAGATAGACAGATCAATAGATCAATAGATAGATTGATCGATCGAAAGATGGATGGATGATAGATAGATAGATTGATAGATAGATAGATAGATTGATAGATAGATAGATCGATAGATCGATAGATCGATAGATAGAAAGATGGATGATAGATCGATACATTGATAGATAGATGGATAGATAGATCGATAGGTAGGTAGATAGATAGATAGATAGATAGATAGATAGATAGATAGATAGATAGATAGATAGATAGATAGATAGATAGAGATAGAATTCTGCCTCATCATGTTTTTTTTTTTTTTGTTTTTGTTTTTTTTAATTTAGCAACCTGAATCCCTGCTTACTTGGAGTAAATCAAAAGAAGACTGGTTCTGTCTTGAGGCTCATGCTGCTGAAGTGAGCTGACTATAACTCACTATTGAACTGAGACTGAGCAGATGAAAAACACTACTCCAGGAGATGTTATGGGCTAAGAAACAATGACATAAATGGCACTCAGAAAAAGAGAGATTGCCTGCAACACTAACTGCTGGCTTCACCTTAATTGCTGGGAATTATGTTACCAAGAATTTTGCCTGCACTCCCAGAGTCATGTATTATGTCTCAGTCAATGACAGAAGATGATTGCAGTGGTTCCTGAGATTGATCATTGAAAAACAGCACTGTACTCTAGTGCAGCGCTTCTCTTTAAAGAGACTGCAGATTTATAACCATATTGTCCTGCTGGCTTCATTTTGGGGATGTTAAACCTTGTTCACCTGAAAATATTTGTATTTATTGCCTATCTCATGTACTTGTACAAAAAAATCAAAATAAATAGAGGTTTAACAGGGTTATGTTGTTCTCCTGTGCGACACTGCTCCTGCCTAAGAAATAGCCTGCTGTTCCAGATATTACACTTGAGAGAAATAATTTCTAAATAATGAGCTCTTGCAGTGCTTTCAGGCAGATTTAGGAAGTCCTTTGAATAAAAAAGGTTAGCTGTTTGCCCACTGCTGTGTCGGTAGTGTGTATGGATGTGTGTGAGTGGGGTTAGTTAATGCTGATGGCTTTACCATCAGTGAATGTGGAGTGAGTGGGTGTAGATGGGTTAGTGTGACCTGCAGGATATATTGCCAATCTGTGCATGCAAAGAGCAGTGTTTAGGTTGTCATTAAAAAAAGAATAATCCATTACACATAACTGGTTTCTTTCTAAAAAAGAATTAATTCCCCATATTTCATATAGTTATTCACAGCTAAAAGTAACCAGTTACTCTACTAGTGCCATCACTTTTGCATTGTCACCTGAGATCTTCTGTAACTTACTTGCTTAACCTACATATTCCCACATAAGAGTAATATAATATTATGGCACTATTTCATGTAAAAGGCATAAGAATATGTGAGTCACTTCTATCAACTTCCTTCATGGTCTCCCCCTAACTCTCCGTGGTGTGGTAAAACCGCTATGATTTTTCTCAGCCAATCAGTGGAGATCACAGAAAGTGACATGATAGCGTCGATGTAGCGTCGCAGTTTTAGATCTCTTTTGGTCTTACACCAACAGCCACCATTTCATAAATGAAATGTGTTAAGTTGAGGAAACTCACACATTACACAGGTGAATAGTAGTGTGTAACACTTATGAAATATTTATGTATGATTAGGGGGCTTTTATCTCAAACATATAACACAAGGTTAGAGTGAGACTAGTGGTTCGCCTCTGACGCTGGGTGAAAACTAATAGACGGAAACAAATAATTAAATTTATGCCAACTGTATTAAAATTATAATAGTTCAACACAAAACACTTAATACAAAATCAAGGAAAACCAGACAAAATAAAACAAATTTACGAACTACAAATGAATATTTTTATATTTTATTTTTTTTTTTTAAATAGTTATTATTATGAAGTTTGTTCAAAAACATTTGAATCATACTCTAACTGTTGATGACTTGAAAAATATTATGACTGTCATTTGCATTGATATTTAGAAAATCAGAGAAAAACGTCGTTTGCATAATAATGTGGAACGCGGTGTATGATACTTGGAGAGGTGACACACCCAGCCAGGTTAGAGTGTTACTCAGTGTAATCAGTGGAGATCACAGAAAGTGACATGATAGCGTCGATGCAAATCAGCAGTCCACCAAAACCCATGATACGCAGTTTTAGATCTCCTTTGGTCTCAAAATTACAAACTACAAATAAAATATTTCTTTTGAATACAATTTCTATGTAACCAAACATCAAAAGTTTTCCTATTAAATGAAAATAGTTACTTTTCTTAAACACTGTCAAACAAATTCACATTCAACTTATAATTTTAATTCAAGGCATATAAATGAATAAACAAGGGTCCATAAATTTACTTCTCAAAGGGTTTCAATTTAAAAAAAAGAAAAAAAAAATCTTAAATCAAATAAACCTCTATCTGTTTTCCACGATAATTAAATAAAGGGCTATAATGTCCATTCAAAGGGGTTCTCAACTAAAGTAAAGGCTAAGGGTTTGGCCTACCACTCCAGGAAAGGGGGCTCAAGTTTGAGACTTGAGGCCTAGTGTGAGAGGGGAAGCCTTTTGAAGTCTTCTTCGTTAGCTCGCCATCCAGATTTTTCCAGTATTGAAAAATAAAGCCTGTTCTCCAGAAGCTTCTCAGTCAATTTAGTTATGTCAGGTCACACAGAAGTAGCCACATTTTCAGGTCCAAGGGTAAGTAGTGAGTTTCCAAGATTCAGGTTCCAGTTTCCTTTTTGTTCACTTTCTGCTTTTTCAAATGTTGATTTGATGTGGAGGAAGGTTGAGTGAGTTCTGGTGCTGGGATTTTCCTGCTGCTGCTCTTAGAATCAGTTGGTTTGTGTGGTGGAGATGAGAGGTGATTAAGAACAGGTGAGCTGCACAGAGGGGAGGGGGATGGGTCAGCTGTTGAGGTTGTGATTTTTTTGACTGGCAGGTAGGGTATCCAATGGTTGATGAAGGGGCATGAACAAGGAGGAGGAATATGAGGAGAGGTGGAAGTGCTAAATGTCAAGATATATATATATATATATATATATATATATATATACAGTGCTTAACAAATTTATTAGACCACCTGTCATATTTGTCTCAAAGACCATCCAGCATCATGAAGTGCTTTAATGCGGACTGTTTCATTTTCAGTAAGCTCTCCACGTTTTACCATTTTGAACAGGAATGAGGAATTTCAAACTGAATTCAGCCAAATTTGAGCCGGCTCACTGGGCTTCTCTGAGAAGTCAGAAATGAATCAAGCATAACATTCAACCACTGAAACTCATTTTTCTGTTCAGGAATGCAAGTAAATAGCCATAATTTGACACATTAATCAAGAAATATTAATGTGCTTTACTAATTTTTCAGTTTTTTTGTAAATCAGTAAATTAGAAAATTCATGGATAACAATAATAATCATATTTTAGCATTAAAAATATCATTTGGGTTAAAGAGCTTCTACATATTGGTGTATTAACCATTGCAGAAACATAAAAAAAAAAATTTTGGTAATTATCAATGCTGTTAATTTAGGGCAGCTGTGGCATAAATCTTACTTTGGTTAGGGCAAGGGTGGTCTAATAAATTTGTTAAACACTGTATATATATATATATATATATATATATATATATATATATACACACACACACACTACAAAATTTTAAGACCAGTTGAAAAATTGCAAGAATTAGCATTTTGCACTGTTGGATCTTAAGAGGGTGTAAAGTAGAGCTTCAAAATGCAACAGGAAGAAATGGAAGTGAGACAAAAAAGTTTGAGTCGGCAATTTATTGAAAACAACAATTAAACTGAAATAGGCAGATCAAAAGTTTAAGACCATAGCAAAAAAAAAAAAAAAGAAAACCCACAGAGTTGGTTGATACACAGCCATATGTGTTCTCCTTCTGAGTCATCCTGAGAGCAGTACCTTCATGACAAAGCA
Organism: Cheilinus undulatus; assembly: GCF_018320785.1. Lineage (NCBI taxonomy): Eukaryota > Metazoa > Chordata > Actinopteri > Labriformes > Labridae > Cheilinus > Cheilinus undulatus. The sequence continues at coordinate 35,540,453 of NC_054882.1, forward strand.
GTGGACCAGAGTCCTGCAATGTATCATCATATATCCATTTAGGCTCTATCTATTGTTACAGATGGCCCCTGGTGAGCATGTGTGTGGTCGTTGGTATACTGTAAGTATGTATGTGTGGGTGTGTGTGTTTTTGTGAGAGAGTGGCAGTGAGAGTGAAGCCACAATCTATATGCAGTCGCCCTGTGGCTCATTACCCAAAACATACAATGCACTGCTGACAGATGGGAAACACGCTGAGGCAGACATTACACAAAGGAAATGGTAGGGTTACAAACACGATACATACTGTTCACAATGTTCTGTACAACCAGTATCTGTTTAAGGTCTGTGTGTAAAAGGAGCCACCGGCTTCATTGTGATAGATGCTTCCCATTAAGAGAAAAAAGAAAGATGGAGGGAGGGAATGGAAGAGTAAGCAGAGGACGCAGGAACAGAGCTTCTGTGGACACAGAATTTCTTTCCATATCCTTGGCTATGTTTAATCTCACACCAATATGCTCCTTGATATTGAGGATAACCATACAAGTGCTCTATTCATTAGCAGTAAATATAAGTGCCAGATTATATTTACCACAATTTAGGTGAAGCTATATTCTAAAGCTACTGTATGCTGGCAGTAGAAGGGCTTCTAAAGCATGCAACACTCACTGTTTGCTAATCAGAGTGGTATGAAGACAGAGGAGAACTGCTTGGTATGCTGCTCTCCTCTTCTCATTTGCTGCATTATGCAACAACATGCACTTTCAGGCTACTGCGAATAATGAATTACATTTACTGTATTAAATCAGGTCAATAATTTACTTTACTTAGCATAAAGTACTGCGAATCACTGTGCTGTATAATGACTGGGTATCATTGATTGCTGCAGAGAAGGATAATTGGTAAACTGAATCCAAATATAACAGAACAGTTCATTTACTGGTGAAGTTATTCCACAGGGACCACCATGAACATGGCTGTATGGTTTCAAAACAGCTCAGCTCAATATACTCTTTGATAAGCCAATTATAATGTAATACTACAACCAGCATGGCTTTTACGCTGTTTTTAACCTAAATGTAATAAAACTAATTATAGAAAATACTTGAATTTGATTAACACATTTTCAAAGTGGCTTTTTCTTCTATAAAGACTGACCTACCTCATTTTTCCATCATAAGACATTGACAATTGGCCAACAAATACAATTCAGCTAATTATTCGAATGAATTCCATCCATCCACCAGCCAGTCCCAGCTTCTACTGGGCAAGAGGTTGGTGTTACGGCCACAGCCGCATCCCCTCTCCCATGTGTAACTGATTTCTCCTTTGGAGCATCCGTGGGTGTGTTGTGTGTGTGCTTGAGTGTGTGTGGTTTGAGTGAATCCTTCAGGCTTGGTTTAATTCACCCCAGTTGCTGCTTGAGAAGCCTGATTGCAGCAGGGAAACAGCAATCAGCCAATCAGAAGACAGCACCTGCAGCCTCTTCACTATAAAGCCTGGACTGGCAGCATTTGATGCACAGCTTTTTTTGGTGTTTGAGCTCGCCGCTGTGCTTCATTTTGTTAGAATTCTGTTTAATTGTCCTTAGAACTTGTTTTGTAATTCTGTTGAGGCACTTGTTTCCATGCACGTAGATTTTATATATATTTAGACACATTGGGTTTAGGGGTGCTGTTCTTTTGTTGTTAGATTTGTTGATAGATTGGATTCTGCTTTATTTGGTTATTAGTTGAGCAGCATTCATCAGTCCTTAAATTTTACCTCATCCTTGTTAAACACTTTTTTTTTTGTGATAAATAACTTTAATTGATCAATTTCATCTGTATTATGTTACTACTCTGTCCCCCAATGAGCTGGGTTGCACATATATGGGGGCTCATCCGGGATGGGGTCTTTACTGGTCACCAGTCAATCACAGGGCTGACACATAAAGATAAACTACCAGAGAACCCCATTCCCATGCCTATGGACAATTTAGAGATAGAAAGACCCTGACTGACCAGCAGTGTTCATTTCATCGACTAAAACTATGACTAAAAATGTTCGTCGCCACCTGTTTCAGGTGGACCATAGTCCGCTTGTTTGGTCCACACCAGAGTTCGTGTGAGCGTTCACACCACTCGAAACGAACCGGACTATCCGGGAAAACGGACGAGAGTTCGGTTAAAGCGGACCAAACAGCTCTGGTTTGAACGCACCCTCAGTCGGCAAAACTAATACGGTTTCCTTATCGAAGCTGAGGTGAATGCTACTTGGCAAACACCAGCTAGTTCGTGTTATTTGATAACAGTATAAAGATGGGCTGTCAGTCAGTGCTCTGGTGCTGTATGTTAAAGTCTAATTCTGTTCAGAATAACACTATGATTAGGAGAAGCCTGTTTGGCACTACTGTATTGTTCCCTAATGGAACAGTGGGGTGTCTGGTGGCATTATTCTGCTTTTTGCTCCTCTCAGCTTTGTCTTTCTCAGATTTGATTCTGTTGAAGCACAACACTGACTTGTTTCCTCATCAGTTACCGCATCCAGTTGAACCACAACTTTCTTTCATTTAAAAACGCGAAACATTAAACCGGCTGAGGCACAAACGTGATAAACATGACGGTCAACTTCCCCGTTGTGTACAGAGCCTTTCTTGTCTGCCAAGAGGCAGTTCCATTAGTGTGTGACACCAGTGAATACCATTGACATGTGCAGCTAGTTGAATAGGCCTGATTGGTGCACGGCTGTAATAAGACAGTCACCCAATCAGGCCTGGCCAGCCAGAAATGTTGGCATAATCCTAGAAACCTTTGGCAGTCATTGTATATCACTACCTGATTGATGATATATGCAACTGGGAACTGATGCTAATTTCTCTTTAATTCAAATGGATAACTTGTGGTTATGAATGAAGGACTTCCAGGCATGACTCAGCTCTTCGTCCATAACAGCCCAGGTAGTTCACCAGGTTAATTTGTTAAGTCATACAATAGTAACTCTCTTCAGCCATGGAGGCTGCTGGTGGTTAAATGTTTGACCCTAAAACCTCTCACTCCTGTACCGACACCCATCATAACCTCCCCTATTATTCCCTCTCTTCAAATAACTGGGTCCCATCTCATACTCAGTGCAAAGCTTGGAGTGCAGTATAAGTGTCACACAGGATGCACAGCAGCACACTTACTTAGTTTAATACCAAGGCATTTGCTCATATATATTCAAATGTAGTTACTGAATGGAGCAGAGGGCTTGAAGATGGAAAGCTTTTGTTTCTGTTTGTTTGTTTCCATGCTCGCTTCGATGCATACCCTCTCCAGCTGTGTGCAGTTTATCAGACACACATGCAGAAGCAATCACATTCACATGCTCCCTGCAGCAGAGAATTTGACTTATAATTCTTATACACAAGTGCCACCAATTATTTAGATGCTAAATTAGAGATTATATAAAGGCCATTTGGAAAATAAAGCCAAAGATTCCAGTAACAGATATGTAAATGAATGTTTACAGCCTACCTAGATGTGATGTTTAGCAGCACATTAATCAACATACATCCAATCTGATCCTGTCAATATTTTTGGAGATATGCTCTTCGTAAATATCAAAGCTCCAGCCTGCAGGCACACCTGGATCTTAAAGGTAATGAGAGCTGAAACTCTGATTGGTTTTATTAACATTATGCCACAAAATTTCCATTGGTCTGACACAGTGCCAGAGCGTATTCACACCAGAGCTGTTTGGTCTGCTTTAATTGAACTCTGGTTCGTTTTCCCAGATAGTCTGGTTCATTTGGAGTGGTGTGAAAGCTCTCATGAACAAGCGGACTGTAGTCTGCTTAAAAATGGGGGTCTCAGTCTGCTTACAAACAAACCCTGGTGCGGTTTGTTTGAGGTGTGAAAGCACAGCAGACCAACTTGTGATCCAAAGGCATGGCATAAAGTGTAATGGTATACAGATTTGTACGTGATTTAATACACTCAAATACATGTCGGTACCTCACTTGGCGTCTGTATAGCCGTAGCAACACATCTCTCGTTCACATGTTGGTTCGCTTTTTTCTTCAGTGCTGATTAATCAGTCTCATGTAAAGAACGACATGCTTAACGTCTCACTGCCTCGCTGGCTGCTTGCGTTGCCCAGTGCAAAGTTAGAAACCCCAGGACAAAGTAAACATGGTGTTTTTTTATTGTTTGTGTGGAAAAAAGACCAGCAGCAAGAGACGGATTTTCAGTTTTGTCTTCTTCTACATCTCTTTTTCCTCTTCACCAGTCTTTGTTTGAATGACAACACCACAAACATATGGTTTGTTCATTTGACCAAGGGTAATGTGAATGTGAACCAACAATGTTACAATTTCAGTTACACAAAGAACCAAGTCCCCTGGACTATCAGGTGTGGAAATGACCTCAGTCACATTTTATAAGCGGCTCATACTTGTACAATATCTTCATCTGTGTATTTTAACCCTGACGCCTTACTTCAGTTAAATCTTATTAAAAGCACTTTGATACAAAGATTATTTGAATACATTTCAAAGGAAAGTTTTGTAATGGTGTAATTGTTTAAAATCAAATTGATTTATTATTATTAGTTATAATTTAAACTGTAACAGAAAATGTATCTGAGGTCCTTACATAACCATATCACCTGTATTTAATCCACATTAAGTGTTAATTCTTTTGTTTTGACTGTACTTGTTTAATTTAATCTGCCCATCTCCAGTTCCTCCCGCCTTCTCTTATGTTCTTCAGTATCTTTTTTTTGTAACTCATGGTCTCCTAACTTTTGAAAATTACTCCTTCCTCCATCCTCATCCTATCTGTCAGTCCATCCAACATGTGATTACCCCTTTTATGTCCCATTTCACCATTTTTTACTCTCCATCTCTCTTTAGTACTGACAGTAATTTCTGCCTTTGACTATCTGAAGCCATTAGCCATAGAACAGAGTCAGGGAGAGACACTAAACCTGAGGGCACACTACATGACCAAACAGACTGTGAAACAACAGGACTAAAGACACCTAAATCTGCTGTGTTGGGGCATGCCTCATTGCACCTGCAGTCTTTTCAGTTATCAGGATTTTCATAAGCAAATCCTATAAAGCTGAGGTCTGGCAGGACTATTTAGATAGAGTGTACCTGAAAGAGGAGATAAAGGGGATCAAATTTTAACAAGAAAAGGAAGAAAATGAGAAATCTGACACACAATTTTAAGCTTTAAATATGTATTTAGAAAATAGCTGTCTAAAAATGTACACATCAATAACAAGGAAACAGAACTAATAACTGATTACATATAACAGTGAAGAAGAAGGGTTGGTTTCTGTGGAAATGGGATTTGTTGAAATGACAGCACCCGTTCCTGCTCTTCCTGTGCCTACAAGGAAAGTCTGAGGCAGGGAGAAGCAGCGATAAATCCAGAACAGAGCAGGCGTCAACGACAATAGAAGACACTGATTAAGTCAGTTAAGGCATGGAGGAGGAGCTGGGGTGGAGGGTTGCAAAAAAGCAACTTTCAGAGGGAGCAGCTAAACATAGTCAAGCTAAAGCAGTTTAAACATGGCGGCATTTGTGCAATTAGCCAACAGTGTCCCTAGAGCAAATCAGCTGGTCATCAGCTGATGAGCTTGAGTGAGACTTGCTTGACTATGTGGCCCGCCTGAACTAACACTATACAATTGATATGTGGGGCAGGGGGGAATTTCTGCAAAGAGAAGCACTTTCAAAATGCCATCAATTAATGAAAGAGCTACTAGGTTGGCTTTCACACTACGGCTTGGTACTGGATCTGAGTGCACTTGAGCCCAAAAGTCCTGTTTCATTTGGTCAGAGTGAATGTAAACAAACCCTGCCCAGGCACCAGGCCCAGGCCCACAAAGGCAGTAGTTCCCAACATTGGGGTCGGAACCCCATTGGGAGTCGAGAGACACTGAGAGGGGGTCTCCAGATGCCTTAAAGAAACTAGGAATATTTTTAAATTTACACTGTTGCCACTTTACACCAATTTTGCCAGATTTCAACCCGCTGTCATCACTTTTTTTCCCACCAATTTGGCCAACTTTAACACATTTTTTCCCACTTAAAAACATTTTTTGGGGGGGGTTTAAACCTTTTCCACCACTTTTTTTCTGCCTGTTTCTGCCACTTCTAAACCAAATCTTGCCACTCTTTGCCTATTGTTGACCCATTATTGCCACTATTGACCCCTCTTTACCACTTTTTATGCCACATTTCACAATTTAATATGCCCATTTTTGTCTATTCCTGCCTCAGCTAACCCCTTTTTGCAAATTTATATCAACATTTCATCCCATTTCACCAAATTTACATCTATTTTTGCTACTTTCAGACACCTTTTAATCCTCTTTTACCACTTAATATGCCTGTTTTTGCCACTTTAACCCATTTTTGCCATTTTTGGTTATTTTATTGCCACTTTTATCGAATTTTTGGCATTTAAAACCCATTTCTGCTACTTTTAAACTCATGGAGGTAGCATTTATGGTGTCAAAGCATTCATCTAAGTCTGGAGGTCATACAATGCCTGTGTGTGGTCCGCTCCAAGTGGCTGGTTTTGTTAAGTATAGTTTAGCATGGTTTGGCAAGGTAAACCCTGATCTTTGGAGTTGATCCCCCTTGTGATTTTACAGCATTACTTTGTTGCTTACCTCATGAGGTTTATTTGGTTAATAGATTTTTGTCTCCCTTGGAAGATCAAGGCTATTGGAGGGAAAGAAACTAAGGGTGGAGGAGGTCAAAGAGGGTCTTGTGTTTGAGGACCTTCCGAGTGAGGCAGGATTTTAAACTGGATAATTTACGGGGCAGGTAGCCACTGGAGATTTTACAGCACAGGGCTGATGTGGTCACAAGTGGGTGTGGGTGAGGAGTTATGCAGCAGAGTTCTGGATACACTGACGTTTATTGAGAACTTTGGGCGTTGTACTGTAAGGGATGCTACCATAGGCACTGACTCTGGATGTAATGAAATCATGCATCATGGTTTCAGCTGCAGTGGAGACTAGTAATGGATGGAGGCAGGGTGGGTTTTTAAGGTGAAAGACGGTGGTTCTTGTGAGCTGAGTGATGTGCTGATCAAAACAGAGGTAACTGTCAAAAATGATACAGAGATTGCAGATACGAGACAAGTAAGACAGGCTGGAGCTGTCAATTTGAAGGCTGAAGTTTTGAATGGATTTGGTGAGGGATTTGGAGCTGATGATTATGATGCTGCTCTGATAGATCTTGGTATCCCCTTAATGGGACACTGCCTCACATTACTGACAACACAATTGTGCAATTAATTGAGAGCATGACTTACTATTCCCCGGCCTGTTCTTAAGAGACATGCTTTCAGAATGGACTTGGTTTTGTCTGCTTCAATTTTATTACATACCCACGACTACAGTACAATAGCATTATGTCAGATAAAAGGCCAAAACAGGCAGGGCCCACATTGTCAGTGTTGGTCCATAATCTCTAAAAAAAACAAAGAATGCTTTATTGGGGGGACCTATGGAGTATGAGGGATAGTTAATTCTTGATTGGGGTACTTAGGATACGTTATTGTTTGTCTCAAAAGCTAAAACATTGAGTAGTCAAGGATCCACTATGTCCATTGCATCCAAAGATGGCTATTGATAGGCTGTTTCATGTATCCATTGCATGGGATATATTTCACATTCATTTGAGAATTCGTCCCATACAAAGTGAATTGGAAAGCCAGGACTTAAAAAAATCCTCAGAAGGTGACTGGACGAACATTCTGTCTGTTGCATGTATTACAGGGCAACCAGACTGCCAGGACAAAATGAGGTTGTAGGCTCTGGTAAATAATGTGAGCTTGGCAGGCAGGTGCTGTTGTGGTTTATGAACACTGGAGCTGGTTGCTGGATAAAACTCGTGCCATACCTGCCAAGAGAAGCTTTCAGTGTTTCTCTTTGCTCCTCTTTCAATGAAGCGGTCCAGTGCTGTCTGAATCTGCTACATTACAGCTAATAGCTACACCAGCAGCAGCCATCCCTTCCGGCTTCTGCCTAGCTCTCCTCAAAAGACACTGATTGGTCAGGTCTGTTCTCAGACTGGGCACAGTGGTTTCAGATTGGAGCTTTGACAGACATGGAATCTGGCCATCAACTTTGCAAGGTTAGCATATTTTGTGAGGCTTTGATTAGTTTGTTGCAACGTCATTGTATTTAATGACATAAGCAGGTTTTGAAAATCCTTGCAGCAGGAATCGAAAATAACGTGGACTCAGGTGCTATTCAGAAAAGGAGTACAGCCATTCATTTTGAGGGTTGTAGTGATTGGGAGATGTAAATATGCAGTATCAAGTAGAGAATATTATATATGCAGGTTTATGGGCAGTGAAGATAGAAAGTAAAGGTTTGAGAGGCGGGGCAGAAAGGAACCATGGTAGTTGGGCTAAAATAGATATAACATTTCATCTACTCTGTTCTTCTCTTTTCTCTGTCTTTTCTTCCTTCATGAAAATACTGGGGTAGAGTAGCGGGGGTAACAAAGCTGACAACTAGTGGAAGTGAGCTCCCAAGTTCTTTCTTTAGAAATTTAGGCCCAAGCCCTAACCTTGGTGCAGAGACCCTATTGAAACTGTTATTATTATTTTTCTCCATTATTATTTTGTCAAATAAATGGCCAACTTGGGGGCCTTAGCATGACCCCAAAACTCACTAGACTTTACAGAAAATTGTCCTCAAAAGAAATTCATATGTGGTCATGGAATCATGCAAGTCCATCACACAATGGCCCCACAGTGGCCCCAAATGTGAGATAAGGGACTGGGTACATGCATGAAAGTTGGTTCTTACATATATCATGACAAGACGAAAAATAAGTCACTTGGGACCATCTTCTAAAATGTACAGGAAATGCACCACAAACAGCTTAAGGTCAAATTTTTGCATCTGCAACTATGCTGTGTGTTTTCACCTTAGGTCAGGCCCGTAAGATGGGCCCAGAATTATACTACTTCTTGAAGGTTTTTTGCAGTGAAATCATTAGTGTTTATTTCAGTCATCACCAAACTTCACAAGAATGATCACACTTTGATCTTCAATACATTCATGCATCATTACTCTGTCACAGTGCCCCCTTCTGCCAGTTGAACATTTCCTTCTTTAATATTTGATTTTTATCTAAAAAACATCCAGTCCCGCACACCATTCACTCTAGGCATATGATTTTGTGTCTGCTTATGGGTCATCTTCAAACCTACAAAAAAACCTGGACCTATGCCCAAACCCCACAGGACGCTTCATCTCTGCTTCAAAATAAGACATTTCTGATGGTGCCGAGTAACTTTAACCTGTTTTTACTTTTAAATACTGTAATTCTGTGTGCTTTAACATTCTCAGGCAACACAACAGTATCACACTGAACACACCCACATGCAGACATCCCATCATAGCGCCCTCTACTGGCAACAGGAAGTGACATCATTGGGTCATTTCTGCATTGCTCTTACTAAAAGGAACCCATCTAGCTCTAATTTTAAAAGAACGGCCTTAATATTAGTCCATGACACCTAAATACATAAATTTCATTAAAGGTTGCTCAATGAAGATGGTGAGCATTTGGATACCTTGCAAATTTGACAGGAAGCTGACATTACTCACCTATGGCACATCTGATTCCATTATATTTCACATGTATGATCAAGGTCTGCCGCTCTACACATTCAAAGGTTAATTATATGGATATGGTGTAGAGCCACCTACTTTAAGAAGTCAGTAACACCTCCAAAATAAAATGTCCAGTCAATAAAAATATCAGTCCTGCCCAGATCACATCTACATACTAGCTTCTTGCTTTGTCAGACTGACACCTACTGGTGACAGCCAGTAATACCTCATATATAGAGTGTAACATGCTCATTTCATTTAATCACAGTCCTTGGATCTCTTCTCTCTCTCAGCTGTGCAGAAGCACATTGAATGGCTACCAACAACAAGCAGGGCTTTGAAGCAGCTATTGCCACACACCCCGTCATGCATCAGGATGCAAAGGCCTTTCAGGGCGGCTTTCAGCTTCAGTTCTTTTAGTTTCCCTGTTATCCCTTGAGGTTTCTATGCACTTCTTTTTGTATGTGTTATGTAATGTTGGCAGAATGAATTGTTGTGCTTTGTTTGTGGTGGTTATATGCATTGAGGTAGTACAGGGCCTGGATTTATTGAAGGTGGCAATGCTTTTTGGGCTCTGATGACCATATGGTAGGGTAGGCAGGATAAAGGGTGTCTTTGTTTTGGTTCGACTATGGGAGCTAGCATGAAGGGGTGGAAATCAGAGCCCAATGTCCAGCATTCCTGTGGTGTTGTGGGACCCACCAGTGTAAGGAGGCTCTCAATTGACAATCCAGGTGGTGTGCTTTTTATTCTCCTGCCCATTGGCCGACTTGGTTGAGTTGTGGGCGCAGACAAAAAGGCCATAATTTGGTCCAGGGTTCACTGAGCACCTGTCCTTTAATTAGCACAAATAGCTTGTTTTCATTGCGAGAATTAACATCAGCTGCTGCCTATAACTTATATAGCATAGTTTAAAACATATTAGAGCCAACAGCTTGTTGGTAATGTTGCAGAGGTGGCATACACTTTGGATACACTGTGCCGGTTTGTATTGCTTGATGTAATAGAGCAGGCACAGTTGGAGGAAATGAATCTGGAAAGCAAGTCTGATGGTCCTGATGGTGAAGTTGGCAAGGTGCCTTTTGTAATCCATACAGCTCTGACATGCTGCTGCTTTCCAGGCAGCCCAAGCTGTGCGAGCAGTCCAAGCAGTCCAAGCAGGCCAGGTGACCTAAACACAAAAAGACACACATCCCCAGGCTGGGGAGCTGCCGCCTTTAGACTACAGATGGTTGGGGAATTAGAAAACAATAAAAGCACAGTGTATGTCCAAAATTATGACAGTAAACCTTGTTTTTTTGCATCTTTACCAGGGCAGGAATACTGCCAAATCCTGCATGAGCCCTTTATAACACCAGATGGGTACAACTCTTTACCACATCTGTGCCAAGAGTCATTACCAGCTGTTTCTTTTAACAACCTCTGCTGCTATTTGTGGTGAAACAACCCTTCTAAATACAAAGTAACTGCAGTCTGCCTTTGTAATGCCCTCCTCCTCCTTTTTTGTAGAATTTATCTTAAATATTGTCTGCTAGAAGGACAGAATAGAACCTGCAGTGTGCAAGTCATTGCTTTGAACAGTTGTTTTATACCGGACTCCCTGAAGATGAATAGAAGCCTTAAAATGATGAAAAGAGAAAAGAGATTCTTGCTTCCAGCTCTGCTGTAAATTCAGTGACTAGTTTGGGTGTTTCACACATCTTCTCAAGGCTGAAGGTTCAGCCATGAGACTGCTGCTTGCTGCTCATTTTCAATGTCCAGCTTTGATCTTTATTTTGTCCTGACTGAGGAAACTGCTAAAATCCATCACACACAGGTAAAGTTTGACAAAAGGCAGGCATGTGGTTCTCCTTACTATCTAGCATTGTACAGGGGAGGCCCTGGTTGAGATAAGACTTGCCCTCTTTTTTTAGGTCACTGCTCGAAATTACCAGCCCATCTTTAAATGAGTATAACTCTGGAACTACAAGGTCTATTGGAATGATCAAGGTACAACAATGAAGAGGGCACTTGTGAAATTTGTTCAAAAGTCTAAATATGTCTATATATGTTACTGGGTCAGAGTGAATAAACTTAGCACACATAAATGAAAAATATTATTTCCGCCTGTTTTTTTTTTTTTTTGTTTGTTTTGTTTTTTTCAATTTTAGCATATATATCCCATAGAAATAATGCAGTTGAAGTCAAAGCTCCAGTGGGCCAAAGCACCCCATTTTGACATTACCTGTTTCAACTTTTATGCCACCAGAGCACTGATCATCAACTGGGGGCCTGGGGGCCAAATCAGGCCCCCCAAAGATTATTTAATTCAGAAAAGCTGTAAAAGAAAATGTTGTTGTTTTAAGAGTATCTTTTGGTTTTCAATGTCTGAAGCTGTTAAATCCACCCCAAAAACAATTAAATAGTTTTAGAATGACTCCACATTTGATTAGTTTTTACAGAAATTCACTTGTCTGCCATTATTAGTAAATATATTTTAAAAAGTGATAAAAAACTGGCCAGATAAAGTGGTGGAAGGGGGTTAGAGATTGGCAAAAATGGGTGATAAGTGTCCAAATAGGTTGTGGAATGGCACAAAGGGACAAAACCTTGCAGGAAAAGTGGTAAAAAGAGGTTTAAATGTGACAAACCATTAGTATGAAAGGAAAAAAAAAAACAGCTGAAGGTTTATCAAAAATTGGTTTAAAGTGGCAAAAATGGTGAAAAGTGGCAAAAAAGGTGTGGCACAAAAGGGATGAGACAGGCAAGAAAAGGGGTTTAAAGGAGTTAAAGACTGGCAAAAAAAAAAAAAAAAAAAAAAAAAAAAAAGGTTAAAGAGGAAATAAAGGAGAGAAAGTATCAAAAATGGGTTAAAAGTTGCAAAATGGTGGATAAAGGAGCCAATGGCAAAGTAGTGTAATGCAGGAAAGTGGGTTTAAGAGTGATAAAATTGCAAAAAGTGGCAAAAATGTTGCGAAAAATGGCATAATGAAACAGTGAAGCAGTGGGCAGTGTGAACCATGAGTTCATATTGGTGCTAAGTCTTAATTGCTGACTGTCCATTCTCTGGGATTTTCAGGAGCCCAGCCAATTCTGTGGGCATGCCTGTCTCCTTTTGGCTTACGGCATTATATATGCCCAAAAATGTCCTGTGTCTTGAAAGAAAATACGAATACCAATGAAATCATATGTTAAACAGTACGAAATATTAATTCACTTTTTCTTTATTTGGAAGTTTGGCCCCCAGAGACTCTGTCAAGAATATTTCTGGCCCTTGTGCAAATGTACTTGATAGCCCCTGCACTAGATGGTTATCAGGACAAAATTAGAGAGATTTTAGTGAAATAAATATCCAGGTGAAATCCCCCTTCTGCCATTTGGGCATGATGTGGCCAAATTTGGCACTATCTCTGCCATTTGAAAAATTCTCAGGTATCAACCTTTTTTTTTTTTTTTTCAGTAGGAGCAGATTTATTTTCAATGGCACAAAAAAGACACAAAATAAAGTGCAGAAAATGAAAAGAAACTGTTGAAACACATGGAAACTGCACAAACATGACTTGAATCTTCAGCGGAGATTGGGCTTTCAAATGAGACTTTGCCTGTAGTACCAGGCACCATCCCGTAGGGGGCAGAAGTGTCTGGCTACGTAGCGTTATGGCTACTTTGATATGTGGCAAGATTTCCTTTTACAATCATTTCTTCTTCCCCCAGAGTAACACTGTTCTTCTGATGACTCTCAGTTTCACATTGAATTATATGCAAGATAGTGGGCTTCAATGAAAAATAAACTCATTTCATTGTGATTTTCTCACAATTTAGGTGAATTAAACTTACCAAAATTAAAATGCCATGAATCAGATTTGTAAAACATACCAGTCATGCTTTCTAATATCACTCTTTGAGAGAAGGAACTACTTTTGAATTGCATGTTTTCTTCTGGCACGGCGGGTCTGAAACTGTTGATTGTTTTTTCCACAAGGTCAAGCAGATTTGTGGCACAAGTGTATGTGTTTGATCTAAACTTAGCACAAAAAGAAAGGAAATTTGGGTTTGGTAGATTATTTCTTTTTTGTAACAATCCTTCTTGGCAGTAAATCGTATATTACTGGAAAGCATGTTTATTTCCCTTTTATATGGTGTCACATTTGTAAGGATCATGCATTGGGTTGAGCAGCAAAGCTGTGTATGTGGGTTGCACCCATGACAAATTTTCCAAACATTCAATGCCAAAGCCAAACGGCTTATTTTGCTGTTGCTATCGACTATTTTTTGAGCTTCTGACAGTCAGGGGCTGCTATGTGCTATGCTGATTGTTGCACCAATAGAGTAACATATTTTGGTGGAGGCATTGTGATGGCTTCTCCCTAGCAGAGAAAAGAAAAAAAACATTAGTTGTGATTCTGCAAGAAGTGGCAATTCCATATCTCCACAAGGACTCCAAGATGACAACACTTGTGGGATTATCTTGGGCATGCTGTTCATGCCAAAGTTACCAACCCAACCACACTGGCTGACCTGCGACAAACGCTGGTTGAAGAATGGGATGCCTAACCTGACATGCCAGAAAGATATTTTCTTATAGGCTATCCAGTGCATGGATTTTTCCCATTCATATGGGAAAGCTAGCCATCAAGGTGTTTGGGAAGGGCAGGACTTTAAACAAACTCTTGGAAGGTGACTGGATGAACTTTCTGTCCATCACATTCATCACAGGCCAATTGCAGCGACAAGACATATGATGCTGTAGCATGTATGTGCAGCTCTGCAACAAACCTACAGGTGAGCACTACCAAAGTTTAGGAACCGTGGGTTATGATGTGGATTAAATGCTGCATAAAAACGCCTTCTCCACCAAGAGGAGCTTACAGTGTGGCTCTTTGCTCTTGTTCTAATAAAAAAATGTGATCCAGTTCTGATTAAACTGCCTCTCAAGCAACCAACAGCTGAGCTAACTGCTCCACCAGCTTTCATTGTATATACAGACCTACACTACAACCCCCCCCCCCCCAAGCTCATGCCAAAGCAGGTCAGCAGAAGTGCAGCAACATCTTTCCTGCCATTAAAAGCTTTCAATGCTGTTTCCCGCTCTTTATTGTAAAAAGAAATGTGGTCCAGTTGTGATTAAACTGCCACTAAACTCCACCAAGCTAACTGCAAGAAACATTGAAGTTGCCGCAGGCTCACATTACAACTAAACCCCGCCCTTAGCTACCGCCTTGTTCTCCTTTAATGATGCTGATGACAAGTGTCACCTCAAACATTGCAGACGAGAGCTTTGCGGGATAGATTTGCTCGATGACAGCCATGAAGTCTGGCCAATCCATTGGCTTTGCAAGGTTACGGGATGCCATCCTCCACAGCAGTGTGTCAAGCATGAGGAGGAGGTGCCAGGCTGTTGTGGCTGTGTATGGTTCTTCCTCATGCTACTGAGGCTCCTGTTTGTTAAATAAACAAATTGTTAAATTGCCAGTATGTCTTGTTTCTTCAGACTTCAGTCTTCCATCCACCAAAAAACAACGAACAAGAATCATTGGCAGAATAAGCTGTTTGGTACTGGCAAAGAATATTTGTCATGAGCGCAACTCAGCTCTGCTGCTCAACCCACTAATGCATGTTTCTTACAAATGTGGCATCAATTTAAAAGGGAAATAAACTGGATTGTCAATGCTGTAAGATTTATTGCCAAGAAGTACAAAGAAACAATCTACCAAACACTAATTTCCTTGTTTTTGTGCTGTTTATAAAGGATTGTTGCTACTCTTTATAGACACACATAAAACCATTTTAAGAGTATTGTCTGTGTGAGCTGACTGGTCTTCAGCACAGACAAATTTCTGCCTTTTTGTACTTGTATACACCAAATTCTGCTGATACCTTACTGTTCACTACAGCTTGGACTAAAAAAAGTACGATAAGAAGAAGTCAGAGCACTTGAGATAGTGAAATTCACAACCTCTGTGTACAGATTCAACACCCCCATGTACGGTCAGGGATTCTGCAGAAATGGAATTATGAGAACATAGATTGACATGTTTTTTTATGCACAAAAATCAGTTTTATTCAGTGCAGTCATACTGTCTAATCTGGTTTCTTTTTCTCACCTCTGCAGATGAAGTTTAAAGTTGAAAACAGCAGTGGAGGCAGATTTAAGAGGAGGAATGGGAGAAACAGCAAGCAGAGTTCAGCTGAAAATAAATCTTGCTTAGTGAAAAACAGAATATGAATGTCCTTCATCTGCAAGTTGGGAGGAATCATTACAATGGAAAAGAGTCAAGCTCGTATGTCACGGAGCAGCCAAGGCCCAGCTTGATGGCATCTCTTTTGTTCAGGCCTTTTTACATCTGGTAATACACCAGGAGATCGCTTAGTGTTTTTTTTAGCCCCTGGGACATCCACGGCACAGCCAAGGGCTCATAGCAACCCTGCTACCTGACTGAATGGTGCCTTAGGCCATGCATATTTACCACACCCAACACTTATTCCATCCTTAAGGTATAGACATTTTTATTTCTTCAACAGATTATTTTCCCATGCCCCTGGTAACATGCAAGGACAACCAGAGCACTACCAGGGTTGAGTCAATCTTCTTTCCCACATGGGGTCGCCCCTCTGGTAGGCTTGCTCGCCCCAGCTACGCCTTAATTCAGCCTCAACTTTTGGCCCAAACTTGTACAGTACTGTATAAACAGTATGTTTGACTTCATGGACATGCTTAAAGAAACATGATTGATAGAATAATGCAAACTTTTTATTCTAGCAACACTTTGCTGAAGTATATGTCAAGTTTGGTTATTGCTTTTACCTGAATTTACCCCGCTATCAGATTAATGTCATCATGTAAATGTTCTTTTTGTTCGCCTTATGAATCCTTTAAAGTCCTCTCTTAAAAATTGTAGTGCTTTGCTTGCAGTGAAAAGCAATCATGCCACACCCCGTCATAACTTACCTCCAATTTCCACAAACAGCCACCGTGCCATGAGCTGCTCAATCAGAGCACTTCCACTGCCCGCGATCCAGTCCGGTAGCGGTGCATTGCTGGAGCGCCACTATGCTCCGCTTCGTTCGAGATACGTTGCAGGTCTATTTTCACCATGCTAATTCCTGTCGATCGGAAAGCCCCAGAAGAGGAAGTCACAAGCGTAGAATGTCTGATTATTTCAAAGTACAACACAATGCACAGACCCTCAATCATAAATCATCACTATATCAACATTACGTCTCATCCTGCAGCAAGGGGAAAGGGTCACTGAGAGGTCAGTGGGTCACAGAGCTACAAAAGCGCCATTGACTTGGAAAAGAAAACTTTTGAGGATATTTAGCCAAAGAATTTTAGATAAAACCACAGATCCTTTAAGCAAACATTAACCGTTTAACTTCCTAATGTACTCATCCAATGGCGGAAGCAGTGATATCATGGTGTTACGCACCCATCTATGGGGAAAGTACATAACATAATAATTTGTAAAAAGAATGTTCCCCAGTCCCCAAACTAACAATGAGGGTCAGAGTAAGAATTTAAGATCATTTATTTACAATAAGTCAAATTAAACAGATTACTCAGGATGTCCTGATGAAGACTCGCTAGAGTCAAAACGCGTTGATATCCCTGCATAAAATAAAGGATTTTTACTACATCAGAGTGCCTCGGATTCTCAGTTCTGACTTTCATCTACACAATGGACTTTGACTGATTAGTTAACAGGAAAGTCATTGCTCCCTTTTTTTGCATATGACACATTTTTGTCCATTTCCTGAGGAGCACCTGATCCTGACTACGCAGTTTTGGATACTTTGACCCCATGTAGCACTCACCCACCCCCCTTTTTTCTACTTTAAACAGATTACTCTCAAAAATTTGAAAAAAAAAAAAAAAAAAAAAAAAAAACTGGATACAAACTAACAAGGTGATATAGCACTCAAAAAGAAAAATACACAGTTACCAACAACTACTAACCAAGATCATGACAACAAGATAAGACCTAAAGTCAGCCTTTACCAAATCACTACCTTAAACACAGCTGTCAATTATACTAATGTTTGGAGGCCGGGAATAAAAAAGAAGATGCCGCTGTCAGTAGCTGGGTTTCCATTACACTTGGAAATGCGCAAAAACTAAATAGCGCAATAAAAAACTGGTAATGGAAAAAAAAAAAACTAAAATATCGCTTAAAAGTTTTTACGCTTTCATGAGGAGGTTTTTCAGGCGTTTCGATATAGAAATATATCACAAAAGTGTAATGGAAAAACTTTTTCTGCATTTACAAGTCACGAGACGTGATGTATGGTGTCACATGACCAGGCACTCTGAGACAACATGGCGCGAGAAGAAGAGACGAGACTTTTCTTATCATCATACTTATACCCTTATATGAGGCTTTTGCCATACATACAGACTTTACCTCTGAACTATCATCGGTTGCCTTCGTCTTTTGCTCAAAATTATCAAGGAAACCACCGTAGATGTAGAAAAAAACCGTACCAACACGCAACAGGTTTTGAGCATCAAGCTTACCTTCAGTGAATTCACACGAGATGAGATTTTACAAGAATTGCAAGGCCTATGCCCAAATCTCCCTTCAATGGAAACGCATTCAAAGGGCAATTGTACTTATTTAAGAAATATTGCTTTCATTTTGCGAAAAACTGTAATGGAAACCCAGCTACTGATGCTGCCGTGTCAGCTGCAGTCCTCTGTCTTTAAAAGACTGGATGACCAATCAGCCTTGTTTCTTACTGCCGCCAGCCCCGATCCTATCAGCCAATCACTGAGCACCACCTAGGAAGACGACAAAGCTCCACACACACGACAGACAGCACACTGAATCACAAGCACACCAGAAGAAGAGGGGACTCAATGTCATATGAAACAAGAGGCAAAGATCCACACCACAACAGAGCACTCACTTGGACAAAAAGGGAAGAATACAAAACATCACAGCAGTACACTACACAATACAATACAGCCATAGCCTATGGACTTATAGCAGAACAGATAAATTAGCCCCAAAAGGTAAAATCGTCAGCTGTTGACATACTACTCCCGTGTGAACTCGCAGTTCTCCTGTGGTCTCTGGGCTGCGCTTCAGTGTGTGTGCAGTCGTCATATGTGGAAAATGTGAGTAGGGTCCTCTTAAGAGGGTGTGAGCCACACTTTGGAGATCCCTAGTAGACTTAAATGAAGTCAACACAACCTGGAGGTTATAAATTAACTTTAAAGTTCATTTTTCTTTCACTCACCATGAACGTATTGTTCACATGAGAGCTGAAGTTCCTGCTTTCATTGTGCTTCTGCTGCTTTATCAGTGAAATTTATAACTGTAGTCTGTTACTGTTAAGTTATTACATTCATTACATTTGTCCTTCCTCTTGTTTCCCCAGTACTCTCATAGTTTAATATTGTTTACTTTATGCAGGCAGCTGTGTAATGCAATAAAAGCTGACATATCATGAATATTCTAAATGAAGCATTTATTTTACTGCAATTTAATGTCTATTTTGTTTGGAGGTTTATAATGTCAGTGTTTCATAAGTAATCTGTCTTTAAATTGCATTTCAATTTGGAGATGTTGAATCGTACATTCAGTAAAAGTGAATCTGACTCAGGGATAAGTGATCAGCAGACAGTTAAATCATTTCCACAGTTCATGTTTCTGTCAAGTCTTTTTAAACACCCACTTTGTTCTAAAATAGAAACAAACCAGAAAGGAAAGAACAGATTGGCCTACTTAAAGCCAACAACATTTTGTGTGGTGTTACTATCTGAATAAATTTACAGCAACATTGGTGGGTGTGTGCCAGCGCTCCTTATTAACAACTCTCTAAACGTTGTGTACTGTACATGACATATAGAGGATGATTATGTGTGGGCTGGTGACAAAATACTAGAAATGAGCTCAAATTATTTGTAAATGATAGCCTAAAGTGCTACATTTCAAAATAAAAAGCCTCAAAAGAGATTAGAGAAATTAAATCTAGAACCATCAGACTTCAAGGCGCCGTTGTTCTTCTTCCATAATGGTGCAGATTTCTACTCAGAGAAACATAACACCTTACTAAGCTTGCTATGCCCTCTTGTTATTTTATAGAAACCTCATGGGTTTGATTTAGCCTTTTTTAATAGACAAAATACCATAATTGACCTGTGATTAGCAGAGAGGCGGGGACTGTGGCCTGGCTGCCTGTCAATCACAGTGCTGACAGGGAGACAAACACTTACCATTTATTCTGGAGTATTAAAGGTGACATATTTTACCCTTTTAAGACAAGTTTGAATCAGTCTCAGAGGTCCCCAAAACATGCCTGTAAAGTCTGTTGCTGAGAAAACACTCCAGTATTGGATTCTTGCATGTCTAAAAACCCCGCTGTTTCAGCAGTGCTCAGAACGAGTTGTTTCTGTGTCTTTGAATGTTAATGGGCTGTCTGGCTCCGACTCTGATCCCGCCCCTCTCAGGAAATGGATGTGGCTTAATGGATGTGGTTCTCCCGATCCTCCTCTGAGCTGGCAACTGAGAGGAGGGCTAAACTTTCTTTCAAACAGGGAGGGCCAACTGAATCTGGGGGCGGTGCTAACTCCCCTCACGACATCATGAGGGGAAAATCTAAGGGCTTGTTTCAGCATATTTTTTTCTAAAAGGTAGGGGGGTTGTAGACAGGCCAGGGGCCCACATTTTTGTAAGGAGCGTCTGAAAAAGTGCATTTTGCATAATATGTGACCTATAAATAAAAATAAGTGGAGAAAAGTCATGCATACATGAGGAGAGCATACAAACACCTTGCAGAAGGGCCTTGTTTTACCATGGAGTCAAACCATTCAGCCATTCATCCTATGATTTTATTTCAACATTCAGTCTTTTTAGGGGCTGCTAGTGAAACCTACTGAACTTCAACATGAACAAAATCTCCTCACCATTCCTTTCAAAAGTACTCAAAGTCTGACAGATTATGAGGGCACTTATTGACTTGGCATGCTAAGATAGACTGTTATGTGTATCTATTATGGGATATATTCACATTCATTTGGGAAACCTCCCATAAAAGATGTGTAAGAAGGGCAGGATTTTTTAAAGAAAATTCTCAGAACGTGATTGGAGAAACATTCTGTCTGTTCCATTTCTTATAGGCCAATCAGAGTGACAAGATGAAATGAGGCAGTAAGCATGGGCAGCTCTGGTAGTAGCTTGAACCTGACGGACAGATGCTACCATAGTTTATGAAAAGGGGAGTTTGTTGGTGGATAAAACTCATGCTGAGGCCAGTTGGGAGAAGTGTGAGAATGTCTTTTCTGCCAAGACAAGCTCTAGCTGGCTGGCTTTTTGATCTTGTTTTGATAAAGGAATTTAGCTCAGTTCTAATAAAAATGCTGCTCTACTATAACTACATCCAAGGTAATCACTACACCGCAGCAGCCATTGCTATCTGCTTCCAGCACAACTAAACTACACTCGTAACTGCCTCGGTCTCTCCCAATGATGCTAAAGGGTCAGGTCCATTCTCAGACCAGGTACAGTTTTTCAGATTGGAGCTTCGCAAGATGGATTTGCATGATGACAGACATGGAATATGGCCAATCTGTGTGCTTTGCAAGATAGGGCACAGAATTTCAGCAGGATTAACTTCTGGTCTCAGGATGGGATGAATACTTTCAGTCATTGTCATTCTGAAAGGGGAAATTCCTTTTTGGAGCAGATAATCCACCAAAACAAAGACAATGTTATATTGCAAAGGAGTTCCTTTTCTCCTATTGAAAACATTATTTACTACAGTCTCTTACAGTTTCTTAGAGATTTCTTACTTTATCACACATTTAAAAGCCAGATGGTTTCATGCCTCTGCACACACACATACAATCCTAGAGACATTCCACAGCTGCTAAGTCAAGCATTCCAGACTCTTAAGGAATGCACTCATACCTGCACAGTTCACAAAATACAAAAACACAATTCACCATGTGGAAGAACAGGTAAATATGCAGAAAATGTCATACAAAAACACACAGAGCATATCCTTCATACTCACATGTCGCCAAGTCAGCAGTCTGCAGCATTTCACCATGAACCCCCCAGAATGGGACCATAACTCAAGCAAATGACAGGTTAGCATGCAAAAGTTAATGGTGGCACATTACACATGATTATAAAGCCTAGTGGTTATACAGTATATCAACCAGGGAGCTTCTGCACGGATTCACATGGGCAGCTGCATGCACTCACAAAATATTCATGCGCTCACCCACATGAATTCCCAGGTATAAAAAGATATAGAGGTGTGTGTCATATTTGACAGATATTATACTGCATACTAATGTTTTCTACTTAGCATAAGTGGTGATAGCATGCCAGAAAGTGTTTGAGAAGCTCCAAATGAAGCATAGAGTTCCAGTTCAATGAAGGTCATGTTTTTATACATGGCTGAGCTGTCGTGCTCTCAGTCCGCCAAAGTCAAGTCACTGCACAACATTTATTCTTTTCAGAGGAGGGCTCGATTCTGTTGCAATACAGTGTAACATGGTGAAATATTTGGCCTTCAGCTACTTTATTGCAGTCAAGGTAACGTGCTGTGTCGCAATATAATGGCAGGCACAGCAGGAGTTTGCATTACATTTAACACATCAGTGCTGGGCTGACTGATAACAGGTGGACTTTTATTGCCATTAGTTTTACTAATGTAACATACAGCATTGTCTTGGCTTTAAAATGACTGGTTACTAGTGTGTTTTACTTGAGCTGTAGTCTTACTTCAAAGACAGCATTAGAATATGAAACTGAATTGGATTTGAGTTCTTAAAGGCTTTGAAAACAAAGAGGTTCAAGTTTTCATCTCACCTAATCTCAGCAAAAGAGATGCAGGTTCATATTAAACAGAACATATCAGACCATGGAAGAAAGGGGTCAGTCAGAAACTCTAGATACTTTGCCGAGGTCATTTTTACACCTTCAGGGACCCAAAAGGGGTCTACCAGCTCTCTCCACCTGATTCCAGCCCAAAACGGGACTTCACCACCTCCTTGCTGATATCACAGCCTTGTTGGGACATGGTGGCCATCCACCAACCATCCACTACTCCTTCATCTGGGCCATCCAGGGTTGCACGGCACTCATCAGTAAACAAGACTGTTTGAAAATGAGTCTCCATGAATTTCTGGGTCCACTGCAACCGTTTCTGCTTGTAAGCATTGGTGGCTGAAAAGTAGGTTTATGCACGACTGCAAGCCTCTGAAGGATCCTACACCTTGAGGTTTGCAGGACTCCAGAGGCACCTGCAGCTTTAAATGTAATGGCATTTTAGCAGATGCTCTCTTAATTGCCTGGCAGAACTATCCTCATTATGCCTTTATCTGCACAAACCCATCTATGCTCTGAATCAGACACAAATTTCTTCACAGTACGGTGATCATGCTCACGTTTTTGTGAAATATCTAAAGTTTTCATGCCTTGCCCAATGCATTAAACTATCTGATGCTTTTCAGCAGCAGAGAGATCCTTTTTCTTTCCCATATTGTTGAAACCTGTGGCCTGCTTAATAATGTGGATCGTCCTTCTTAAGAATTTTTCCGTTAATTGGGCTCACCTGGAAAACTAGTTATCACAGGTGTCTAGAAAATTGATTTCAGTGATCCAAAGAGCCCTGAGACACAGTACCATCCATGAGTTCAATTGAAAAACAAAAAATTTAATGCTTATGGAACTAAAATCCAATTTGCATAATAATTTGAAGCGCAGCACCCTGAGTGGTCGCTTAGGGGCTGTCCACACAGAGATGGTTTTAGTATCTGCAACAGTATTTTATCATATCAATGTTTCATCCACACCTAACCAGCTTTTTGGGAGGCCAAAAAGGCTATTTTTTTAGACCAAGTCCCAGAGTGAATAAATCTGTATACTGTTATATCTCCATGTGTACAACCAAGCACATCTTTCCTGAAATGATTACGCCAGCCAACAACAATAATGGATGATTACATGATTGTGTTTATATCTTCTGCTCCTCTACTACCACTGTGAGCAGCAAACAGTCATGGAGAACAGCACACGTCACATGTTCTTAGATCCATTGCAGAGTGAGATAATAGCTTTTCACTTAAGCCTACTTGTAGTTTGCAAGACAACATATTGCACAGCCATGTGCAATGGTAGTAAAAATGCTACAGTTCTCATCACTTAATGTGGGCCTTTGTTTGGATGTCTGCTGCTTCCAACTGTCTTCCATAAATTAAAGAGCAGATGTTGCAGATGTGGCAGATTTGTTTATGAAACATACTTCATACACAGATTGCATTAAAGCCGTTTCCATCCATCCATCCATCCATCCATCTTCTCCCGCTTATCTAGGGCCAGGTTGTGATAGTAGCAGGCTAAGTGGGTCAACCTAGACATCTCTCTACCTACTGACACTTTCCAACTTCTGGAGGATCCTGAGGTCCAGAGGTTTTCCCAGACCAAACAGGACACAGTATATAATCCCTCTAGCACATTTTAGGTCTTCCCAGAGGTCTCCTCCCGGTCAGAGGTCCCTGAAGGACCTCCACATGGAGGCTCCCAGGAGTCTTCCTGATCAGACACCAGAACCACCTAAACTGGCTCCTTTCAATGCAAAGAAGCAGTGGCTCTACTCTTAGTTCCCTTCAGATGTCTGAATGCCTCACTCTGTCTCTAAGGCTGAGCCCAGCCACCCTCTAGAACAAAACTCATGTCAGCTGCTTGTATCCAATATCTTGTTATTTATTTCGGTCATTACCTGGATGAAATCTGCACTGTTCCTCTGAAATCCAAGGTTCAACAATCAGCTAGACCTCCCTTTCCAGCACCCTGGATTACACTTTCCCTGGGAGGCTAAGTAGTGTGATACCCTGATCATTTGAGCCCTCCCTCCGGTCCCGCTTTTTAAAAATGTGGACCACCACCTAGGTCTGCCACTCCACAGGCACTGTCCCAGACCTCCACATGACATTGAAAAGGCGTGCCAGCCATGACAGCCCAACAGCGTCCAGAGGCTTCAGCATCCCAGGGCAAATTTCATCTACACCTGGCACCTTACCATCGGGGAGCTTGACTACCTCGGTGACCTCCACCAAGGATATAGAGCCTGATTGTCAGACTCGTCTCACTTTCCGTGTAATAAAATAATCATCACATTATTTCACTGTCACATTTATGAGCAGTAAGCCTAAAGTAGTTAAGGTAGAATAAACCAACTAAAACTGAAATTGACTGAAATAAACTACATGAAATAATGAATGTGCAGGCTTCAACACAGCCGGAGGTTGTTAGTTTTCCCCAAGGCAGAAACTGAAAAAATACAATGATGCAAGAAAATAATTCATGAAAACCAGACTGCTCTACCCATATGAATTGTTATTGACAAAGTCTTTCAAATGCATCTACTGGCTGTTCATTATTTATTTAGGTTATTTTGCATTTTTTGCAAACTTTTCTTAGTTGGTTAGAAGAGGTCACCAAAGGTACAGCAGATTGCCACTGTTTTCTTAAGACACCAAAATAACACAACTGACTTCTAACTGCCTTATTTTAATCATCCCAAAAAAATCAGGGGAGGAAGACACACTTTTAATTCCTATTTGTCATCTAAAAAGTTGACTGCGATCTATTTACTGGTGGGACCAGTGTAGCAGAATTTAGTGCTGAGACATGCACTGATAAGTGAAGCCTCCATCATCACACATTGCATGCCACCTGATGTAATTAAAAAGTCACCCTATTCATTGCTTTTGCCCCCATTGACTTATTGCTAAGCCCTCCAATCCATGAGCCAATTTCTTGCAGCTACACAACACACTCAGACATTATAGATCCCACAGGAAAGAGTTAGAAATTTAGATTTTCCAGTATCTTTTTGATCCAATGGGGTAAAGGCAACACTAATCCTGAGAGACTCAAGAATATATTCTGATGGGTAAATAAAGCCTGTGGACTCCTGGTTTGATTGAAGAGATCCCTCAATTAAAGACAACAGAGGAAGACAGCAGGGAATTTTGCCGACTGCCTGTCAACTTCACAACAGTCACAGCGGGCTGGGAGCTCTACCACTGTATTAAACCTGGCAGAGGTGCAAACTCATGATGACAAAACAGATGGCACTGAAAGATCCACACAGCTGCACAGAAACAGCATAGAAATTGTCATGCAGGAAGACAGTTTAAACCTATTTTCCTCCCAAGAGACCCCCCCAAAAACTACAGTTTGCAACCCATAATCCAGATTTCACTGTTACGTTCCACCAGGTTTCTTCCACTTATGCCTGATGTGAGAACGAAAAGTAAAACTTTATCTAAATCAAAGTAAAAATGCTTGGTTCATGTCCTTGATGCACCTGTGAAATGTTTCCTCATTGTCTTCCACTGTTCAGACAGCACAACCTGAGATATCTCTCATTAAAAAGGCCTGAAAGGAGACTATCGATGTTTCACATCTCCGCTGTCAGAAAGCACAGAGGAAAGGGTCATTATCTGCTCGGCCTTCTGGATAGCTCTACTGTAGAACATGACAGCTATGGACACCGAACAGCAACTCCAAATCGATCCACTGCCGAGCTTTAAGAGGTCCACCTTTAAAGGCAGGAAAGAGCAATTTAAGGAGAGGAAAGTCAAATCAAGGGAAACAAAGAAAAAGAGGATAAATGCAAATTTTTTGCACGTTGATAAAGAAAATTGAGCTCATGTTGTTATAAGTATATTAGCACACTGATGCCAAAATTTTCGTCTGTCTTTTTTTTGTTTTAGGAACAGGTTAATTTTATGCAAAATTTCACATCAGTCCAAGTCATTTAAATGGGTGACTGATGATTCAAAACAGTACCCGCTGCTTCCTCCTCGCTTGCTCACCCCCACCGGACCCCTCCTCCCTCTCTCTCTCCCTCTTGCTCGCCACTTTAAACACCAAAGTTTGCTCATTTATTATGTGGATATAAACCATGAAAATATAACATTGATGGGTGGTTGATGATTCAGACCATTTGCTTTTCTCTTTCTCACTCACCCCCGCCCAGCTCCTCCCTCTCTCTCTCCCTCTCTCGCACTGAAACCTCACTTAAAACACTGTCGTTTGCAGGTGTGTAATGTGGATATCAGCTATGGAAAAATAACAGATAAAGGCATACATCTGTAGCCTTCTCACAGGTCATAACAGAGACAGAATTAAAAAAGTTGCCCTCCATCTCTCCAACACGTCTCAACGCTATGACGCATGAATAGTACTGAATGAAGCTCTCTGTTAGGATGGATCCAGCGGGAATTTAAAAGGAATGACAGAGCCATGGGCTCAAAGTACGAAACACTTTGCCACCTTCTACGAATTTTCACAGTGAAGGCAAACAAAAATGCATCGGACCCAGTGTGCAATGTCCAAGTGTGTGACGTTTCTTCAGATTACAGATCTGAAAAATCGCACTCAGTGTGTAAAGACCTTTAGAGTGTTTTTCTTTTGTTGGAGTCACACTTATTGCAGACTTTAGATCAAAGCTCCTACTACATGTACAACCAAATCCACTTTCAAAGATATGTCAAGGACACATCAATCATCACCTGTCATGCACAAAAAGAATAATTAGTTAAGGGGTTGTAAAAGGTCTGAAATCTTATTGCTACTTGAGTTGAGGGTAAAGCCAGTCAGTCTTGTAGCTAAATGTAGGAGCACTGCTAGTTTCACCTGCAAGTAAATGCAAAAAATAACTCTTTCTGGCTCAGTCAGTATAGAGTAGGTAACAGAGTAGGTCCTTTTACAGCCATACAGTGTTTAACCCTTTAAGTGGATTTAACAGAATGGAGGTCAATAGCTGTCTTTGCAGTCATACTCACTCACTTTGAAAGCTATGAGCAGCTTTAGATAAATTAATTTTACTACCCACTTTCTAAATTTTTATTCAGCACAGTCCGTCAGAGACCAGAGAGACAAATGGTTGAAATTAAACCGTCTCTTTTGAGGTTCTAAAAATGAATTAATCAGACTTCAGCTATCTGCAAGCAGAGAGTCATGACCTCAGTGAGTGTAATCCCTTCTCAGTTATTATAAAATCATTTTGATTAAAACTAAATTTGCTATAAAACTTTCTAGTAGACTAATAATTTTAAAGTCTGTAAAAGTTTTGCTCTAGAATTCCTTGGATATGAGAATGTAGTTTTGTGACTAAATCCTCAATATTTTCTACTTTCCATGCAGCATCCAGCCTTTGGATTGTCAAAGAGCATAAATAAGTTTTATTTTCCAGAGCATCTACACTTCCTCATTATAAATCATTTTCTTTAATTGGTGTTTTGTTCTAAAATTTTGATATAGTGGACTTTTTTATTTTTTGTGAGCTGTAAGCCATAATCATAAACATTTAAACCAAAAAAAATAAATAAATAAAGAAATATTTCACTTTGTAATGATGTATCTAGAGCAGGGAGTCAAACTCAAGGCCGGGAGTTAAATCCGGCCCCCAAGATGATCTCATATTTCTGTTATGACTGGCCCATCAGTATGAGGTCTGCAGATTTCCTCAAGTATGAAAATGTAAACGTATCCTTGATGATTTCAGATATCCTTGTGAAGTCATAAAATCTGGAAAAGGAGTAAAAATATTTAGATAAGAAGTCAGGAATGTGGGGAAAAGAAATTAATTTGTGTTCTAACTTCATATTTTCAATTTTGCATCTCACAATTAGGACTCAAACTTAGGATTTTGACTTCCTATTTTGTATTTTGAACATTTCAACTCATAATTTTGACTATTCATATAATATTTTGTGCTTTAAGATTCATCATTCCGATTTTTCAATTCACATTTGGATCTTTTTAACCAATTATTTTGTGTTTTATCTCATATTTTCAACTCCAAACTTTGACTTGATAATCCTATAGTTTGACCTTTTAGACTCACAATTTAAAATTTGAATTATATTTTGACTTTTAATTTCATGATGACAGATTTTATTTCAGATTTGACCTTTTAAACTCACGATTTTGACTTTCATTTCATATTTTGACCTTTTTGAACTAATAAATTTACTTCTCTCAGATTGTGAGCCTTTAAATTTATCTTTTTAACTTTTTTAAATGTCAAAATCATTTATCATTAGTGCCAAGTTTTTTTTTTTTTCCATATTTAATTACTGGTGAAATGGGGTTGACTGTTTATGGTAGAAAAGGTGACCCTGTTAGGCCCTCAGGTTAGTCCTGAATCCAGAACCCGGCCCGTGCTGTGATTGAGTTTGACACCCCTGATGTAGAGCAAGATTAAAATAGTTTTGGATTTTTCTTTTTTTTTTTTTTTCTTTTTTTTAGTTTTTAAATTTTGTTTTAGGTTTCAGTTTAGTTTATATTTATTTTTCCTGCTGGTTTCTTAGTTTAGTTTTAATAAATAAAAAAAAAAACACTTTGTTTTAGTTTAGTTTTTATTAGTTTTAGTATTAGTTTTAGTTTTTTGTGGTATATGGGACACCTGTCAAGGTATACATCAGCTAAAGTCTTTTTCTTTTTCTCAAGTGTGTTTTAAGGACTGATTTTTTTGTTTGTTTGTTTGTTTTTTCATACAAAAGCTTAAGATTGTTTTTAGGACAACAACATTTCTATATCTGTCAATATCTGTAACGACAGGAATTATTTTGTAAATCATAATGTTGAACAGGGGCAGAAATCCAATATTGTGTGATATTTGATAGATATTTGTGTTTTAACTCTATTTTTAATCAGTGACTCATAAATAATGAATTGATGCACAGTGCTTTACATTTTACTAGATTACCAACTGTTACAATTCTATGCAAGGTTGTAACAGATCATTTCATTTCACCTGTTTATCTGTTAATTTGGTCTCAATTCAAAGATCAACGAGGACAGCCACACTGGAAGAACAGAAACCCTGTGTTATAAAGAAATGCATGTTTTCTAGGAGGAAGATGACATACAGTATCTGACTGTATCAGCACATGTATGCTAAAGATGAGCTGAGTATGGTCTGATTTGCAAGTGCAGCCCTTAAAGAAAGTAACTTTAGTGTAAAGGCTGAGGCAAAAAACAAAGTCATCCTCCCTTATGAAGGGAAAGGAAAGCTCCAGACAGTGTCTCCTGACAAGATTATAGCAGTGGAATATTGGCTCAGTCGCCTTTTGCTTTGGGCGAGAAGTGTTCTGTTTCAGAGCCAAAGACAATCCACTCTGTCTGTGCCACAGCTGTTTGTGTTGTTACAAGACATGCTGCCCACACAAAACATGCTGCCCACACTCTCACACATGTAAACACACACCCTGCACACATACTCAGTCATGTAGCTTTGCTTTAATACCTGTTATTCTCAAAACAATGGCTTGTTATGTTCCTGTTGCTTGAGGCTAACAGTCGTTTCATTTAAAGGGATGAAAACGCTTCAGGCAAAGAAAATACATCATTTTAAAAAACACCTTCTTTCTGCTTAAAAACATAACCTTTAATGGAAAAACAGGGAGAGAAATAGATAAACAGATCAGAAATTCTAAGTCTGTAAAACCATGTCTGCGTTTTATGAAGATGAGCTTTTTTATACTGATCCTGTGTTGGCTCTCTGATTGGTTGGATGGCCCACGAATCAGACACCTCCTTTTATAACAATCATTGCTGGGCTACTTCCTTTTAGACAAACTTTTAACCTTTAAGTGACTCAAGGTGAAAATATGGCCTTGGTTTTATTCTTTCAGCGTGATTTAAAGGTATGCTTGCAAGAGTGACTCAGGATATTCACTTTGTAATGTGCAAATTTTTGTCATTTATTTTCCAAAGCCAAAGGCTATTAGGAAAAAACGTCTTCGGATTTTGCACCCTGGCAGTTCAACCCTTTTTCATTTACCACTACAAAGAATTTTTACATATGATTGAAGGGAAGAGAAAGCCTTTTTTATGGTCAGTATGTGATGTTCTGGTAATATTAAGTAGCTATAATGCTGCCTGATGCCAAAATTACTTTACATTGCTTGTGATATTAGCATAATGTAATACTGGTCTGGTTGAGAGGTCAGGACATTAAACCTATCTTGTCAGGCAACTGGGCTCAGTGGTTAGATTTGGTTGTCTCTTAACTGAGGGTTGGGGGCTCAATTCCCAACTCCTGGCATCCACCTGTCACTTTCTATCCTGTTGGGGGTCACAGGGGGGCTGGAGCATTGGGCAAGAGGTGCGGTACACCCTTGACTAGTCACCAGTCAATTACACAGCTGACAAATAGAGACAGACAACTAGGCACGCTCACATTCACACTTAAGGCCAATTTAGAGTGATCAGTCAACCTAATGAGCATGTTTTTGGTAGTAGGAGGAAGCCGGAGTACCTGGAGAGAACCCACATGTCCCCGGGGAGAACATGCAAACGCCACACAGAAAGGCCCTGACCAGGAAGTGAACCAGGGACCTTCTTGCTGTGAGGCAACAGTGCTAACCCCTGCGTCGCCGTGCAGCCACCTGTCACTGCGTCCCTGGGAAAGAAAGTTTGGACAAATTTGCTCCTACTGTTGAGCCACTGGCATGCAAATGTGTGTGGATGGGTATTAATGGGATTAGTCAAAGGTCACATATTTTACCTCTTTAAGAAACATTTATATTGGTCTAAGTCCCCAAAACATGCCTGTGAAGATTTTTTGCAGAAAAACACTCCAGTATTGGATTTTTGCATGTCTAAAAACCCCTCTGTTTCAGCCCTGCTCAGGAAAAGCTGTTTCTGTGTCTGTGGCTTTAAATGTTACTGAGCTGTCTGACTCCGCCCCTCTCAGGAAATGGAGGTAGCTTGATGGATGTGGCTCTACTGATCCTCCTCTCAGAGGAGAGGAGGGTGGATCTGTCTTCCATGCAGGGAGGGCCAACCGAACCTGGGGGCAGGGCTAGCTCCCCACATGACATCATGAGGGGAAAATCTGAGAACTGCTTGTTTCAGCACTTATTTTCTTACAGGTGGAGAAAGAGAGGGGGAGGGAATGGATTTTTCTGGTTCTTGGGAGGACTGCAGACAGGCCAGGGGCACATATTTTTGTTAGAAAAGCCTGAAAAATTGTGTTTTGCATAATATGTGACCTTTAATACTGATGGCTTCCAGTGTGTAGTGAATGGATATGCGTGGCCTGAGTGGTCAGACAACAAGAAAGGCACAATACAAGCCCACATTCATTATTTCATTTTTGCAAAACAAACTATTTGTTGAGGACAGCTAACGTTAGCCAACATCAGTTATCAATAATATTTCAAACATTTAATCAACTTTACACATTTTGAGTTATCTGTATAAATCCTTTATGTCTTTGTCTTTGTTATTTCACTGACAGCAAGTTCATTTAAGAATTGAATTCAAGGATTAAATTCAAGAATTTAAGCCTATTGCCCCTTTATGTGAGGGGACTGGGTTTAAGCCCAGCCTGCAGCTCCTTTCCTGCATGTCTTTCCCCCAGTTTCTCATCCCTGTTTCCCCCTTTATCTGCAGTCCTCTCTAGAAATAAAGGCATAGAAGTGCAAAAATATATCTTAAAAAAAGGAAAAGAAATGTCTATTATGTCAGAATCCTTCTGGCAAATGTCTTTGCTGCTCTTCATGTCCACCTCTGTTGACCATCCAGCCTTAGATTTAGCATTTATCAGCCCAACAAAGCATTTTTTTTATCATCAGCATTACATTAGCCATGAGTACCGCAATTTGAAACATTTTTTTTATCAGTGGAAATACCTCCTCAGTTCAACAAAAACAAGCTGATTGTGTGAAAAGGGTGTTTGTGCGTTCATGTAGTTTGTGCCTGATAAAAATCTGTGTCCTTTGAACCGTTGAGAGGAGCCCTTACCCATTTGCGTTCTGATTACAGGAATTTAAAAAAGAAATGATACGCTTTATTTGGGACCCTAAATATTTCCACTGGGCACACATGATGACAGTTACACCAGCCATTTCAATGAACCTGGTTTGCTGCATGAGAGCTTCTGTTTCTTCATGCACGTCCCGTGTTCTGCAATTTGCAGAATCTGTAATGTGCATAATAAATCAGCCTTTAGCTCTCATTGAAGTGCCCCTTTAAGGATTCAAAGACAGGAAAATTAAAGCACAATTAGAGTTTATCTGCAGACCCCGCTGAAGCGTGAATTATTCTCTCCAGGAAAGCAGCGTTTTAATAACCCTTCTAATTTATTTGTAATCATGCCTCATTGTGGTTGTAGTGGTGCGGCACGGCGGTGCAGTCAGCAATGTGGCCTTGTAGCGAGCGAGGTCTGGTATTTAATGTTTGAGGCCATTTTTGCTGAGTTTTTATGGTATCTCTTTGCCTTCAGGTTTCCCTAGTACTGTGCCTCCCTCCTCCTATCCAAAAACATGCCGCTCAGGTTATCTGAAGACTCTAAATGACCTGGAGGTCGGAATGTGAGTATAAATGGTTGTAGTCCCTTTGGCTCTTTTGAACTGCCTGACAGTTGTGGCATTAGTTTGCCTTATAGATCTGTGGAAGAGACATGGAGGTGAAAAAGTGGGGGAAAGTTGTTCCAACATTAAGCTGGTAGTGGGGGTAGGGTCAGGGCTGCAGAAGTGTTATGGAGTTTAAACTGCACCTGTCATACTGGCTATTTCAGCCAAATGTTCAATTTAGAAACAGGCAAAGAGGTGGAGAAAATAATAGCATGCCCCACTTTTACACTGAATTACAAATATATGTGCAAAACTCTAAGCCTGAATGTTATAGTCTGCTGAGTTTATCCTCCTGGGACCTGAGCTTTTGTTTGAAATGTTTTCTTTAGTTAATCCTGAGTATTTGGAATAAGCAAAAGTAAGTGAAAGTTCTGAATTTCTTGGAATTTTTCTTTCCAAAAACTACACAAATTCCCATAATTTGAAAAGAAATGACCAAAAATGTCTGTGAATATTTTAAAACACATCTTAAAATATCCCATAATAAAAAAAACCAAAATGTCATCTAAATGTTTCAGTGAAGCCTAAATATTCCAACAAAAAATTCCCCCAAATTTCCATAATAATTCATGAAAACGTACTTGAAAATTTTAAAGCAAATTGCCTACAAAATTTCTTACAGAATTCACAAAAAAAATAAAATAAACTAAATACATGAAAATAGTGGAAAATTTCCCCAAATATCCAATCTATTTCCCAAAAATGGACATAGAGATTTATATATTTATATATTTTATGATTTCCCCCCCCCCCCCTAAAACCTCAAAGCAAATGTCCCATAACCCTTACAGCCCACTGTTTTTTTTCACCATTATGTCCTGTCTGGATTTTTTTTTCTCAAAAAAAAAAACAAAAAACAAAAACATCAACCCTGTGGTGTGCAGTCAAGCACTAAACATCTTTTTTCAGGACAAGCTGGGCTTTAAGAATATATCTAATACAGTAATTTCACTTGAATCTTGAAAAAGTTCTAGGACTCTAAAGACAAAATAAAAAAAAAAAAAATCAGAATTTGTAACCCAAAGATTTTTATTAATAGCACACAGTAAACAATAGTGACTAAGCATTTTCTTTGCACAGACTTGTTCTCCCATCTCTTTGGGACAAAGCAGTGAAAAAATAAACATTCTGTGATTAAAGGTTCCAAAATAGATACAAAAAAGTCCCTGCACTTCTTTGCAGTTAGATTCATTTGTGCCATTCCTTTAAGCAGTACAGACGCAACATCTGGCTATTGGAGGACAGCCCCTCCCACATTGCATTGCATGTAAACATTGCCCTCCACAAATATGGCGCTACGCACCAAAGAAAGCCAAAGTAAATGATCGAAAATGGATTAAAAATGGACAAAAACACACTTAGTATCGGATCTAACGCCATGGATTTAATCTTTAAAGACCCCGAAAAGTCACAGAAGTTCCAGGCTTGCTAGAATAGGGTCCTTAAGGGCTACAGAGACATCAAGGGTAGCAAACAAAAAAATGATCAGCTTGCAAAGGAAAAAAAGAGTAGGTGGCTATGACTTATGGTCAGTGATTAATGTTTTCTAAACTGTGTCGCTTCTCGTTGTATATGATAACGCCATCCTCAGAGACCCCGGGAAGTCAGCCAAGTTCCAGGCTCACTAGAAAATGCTCTGTATGAGCTACGAATGCATGAAGAACATATTTAGAAAGGCACAACACAGAGCTTTCACAGGAAAAAACAAGTTAGTGTCTACGACTTACGATTCATAAGTTACCAAGCAACTTACAAAGAGGTGTGCCCACGGCATGGATCTAAGGGTTAAAAATTTAAATCAAATTCCCCAAATTACCAATACATTGTTCAAATCTCCATGAAAATATCCAACATTTTTTTTTAAACAAATACCTTCCAAACCCATACCAAACTTCCAAACTGATTTCACAAATTCCCATGCCACATTGCCCATTTCACAAAGCTCAAAAGTTTTAAATTTTTCCCCAAAACTCCCATGAACATACTTGAAAATTCCCAGGCACATTCCCCTAAACATCAAAACAATTAATCTAAAATTTCCATGAAAATTCTGGAAAATTTCACAGCAGTTTCTCGCAACATTTTAAGAAAACTACTTAAACTTCAATGTATGTTGAAATTACTTTATTGTAGGAAAACCATAATATAATGTCCCCATATGTACATGCAGGATCCCAGGAGGATTTAGAAACACTCAAAATGCAGTTTGACCTTTTTGTACTGATAGTTAAAAAAAGATGTCTTCCATAAAATAATCACTTTGATAAAGGGTCTAATGGGGATTCTGTGGCATTTTGTAGACAGTCTCTAGTGGACACTCAAGGAGCTGCAAACTTCTCCAAAAACCCAAAGGTAATGTAATGGAGAAGTTTATGTTTCAGTGCTGTGTAAAAAGAGCTTTTTTTGTACCAGGCTACATAGAAATGATAAGAACTCAAATGTTGCCTGTAATCTTCAGAGATGCCATATTTTGCCAGGCCCTCAAAGACAACGATGTTAAAGCAACAGATGTAACTTAATTAGAGTTGACATTGTTGGTTGTGATTAGTCATTACTCCCCTGAGGCTTGTTGTTCCTTCATTACTGCACTGCCAGTCCTCAGGGACAGCATGACCAAACACGGAGTATTACCTAAGGTAATTCTGCCCATCTGTTTCCTTCACTGATGCCATGAGAAGTACTTTTACAGTTATCAGACCACAGACACAGACAGGCTGAGCTGAACCTGTTGGATCTAGAGGCAGCTTTGTTATCATCAGTGACAGCTTTAAGTCTTGTCGCCTCTGTATATGGACAAGTCAGGGATCACAAGGTTTGTTTTTTCTTTTTTTTTTTTTTTTTTTTTTTTTTTTTTTTTTGATGGAATGCCCCAATCAGGTTTCGTTTTGCCAAGTGAGAGATCACGGATCCAATACTGCTCACATTTTCTGTTTTAATATATCAGCTGGTTTAGAGGTCAGTCAGTCTACTTGGCTGGGCTGAGACCTACAAGTGGAAGAGCAACCTGACAAAAGGAGCACAAAAGCCATCCTTATTGAGCCAACAACATGCTTTTTTGGGAATTTATTGATAGGATTTTAATAGAGTGAAAAAAAAATCTGACATATATTCAACAAGGATTTCATCACAGATTTTAGCACTGGACTATTTTCATTAATGCTGTTACTCTATTAACAAAAAAATTTCAAGTTAATCACATCACAGCCTTTTTTTTTTTTTTTTAGTTCAAGTATATTTTTATGTTTTTAGATTGTCAAACGTTATTGTCAAGCGTTTATTTATTTAAACTTTCTATATTTTGATGGAAAGACAAAATAAAGGCAAAAATTTAGACTACAAGTGTAGCTGAGAAGTGTTTGAGTTAAAAAGCTGTGATTCACTCTGTCACATCTATTGTAAATCCCTCAAACGTAAACACATATTCACACTGTATTTATTGACGTTTCTCAACAAAAACTAAATTTTGCCATTTTAATGTGACATTTGAATGCATCATAACATATAGAATATAGTCGTCTAATTTACTGAGGTTACCTGAATGCATCACATTGCCTCCTCACTTATCACAGCTGGCTGTGTCTGACCCTCTCACCTCTTCACCCCCGGGCACGTAAACATCCACGCTGGAGGACTACGGGAGCAAGTTGTGGTCAAACTTATGCTACCCATATATCAGAAAACTTTGAAAAGATTTGGAAAAGACTCTTGGGAAACTATCAGCTCACACCTGCTAGCATCTAAACACAAGTTTTTAGAGTTTTTAGTCACAGCCTAGTCTCAGACTGAGATTTTACGAAGACTGTGAATCTTGCAGGGTCACTATTTACAAGACTACTACTAGATTCTTTTAGCTATTTTTTATTTGCAGGGCTTCTGCAACGTCAGTCTATCTCTTTTCCTTCGCCACTCTGTCGTGATATGTTGGACCATTCACATCGAACAGGCTGGGCTGATCTGCCCACAGCTCCACCAGTGGCTCCTCTTTCTGGACGGTCCATATTGGTCAGGGCCTTCAACGTTTCACTGCCGGTGTTTCTTGTTCGTCCATGCCGCTCTGCCGCTTTTGTGGTTGTTTTGACCGGCAGGTTTCCTGTTTCCGGTTTTGTCAGAGCTCATCTATTGGTTATTGATAGTGTTACATCACGTTTGATATGATTGTAAGTCCAAGACTAGGAAAAGACTGATATAAAACAGTGCAGATTACCACCTGAAACTTAACGATAGAGAGAGATAGAGATGACAGTAGCACGCCATGACTCCAGTAAGACTCCTAAAATTTACTAAAGACTTTCAGTTTTTAGTCTGTGACTGTGAAAATCTTTTGGTGTAAGTCCAGCTTTAGTCAAATGATTAAATTACGTTATTATTTTTCTAAGGTTTCAGCATTAATGAAAAGCGTTAACACGTTAATGTTAACAGCCCTAATTTTTATTCATTAAAAAGATTCAAAAGAAAGTTTGGGGGATTTTACCACAGCTGCTTCAAGTGAAGGACTAATACTCTGGCAAAGCTGCAGATGCCAGAGTATTACCAGGGGCATTGGGTCAGAGACACCTATAATTATTGCCAATCATGTATTCTAAATCAGTGGTTCTCAATTGGTGGGTCGGGACACAAAAGTGGGTTGCAACTTGATGTCTGAAAAAAAAAAACCGTGGCAAAAAACCTGAAGTCCTTATTGGACATGCATTGATACCTTTTATTTTACCCTGTTTTACTATGAAATTGGGTAAATTTAAATGTTTGATCAATGTTTTAAATAAATTATTTCCCGTCTTGCAACAAGTGGCTACTTTTTCCCCTGATAATTAAGTAATTTCACAAGTTCTCTGGAAAATTGTCAAAAATTGACACATAGGGATGAGGAAAGATGGTAAAATATTTGTCAGTTTTGTTCCTTTTCTTTTTCTTATCAGGTGTTTTGGTCCGATCATGCTCCAAACTGCAACATATTTATTTCACTAAACATGCGTTGTTGGAGTTTTTTTGGAAACTTAGGGCGCGATCTGTCATAAAGGACTGGTGGGTCCTAGGCCGGACCAGTTGAGAACCATTGTTTTAGATAAATATCAGCCAGTAATGATCCGCTCCTGATCACTCAGGCTGCCTTTAATTTTCTCCTTTTCAATTGATCCAAGCTGCTAATTCTTCATTTCAATTTTTGGCCTGTGAATCCTCATCAGGCACCACAGCTTAAATCAGTCACTGCAAAACACACTAGACATTTCCCTTATCAAAGAAAAGGATGCCCTGATCCCCTCTGTTAGGGATAAAACAAGACAGTCTAAGACTTTTTTTAATTTGACATCACAGCTCCCTTTCAATCAAAGACAAACCAGAGTCTGATTGGAGAACACTTGAGATGGATGTTTGAATCTATAGAGGAGAAACCTCTGCGCTGAACTCAAAGTGACTGACAGTCTTTTAAAATAAACCCTTTTTATTCAAATTACAATCCTTTTTCAACGATTGTACAAGTTGAATGATGGCAAAGCACTTTAGGAATGTAACACCCACAATGCCCCTGCATTCACCCTGCTTTAATAGATGTGTGGGTTTGACACACTTCTAAAAACTAATCAATGAAAAAAAGCACAAAATGAACATCCTACAGAGCTGTCAGTTGGAAACTGACTTGAACAAAGTGGAATTAAATGATTTAATCAAAGTGGAGAACTGCTGCTTAAATGGAAATGTCTGTAATGCAATCTGATTTGTGTTATATAGTCAGAAAAATAACCATCAACAGCCTTTGAGAAACTGAGAGAGCCTTAAAGCTGTGCATCACCGGTTAACTGCAGTTTGTCCTACTGGGAATAACCTACTGAATGGCCGAAGAAGCAGTTTGTGTCTAGAAAGGCTGATTTTTAATGGTTTGGTTCTCTGAGTGAGGAGAACGCCCCCCTTTCTTTCTATTTCTTCATTTCCCTCTTCTCTTGCTCTGCATCCCCGTTCTATATCTTTCTTCATTCCCCAATACCCCTTTACAACCCCTAACAGAGCTTCAGCAGATGGCTGTTCAACGAAAACCTAATCTAATCTGGTCATGAAAACACATCTCTACAAAGTAATGTCAATTAAACCAAAATATGTACATATGTAAAGTAAGAGATTGCATAAATATTCACCCCCTTTAAAATGACTGACATATTTCATCAGAGGTCTAGCTCATCTGTGCTAGTTGTCTCATAATCAGTGAAATGGGGATCAGCTGTGAATGTGTCTCAAGTAATTGTAGTATAAAGACACCTGTGTCTGAAAGGTCCAGTCACTGGCTAATTAGTATTCCTGGCTACCATCACACTATGAAGACAAAGGAACACTCCAAACAACTCAAATAAAATGTTCAAGAAGTAGGTGAGAAGTATAAATCAGGGGATGAATACAAAAACAATCTAAAGCACGGATCATCCCCTAGAGTTCAGTTAAATCCATCATGAAGACATGGAAGGAATCTGGCACGTGTAAATCTGCCTAGATCAGGCTGTCCTCACAAACTGAGTGACCATGCAAGAACGAGAGTACTGAGAGAGGTCACTAAGACTCCTATGACTATTCAGGAGCTACAAGCTTCAGCAGCTGAAGGGAGACACTCCGCATCCATCAACTGTTGCTTGGATTCTTCACCAGTCAAAGCTTTATGGGAGAGTGGCATGCCCACAATAAATTTTGGCTGAATCCCAATTTTCCCCTTAACCCTCAATCTTACCCTTCAAGCTCAACCCTCAGTCTTAACCCGCCCCTCAAAACCAAGTGTAAGGGCCATCCCGTGACTTAGAAATGGGACACCCCTTAATAGCAGTTATGATTTCAGACTGTAGAGGGCAGTAATGTGCCAAAACTGTATAGTCTGACAATTCAGAGGAAGAAGAAGAAGGAGAACGTGTTAATATTCAACCAAATACCATAAAAACACCACAACCACGGACATATTCAGCTGAAAGTCACCGTGTAACACAGTGCTAATGCAAAACACCAGTTATAACTCGTAGGCTTGTCTGCGATGGCACGGTAACCGGCTTACGATCATGAAAATAAAAGTAAATTTTACTCTAAAAAAAAGGCAAATAATCCACAAAAAACATTACGATTTTGGAGTGGTTTTCGTAATTTTTAGATCTCTATCAACAAAGAAAAACATTTGTAGCTCGATTTCTTCCCCGCATTTGCCGCAATCTTTCTTTGAGTGATAACCCTCAAACTTGTGGGCGATAAAGTCCTCAAACTCACTCCTCAGCTCAACTCTCGAGAGTATTTGGACAGCCCTCGCACTTTGTGGGAATGCACATTTTGGGACTGAGGGTTGAGATTGAGGGTTATGGGGAGAATTGGGATTCAGCCTTAGTCTCCAGTTCACCAAAAGCATGAGGGAAACTCCATGGTCAAGTTGAAAAAAAAAGTTACTTGTTCTGCCAAGACCAAAATAGTGCTTTCTGACCACCAGGCAAGACGGTATGTGACACACCAAACACACCATTGTGGTGTGGCAGCATCATGCTGTGGAGATACTTCTCGGTAGCTGGACCTGGAAGGCTTCCAGAGGTAGAGGGTAAAATGAATGTGGAAAAATAGAGGAAAATCCTTTACAATCTTATTCAGGATCTTATTTAAAGGTCAAAATATGAGATAAATTCCAGGATGTCAAAGCCTGAGAAAAAAATAAATTTTGAGTTTGACAGGTCAAATTTAACCTAAAATTAAAAATTGAGGATACAAAAGGCCATATTATGAGATTAAAAAGAAAAAAATTTAAGTAAGGCACTAAAAAGGTTAAAATGTGGGGAAAAAAATAAAATTATGTGTTAAAAGGTAAAAATATTACTCAAAATTTTTAAAATTGAAGAACATAAGAGATAAAAAATAAGATAAAAAGTCAAAAATGTGAATTGAAAAGGTCACAATTTTAAATAAAAAGTCAAAATCACTACTTTGCCTGATAACTGAGATGCACAATCAACATTATGAAGTGAAAACAGAAATTTATATTCCCACATTCCTGACTTTTTATCTAATTATTTTAACTTCTTCTTCTGTTTTTTTTTTTTTTTTTTTTTTTTTTTTTTACACAGAGCAAGGATATTTTAGGGAAGGGAATACGGTTAGACCTGTCCTTTATGTTCAGAGTCTTGAGCAAACATTGATTATGAATTTGGGCAATATAAAAACAAACTGATTACACTTTCAAAGGCACAATGGTGCCCTTATTTACAACTTCTGAATGGTGTTAAGGTGAGTATTATCCAGCTGTTTCTCCTCTATGATAGATTCACTATATTGTGCCTAAAAGGACAAAAAAGCATCTGTTTATTCAGAGAAGAAAAATAATAATTCTGGACATTGATAGCGTTGATTCACACATTCACACTGAGAGCCCAAATATTTAGAGAAACATGTCGTCTGATCCCATCATTCTGATGGTTTATCAGTCACTATCTTGTATGTAATGTAGGTTAAATCTAACAGTGATTCAGTTCTTGTTCCACACTTTTACAGTTTGAGATCAATAAAGTAAATCAGTTTATCTCTGTTTCCATTCATTTATCAGGGTAGATCAGCACAGAAAGCTGAGGAAAGGCATCAGACTCTTCAGTAATCAGCACAGAATCCCCACAAGGCTGCATCATTTCCCCTTTAGCCTTCTTTACATTAAATACACCATGTGTCTTCAGATGGTCAAGCTTCAAGGGTTTGACAATGATGCTAATCTCATGTGGGATTGAGTCTGCTTTCAGGTGGGGGATTGCCCATCTGCAGACCTAGTGAAGTCAGAACAAAGTGGCCCGTAAAGCTCTAAAGGCAGTGTAGATGCTAGTGGATTACATGAAAACCTCAGACTCAGTGGCCCCTAACACCCGCTGGGACTCCTCAGTTGCCACTGGGGAGTTCTTCAGCTTTTTGTGCTCCCTCATCCCTGTGACCATCTTTGTGCAGCAGGATATTAGCTGCTACCAACATAAAGATGCACATCCTGTAGCTTCAATTCAAGCACCCTGAGACAATGACGTTGTGCTTCTAACACATTACTGAATCCATCCTCTCCTCCCTTCTTACCATCTGGGCTGCTGCTGCTCATGCCAAGAGGCAACAAGGGCAGACTGGATCATTTGGCAGCAGAATATGAATGCTGCTAATCTGCAATCCCAGCAGGACCCTGTACACCTTCAGGACAATAAAGTATGCACAAAGTGTTTGAGACACTCCCTCCACTAAGAGGTTTCCTTAAGCCACGAATAAAGTGTCTTTTGATGTACAAATTGAGCCTGTTCCCAAATGTTTTATTTGAAAATGGTAACATTAAAATTTGATTTATTTGATGTTTAATGGGTCTAGCTTTAGGGGTATTTTTGTTCGCTGTACATGGGATGTTTGCAGATGGTAACTATGAAAGAGAGAAAATGTTTAAAGTCAAGACTCGGTTCTTTTTAGGGCAAGTTTTGTGATTATTTTCCTGACAACATTTGTTTCCATTTTTTAATTTTAAGTAAAGACAGAAATTATGCACTTCTGGTTACAGACATGGTAATTTAAACCCCTTCAAAAACGGAAGATATATATATATATATATAACAACTTTTTGATCATAACTCACATAACATTTGACCTTAGTCTTACAGCAAACATTGGCAACCAAGTAGTGCTTTACTAGTCTGAGCTGCGTGGGTGTATTGCCCTCTAATCCTAAAAACCAGTTGCTTCACTCATTGCAACAACTGCCAATGAGTCTTTCACATTCCTATGGAGGAATTTTGGCCCTCTGCATTTACAGAAATGTTCAAATTCAGCCACATGGGGAGTTGTCCACGGTGCTACAGTACCTAGATCGGCTGTAAGTTTAAACTCTAACTAGGCCCCTCCAAAACATTGTCTCTTTTTTTGTTTTTATGCCATTCAAAGGGAGATTTACGGGTGTTTTTCAGATTATTGTCCAGCTGCACAACCCAAGTGCACATAAGCTGGAAGTCAATAACTAATGGCTGGATATTCTCCTTCAGAATTTTCTGTTAAAGAGCACAATTCTTGGTGCTGTTAGTTACAGCGAATGGTCCAGGCCCTGCAGCAGTGAAGCAGCCTCAGACTTTCACATGACCACCATGTTTGACTGTGGGTACCATGTTCTTTTTTATAAAACGCTGTGTCATAAGTTCAACTTATGCCTCATCAGTCCACAGAATATTTCCTAAAAGTCTTGGGTATCATCAAGATTTTTTTGATGATTGTGAGATGAGCTTTTGCATTTATGGCGGGTGGTTTTAACCTTGGAACTCTCCTATGGATGCCACTTTGCCAAGTCTTTTTCTTAGTGTTGAATCATGAATCTAGATGTTGCTCGGGGTTCTTTTGTGACCTCCTGGATGAGTGGTTGATGTGCTCTTGGAGTAATTTTGCTAG
Organism: Cheilinus undulatus; assembly: GCF_018320785.1. NCBI lineage: Eukaryota > Metazoa > Chordata > Actinopteri > Labriformes > Labridae > Cheilinus > Cheilinus undulatus. The sequence continues at coordinate 35,583,816 of NC_054882.1, forward strand.
ACCTGCCACTCCACCACCTTTCCAAGTTTTCTCCATTTGTGAATAATGGCTCTTACCTTGGTTCACTTTAGAAATGGCTTGGTGACCGTTGCCAGACTGAATAATGTTCATGACTTTGTTTTTCATCTGCTCTTGAATTTCTTTTGATCAAGGTGTGATGTGTTGCTTTTTGAGAATTTATTACAATTACAATTTATTTAATGATTTGAAACATGCAAGAGTGACAAATATGCAAAAAAATTCAAGGGTGGGGGGGGGGGCTTTTTCAGAATACTGCAGGTGACATAATGTAAAAGGCTTTAAAACACAACCTTACAACTCTGACTTTAGCACTTTATTATTTTATGGTTTCATTTCTTAGAAGCACCATGGGTATTCTACCCCACCTTTAAATTCACTTTTTTAATGTAATTGAATTCAATATTCAAATTCAATATTGGTGTGTGTTAGTCTCTACATACTTTTATCAGCTATCTTTGCTGCTCTTTGAGCTGCAAAATTTGTCTGAAAGCTGCCATAAAAATAAAGTTTGATCGAACCAAGGTAAGTATGATAAAGCCGAGGTAATGTTCATCTATAAGACTATACTGTTTAGCCTACTGAATAGGCTTAGTATGTAAGAAATGTGTAAATCTATTACATAATTCAAGAATCATCACATTGTGATTCAACTGTCATTACTGTAGGATTCTTGTTGCATTGCTCCTAAAGAGGTTTTTGTACTGCTGTGCTGAACAAAATAAGTAAAAGCATGTTGTTAACTGAATAAGGATGACTTTTGTTCTCTCTTTGTCAGGTTACATTGCCACCTGTAGGAGGTCTCAGTACACTACAAGGCTAAGTAGATGAACTTGTGCTAAACCAGCTGAAAATCAAAATGACTGGTGTTGGCAACAAAAGAAAAATGGAATGGGGGCCCCTCTAATTATGATGTGGTTAGCAGGTTTTTCTCTTTAAAGACCCTGTAAAGTGAAACCCAAAGATTTTGTCTTAACACACTAGATATGTTGGGATATGGTTGCTGTAAACATGTGAAAACACTGAGATCTATATGTGACTGCATTCTGGATTGAGACTGTTAGAAAGTTTTTCAACTCTTTCCTGGCTGGGTTGAATTTGGGCGGGGCCAATATGTGGGCTATAAATGTCATGAGCCCACAGTGGGGAATGACCCCGCCCCTCTAACACAAAAAAAAAAAAATCACAGAGCAGGTAATCTCAGTACAGCCTGTTGTTAGCTGATGCCTCTGCATTTATGTATGTAATTCATATTTTAAAAATTAACAGTTGGTTAAGTGCTTTTTTTTGTTCATTGTTATGTAAATTTGCCAAATCTATCAGCCACAGTGGTCTATGGATCATTTAAAGTATCATAACAGAGATTTAAGCCAGACCTTTTCTCTTCTTCTTAGGTCAACAAAAGGTCAAGAGCCAGGATAACAATGTGAGTGCTGTCCTCCATTCAGATCTCAGCATTTTTTCAGTTTGAGAGGATTAGATTTCTCCTGAGTGGGCGTGGCTTCAGCTCATTCAACAGACATGCCCACAACATCCTGGAGCAGATTTTACTGCCTCATTTTTCATGATTTTGAAGCTTAATTTTATAAACTTCGAGATGTTTAATTCGACTGAATTTTGACCTGGGGGTTTATATCAGTGACCAGTCATACAACAAACCTAAATACAGATTCATTTTCACTTTAAAGCACTGATCATCAACTGGTGGCCTGGGGGCCACATCAGGCCCCCCAAATCTTCCTGTTTGGCCCCCGAAAGATTATTAAATTCAGAAAAGGAGGAAAAGAAGATTTTAGGAGTATCCTTTTGCTTTTAATGTCTGCAGCTGTTAAGTCCATCCCACAAACAATCAAAATTGAAATAGTTTTAGAATGACTAACCATTTGATATATATATATATATATATATATTTTTTTTTTTTTTACAGAAATTTTCTGTCAAAATTGGTCAATATTTAAAAAAATGGTTAAGGTTGGTAAAAAGTGTTGCAAAAATTGGTAAAAAAAGTTGTGAAAATAGGTTAAAATTTTTTGGTAAAGGAGGAAAAAGGGGCAAAAGGTATCAAAAATTGGTTACAAACGACAAAAAATAGTGCAAGAAAGTAAAGGGAAATGGGTTAAAAAGTGGCAGAAATAGAAGAAAAGTGACAAAAATTGATAAAAGAGTGGCACAAAGGGGATAAAACATGCAGGAAACGTGGTTTAAAAGGGGTTAAAATCATGCAAAAATTGGGTTAAAGAGGTAAATAGTATCAAAAGGGGGTTAAAAGTGTCAAAATGGGTTAATATTGGTGCTAAATGACCATTAGGGAAGGCCCATTCTCTTGGATTTTCAGGGGTCTGGCCAATCCTGTTGTCAGGTCTGTCTCCTTGTGGCCTGCTGCATTATAGATAATAGGGATAGATCTCACTGATTATGACTAAAGATGTCCTGTAGTTTCAAGGAAAATACAAATACTACTGTAATAATATTTCAGTCAGATCAAAATGTTCATTTAATTGTTGCGTATTTGAAAGTCCGGCCCCCAGACTTTCTGTTGAGAATAAATCTGGCCCTTGTGCAAATGTACTTGATGACCCCTGCTTTACAGGGTCTTTAAAGGTCAACACAGTGGTCCATGGTGTGTCAAATGACATCTATAAGTAACAGTCTGCTGATCTACTGAGCCTACCATCAGGAATAAGTAAAAAAAATGAATGTTTTTAAGTTTAAAGCAGCTAAAAACAGATGTGTTATGGTTGAGTCAAAGACATTTTTACATAAATTCAGCCAGACATGCCCTGTAATCTTATTAACATTGCTAATGATGCTGATGTTATGATGCTGAACCCCTCCACCTGACTGCAGAGAACAACATTTGAGTTGTGGTGTTGTTGCTATGACATGCAAACATTTTGTTTGCTTTTATTTGCAGACAAACATCCGATCGGATGTGCCAGAAACAGACGAAACTCTGAGACGTCTATTCTCGGCACAAAGTCTAAGACCTCATTTCCATCGAAACACCAACAACTTGCTTTGTGCTGCCTCATTGTTTCCACGTTTCTGTCAAATCTGGGTTAGCAAAAGAGCCAAAGCAGATCAAAGATTTGAATCTAATCCTCCTTTACATTTGTAGAACACCATGTTTCCAGGCTTTGCTATCATAACAAAATGTCTGGCTTGTATGCTTGTTTAAACTGATTCTTGTGGGTTTGTATATGCTTAGCTCAAGTCAAGTAGGAGTCACTAAAGCCTGAAAGTTTTTTAGAAACATGAGTGCCAGGCTGAATATATTACAAAGATTATGGAGAGGAACGAAGCACCCCTGAAGATTAAACTGACACCGTGTGCAACTTTGACAGCATATAATGGGTGGAAATAAATGAGGGTAAAGAAGGCAGGTTGAAGTTTCAGTATGCAGAAGGAACATTTAGCTATTTTAAAATATGCCCAACATTAAATTAAAACGTTATGAAAAAATGCACCCATGCAAAGAACTTTATGCACTAGTGAGTGAGATTCTGCAATGGAGGAAGCACTTCTTATATCTTTTAATGTGTGAGACAGAGAGGAGGAGAGCAGAGAGAACAGAGAAACAGCTAAATCAAAAAGACCAAGAATAGAGTCAGACCCTCGCTCTGCAAAAGGTCCCCAGCTTTAATGATAATCAAGGCTCGTGTCTGAGGTCAAAGCCCAGTAATCATCAGGAATCACCTCACTGATCTCATTCACAAACACAATTCTGGTCCACTGAGGACCACAGAAGAAAAGGCTGGGATGTAATGTCAGAGGGACTTAGGAGGCAAAAGGGAACTGACATGTTCTTCTCTTAAGTTAAAGAGAAAAAGATCACTACTTTTTTATTGGCCTTTCTGCAGATAAAAAGTCCAAAGGGGATGTTTCTAATGAATGAGTATATTTTTAACGCTTTGACATAGCTGAGCTTTATTCCTTACTCCTTAGTTATCTTATTACTTTTGGAAATACTACTGGAGTTTCCCTGAAACATTCAAGACAAGGTAAGATTCAGTCCTTATCAGGGAATCCAACTAAAGCAGATCTTTTATAATGCTATGAGATACTCCCATTAAGTCAGAAGTTCCCATGCACTAGTTTTGACTTGAAGCAACCATAAAACATCCATCCATCCGTTTTCTATACTGCTTATCCCGTTATAGGTCAGCTGTCACTGGGTGAGAAGAGGGTTACACCCTGGACTGGTTGCCAGTCAGTCACAGGGCTGACATATAGAAACAGACAACCAGGCACTCACACTCACACCTACGGGCAATTTAGAGTCAATAATTAACCTGATCAGCATGTCTTTGGTGGTGGGAGAACCCACGCATGTACAGGGAGAACATGCAAACAGAAAGGCCCTGACCAGGAAGTGAATCAGGGACCAGCGCTAACCGCTGCGCTGCCATGCATCTTATCATAAAACAGCAGCTTCAAAATTGACCTTAAAATAAAATAACTTCAGCAGAGAGAGTAACATCCACTGCGTTTTCACTCAGTTGCCTGCCTTTATGTAGCTTTGGAAACAAGCAGTGATTCTCCAACAGGAAGTACAGAGAGCTTTATGGTGCAAGTTCATGCACAATCTAAGACTTTGTCCACATCTGGGTGAATATTTTTGTAAAAGGGGATTTATTGTGCATTTTGGCCTTTCATGCACACCCCAACAGTGTTTTAGGTCACTTTAAACTTAGCTTTAGAAAACCTATTTCTATATTTTTAGAAACTCTATTCACAGGGTTTATGTGTAGAAAGGGTAAACAGAGTTTTTGGCTTCAAAAATCAATCTTTGTACCAGTTTCTCTTCTGTTTGATGTTACTGGAGTGCAGCATAATTACTTTACATTTACATGGCAATGGCGTATGTAGTCTTACTTTTGCAGTGTTAACATTGCTCACTGGAGGTTTGACATGCTTACAAACATAGTTGTCCTACTCCTGTACAGTGGTGGACAGACTACTGCTGACATGACTTGCTGTCTATAGCGTGCTAACAGTGCATTTTTGTGTTGTGAAAATGAACATCCTTCTTAGAATGCTGCGTGCGTGGACAGGATTATGTTGACAAACAGAGGAGAAATGCCTGTTTTCAAAAATACCTGCCTACATTTGGACAATTCCCAGGCCTGGAGTGGCAAATCTGGACAACCAGGAGAATCCCTGGTGGGCCGGGCTGCTTTCAGGGCCAGCAGGGGTGCTGTACAGCACCATTAAACAGACTGCACTGGCTAGAATGGACACAGACAGGAGCGCTTGTTGTTTGAGTTACATTTCCGCTCACGAACGCTCTCTCTCTCTAGGCATGGTCAAGCACAGCTGATCGTCTGTGTCCATCTGCCTGGAAACAAAACCTAATGAGAGCTACATTGTCAACATGTAGGTAATTGTTTTATTTTATGTACATTTCCTGAAATATAAAAGCAATAATATTAATCTCATATTGTTTCTTGTTAAGTTGATCATAACAAAATAGATTTAAATTTTCAACCATTTGTCCCCTCAAATGAACATAAATCTGCATCTGCATTTGTTGTCTTAAGGCATGTAAATACAAAAAACATGACATTTTAAAGCTCCTAAAATACATTGCCTGGAAATGTGAATGCATTTGGTGTTTGTTAAGAATGCAAAGTAGAAATAGTTTGTTTCCTCAGGTATGTTGATTGACTGTACAGAATTTTGCAAACTAAGAAGGTCAATCAGAAATTGTGACCCTCTTTGAATTTCTCATGGCAGCTTCCACTAGATTTGACATTGGGATGAACTGTACTGAAAATTTTGCATACAAATCAACTACAAAAAGCATTCTACAACAAAAAGTTATCTCTTTCTTTGTTGATCTTTATGATTAAAAGCCATTATATAGTCAGTTTAAAAGTGTTGAGAACATGCATGCATAAGACGAAAGCTGGTGGGGATGTCTTCTACTCACATCCAGATTAAATTCACAAATGCGAAATACACTTTTTCAGGCTTATAATATTTTGGTGACTTCTGAGACCAATTTAAACGTGTTTTAAAGGTGTAAAATATGTGACCTTTAAAAACCATTTCAACTGGCAAGCAATGGATGACCCTCTCCATTTAGACAGAGTATATAGACATCATTGCAACAGTTTAATTCACATATCCAACTGATTTGAAAACAATGAGCTGTGTGCGTGCAGAGTCATATTTACACAAATCATTTAATATCACTTTACCATGTCTGGTGCCATGGTTCACTGACTTCACATCTTCTAGAGGGGGAGCCTTACAGCATTTTGTCTGTTTTACAACTGAGCAAGTGAACTTCACCTGGCACATAAGTGCTCCAACCGAATCTTTCCAAAATGTTGCTTTTTTGCACAGCCATTACAAAAGTTAGTTCTGCCAAATATCCTTTATAAGATTGATTTTAGTTTTAACTGGATTAATTGATGCTTTTAAAGCAATTTTTCTATTAGTACACCAAAAGACAGCAGAGTGTTGTTTTTGTTTTTTGCCACATTTTGCTTCATGCCAACTTTTCAGCGAAGCAGCACTGTCCTGGATATGTCAACACAATCAGCTGCAGGGTGTGTATGTGTGTGTGTACTGTGTGTGTGAAAGTGTATGTGTTTATTCAGGTTGTGGGAGGAGCTGAACACCTGCAGGGATGTAATATCCCTGCAGGTGTGCAGTTCTAAGGAGTGCCACAGAGCGGAGTGCCACACCCATGCCTGTGCCACAGCGGTGAGGTCAAAGGCCAGATTAAGTGTCTGATGGAGCACATGACTGCAGATTACCATGAGGGTATTAATGGGACCGCTGTGTCAAGTTCAAGTTTGAGGAGTGCAGACACACTGTGTTCAGAGTCAAATGTGAGTGTGTTTGTGTGTGCACCCATGTGAGGGTGTGAGATAGAGTGAGGATACATGAGGTTAATTCCACACAGCCAGATTGTGAGGTTACTGAGGTTACACATAACTTAACTCTGTTGACTTTAATTAACTTAAGGTCTCTGACTCTCATGCTACACACAAGCAATAGTGTCTTTTGTCTAGTCAAAAGTTTTTCTACAATGCATATTTTTCAGTTATCAATTTTCATTTTTATATACAGAATATTCACTTTTTTAGAAGGAAGACGGTTGCACATGGTGTGTTTGAGCAGAGGAGATGTGGGGTAAAGATACAGAGCATGCAAATGATGATATTAATTATGGTCAAGTTCAGGGTCAGCTATACTGCAGCATTAAGAGCCCTGACACATGGCTTATGAAGGCAATTAAGGTTGTTTAAGCATTTGGAGACTGTTCATGCTGAAGTGGAACTCAATCCTGGGAATTTTTACAGCTGGTTTAGATTTTACAGATCCTAGAGATGCAAAACAAACTGATGAGTAAGACATTAAACTATACATAATAAGATATTGAAATAGGCCACATCTTATCATCAAATAAGGGCAATAAATACACAGGACTAATGTCAAATGAATCCATGGATGGAGTCCATCCATCCAACCATCCATTACCACTTGTCCTGTTTGGGGTCAGGCGTGGCAGAGCAAATCGGCTTTAATTTGGTCAGACGCCTGGATTGGTAGCCAGTCAAACACAGGCCTGAGTCACAGCGTCAAACAACAAGCCACGCTAAGACTCACAATCAGCCTAATGAACTTGTTTTTGAACTGGGGGTGGAAGCTGGAGTACCCATAGACAACCCACACATCAGTATGGAAGGACTCAATGTCTGTCTAAATGCTAAAAATAATATTTTATTTAATGCTCTTTCTATGTTGGTTTTATTTAGATTGATGCAAACTGGATTGATAAACCAAGTCCTGCAGCCACACTCTGGGCAGCAGCCTAGCTTTGTCACCTTGATGATCAACAGGATAGCTTGGACAACAGTTTTCTCAAATGAATAAGAAAAGTTGTGACTCATCATGAGAAAGCAATACAGCAAGAGAACGGCAGCTGTACTGCGGTTATTGGTCCATCTAGACAGGTAAATGATAAATACAGAGCCATATTTACCTTGCTGTAGCATATATGTACGGTAGAATATGTGCTCTAAAATGTGTCTGTTTAATAAAGTTGTACCCTGAACTTCTACTATTTACGAAGCTTTCTGTTTCCACATGGTTCAAAATGTTACAGGTAAAGATACTCCCCGTTTGCACTTTTCAAAGTAAAAGCCCACTTTAACATTTCTTTGGAGAAACTCCCTTCATGTGTACATAAATGCTTTTATTTTTAAGATCTACCAGCATGCTTCCACTAAACACTGAATCAGGTCACTTGAAGGGAGGTTTATTGTAGAGATGGGTGATACCAATGTTTTTAAGTCGATACGATACCGATACTTTTTGATGTAATTTTATCGATACTGATACCGAAAGAAATAATAAAATATTGGACTCGCAAACTTTCAAAAGGTATCCATTTCAGGCAAATAGAAAGACGTATGCAGGTAATTAAGAAATTTATTTCGGGAGAAACTTCAATTAAATAAAAATGTTTGTACAAGCAGGTAGAAAATAAAATAAAATATAACCATATCACAAACTTATACATAGTATTTGAATGTCTACAACATAGAAATTCCTAATTTCTTCTTCTATTTAAAAATCAGATAGAAGGGCTAGATTAGTCACCTATAGCCACTAGTTTCAAGCAAAAACTGTAAGAAATACAAGTCATCAACGATTTTCATATAAATATGTATCTTGTTATTTTTCTACAACTTGTCTTCATACATTTTATGGTGCTGGCATGCATGTTTTCTTACATTTTTGAAATTTACTTGGGGACCACACTGAGAAAGACAGCAGGGTGTACATCACAGACTGTAATGAATTCATATCGTAACGAGTTGAGTTGCTGAAATCTGTTACTCATTTATGATTCGTCCCCAAAAGTCACATGGTACGGCAGGATCGTCTTGTCCGATTGGTCTCCAAAGTCACATGACATGACATAGTTTATAGTACTCATGTGGTATTGATGCTTTGCTAGAGAGGTGGTTACCAAAAGAGTACTCTGTAAATATCTCTGTATCGATACTGTAGTAATGATACTCCCATTAGTTTATTAAGGTAAAACTTAGGAGGAATGACAGAGCTTTGACAGCAGGGAGACAAAACCAACACGCAGCAAACTCGTGTTGAAAGCTATTTAGCAAAACATACCAAGATTATCCTGATGCAGCCGAGGACCTCCACTTCACACCGGAAGACGGAAAATCGCAGCTGTATCTCGTCTTTTTTATTCAATTTATTAAAATGAATGGTATGTTGTCGCTGTGCTTGTTAACCCAAAAACCCATACTTTTTGTCTACTTGTATTTCCTTATGTGGTGGACTTTACTCTATTAATATGGCGGCGACACACGGACAAAACAAAAAACGACGTTCAGTTCGAGTGACTTTCGGTATTAGAAGACGAGATATGGCAGCGGTCATCCATCTTCCGGTATGAAGTGGAGGTCCTTGGCTGCATCCAGGTCCCTCTCAAACAAGGCCCCTCCTGGTGAGTCCATGAACTCAAACTTACTCAAAATGCAGACATCCAGGATATCTAGTGAGATTTTTTAATTCAGTATACATATGAGAGATACAAATATCCATCCAACAAGATGAGCTAGCTTGATCATGCAGGGTTCCTTTTAAAATTTGACAGTTTTTTTGGAGTGGTTGTTAAAGGTGTTATTTTTAGTATTTTTATTTCCTCATATATTTTCAACAGTTTTTGATGTTAGGGAGAATATATTCTCATAGTTTCTCTGAAACTTGAGCTATTATTGCAGGTGCCATGACGGTCAGGAGATGTTTCTTTGCATTTGACACACTAGACTTTTCAGTATTTTATCAAAGTAAGGAAAAGCTGGATTGTATTTTAAAGCCTGCTACATTAAGAGTCAGGAACTGCTACTTGAAGCTGCTATCTGTATCTCATTCATGCTGCTGCTTGTAATGGACCAGGATTGTTCTCTGCCATGTGCTGCATGGTTTCTGGTCAAGCTTCCTTCCTCAGCTCTGGTCCGTTTAAAGATTATTGAATGGAGTTGCAGAGAATCGTGGTCGTGATAATTGTAGTGGTAAATGCCACTTATGATTTCTTTATTTACCTTTATCCCAATACTAAGAATGATGGAAATTACTTGTTACTATAACTCTCATTATGTCTAAAGCAAGATAAGCAATACTGTATTTCTCTAGGCTGCAGCTGTCAGATAAAGACCCATGGTGATTTAGCTTAGCTTAATGTAATATTAGAAGGAGTGTCAACACATAGCCTGGGGTCATCCACAACAAAGGAGTGTACCTGCCAGCACCTTTAAAGCTCATTGGATAACTAGCATGATAAGGCTTGTTTGTTTGATCCATTCAAGAGTAATTAATAACAACCTGATCCTCAATTTAACCCGGTTCCTTCATTTGGGAAGTGTTGTTGTTTTTCTTGACCTGTCAGTAAAGGGTTAAATCAGCTGAGTAAAGTGGTTCCCAGGGGAATTAACAGCATTAGCAGTTATTGTGAGGACACTGGGTGCCTCGTGTCTCTCCTGCTCTAGTGTGGGTGCTTGTCTTAGTGTGCGTGTTCGTGTGTGCACGTGTGTCTGCTTCTTTCATTCCACAGCTCCTTAAAGGGTCATCTCTGTCTAAACCGCCCTGTCTCAGGATTTGAAGCGGCTCCGCTGGGTGTGTTTGTGTTTGTGCTTATGCTTGTGTTCGACCGAGCAGGATCTTGGTAGTCTCATGGCAGGCACGGGAGACTGGGGTTATGCCAACTGTTATCAGGTTGACTGGCATTTGGACGTGGTAAACAACTCTGTATGCTGATGTGGGAGCAAACTGTAGCATCCTTGTGGTAAATAAGGCCAGCAGAGGAAGTCCCAGCAAAGCTGCTAAAGCAAACAGCATAGAAAACACCAATACTTACAGTCTCCACCTTGAATTCTGCTCTGTTCCATATGGATTAGGCACCTGCATGAATACATATGAGCATGTAGACTTCATACAGCATGTTATCAACAGCCGGAACTGATAGGGAAAACTAATCATGCTGGATGGGAGGAGAGCCAGTGCAGAATGCTGGTCATGTTAGAGAATCTGCCAGAAGACTTTTGGGTCATATATTATACATATTTCAAACTACCAGCCACATGTAGCATTGCAAAGCAAATGAACTGGCCAGATTCCATGTCTGTTATCAGGCAAATTCATCCAATCTGAAATGATTGCACCAGGTCTGAGAATGGACCTGACCAATCAGCATCATTTGAAGAAACAGAGGCAGTAGCTAGGTTTCATTGTACTGGCTGTAGCTAAAGTGTAGCTGCAGTTTCATCACAACTGGGAGACATTTCTTTATTTAAGCAAGAGCAAAGCTATGCAAAGCTTTTTTTAGCGGAGAACATGTTTCAGCATTTCTCTTAGCTAGCATTAGTTTTGTCCACCAACAACCTCATTTTCACTCTGACTGACCCAAAGTTAAAGACAGAACGTTCATCCAATCACCTTCCAAGAATTTTTTAAGAAGTCCTGGCCTTCCCATATGCTTTGTAAAGGGGGTTCCCTTAACCCAGGGGTGTCAAACTCAAGGCCAAGGGCCAAACCCGGCCCGCAAGATGATCTAATTTTTCTGTTATAACTGGCCCATCAGTGTGAGGTCTGCAGATTTCCTCAAGTATGAAAATGTGAACTTATCCTTGATGATTTAACATATCCTTGTCAAGTCATAAAATCTGATAAAGAAGTAAAAATATTTAGATAAGAAGTCAGGAATGTGGGAACATAAATTAATCTGTGTTTTAATTTCATATTTTCAATTTTGCATCTCACTATTAGGACTCAAACTTAGAATTTTGACTTTTTATGCTGTACTTTGAGCATTGCAACCCATAATTTTGACTACTCATATAATATTTTGAGCTTTAAGATTCATAATTCTAATTTTTAAGTTATAGTTCAACCTTTTTTAACAATTATTTTGGATTTTATGTCATATTTTTAACTCCTAACTTTGACTTGATAATCCCACAGTTTGACCTTTTAGACTTAAAATTGTACATTTTTAATCATTTTTTTCACTTTCAATTTCACGATTAAAAAATTTATTTCATATTTTTACCTTTTAAACTCATGATTTTGATTTTCTTTCTAATATATTTTCCTTTCAAATAACATTATTTTTCAATTTCATGTTTCGAACGTTTTGAACGGATAAATTTGCTTTTCTCAGATTGTAAGCCTTTACACTTATCTTTTTAACTTGTTAAATGTCAAAATCATTTATCATCAGTGCTCAGATTTTTTTTTTCTCCATATTTTATTACTGGTGAAATGAGGTTGACAGTTTCTGGTTAAAAAGGGGGACCCTGTCAGGCCCTCAGGTTAGACCTGAATCCGGAATCCGGCCCCTGCTGTGATTGGGTAAGACACCACCGCCTTAACCTGACACACCAGATGGATTTGTTCCACACATCCATCTGGAACACCTTGTTCTGTCTGTCACATCTTTACGGGCCAATCAGAGCAACAAAACACGTGACGTCATATGTGTGCCCCGCTACCGAGGAGTAAAGTCCATAGAGAGCTGCATAACGTGAACCATGGCGACTGTGGACATGTCGTTTTTGAAAAGAAAATAACTCACTGCTGTTCTTTGTTCTTCTTTTAACAAAGAATTGTTGTCAAGTTCTGAAACAACTGCTATAGCAGAGTTAATTTTGGCAGCTATTTTTAATTTTAGCCTCAGTCTCAGTCTTTATGTCATTTAGTCACATTCTAGTCATTTCTAGTCTAGCTTTAGTCGACAAAAACTCAAAAACATTTTAGTCTTTCCTTTTAGTCCAAGCATTTATTCTCTTGCTTAAATCTGGTACCAAATCATGGTAGTGTGTTCTCTGCACTCTGCCAAACCTCAGATAACTTTTCTCTACAGCTGAGAGGCAGAAGAGCTACAGCTGCATTGTTTTTTGACAGATTTACCCACAGTGGAGAAATATCATGGATTTCGAATGTCCAACGAAAACTGCATGACATTTTAGTCTAGTTTTAGTCATCTTGATGAAAACTAAACTGACTTTATGTCAGTTTTAGTCATCACAGATCTATTTTTGTGAGTCTTCTTCTAGCTTTGTCATGGAAAAAAAGGCTGTTGGGGAACATTTTTAGTCATAGTTTTAGTCGACAAAATTAACACTGTGCTATAGCAGCAGCCATGCTACTCTATTCTGCCATAATTGCACCGCTTCTTGCTTACGGCTCTGCTGCGCCAGGAAGTACCGATTACTCCTGATTAGTCCTGTCACTTTCTAACCAGGCCCAATCTGTTCAGATGGGAGCTTTGCAAGATGGACTCGCCGGTGAGAAACACGGAAATGGGTGAATCCATCTGCATTGCTAGGTTAAAGTTTCCCCGTATGACTGTGAGATTTATCCTATGCAGTGGTTGAATGAAACGGTCTATCTTGCATGTAAGGTTCTGACTGTGCAAAATAAACCTCCAAGGTTGTATTATTCAGTGTTCTCACAGTTTGCCCAGTGTTAAATAAGAACAAAGACCAACAGTTAAATAAATCCTAATCAAAGCATTTGTACGTTTGCATCTTTGAAAGTTGAGCTTTGTTCCAGAGTGGTTAGTCACTCCCTTCATTCATTGATCCTGGTTATAATCTCCATTTCCTTTTCTGCTTTTTGATGCCTCCCTTTGTGATATTTTTCAGTCGTTCTGTTTATGTCCTTTACTCTTTGTGAAAGGAACAAAAACTCTGGTTCAAATCAGAGACTATAGCACTCTTGTCTGTCTTTTCTTCCCGGGCTCCCAGAGAGGCTTGTTCTCAAATGTAGTCAAAACTTTGGAAAGTGTCCAACTGTCACAGAAGTAAGATAATCCTTTAAAATCATGCTGGTCCTGTCACGGTGTCCACAAAGCCAGTCTCCTTTCCCTGTCAAATGCTCTCTATCAGTGACACGATGGGGGGCTAAGCTGTCTCACACTCACACACATGCTCACACACAAACACAGTCTCTCTGTTCACAGCTGTCTGTTATGCTTGTTAGCCAGAGGACATGCTAAGCTGATGTCTGCTCACTTATCCACTGCCTTTCAGTGCGTGGGTGTTTGTGTGTCTGCGTGTGGCCTCAGGAAGCAGAATGACGGCAGCTCCACTAGTGATAGATTAGATTCCTGTTCGGCAGACTTAAAAGTGAGGCCGGCAGTAGCTTATAGCGTTAAACTGATACGAGATCAGCCAGCAGCAGTGCTGCAGAAGGATCACATTCATTGATCAAGAGAGGTAGAGACACTTTGTGTTTGCAGGCAAACTTTCTTCTTTCTTTGCCCTACTTCTCAATCATTCTGTGGCAGAAGATTTCATGTGAGGATGCTTCCCATTAAAATGAGTACAATGTGAAAATGTGGTGTGTGCACTAAAACATGGTTCCCAAGAGAAGGAGGTACTGCAGTTTGGTCTTTTTACAAGCTATAATGAGACATAATGTGAAAAAGGGGATATATGTGGTGTGCATCCCCTATTGAATGAATATTAATAATAATTATCACAGGACTATTTTGTGCTACTTTTGGTTATGCCATGAAACAAGAAAATGTTGGTTTATTGTGTTTGTCTGACTTAACTGGCCTGTTAAAAATCTCAACAAAAACATACCAAAACATACACTATGTTGCCAAAAGTATTCGCTCACCTGCCTTGACTCGCATATGAACTTCAGTGACATCTCATTCTTAATCCATAGGGTTTAATATGATGTTGGTCCACCTGTTGCAGCTATAACAGCTTCAACTCTTCTGGGAAGGCTTTCCACAAGGTTTAGGAGTGTGTTTATGGGGATTTTTGACCATTTTTCCAGAAGCATATTTGTGAGGTCACACACTGATGTTGGGCGAGAAGGCCTGGCTCTCAGTCTCCGCTCTAATTCATTCCAAAAGTGTTCTATTGGATTGAGGTCAGGACTCTGTGCAGGCCAGTCAAGTTCATCCACACCAAACTCTCTCATCCATGTCTTTATGGACCTTGCTTTGTGCACTGGTGCACAGCCATGTTGGAACAGGAAGGGGCCATCCCCAAACTGTTCCCACAAAGTTGGGAGCATGGAATTGTCCAAAATCTCTTGGTTTGCTAGAGCAATCAGAGTTCCTTTCACTGGAACTAAGGGGCCAAGCCCAGCTCCTGAAAAACAACCCCACACCATAATCCCCCCTCCACCAAACTTTACACTTGGCACAATGCAGTCAGACAAGTACCGTTCTCCTGGCAACCACCAAACCCAGACTCATCCATCAGATTGCCAGATGGAGAAGCGCGATTCATCACTCCAGAGAAGGCATCTCCACTGCTCTAGAGTCCAGTGGCAGCGTGCTTTACACCACTGCATCTGACTCTTTGCATTGCACTTGGTGATGTATGGCTTGGCTGCAGCTGTTCGGCCATGGAAACCCATTCCATGAAGCTCTCTACGCACTGTTCTTGAGCTAATCTGAAAGCCACATGAAGTTTGGAGGTCTGTAGCGATTGACTCTGCGGAAAGTTGGCGACCTCTGTGCACTATGTGCCTCAGCCTCCGCTGACTGCGCTCTGTTATTTTACGTGGCCTACCACTTGGTGGCTGAGTTGCTGTTGTTCCCAATGGCTTACATTTTTTTATAATACCACTGACAGTTGACTGTGGAATATTCAGGAGCGAGGAAATTTCACCACTGGAGTTGTTGCACAGGTGGCATCCTGTCACAGTACCACGCTGGAATTCACTGAGCTCCTGAGAGCGACCCATTCTTTCACAAATGTTTGTAGAAACAGTCTGCATGCCTACATGTTTGATTTTATACACCTGTGACCATGGAAGTGATTAGAACACCTGATTTCAATTATTTGGATGGGTGAGTGAATAATTTTGCAATACAGTGTATTTCTCAAGGTCAGACTCCTTAAGAATGCAGTTGATGAATCTACTCTTGCATGTAGACACCTTGATGGACCAAACTAGTCATAGATTTCTGTGCATATTTTGACTTGGAAGTTGAACAGCAAACGTGCTAAGTAGTTGCATTGCCATCTTCATTCTGACAGGCTGAAAGTGTAGCATTCATCTTATTTGGAACCCAAAATAATGCAAAGCACAGAGGCTTGGGGTAAAAATAGAACACTTCAAATGTTTTCTACAGAATGTACAAAAATCGTGTATGAGTAGTTCTTAAACAGGGGTCCAGGGACCCCTAGTGAGCCACAGAACGGGGGTCCATGAAATAATAGTCAAATAAATACATAAAGTGAGCACAGAACCATAAAACAACCATGCTACACCAATGACTCCCACATAAGTCAGCTTTGGGCCAATAAAAACTCAGATATGATTTAGACATACCATGTAATTCTTTCACTCCTCGTGCATCCAGCTAGCAACAATGGATAAATATTGAAGCGCCTTGACTTCATCAAGTGGTACTAGGCCCAACCCAGCTAAACTGAGAAAATATGATGTCAGCTATCTTCAGTTTGGTTTTATTGAGAACAGTGATGGAAGACAAAAATGTGTTGTGTGTCTTCATGTGAAGCCATGAAGCCCGCCAAGCTAAAGCATCATCTGACAACAAAACATGCCAAACTTAAGGGCAAAACAAAAGATTTTTTTCAGACGAAAAGGGTGAAGAATTGACCTTGCAAAGCAGAAGGATTTGCCTGGTTCCATGTTTCTCACAGGTGAATCCATCTTGAAAAGCTCCCATCTGATCCGTCTGGGCCCAGTTAGAAAGTGACAGGACCAATCAGCGATGAGGGGCAGTACTTTCGTGTGTGGCAGAGTCGTGACGTAAGCAAGCGCCGACGAGAAGCTGGTGCAATTATGGCAGAGGAGATTAGCGTGGAAGCTGCTAAAGCATATGTTTTATCAGAACGTGACGACATTTCTTCATTAAAGAAGAAAAACAACAACATTGAGGGTTTTTTTTTTTCAAAAACATTAGAAGTCATGTACTGACATGTCTACAGCCGCCATGGTTGTTGTTATGCAGTTCTCTATGGAGTTTACTCCTCAGTGGTGGCGCACCTCGTTAGCGGCTACAACATCACGTGTTTTGTAGCTCTGATTGGCCCGTAAAGCTGTGACAGAACGTTCATCAAATCACCCTTCAAGTTTTTTTTCAAAGGCTCTGCCCTTTCCCAAACAATCTCTATGGGAGGTTTCCCAGATGGATGTGTGAAACAAATCCGTCTGGCGTGTCAGGTTAGTGAGGAATACACTGCCAGTAAACACCAATGGTGAACCTGACCACGACCTCAGGAAAAACACAAAGGGGTTCTTATTTGGTGGCTAAAAGGATTGTGAAAAGTAAGAGGCCACACTCAACTGGACAAGAGCTTGTATTAAGGTTGAAAGGTGTAACATCCAGCAGGAACCCCTGCCTTATACAATACAACTTCAAAAATACTAAAACACCCTTTTTTTAACCAAATCCTACAGTGTTTATAAAACTGTCAAGGTGAGGGGAAATGGGATGGAGTTGAGGTCCCTGGGTATTTTAAAGTTACCCCAGAGGGATAACCAATTAAATGTGACTGGTTCACAAAGAATAAAAAATACTAGCAAATGCAAACAAGCTCTATTTCCTAAATAGCGCTGAAATAAAGAGAAACTAAACCACTGCTGCTGTGCAGCTGACTGGAAACTATATTTATTTGGGAAAACAAGCAAACTCTGAAACTGAAACCACATGAAGAAAAAAGAAGGCAAGGTAAGAAATATCTGGCACCAAGAAAATTCTCTCAGAGCTGCTGAAAATGGTACTAAATTACTGGTACATAGTGAGAAAACCTCTCACTATCTCTGATGGTGAGACAATGAGTGCTGCAGTCTGAGTATATATAAGTTTCACACACCGGGACCCAATCGGAGCCTGTCCATCACACACACCTGACACTGCACTGAGATGATTCTCCTGCAACACTCAGTGACTAGATGATCTCCCTCACAGAGATGTACAGGGCAGTGAAGTTTATATTTCTAGCCATTCCACATACAACTGGTTAGCTGCTTCCTAAAAATCACTCTTAAAACTGTCAAGATTCAGCCCAATCTGTAACAATTGTCCTCAGGTTAATTATTGACACTGCCTGACATTTGCAGAGCTACCAGCCCTCGGCTCTCCTTGCAGATTACCTTTCACATCCATGTGCTAAATGTGGTTACATATTGCTCCAGTCAATATGCTAGATAAAGTTAACACAGCCTAAATACATCTTAATTTTCTTGATCAAAATTCTTCCAAAAACTACACCTATGCCACCCACTCACCGGCCTTGTTTATTTGGATGGGGTCACAAGAAGGCTGATCATCGGGGGCTACAGTCAGTCTACAGCTCCATCACTGGCAAGTGGCAGATGGCTGTGTTACATTTTTTACTTGGACTGGCTGTGGGCTGGCATATTAAAAATGTTAGTAATTTATCTGAATGGTAATTTCCATGCTGACTGAGAGGGATGGCGTTTAATCTGCTGCAACATCAACGTAAAAATGAAGCTGCTGCATTGTTTATTCTTTGAGTTAATGATCTGACATCCCTAGCAATTAACATTCACCATTTACAGCTAATTTGGTTTTGTTTGGACTCCAAAATTACTTTGTTTTGTTAGGTATATTCAGTTCTGTTGATCTTGTGTTTCTTTTTTCGGACAATTAACTGTAGGAGATGTTTTGTTACCTTGACATGTTTCCACTGTCATCTGCAGTCTTCCTCAGATGCAGAAGCGTCACCTGACCGCAGGGGCAGAGCCAGGGGGTGGCCAATGGTGGCCAAGGCCACCCCCTGGTGGGGGATTAATCTTAGAAGTAAGGTTTATGCCACAGCTGCCTTAAATTAACAGCATTGGTAATTACCAAAATCATTTTTTATGTTCTGCAGTGGTTTATACACCAATATGTAGAAGCTCTGACCCAAATGATATTTTTAATGCTAAAATATAATTATTGTTTTTATTTAAGAATTTTCACATTTACTGATTTACAAAAAAAAAAGGAAAAACTGAAAAAATAGTAAAGCATATTATTATTTCTTGATTAATATGTCAAATTACAGTTTTTATTGCATTCCTGAACAGAAAAATGAGTTTTAGTGGTTGAATGTTATGCTTGATTAAGTTCTTACTTCTCAGAGAAGCCCAGTGAGCCGGCTCAGATTTGGGTATAAAAAGGTGAATTCAGTTTGAAATTCCTCATTCCTGTTGAAAATGGTAAAACGCAGAGAGCTGACTGAAAATGAAAGAGTCCGCATTAAAGCACTTAATGATGCAGCTGTGGCATAAACCTTACTTTGGGTGGTGGTCTAATAAATTTGTTAAGCACTGTAGGTGTCTTGGTGGCCTCTCTTTCTAGTCTCCTTGCCCAGTCACTCAGTTTGCGAGGATGGACTGTTCTAGGCAGATTTACACATGTGCCGTATTCCTAAAACATACATGGGGTGAATACTTTTTATAGGCACTGTATATAACCAGATGTAGTCCTCATCCACCATCCCAAGCAGCCTTTCACACTCTCCAAACACCTTTATCCACAAAAAGAACATCACAACAATAAGCCAGAGGGCTATGATGCTAGAGATACTTAAAGTGTCTGGCTTTAAATTATTGGGCAACTATCCTTGTTGCCTTAGTTAGCACAGTAAAGGGCTTCCCTCACAAACACACATTCACTCACACATTCTCACACCCTATAAAACAAAGAGACAAAATAATTGTTACAGGCAGGACAGGAATCTACAGGGGCGGAAGAACAAATGTGAGTAGCGCCTTACTCTCAGAGGACACACACACACACCAGCTTCCATGGCTCATCAGTTTACAGAATGCTGAGTGCTGCACTCTGCACAGTAATAAAGGATCATTTACAATCATTCATTATCTCTGTCTCTCCCTCTCCGGACCAACATGTCTGTCTATTAATCTTTCTGCCTCCTTTGCCTATTCCCTCTATCCCAGCCTGTTGTTCATTCCCTCCAATGACCATTTATATCCATTTCTTACTTTGCTGTTTTTTTGCTTTTCACTGGTGACCTTTTCCCCCTCTATTTTCTGGTCTCCAGCTCCCCTGCTTTCTTATATGTCCCATTTCTTTTAGGGCGCAAATTGAGTTATCGTAGTGGAAACATGTGGAGGACATTTGTTTAGCAGTAGCCTGCAGACACACAAAGGCTTATTGGAGCAATCCCTCCACAAGGACACAAATATGAGCCTTAATGGGAAATTACACAAATGTAAGTATGTTAATATAATCAAGACAATTTAATAAAAGATACAAAGCCAATGAGAAAACCAGTCACTGGGATGAATCTGTAAATGGTGTTCATAATGTTCCTACTTATAGAAATGTACCGTAAATCCTCAAATAAAGACCCGGGGCCTTTATTTACAAAATTTATGAGGGCACCAGGCCTTTAGAAGAGGGAGGCTCTTTATTTAGATCCTGGCCTTTATTTTTAAAACTCTATCTGAGCCATGTTAACAGCTCATATTTTCACCAAAGCAAATAACATAACACTGATAATGAAACTTCAGCAGCTGGACATATGAATATATTTTAACCATTGCTCTTAATTTTGCCAAATTCCGGTTATTCTGTTAAATTTTTTTATGGAATTCCGATTTTTTTTTTACCTTTCCACTAATTTTACCATTAAAAAGAGTTTCCTGTTTATGTAGATGAATAAAATGTTAACCTTAAATTTATTGAAAAAGGGCCACAATTGGCCCAAGAGCCGTTGTTTGGATAACCCTGATATAAATTAATTATGTAAGGGTTAATACCCGATGAGGTGTCCAATTATCAGGGATTATTGGACGATGTGGAAGCGTAAACCTCCGCGAAATGGGATAGGGTGAGAAAATAGAGCAAAGAGGAGGGTTGTGGAATACAAGAACAAAAGGGGAGGATTTGGTCAGGCTTGAATTTACGTAAATGTCAGAAGAAGTGTGGTAGAGGTGTGGTCCTGCTCCTGAAACTCTTCATAGCATCATTTAGACTATCTCTTCATGCCCAGCCTATACTGTCTTATGCTTTTACTGCACAAGTTCCAGACTGTCTCTGCCAGAAGTACCACTCCATTCAGCATCACTCCAATTACACTGCGAGTGTATATTTATCTAAGCCACCTCCTCTATGCATGAAGCTGAACAAAGCAGAAGGACACAGACAAGGAGCCAGACAATGGTTCATCCAGTCATTCGGCACTACATGAGGAATAAAACAACTTTAGAAAGGCAATGTAAAATGCTATTTGTTTGTTATTTTCTTGATTTCTGCCTGAACACTGGATCCAGCTGCTCTGTGCAGCACTTCTCTGTACTCTGCTCCACTTCAGTACCAGATCCAGTGGTATGGGTTGAGGCTAAAATATCCAAAAATGGAGGATAATGTTTTATATCAAATAAAATATGAGCCTATGATATATCAAATATGATACTGCAAAATATTTACCCCTTATCAGAGTTCTTAGAGGGCCTTGATGGTTCCCCGCTGCTACTTTCTTAACCTGAGGGTCAGTGGTAGAGGCAGTCATCTTTCAACCCAGAGGTTGGGGCTGCTACAATCATATTTCGACAAACAGTCCATGCGCAAGTCACTGAACTCAAAATTGCTTCCACTGTGTCAGTGGTGTTTGAATGTGTATGTAACTGAATAGTAATAATCAGCTGAATCAGTGGTCAAGACAGAATTGGTGCCACCAGGTAAGATGAACCTCTGACAACAATGCTGCTTGACTTATATGGAATAACAACGTCCTGGAGCTCCACTCGAGTCTGATAGTATTACATATCAGAAAGGTTTTTATTACTTGTAGATTTGAGGCACTTTGTGGAACTTGATAACCTTGCAAAGCAGATGGATTCACCTGTTTCCATGTTTCTCATCGGTGAATCCATCTTGCAAAGCTCCCATCTGAACAGAGATGTGCCCTGTCAGAAAGTGACAGGGGTTAGCGCTGTTGCCTCACAGCAAGAAGGTCCCTGGCTTGGTTCCCAGTTAGGGCCTTTCTGTGTGGAGTTTGCATGTTCTCCCGTTGCATGCGTGGGTCTGTCTGGGTACTCCGGCTTCCTCCCACCACCAAAAACATGTTCATTAGGTTAATTGGTGAGTCTAAATTGGCTAAATTGGTGTGAATGTGAGTGTGCCTGGTTGTCTGTCTCTATATGTCAGCCCTGCACTTGACTGGCGACCAGCCCAGGGTGTACCCCACCTCTCGCCCAATGACAGTTGGGATGGGCTCCAGCCCCCTCAGCAAACGGGATAAGTGGTATAGAAAATGGATGGATGGAAGAGAGTGACAGGACCGATCAGAGTCGTTTGAGGAGTAAGAGGCAGTACTTTCAGGCACGGTGGAGTTGTGACGTTAGCAAGCAGCAAGAAGAGGCCGGTGCAATTATGGCGGAAGACGTTAGCGTGGATGCTGCTTTAGGGTCAGATTTATCAGAGCTTGAGATAAAAAAGGAAGAATGAAGAGTTCTTTTCTTTGCGAAAACAAAGTTTTTGCCCTTCTCCCAACCGAATTTGGCAAGAGTCTAATCGCCATGTGTCTTGTTGCTCTGATTGGCCCGTAAAGATGTGACAGACAGATTGTTCATCCAGTCACCCTCTGAGTTTTTTTCAAAGTCTCTGGCCTTTCCCAAACACTGTTTATGGGAGGTTTTCCAGATGGCGTGTCAGGAAAGGAACTTGATGGATGTAATGTTTTTGGATTAAGTCTTTTATTGGATTTAGATTGTGGGGACCCTTTTGGAAGGGCGCAGTACAGCATCAAATTTTAATTTAAATGATATCAAATGTTTAGCAGTGGTTTCAGAAATGCGTAAATTGTGACTGCTGCTTTGTAAGATCTTGACATTATTATTGTGTCTCAAGAAATTGTCACATTCTGGTGATGCTATGATTGTCCGAGACAATGAGATCATGAGAAAATACATGGATAGCTGAGGGCCAACTGTCTATCTTTAAACACATTTTAACTTTAAATCATTAAGGTTAGTTTTAAATTGTGTTGAACAGAATTAAAGGATTAACTTTTATCTCATCAAAGGTTAATAAAGTTCAATTTTTGATTAACTGTGTCAACTTCTGCTCCTTTAAATTTACTTTACTGCCTGTATCCATTTAATTGCGGCCCCTTTTTATATCTACCTTCTGATTCATGAATGACTACTTTTACATTAACGGACAAATTGACATTTTTTGAACACTATGCATTCATTCTAATAATGTGAATCGTGCCAACGTGCTACAATAAAGCCCCCATTTCAAATTAAGAGCAAGAGTTATCTCCAGAGCTTTAAACATTAAACTTCACTGCCTTACATTATCAGATAGAGTGAATTCTGTACCCCCCTCTCCCAAAGCAAGGCTTTGATTTAAATAATTTCTTATTGTGTAGGCGTAATGGGCAGAGAGATGGATTGAGGTACACTAGACCACAGCGCTCCATTCACCTTAATGGTTAGAGGCGTGCATATTAAATACAGAGATGGGGAGGGCGAGAATTGGGGAAGAGAGACGGCTGAGTACACGCTCCATTCCACTTTAATCGTCCTCATGGATGGAGAGGCTTTTAAATACAGAAATGATGGGAGGGTTGGAGACAGGATTAGAATACGAGATGGAAAGACACAAACAATTAGGCCAGAGTGGGACAGAAAGAGAGAAGGAGGGGGAGTAAATGGGGGTGTCATCTTCTGCAGTGACCTCCGGTGGCGTATTGTTGATGACAAACTTAATGGAGCCTCATTTCCCAAGCGCTGCTCACCTCACTGAATCTGTCTGGACTTTTCTCTCTCTTCTTCCCTGCTCTTTATACCCCCTTTCTGTGGGTACTATAGTAATTATGTATGCTTGAAGGAGACTGATCATTCTGCCCAGTCACCGTGTTAACATTAATAAAACAGGGCTCTTTGGAAACTATCTCCTTCCCCCTCTTCCTCTCCTCTACCAGAGCATCTGTTAATACACTGTCATTACGACTAAACAATCTAAATGGACGTGTTGAATCCACTGCAGTTAATTTAGCCTGTGATGAATATGGATTTGAACCAACGAGCGAGAGCTAAGCCGGTAGTTGAGATTTCAAAATCCTTCTCAAAGCATGGAAATGAATACAGTCAGTGAGCTGTGAGGAATCGCAGACTTAACTATGTGATACCTGAAGTGAACTCCTTTCATAAGTCCTTTAGACGGGCAGGCTTTGACTGATAGCACTTCTGAAAGTTTGAAACGAAAATATCCATGGCAATGAATCAACTGTGGGCTTAAATATTTTCGTCTTATGTTCAGGATCTTAAAACCTGACCTCTGCATGCATTAAAATCTCAGTACATCAAACTTTGGCAGTAGTCTTTATTTCTCAGTAAACAAGCCGACTCACAGCCAACTTGTCAATTACAGCAGCTTGGCCAGTGGCTGTGTGCTTCAAAAATATGCTGATGTACTTACATCTCTGAGCAACTCATGACTACATTTTTAAAATAAAGCTTTGTTAGATTTGTTACATTTCATATTTTTCAGTTTAAGATGAGCAGATTTTTCTGAGCATTCGGAGTATTTGGTCACATCTGTTACTTAATTCAGGTGTTTCAATCGGACCCGTTGCCAATTATGTATTAAATCAAGCATTTAGCATGTAGCCTCCATTTGCAAACATTTGTGATACATAATGGATTGTCCTGAAGAGCTCAGTTACCTCAAGTGTGGTGCTGTGATGGATGCCACCTTTGCTATAAGACGGTTTGTGAACTTCATCCCTGCTGGATATTCCACAGTCAACTGTAAGTGGTATTATTAGAAAGTGGAAGCATTTAGGAACAACAGCAACTCAGCCATGCAGCAGGAGACTAGGGTTGTTCCGATACCAGTATCGGAAATACATCTGATGCTGCTTAAAAAGCATGTATTGGTATTGGCGAGTACATGAGATTATGCACCGATCTGATACCGTTTGGTTGAACTTCCTAGTTTGCTTTGTTCAGCCATGCTAAATGCTAGCGCTATAAACCGGAAATCAATTCTTCTTCACTGCCGGAAAGCCCTGCATGCATGGGCTACCTTTTTTAAAGCAGCGACAAAGAAGCAAAGGACTGCAGTGGCAAAGTGAAAAATGTCGGTTGCGCGAGTTTTTCGTTGAATGTGATCGTTAAAAGCCTTTCCAGACCGGCGCTGCCGTTCACAACATGAAGTCACAGTTTATCAGAAGTTAAATAACTTTTGAACCATAAATCGTTGCCTCTTACTTGTTTTTCCTCTTGCAGCTATTGATGCTATTGATGCCTTTGAATCCCTTGCAGCAGCATTTTTAGCGAGCCTGAAATTTGTGTGACTTTTGGGGACTTAAAAGATTAAATCCACACCAGTAAACCCAATTTCTAATATCTTTTTATCCATTTTAATTGACCTACGATCATTTATTACCGCTAGCTTGAATACTAACTCGAATGATAACTGCCATGTTGTTTACCCTTTGTAAGGGCCTCCTGGCCAATGGCAGGCTGTTCCGTAATCATTTCATGCTGCCTGAATAGCATAATGGAGAGAGAGCCTGTGATGCAACCCTCTGTGTTATTGTAATTTTAATATTTAGTGGTAAAACTCAATAATCAGCAGGAAAACAACTTTAGGGTCACAGAGATGCTGTACATTATGATTCTATTTGTGAACCATGTTCTGAATCAAATTTAGGTCTAAAATATTTTGTTTGCACAGTCAGTCCAGAAAGTTCACACTAAGGAAAGGAAAAAATGTCATCCCTACAGAAGACCGATTAATATCACCGAGTGGGTCTACGACTGCAAATGGTGCAACATCCTGCTGATTCCCTAGCTGAAGAGTTCAGAACTTCTACTGGCATTAATGTACACCAAACCTGTGCAGCTGGAGCCTCATAGAAAGGGCCTCCATGGCTGAGCAGCTGCATGCAAGCCTCACATCACCAAAACCAATACCAGCAGTGGAAATGTGTTCTGTGGAGTGACGAATGGCACTCCTCTGGGTTTGGTGTTTTCCTGGGTTGATGTCACCTGCCTGACTGCGTTGTGCCAACTATGAAGTTTGGTAGAAGAGGAGAGTAATGGTCAGGAGTGTGAATACAGTCTGAGTCCATATATTTTGGAATCTGGATTTATTAAAACCTGTCTTTAGGAAAACACATTTTATCAAATCTTAGACCATAGTTCAGCTTATTTTTCTCCATAATGATTATTGCTTTCCTTTACAAGAACACCAGTAATAGAAGCTGTGTGTTTTTCTGTGCTGGCCAGTGGAGATGTTATTTCTGGAGGTTTGGCCAGAACGACTATGAAACCCCTGCAGCATACCACCACAGAGATTCATTACTGGAGACACCTTTGGAACACATCACTGTCTACTGCACCACACAGCTGGCCTGTCTGCTCTGTCAACAAGGAGAAATAAGCAATTTCACATATTTATTTCTAAAGCTCTTCTAAAAATACCCACCTATCTCTCAATTCAACTCTCCATTAAGGAAACTACCATACAGCCAGTTTCCCCTAAATTCACACCTAGTTTGAAGGATCTGCTTTTAGTTACTACAGTATACCCCAAACACTTGGGCTAAACTCCAAAAGCATTTTTAACGACACATTTTTACTCCTTAGAAAACTCAAAGTTTCAGTTGCTCACCTTGCTGATTTTATCTGTAATTATTTTAAATATTGTAATTGTTTTTTCACTGTCTTACTAGTTTTTTTTTTTTAATTTATTTTATTTAATAAACTATTTAGATCAGGAATGTCAAACTTAATCACAGCAGGGTTCTAATTCTGAATTTGGGTCCAACCTGAGGACCGAACAAGGCCAACATTTAACCATTAACTGTCAACCTCATTCTCACCAGCAATGAGTAATTGGGGGAAAAATCCTTAGCACTGAGGGTAAATGATTTTGAGATTTAAAAAAGGTACAAATGGTAAGTTTAAAGGCTCAAAATCTGAGATAAAAATTCAAATTTTATTAGCTCAAAAGGCATTTAAAGGCAAATACAGTGCTTAACAAATTTATTAGATTTATGTTTCTGCAATGGTTAATACACCAATATGTAGAAGCTCTTTAACCCAAATGATATTTTTAATGCTAAAATATGATTATCATTGTTATCCATGAATTTTCTAACTTACTGATTTACAAAAAAACTGAAAAATAGTAAAGCACATTATTATTTCTTGATTAATGTGTCAAATTATAGTTATTTACTTGCATTCCTGAACAGAAAAATGAGTGTTGGTGGTTGAATGTTATGCTTGATTCATTTCTGACTTCTCAGAGAAGCCCAGTGAGCCGGCTCAAATTTGGGTGAATTCAGTTTGAAATTCCTCATTTCTGTTCAAAATGGTAAAACGTGGAGAGCTCACTGAAAATGAAAGAGTCCGCATTAAAGCACTTCATGATGCTGCATGGTCTTTGAGACAAATATGACGTGGTCTAATAAATTTGTAAGCGCTGTATATAAGAAAGAAAGTTTAAATCCTGATTGTTAAGGGTCAACACAGAGAGTTTTAAAGGAAAAATATGAGATAAATTTCAAAATCATTGGTTAAAAATGTCAAAGCCTAAGAAAAAAAAAACTACATTTTGAGTTTCACGTCAAAATATTACCTGAAATTTAAAATTGAGGATAAAAAAAGGCCAAATTATCAGATTAAAGTGAAAGTAAGGAGCTAAAAAGGTCAAAAAGTAAGAAAAAACAATTAAAATTGTAGTTAAAAGGTAAAAAGAAATTACTTACAATTTTATAATTGATAATCAAGAAAGGTAAAAAGAATAAGATAAAAAGAAAAAAATGTGAATTGAAAAGGTCAAAATATGAAATAAAAAGGCAAAACCATGACTTTGCCTGATAACTGTGAGATGCAAAATCAAAAATATGACATGAAAACAGAAATGTATTTTCCCACATTCCTGACTTTTTATTAAATTATTTAAACTTTTTCTTATTTTTATGACAGAACAAGGATTTTTTAAATCATCAGGGTTAAGTTTACATATTTAAACTGGAGGAAATCTGCAGCTCAGTGGGCCAGTTATGATAAAAATATGATATGATCTGGCATGCCAGGTACAACTGTACCATGGGCCGGATTTGGCCCCTGGGCCTTGAGTTTGACACCTCTGATTAGGATGGATGGGTGCTTTACTGATCCCAAAGGAAGTTCGGGGTTCATCTTTATAGAAATAGTAGAGTTAAAATACAAAATATTAATGCATTGTGAATCACTGTTAGATTGGACAAAGATCTTTGGATCTAAATTAGTACAACACTGTGATGGTTTGTTCATTTTTTACTTTTATGAATTGTCTTTTTATTTCTTCTACCATAAATTCTGGTTCTGGTTAGGTTTGGAAAGGAAGGATTACAGGATGCAAAGACACACACTGTATCACTAGTGTCTAATAATGTCAATGCCTCAAAGATCACATATTATTCAAAATATACTTTCTTGCAAAAATATGTGCCCTCTGGCCTGTATACAATCCCCCCAAGAATAACATTAACTCCCCTCGTGATGTCATGTGGGGAATTAGCACCACCTTCAGGTTCGGTTGGCCCTCCCCGTTTGGCAGAAAGTTCCACCCTCCTCTGGAGAGCCGCATCCATTAGGCTACATCCACTTAGTGAGAGGGGCGGAGTCAGACAGCTCAGTAACATTTAAAAACACACAGAAACAGCTCGCTCTGAGCAGGGCTGAAACAGAGGAGCTTTTAGACATGCAAAAATGTAATACTGGAGTGTTTTTTCAGCATCAAACTTCACAGGCATGTTTTGGGGACCCCTGGGATCAATATAAACTTGTCTTAAAGGGGTAAAATATGTGACCTTTAAGTAACATAGTGGAGGTATGTGAATTCATCCAGACTCTTCTCTATCTAAAGATCGCAAATGTGTCCTAAGTCTCCTAACTTTAAAAGACCGTTACACTAGAAGAATGGAGTACCTGAAGAGTCATATTTTTAAAGCACTGGGGCACTGTCCAGGCAGCCATGCATGATGGGATATTTTGGAATCTGGAGAGAAATTGCATGACACTTCAGTGCCGTGTAAACGTTTGTATAGCATCTGAATTTGAGTCTGGAACACCATCCCATTCAGTGATAACTCAATTCCCCTTATGCTCCTTGAAAGGTCAGAGCTCAGGCCTGTTGAAATCAGATGTAACCCCCTGTCTGTACAAACTAGGCTCCTGTCAGTGTGTCACATTGTGTGAGGCTGACATAGTCCCACTGTGCTGTGCTGGATATCCTGCTGTGAGAGGAAGAGAAAGCACAGCAGAATAACAAACTCCCTAGTTGTAGGAGAGGAATAGACAAAGACAAATGTTGTGTTATTTATTCTGCATGCTAATCTTATTTAGCTCATAGTATGCTAAGAGCTTATCTACTTCTGCTCAGCAGCTACGTGCGTCAACAATGATACATCACCACCTTTTTCCTGCAAAGTGAGAATAAATTTCACTGAACTGAATTCAATTGGGACCATACCTTAACACTCCAGGGCAGCTTTGTGCGATAAAACAGCTTTTATTCCTGAATCAGTCTACAGTCTAGCTTTACATGTGACAGGCTCCTACAGACAAGAAGAAAATAGATATGTATAAAAAAACTCAGTGTGTTTATTGTGTCTGGTGGTAGCAGAAAGAAAACATGAAGATGTGCAGTTGGGTGGGGAAAATGTGTATTATCAATATCAGATTGAAATTATATCAGCTTTCAGGTCAATTAAAGTAATTCATCCAAACAAGTTCAAACTGTTGTTGTTAACAAAATGGGGCTGATACAGAAGCCACAGCCTGCAGTTTCGTAAATGTCCATTAGCAGTTTGCTATAGAAGCCCTAGAAGGCTAAACAAACATTTTGACAGTCAGATTTTTTAACTCTGCCAAGGAGGTTATGCGATCGGGTGGGTTTGTTTGTTTGTTTGTTTGTTTGTTAGCAACATAACTCAAAAAGTTGTAGTCAGATTTTGATGAAATTTTCAAGAAATGTCAGAAATGACATGAGGAAGAACTGATTAGATTTTGGGAGTGATCTAGATCACCGTCTGGGTCCAGGAATTTTTTTTAAGGATTTTGTACTATTGGGAGATAGGGCTAATGGCGGAGGTCTGCGCTGTTACCACTTTACACCTGGAGATGGCGGACATGAGTAACTTCAATCCCAGCAGCAGTTTTTTTGGCGTGTTTCTATTCAAAGTTTTGGAGTTGATAGAGTTTGAAAGACGCACATCTGGTTGAGGAGACAAGTCAGAGCATAACAGAGAGAAAGACAATGAATTATGGCGAGAATACTCACAATGCTGGGAGGAATAGAGGAATATTTACCCTCTGCCATGACTTCCAGTCATCCGGTGATGGGTGCATCTGATGGCACCTGTAGCAAAGCCAATGCTCTGCCTCACCGTTTTTCCACCCCACCGGGAAGAGAGTAATTGGCGAATGCCGTGGTGGGGGGCACATGGGGAGGGATCCAGGAATTTGTTAAAGGATTCTTCAATATTGGGAGATAGGGCTAACAGTGGAGGTCTGCGCTCTCCAAGTGCTTTTCTAGTTTTTAATTGGCCTTAATAGTTTGTGCCTTTATCAGCATACCCTTGATTGATAACTAATGTGCTGGTGTGGCTGATGTTTAGACGTGCCATCGCTCCAGCTCTTCGCTTGGTTTTATGTTAACTGACTGCTAGGTTGAGACAGCATTTCCAATAAAGTGCGGGCAATCACGGTTTTCAAAGGTCCTCTTCATTAATCAAATGGTCTACGCCACTGACACCTTGTTAAACACAGACTATGGGTCTTAAATCAAAACGGTAGAATCAAAAGTCACTCAAGTCATTGAAAACTGTCTCAGATTGAACCTCAGATGGAACAACAGTGAATGGCAACAGAACAAACATGTTTAAAGAGCACATCATTACAGAAGTCCTAGGAGGCCATGCAAGCATACATCTGACTCAACTGTTTCCTACATAGTATGTGCATTTAGTTTTCTTTTTTTTTTTTTTTTTTTTAAGTTTTCAAGATATTAACACACTATGGTGGGAGAACAAATGTTATCTCAAGAAAATTAGATAAATACAGTGAATTCAGAAAGTACTCTAACCCCTTTCACTTTCGTAGTCTTTCTATGATGCGGCCTGAAGCTAACCTAACACACAAGATGGATTTGTTTCACACATCCATCTTGTAAACCGTTCCATAGATGGTGTTTGGGAAAAGGCAGAGCCTTAAAAAACAAACTTGGAGGGTGATTGGATGAATGTTCTGTCTGTCACATCTTTACAGGCAAATCTGAGCAACAAAACGCGTGACGTAGCCACTACTGAGGAGTAAACTCCATAGAGAGCTGCATAATGCAAACTATGGTAACTGTAGACTTTGTAATTTTGAAAAGAAAGCAACTCAACACTATTCTTTGTTCTTCTTTTAATGAAGAAATGTTGTCAAGTTCTGATAAAACTGGCACTTAAGCAGTATCCATGCTAATCTCTTCCATAATTGCATCGGCTTGTTGTTGCATACGTCACGACTCCACCGCGCCCGAAAGTCCTGCCCCTCATCGCTGATTGGTCCTGTAACTTTCTAACCAGGCCCAAACGGTTCAGACAGGAGCTTTGCAAGATGGATTCACCTGTGAAAAACAAGAAAATGGGTGTATCCATCTGCTTTGAAAGGTTACAATAAATCAATTTTTTATTTTTATTTTTGCAAAGGGTGTGTATACTTATGCCAATGTGATATTTCAGTGTTTTATTTTAATAAATGTGCAAACATTTTTAGAATTCTGTTTTCACTATGTCATTATGGGGTAATGAGTTCAGATCTATGAGAATAAAAATATTATTTTTTGATTGTAGCATTAGGCTGCAGCATAAGAAAACAAACAAACAAAAAAATAAATAAATAAAATGTGGTCTGAATACTTCCTGAATACACTGTAAGTCAATATATCATAAAAATTATATATATATATATATATATATATTTACCCCTTTTCAAAGCGTCCATACATCGTCGACTTTTCGACTTTTTTCAACTTTACAGGGGTACTCTATATTTTGCTCATGATCTCTCATATAGAGAGGAGCCAGCTGGAGGCTCAACAGTCATCCCAGACTTCCTTATCGTGTGAGGGTTTGGGCATTGAGAAAAGCTATTACCAGCATTACCAACATAATGAATGTTGACATATGGCATCCACAGAGAAGGCAGTAGCCTCCAGCAATGAAGGTCCAAGATGTCTAAGAATGACTCTTTAACCTCTCAGCAGGATCAGCCGCCCCAATCAGAGTGCCATCAGTCCTCTGAGGAGCAGCAGTTTGTTCACCCTGGGAACTAGATGTCAACAATTACTACAAAGCATATGGTGGAAGCTTCTGGAAAGGTCAAACCAACAACCTTACAATCCTCAAGAGGTCTTCTCTCACTTCAGGGATGACAACCCTGCTGTCACTGTTGTCTTTTACATCCACTGTGCTGAGTCACGTCTATAGGTCAGAGGAAAGGTCAAGTCAGCCGACACCCTGAGAGACAGTGATGACTGTGGTAATGAAGAGCAGACAGTGACACTCTGAAAGGCCTCCATCACAGAGACACAATACACACATCAGCAGATTCAGATGCTTTTAAAACAGCAGTAGTAGCTCTTCATTTAGCCTAGACCCTGGGAGAAGGCAATTCAAACACACTTTTATGATACAATACAATATAATTTCAGGCCTTTTCCCACCTTTACAGGGATACTTTAACACTTTGGCAAATTTGCCCATTGCCGTGATCCCTATAGTCTTAGTAATAGGTTTGTTACCTTTAGTTGTCCGTGCAAGCTATTTTTAGATCGGCACTGCTGAGTTTGGAGCTGCTGTGCCAACTCAATGGAGACGGACGGTATTTTTGGCTTTCCCTCATTATTATACAGCTGCTTAGAGGAGATAAGTGTTAATTTTGGCAGCTATTTTAGTTTTAGTCTCAGTCTCAGTCTTTAGATGAAATGTCTTTT
Source organism: Cheilinus undulatus (assembly GCF_018320785.1). Lineage (NCBI taxonomy): Eukaryota > Metazoa > Chordata > Actinopteri > Labriformes > Labridae > Cheilinus > Cheilinus undulatus. Next base: position 35,616,850 of record NC_054882.1, read on the forward strand.
AGTTTTAATCACATTTTAGTCATTTCTACCCTTTTTATTTTTTGTCAACAAAAACTCAAGACATTTTATTCTAGTTTTAGTCAATAAAAAGTCCTCACATTTTAGTCTTTACTTTTAGTCCAAGCATTTATTTTCTTACCTAAATCTGGTACCAAATCATGGTAGTGTGTTCTCTGCACTCTGCCAAACCTGGGGTCCCTGCTTTCCACAGCTGAGTCAGAATAGCTTCAGCTGCATTGAAATTTGACAGATTTACCCACAGTGGAGAAATATCATGGATGTTGAATGTCCGACGAAAACTAAATTACATTTTAGTCTAGTTTTAGTCATCTTGATGAAAACTAAACTTACTTTTTGTCAGTTTTAGTCATCACAAATCTATTTTTGTTAGTCTTAGTCTAGTTTTCATCATGGAAAAAAGGCTGTCAATGACCATTTTTAGTCATAGTTTTAGTTGACGAATTTAACACCGGAGGAGATTTCAAAATATTGAAATATGTATCATGTATCGGGATAAAGACAAAATATATTGTGAAAAATGTTTTAGGCCAAATCACCCAGGACTAACTTTCACCAAACGACAGAGCCTATAATGTCAATGAAGAATAATATGCTTTATTTGATGTATAAACCCTTAACCAGAAGAATTCACTTGTGTCTGATTGTTTCCTTTGCAGTTGAGACAACACTGCAGATTTATTATCATTTAAGACATCTCTAGACCCTCCAGACTTTTGGATTGTATTTTTAGAGAGTGCTGTCTGGACTCCACCCTGTTTGGAAAGCTCTAAACTAGACTGGGTCCAGACTACTTCCTTTTTAAAAGCACTTCATTGCTTTATCCATCGAGACGGTTTTCAAGTGATACTTGGCAGGTCAGCTCCAGTGCAATGACTCCACTCAAACGACTGTTACCCCATTTGCTCATTCTTGTGCTCAACATTGTTCAGCCAACAGAATAGCAGATGGAGCACTTTTGCATTTCAAAATCTCATACATATCCATGCTAGGCAGTCAAAGTGAGCCTTATATAAGGCAGAGTCAAGCAAGGCATAGTTGTGGCCCTCAGAAAACTGATCAGATCTGATAAAAGAGGACTTATTTGACTGAAAACTTGATCCAAAAGTAGAAGACTTGGTTGCTAAATAAAAGATATCTGCAGTGACTTATGAGTGTTTTCCTCAACAGCAAAGACGTCTGACCTAGTTAACACTGTCACCTGGCCTGCAGCTTTTAATTTAGAAGACAGAAAGAGGATGAGAAAGGAAATGTGAGAGGAAACACTAGGGAAAGAAAACACGGAGGAAGTCATGGGAAAATAAAGGAGAAAGGAGAGAAGACTGAGACAGAAGATGAGAGACTTGAATGAAAGTAGAGCAGCGCTCAGTAGAGCAAAACTAACACGGAGCACACAGACAATTTTAGTGTCTAACTGAGCCTCGCTGTGTGAACACGCGCTAGAGCTTCAAAGGTTGACAGCATCACACACCCAACCTGGTTCACTGTTATTCTTCTGTCTGCTTAGAACTACCCGACTGAATCAAGTGTGGTTGTCAAACACTTTGTCAGGGGCTAGAGGTGGGCCAAAGAGAGCTGAGATGACTCAGATGAACTGCTACCAAGCATCACTTACAGGAGTCACAGAAAAACCTTTGCTTAAGTACAAGGAAAGGAGGGAAGTGTGGATGTCGAATTGGTGATTTCTTCACAGTGAGAAGAAAATGCACATTTTCAGCATTGGTTAATGCTACAGGGGTGTCACAGCAGTTTTCTAAGCATGTAACTTACCTTTACAATTTCTGTCAAACTTGTTGCTTCCACATGGCACATGTAGTTTAAGATTAAACCTGGCTATTTGAGCTTGTTGTTAGCACCAGTTAAAGGAAAAAGCTCTCATTTTCTGATCATTCCCACTGACTAAGAGGAATGTTTCTACAGAGTAACTAAATTTCAGCTGGCATGCATCAACCATGCAAGGAATCTGAAGAAGGGGGAAAGCTCAGGGAGGGATAGGACTCTCCCACTTACTCCTATTGCTCTCCTTATGAGCCATAACAGTATAGTCCGTACAGAGGCTCCACTTGTCAACAGGCAAGGACGCAAGTGCTTGGGGCCCCAGGCCACCGGGGGGCCCCCAAGGGCTGGCAGCTCATCAGTAATGTCTTATGGCAGCTGCCCATTTGACATCAAACTACCAATGGTCAAACAGCAGCGACATCTATAGCAAATGCCTCCCAGAAGGGGTCATCCCTCTTGCACTGCTACATCCAGTAACCTTACTAAAGTCTGTCAATCAAAGTCAAATGACATCAGCGATACAAAACAAAGAGGAGTTACTTGTCCCAGAACGATAAACTAAAGAGAGGAAAAGAGAAAGAGAAAGGAAGAAAGCATGACAGCGGTAAGCTGTACTGAATTTTATGTTTAAGCAATGAGCACTACAACACCTTATATAACTGTTCTCCTTGTATTTAAAGGCACCAAGCTCATTACACTTGGCTTGGGCTAGAAAGATGAGCCATGGGCCTAAGTGAGGTGGTTCCCTAAACGGTTAGAGCAGTAATGTGTCTGAGTGGGCCCGGTCTCGTAATGAGACTAAAAGCATTTCTTATTTTGTCAACAGCTGAAAGGAAGATGTGAAGCTCCTATTCATGATTTATTGGTTTAAACTTTAGAAAATGAGTTGGGAGTAGAAAACATTTGACCATGACTTTTTCTCTAAGGGCTGTGACAGACTGGGAAAATACTCTGTAGCCTGAAAGATACATTACAACAAATCAACAGATACAGATGCAGATTTAGTTACTAATCATTGCTTTACATTTAACACAGTATTTTGTTTTCAGATGTTTATTTCTATTCACCTCTTTCTCTCAGTCTCAAATAAAGACTGAAACAAGATGGAATCGGTAAAAGAAGTGTGGAGACAATGGGGGGCTCCTCTTTCTTTGGTCATAAAATATGCTCTGAAATTTGCAAAGTAAGCCTTTGAATAGTCATTGGAAGGTATATGAGGGTTACAGAAGGTTTTAAAATGTTTAACACACAATAGTTGCATCAGATATTATAGATTATAGATTATTTCTGACCTTTCTAACACCAGTGATATCATGTATGGTCAGTTAATGTTTGTTGGGTAGTTTAATGTCAGTCAAGAGCTCTTAAATTCAAAAAGAAGTTTTCCAATGTAGCTCAAAAACCTAGCCTGTATAGAAAGTGGACTATCACTTCAAGTCATCAATTTCTACCTCTATAGGCATAATTCGTTTCATTTATAGTCCTCATGGTTACTGTTGTTAGCAGAAATCAAATAAATCAACTCTACAAGTTTTAATAACCTATAAAATAATGAGTATTTAAAATTCAAACAAAGTATGACGTATCTCTTTAAATCATAAAATACAAGGCAGCATATTAACATAAAGTTACCCTTCGCAATCATATATATTTCAGATGAAAGTGCATTTTCCATTGTAAATGATCTTTAAATGATTTCAAGCACTAACTGTGTATAACAAAGCAGCACACTGTGTGCAAATGCCTTCATTCACATCAGTGTGAAATCAGAACAATAAAAGGTATTTAGCTTTGGCTTCAATTTCATGCACTTCATAGTGCAAAAATTCTTCATGTTTGGCTTTTTTTAACAGAATATCACTGCATGAACTATAAAAGAATTTGACACGTCAGAATGGAAAACACTCATTCTTTTCATAGCACAAGCTAATCTGGTTAGCCATGCTAGCTTATCTCAGCTAACTCACTGAGATGCTGCAAAAAGATTTATGTATAAGTTCCAGTGCAAAGGCTCCGTATCGTCCACTCATCTGTTGCCTGACGGTACAGTAGACAGTTTTGAATCCCGTTTTCTTGATCTATGAATATCTCTGATATGAAGGCGATCGGCTGCTCCTTTTGTCACTCTAGTCCCTGAACAGACTGACAGAGATGCTACGCAAAGTAAACAATGTGGTAATTACAGCCATCAAACTTTAAGAGGAGAGCTCACTTTAAACATATTTTTGGTGCTTCATTACAACAGTAGGATTGAGTGATGCTTGGCCAGTTACCTGGCTGCTGGTAACGCAAGAGCAAAACATGCTAATGACTGGAATCAGACTGGGCTGTTGTCTGTCACATATCACTCACAGTTTTACCTCAAGTTTACACTACAACACAACACATGCATTTAAACTGGTGATGACAGTGTTCAAGTCAAAGTTTATTTATATAGCAAATTTAAAAAACAACCTTAGCTGTCCAAAGTGCCTCACAGGCTTTGACAAATGCCTTTTTAAAAATCATTTCCATGGCAGGAATTTTACCTGTGGCGGTACTGATGCTGGTTTATTTCCCACCACTAATGTGCAAATAGGCCCTCATTTATCAATCTGATCTAGAAACCAGTGTAGATTTGGGTGTACAAATCTTCTAACGGCTTCTTGGGCCCCGTCCACATGGAGACGAATTCAGGAGTATACGCAAAAGTTTTTTGTCGTATCGGAAACAACGTTTTGGGTGACTGTAAATGATACTTTTTGAACCAGGTCCCAGAGTGCACAAATCTGTAAACGACTACCTTTTCGTCTCTGTGTGGACGGCCATCTTTCTTAAAACGATTACGTCATACATAGCGTAGCTCTCTAAGACGCCTGCATGGGTCCAGCCAAACAACAATGGTGGATTACTGGGCTGTGTTCGTGCTGCAGAAGCTACTGAGCTTGTTATGGCTTTTACAGCAAAACCTGATGCTCCTTTACCACCACTGCGAACACACACGCCGGATGTTCTTAAATCCAATGTGGAGAACAACCAGAAGAGCAACTAGAAGGAAGTTTGTGTCAGTTTTCTGTGATCTTCTTCTCTCTTTGGGTGCATTTCTGTGGCAGCGTTACAGCACCATGTACAGGCTTGGCATATGCACTACTGCGTTTTCAGTCGTTTTCTGTGGTTCTGTGCTTGATGCTGATATTTTCTGAAACAGTCTTTGCGGAAAAATTTTTCATAACGAAATGGCAATATATCCTTTTCGTCTCCATGTGGACGGGGCCTTGGTCTGTGTGGAATTTACTGAACATGCACATGGGGGTGGGAGGTTGACAAATGCGGTGGCTGAAAACAATTATTTAAATATCATATTCCTATGTACTCACAGCTCAGCTGTCCTCGCCCCCAGTGTTTCTGACATGGAGGAACATAATACTGCTACAAAGAATGCCCCTTTTGTTACATTGTCAATCTCAAGGCCAGAGAAGTAAAATGAATTAAAATGTGCTGTCAGCCATAAAAGTGGCATTAAAGGGGATAAAAACTCCCAATCTGTAAGGAAATCACTGCTGTGCTTAATGGCGTTGTTGTGGACAGCTGAACTCCAGCTGATGTTATAGTTTTTAATTTATGGTTCAATGCCATTTCTAATATGAGACTGCCAGATTCACGCTGCGCGAGTCTACACTGTGTTAAGAGCATGCATGCATAAGATGAGAGCTGGTGGGGGGGCATATCCTCTACTCACATCAAGATTGATAAATCCTGATCTGTGAATGGATGTGACTGTACACCCAGTTTTCATTTAAATGTCACATGTTATGCAAAATACACTTTTTCTGGCTCTCTCTTCTTTTTTCAGGCATAAATATGTCCACAATCACCCAAGAATCAGAACCCCCCCCCAACTCCACCTTTCAGAAAATGTTTGCTGAAACAAGCCGTTCTCAGATTTTCCCCTCTTGATGTCATGTGGGGAGTTAGCCCCGCCCCCAGGTTGAGTTGGCCCTCCCTGCTTTGAGGAAAGTTCTGCCCTCCTCTCCTGATCATCCTCTCAGAGCCACATCCATTACCTGAGAGGGGCGGAGTCAGGGGCAGATTAGACAGCTCATTAACATTGAAACAGAGTTTTTTTTTTTTTTTAACATGCAAAAATCCTATACTAGAGTTTTTTTCAGCAACAAACTTCACAGGCATGTTTTGGGGACCTTTGAAACCAATATAAATGTGTCTTAAAGGGGTAAAACGTGTGACCTTTAATAAATGAAGGCCATGAGTTGCATATGTGGATGAAAACAGACCTGTCTGTTCAGTGCTTTCAAACTTTTTCTTTCTATCACCTGTATGCAAACTGTCTCAGTTCCACTCAAGCTTTCTGCTGCTCTAGACTCTTCACAGCTCAACTTAGTTACCAAGAATGTTTCCACTATGGCATTAGTATTGCAGGAACATGCTTGTGCAGGCTTTTCCTTCCATGCTCCCCCCTCCTTCACCAAATCCAAAGTTGTGAATGCGTGTCTAGTGCAGACAGCCCTCTGCTGTGTCTGAGGTGTTAAAGGGCAAATCTAGCAAATGTCATGACCTGCATATCTGTAAACTGTCTGAACAATTTTCACATTTCTGATGTCAAACTAACTTGTGTCTGTCCCTGCGTCCCTCTCTGCGTCGTTGTCTCTCTGAATGTCAAATTCAGAAGGAGTGCTAACAAGCTGATAGAGCCTGCTGTGAAGAAAATAGATAGCATTTACAGGCTGATTTGCTGAGTCTCAGCTCAAATGTGCTGCAGAGACAAAGTGACAGACACACACCAAGTAAAGGCATCCTAAAAAAGAATTTCACAAGTGAGCACACATATAGGCCATGTGGATGCTAAAAAGATCTACAGAAGTATGCAGACAGGCTCCCTAAATCAACACGTTATGAATATTCGCTCTCACCTTAATATCGTTGTGACACTTTCTCACTTGCTAATCAGTTTCCACTTCTCTTCACATGCCTGCACAGATACAGGCATCAGTGCCTCTTTGCAGTTTGCAGCTAGAATTCTAACGACGAGCTGGCTGGTTGGTGGGGAAAGTGTTGAAGCTAATTTCTCCCAATAATCTTGATAGATGATCTACTTAGTCATGCACTTTCAGCCCTTTCCAGTCTCTCTCTCTGTTAGGATGGCTTCTTTCTCTTGAACTTTCTCTCTCTTTCACCCTCTCTTTCAGCCTCACTGTTTCTCTCACAGATCAGGAATCTGTGTGGACTAGAGCAATTAGCCCCAGTAGAGATGGTGAACCTGGCAGCAGTATTGTAATTTAAATATTCCTCTGTCCTTATGTGTAATTGTGTCATTACACCCATGGTGACTGTGCTATTGTCAAGGCATTACATAGCTTTTGCTACACTGCTACACTGATGTAGCTAGGGATATTTTTAATTTAATATAACTGACATGTCTTTGGGAAATCCTTAGCTATGACCAGTGTTGGGAGTGATGCGTTACAGTAAAGGCCTTTGCACACTGGATCCGTTTATTTCTAAGTTTTTGCACATTAAAAAAGAAAATCGAGCTCATGTTGTTATAATCATGTTTGCACACTGACGCTGAAATTTTCGTCCGTCAAATTTTTTTGGAACAGGTTTGATTTTATGCGAAATTTCGCATCATTTCAAGTCATTTAAATGGGTGACTGATGATTCAAAACAGTGCCCGCTAGGGCCTCCTCATTTACTCACCCCCGCCCGACATCTCCCCTCTCTCTCTCGCACTGAACCCTTACTTCAAAAACCAAAGTTAAAAGAGTGACAGGGACGCAGGCTCACAGTACCAAACATTTTGCCACATTTTCTTTGAATTTTCACATTGAAGGCAAATAAAAATGCATCGGGCCCAGTGTGCAAGGACCAAGTGCGTGACATCTTTTCGGATTACAAATCTGAATAAAACGGATCTGAAAATAACCGTCCCTGTGTGTAAAGACTTTAACTCCGTTACTTTTATGGTAACTGGTAGTGTAACGCGTTTCTTTTTAAAATAATTAATGCCGTTACAATTACTGAGAATTTAAATCACTCCTTACTTTTACAGCCGACAACTCGATGAAGGTCAGTAAACATCCAGTTCAGCGGACGACATGACAGAACCGTAAGAACCTCAGCATCCTGTGAGAGAATAGAGCCTCTGCGGACACACAAACACAGGCACTGAAACGCACACACATCATGGCTGAGCGCTCGAGCGTGAGCTCTCTGTTTTGGAAACACCAGCGTTATTTTTCCCTCCTCGGGATAAAGGACAAAAAAGAACAGGGAAATAAACTTTCCCACTGCCAAGAAGAGTTATTCCAGTTATTCCAACCTTATGAAGTACTGAGTTAAACACAGTACAGCGAAGCTAGTTTCCAGAGAGCCGGATGCTACAAACACAGCTAAACACCGGTAAACAATCACCACCAGCTGCACAGTGTGTCACCAAGGCAGCACTAGCGGACTAATAGCAAGGTATGTTAAAGACATGCTGATATAACCTGTAGAGTCGCTGCCGTCAGAGAAATAATGAACAAGAAACACGGCGAGAGAGGACCGTGATGCAGAAAGAAATTTAGAGAGCAGCTGGGATTAAATCTGTTCTTAAACAGTGTAAAAATGCTTTAACACTGTCAAAAGTTGAGAAACATTTCTACTGAGTTCTATTGTTTCACCACTTTCCAACATAATAATAACTTCTACAATGTTATATGAAAACAGTTATTTGATCTCACACTGCCACAACACAAATGAATGTGATGTGTAGGCTACAATGAGGACTGAAGAAGTTACTTTTCAAAGTAACTCAGTTACTTTTACAATGCAGTAACTCAGTTACTAACTCAGTTACTTTTTGCGAGCAGTAACTAGTAACTATAACTAGTTACTATTTGTCAGTATCCTGCCCAACACTGGCTATGACTTTAGCTCAGTAGGTGAATGGTTAGGTCTGACATGGGTGTAAAAGCGCTAAGAGTCGTTGGATGACTAGAAAAGTGCTACACAAGCTCAAGTCCATTTACCATTTACAGAAAGGTAAATAATCTGTAATGGCTGAATCAAAGCCCAGACTTCAAACCAACAGAGAATTTGTGGATGGGCTTGAAAAGGCAAGTTCAAGCCTTATCCCTGCACAACTTGACCAAGCTTGTGCAGTTTTGCTAAGAAGAATGGAGCAAAAATGAAGTGTCCCGATGAGCAAGATGGATTGGGACCTATCCGCGCAGACTCAGTGTTTTGATTGCAGCCAAAGGTGCATCTACTAAATACTGACTTGAAGGGGGTGAATGTTTATGCAGTCACTCATTTTACATTACATAATTTTTTTTAAAATTTACATTACTCTGAAGATTTGTTTTTCTTGTTTTCAAAAAAAGCCAAATGAAGCTCATGCGTAAGTTCAAGCAGGATGAATATTTTCATTTCCTCAGTGTCATTCATGGACTGTCATTTATTCATGTTTTCCACTGATCTTCTGCTTTCATGGTCAGCTGATTATGAGCAGTGTCTCACTTAAGTCTTGCTACAACTGCTTTTCTCTCGACCAATCACCTAGCCCCTGTCATATTTTAAAACCCATTCTCTCTCCTCCACAGTCGATGTCGTTTCAGTGTGCTGCTGCGGCCCTCCTCCTCCCCAGTCACCACTGCGCTGCCTGATCAAGGAATCCCCAGTTTACAGACTTCACACAAGAAAACTCACCTCCTCAGATACCTTCCACCACCACTGGTCTAGACTCCAGGGGGGTACCCTATCCTGCTGTCAGCTTCACTACTCCCTCGACTACTTAGACATCACAGTGAAGTCTAATTCGCCCAAGACTTTGCACATCTCAAAATTCCAAACTTGTAAAATGAATAATTTTCTAACACTTTCTAGTCTCTCCTGATTGAAACAATATTGGCCATGATTGATCTTTAAATCTAATAAAAGGGTAAGACAAGGGATTGAAGTCGTTTATAGGCACTGCACGTTCTCTTCTACTGCTATTAAATGTGCAGGTGCATCTCAATAAATTAGAATATTACTGCAGCCTTGAGAGGATTCTCAAGAAAAATCCATTCAAGAATCTGGTGGAACTTCACGAGGAGCCAACTGAGGCTGGAGTCAACATCAAGAGCCACAACTGTCCCATTCCTTGTGTCAAGCCACTCCTGAACCTAAGGACAAAAAGATGGGTCCGTTTCTCAATGGTCCAAAGTTCTCTTTTCAGGTGAAAGAAAACTTTGCATTTCTTTTTGAAACCGAGGTTCCAGCTCTGGGACTTTATGTGATCAGATATAGTAGAAAATTGAGGCTGCAGCCATATCTGAGATCCTGAGATCTGTGGAGATTTGTCAGGCTGAATTCTGTTATTTATTTTGAGGCCAGTGCTGTCTCACTGAGGTCAGGGGCAAAAACTGATGGAAATTAATTTTGTTCTGAGGAATTTGGATTATATGAAAGTGACACAGTGTATGATTCAGTGTCCTTTCTATTACCCTCCCAGCTGGCATAATCCCAAACTTCACTTCATGTCTAACAGAACCTCTGGTGTTTATTTCTGAATATTTCTGCAGGTTGTCCTTGCCAAAATGTCAGGATTTAAATGTCCTTGTAGTAGACAGCACTTTTGCTAGAGTTGGAGTTGGCAGCCATCCATTTTAGCACCATTAAGAAAAATTAATTCTGCATGCACTGATTTAATTTGAAGCAGTTGGCAGCATGTACAAAATATTTAATGCAATGTGATTTTAACAAGTGAATGGTCTATAAATGAAGTTCAATTTGAAAAGAACTTAGCAGCATCCACAGTGACATGGACTGCTTTCCTTTCTTACCCAGGGAAAGTTGACCTAGGTCATTTTGTCCCAGACCTTCACTAAACACTCAGTCTGTACCACTCCCTTACCTCTAACTGTAGATCATCTTTGAAAAGTACCTCCAGCTTTAACAACCAACTCCTTTGATCAAAAATCATAGCTAACAATGGAACTGCAAAAGTGTTTTTTTATATGTGTTTATTCACACAGTTAATGCACACTTTGTATTGTTGTTTTGACTTCCAGGGAATACTGAGTGTCACACTCACATACTTATTTAACCGGTGTTTATGAGCAGGAACATTCTGCTGCCACACGCAGCTCATAAAGGGACATCTAGTTTGTCATATCAAGTGTCCATCAACTTGCCTGAGCCAACTTGTTTTTCAGTACAGGCACTCTCAAACTGAGCTCCGATGTCAAATTAAACTGTTAATTAAAAGCAGCGCTGTTTAATTAACGGGTTATGGCCTAGACAATATGCTTGACAGAGTTGGCAGTATTACAGTCACACCATGAAAATAATCTGTTCAGCATAGCAGACGGTTTAATGAAAAAGAATATGAAAACACTGAGGTTGTTATATTATTTGCACCTTAAGCAATCTGACTCACATTACTGTGTTAAGCAATTCGTGCTGCTGGGAAAAAAATTAAAAGAGAATTACCATAAACACAACGCTGAAAGAAAACAGTCCAGTTTTCTGGATGGCTCAGCAGATTAAAAATTAGAGTGGGAACACAAGCATAGTTCAAAATATTCAAGCAGAACAAGTGATGTCTTCTCACTGACCTCTGGTGTGTGTCAGTTGTTTTAGTCTGAATATCTCAACTATTTGCAGGCAAAGCTTTCTGAAAAAAATCAATATAAAACTGTATTCTATGTACAGATAAAAAAGATGAAAATCAATCAACTGAGCAGCCAGCTCTTGGTTAAAATCATCATATTTTCACCACTTTTCACACTCAAAGTAATCCAGTTTAATCAGCTGACGTTAACAGGGTGCTAAGGTAACATACAACAACAAAAAATCCTACCTATAGTAACATATTTAAAGGGATAGTGTGGATTTGTGTCCTCTCACAGGGATGGATTCCACAGTCTGTGTATACAGGTGTGCCACGCTTTCTGCTTGTTTACTGCCTTAGCAGAAGAAGCTTCACTCTTCACTGTGTCATCAGGCAATTTCAAGTTTTCTGAGATACTCAAACTTTGGTCGTATGAAATGTGAAACTTCCTTTGAAGTGAAACCCGAAACATATTGATTCCACATGGAGCAGCCATTGGTTAGATAGTGTATAACAGATATCTTGCCTCAACTCAATCCTTTAGCTTCCACATCATTTTCAAATGCAATAAATTAAACAGTCCACCCATCAAATATGGCATCTCAAGTGACGTCTTAGACCAGGGGTGTCAAACTCAAGGCCCAGGGGCCAGATCCGGCCCAAGGAACAGTTAAACCCGGCCCGCAAGATGATGTCATCTTTGTGTTATAACTGGCCCATCAGTATGAGGTCTGCAGATTTCCTCAAGTATAAAAATGTGAACTTATCCTGATGATTTAAGATATCCTCCTTGAGTCATAAAATCTGAGGAAAGAAATTAATTTGTGTTTTGATTTCATATTTTCAATTTTACATCTCACAATTAGAACTCAAACTTAGGATTTTGACTTTTTATTTCATACTTTGAACATTTCAACTCATAATTTTGACTTCTAATACAATATTCTGAACCTTAAGAATCATAACTCTTATTTAAACTCATATTCTGACCTTTTAACCAGTTATTTTGTATTTCATCTCTTATTTTCAACTCCAAACTTTGACTTCATATCCCCATAGTTTGACCTTTTACAGTCACAATTTAAAAATTTGAATCATATTTTGACTTTTAATTTCATGATTACAGATTTTATTTCATATTTTGACCTTTTAAACTCATGATTTGTACTTTCTTTCTAATATACTGGCCTCAGACATGCCACCAATTACAGAAGTTAGATTCCATCCCCTCACCAGGTATCTTCACCCACCATAAAAGCACACACCTGTACCCACCAGCACAGCCCACAGAAGAAAGAGGTGGAGTATGAATGAGCTCATATATATTAAATGAGACAGACATAAAAATAATAATAAATAGATGAGAGGTTTAGAGCTGGTTTACAGCCTCCTCAGAGGGTGATGCATGGCCAAACATGGCGCCCCCAGGGCTCACCTCACTCGGTAAGAGAAAATGATAAGAGCAATGGTTTTTTACTGGTGGGTGAGGCCTCCCACTTATTCTACACCTAGAACAAAGGTTTGGCCCTAAATTTCTTCACTTGTTCTCTCAAAACAGCTTTTCTCACATGAATATAGTCGCCGCACTGGAAATAGAACAGTGACTTAAAGTACTGCAGTGCAGGTGTGGGTTTGTACATAGAGAATAACAGGTGGGATGGTGTTGTTTTGCTTTGGACTCTGTCAGAATAATTAACCCTTGTATGGTGTTCGGGTCTGTGGGACCCGTTTTCATTTTTTATTAAAAGAAAAATGATATGAGTAATTATTTTTTCAAACTCAGACTCATTGGCCTTGGCTCATTTTCTGTGAAGAACATATATCAGAACACATTTTCAATGACCAAAAACTTTATAGCCCCCCTACACATTTGTATTACATACAGGATGTTCGGGTCCAGTGGACCCAGGGCTGAAAAAAGGGGGGAAATTGTAGGTCCTGTGTACCTTCTCTATGTCTACTTCCTTTCTAGGCCTACTGTGTGTGTGTGGGATGTGTGTGTGTCTGTGTGAAGGTGTGTGTGTCTATATGAAGGTGTGTGTGTCTATATGAAAGTGTGTGTCTATATGGGTGTGTGTGTGCGTGTGTGAGAAAGAGCAAGAGAGAGAGAGAGAGTGAGTGAGTGTAAGTGTGAATTTTGTGTTTCTGCCCCTGCTGTTCCCGTGCCAAGTTGCTAAACTTGCAAAGAAGATGGACTCGCCCGTTTCCGTGTTTCTCACCAGTGAATCCATCTTGCAAAGCTCCCGTCTGAACCGTTTGGGCCCTGTTAGAAAGTGACAGGACCAATCAGAGATGAGGGGCAGTACTTTCGAGTGCGGCAGAGTCGTGACGTAAGCAAGCAGCAACAAGAGGCTGATGCCATTATGGCGGAAGAGATTGGCATGGATGCTGCTAAAGTGCCAGTTTTATCAGAACTTGATGACCTTTCTTTGTTAAAAGAAGAACAAAGAACAGCAGAGTTGTTTTCCACAACGATAAAAGTCGTGTACTGACACGTCTACAGACGCCATAGTTTACATTATTCCTCAGTAGCTGCACATGCACAAACTGGTTACAGCTACGTCAAGTGTTTTGTTGCTCTGACTGGCCCGTAAAGATGTGACAGACAGAACATTCATCCTATCACACTCCAAGTTTTTTTTTCAAAGACTCTGCCCTTTGAAAAAACTCTGCCCCTCATGTGTTGTATAGGCTGGTATGATGAGGCAGTCTGTTCAGTGGGGCTGTGTTGTCTAGACTGACATGGTCACTGTATGCGTTCAATTTCTGTTGTGTTAACTGACCTGAATGGATAAAATTTCTGTTGAAGTTCAAATAAATAAAAATCAATAGCTATAATAAATTTGGCTTAATTTGTAAATTTGAATTTTTTCCTCTTATATCTTGATTATATTACATTTTATTACAAAACAAACTAAAACAAGTAGCACTTTAATTCATAAATGTGATCTAACAAAGGCAAAATACAAATATTAAACATAAATGCTTTTTATATTTCTTGTAATTGGGATGAAGTAAACATCTGTTTAGTATTTTAATATAAAATTGTTTGATTATGTTGAATTAAAAACCCACAAATGCAGCGGGTCCACTAGACCCACGACCACTGGCTGAGTAACAAAAATATGAACACCACACAAGAGTTAAAACATCCAGAGTAACATCTTCAGTGCTGGGTGTAGCTGTAATGACATTATACAGTGCTTAACAAATTTATTAGACCAGCCTAACCCTAACCAAAGTAAGGTTTATGCCACAGCTGCCCTAAATTAACAGCATTGATAATAACCAAAATCATTTTTATGTTTCTGCAATGGTTAATACATCAATATCCATGAATTTTCTAATTTACTGATTTACAAAAAAACTGAAAGATAGTAAAACGCACATTTTTATTTCTTGATTAATATGTCAAATGATAGTTATTTACTTGCATTCCTGAACAGAAAAATTAGTTTTAGTGGTTGAATGTTATGCTTGATTCATTTCTGACTCCTCAGAGAAGCCCAGTGAGCCGGCTCAAATTTGGGTGAATTCAGTTTGAAATCCCTCATTCCTGTTCAAAATGGTAAAACGTGGAGAGCTCATTGAAAATAAAAGAGTCCGTATTAAAGCACTCCATGATGCTGGATGGTCTTTAAAATGAATATGACAGTTGGTCTAATAAATTTGTTAAGCACTGTATTTGTCGGTCGGGCAGTAGTGTAACGCATTTCTGCTGCTAACTTAGTAATCACATATCTCTTGCTGCTTCAGGTGAAGGACACATTAGTGTGAATGCTTGGAGGAAGAAGAGGGAAACAACAAAGCGGTTCAAATAAGGAAATATTAATGAAGTGGAGATATGAACATAGATTTGCTGCACATAAAGAACGCTCTGTGATGGTGGAGTGTAAACTGTGACCAGCCCAGAAACAACTTCCTGAACTCTGCATCACAGTCCAGACACATGCAAAGGCATCCTGTTAACACAAAGCTAGTAAAGACCCTGGAGTCTGAATGATGCTCAAGATAACGGCATGATTCCCACACCTACCAGGCAGCCAGAGCTCAATTTTCAACATCAGCCAACGGTAAACACAAAAGCTGAGATAAATGAGCTGGTGGCATAGATCGTGGGGGAAATGTCACGCCTTGTTCTGGACATATTTCTCTGTGAGGTGCTGCTTTGGTCTGACTTTCACAACTTGCTATGAGAGAGTAGAATCAGCTGTTTACAGCCTTTCTCCCTCCTTCACTCTGTATAAGTGACAGCTGTCAGTCAGCACCCTGGACAGCGCCACATTTACACAACAAACAACAATAATCTCATCTTTTACAACACAAATGAACACTCCTACACATAACTTACATTTATTACACACCAACATATTTAAATCATCATCAATTTCTTAATAATAATGAAGACAGAGTGAAGGATAACAACACAACATGATCTAACCTGTGTATTTTGGCTCAAACAGTCCGCTACTGATCCCTCGGCCTCTTTTCTCTCTTTCTTCGCCTGACTGATGCTGAGAAAACCCCCAGCTCAGAGCTGACTCCACCCACTCCAGAAATTTTAAAGGGGCAGTGACGTCCCCTTTGCCAGATAGTGACATAGAGTCCACAGAGGTGGGGGATTTTTCCCCTGAAGCAGGCTGCAGAGTGGAGGTGGACTGTGGTGGTCCTGTTTGGGCCACTGGCTCCAGCACCAGCATTACTAAACACCTGTGCAGAGCTCTCTGAGCAGAAGCAGTGCAGGTGCAGGAGAAGGATGGAAGTGGTCTCTGAATGAGTGGTCTGCCTTTTCAGAAAAGATTTCCGTGTCAACTATTTCCCAGCTGATGGTTTTAACTTTTATCACTTACAGAAGTTGCTGCAGCCTGCTCTGTACTCCTTTGTGCATTCCTGTCTGATTGTATGTGTCATAACAGCAGAAAGCTCTCTGCCTTTACTGGCTCATTAAACTCTACTCTCCTACTCTTGTCCTCTAAAATAATATCCAGTCTGCCTGAATCCAAGGTGCAATACTCAGAAATTATAATTCCATCATCAAACTGTTTTCAGCAACCTCTTTTTAATCCTGTGAATTGTAGAATATTCAATTCTAGAGAAAAAATCAGAACAATGACCGTTCAAGCAAAGATCAAAAATAGCAGGTTATATAAGTGTTTGAAGGATGTCATTCTTTCATTTAAAATGGTACAAGGCAGATGGAGGTTGTTAGCTAATTCTCCTGGGCTCTGGCCTGTTGGGTCTTACATACACACAAACACACTGGTGGTGCATTTGTGACAAATTGGTCAGCTAATCAGATCCATCAATTACTTCCTGTTTTCCCACTTCACCCCTGCCCTCGGGGGAGTGTATGACATGGGTCAGACTCGCTGGTTGAAATGTCACCTTCATTAAGCAGATCTGCAATCAATAGCCAGGCACTGATAAAGTCCCACGGTGGCTAATCATGCTGCTGGGTGGTACAGGGGAGAAGACATGGGCACAGTTGTCACTTTATCTTACTAAAAACACTGTTAGCTTGAATAGAAATGGAAATCAATAGAACAAAATTAGTATGGTGAAAGTGTATCTGCAGAGGCTCACTGCTGGCTAATAAAACATTAGGAGCAGAACTTATCATAAGGAACTTTAAATGAGTCCTCAAACTGCATCTCACTGATATTTTCCTCTGAACAACTTTAATCAAATTACTTCTAAACTTTCTTTTTAGACCAATCGATAATAAAGTTAACATGTAGTACCACAAAATCTGATGAATAAAACCCATTTTTAATTTGATATGATTTTGTGATACAAAACTTTTAATACATTGTTTTTAATCCAAAACATTGGCTGTGTCCTATACAGATATGGCCATTATGCCACTATGATATCCTAGAGATAAGAATTCAGGCTCTTTTAAGTGATCTGGATCATTTGGCTCGGCCCACCAAGTATAGCCGGCATTTTCAGCTCCCATTAACTCTTCATTCTGATACCAGTTTGGCTTCATTTGGCATGCCAAATTTAGGGATGTTATGAAATATTATTTATATTTGTGCTGGTATTTTACTCCTGCTATACTTATAATTTGATGAAAATGTCATGTAGTTATGGCTGCATGGCGGGGCAGGGGTAAGCGCTGTTACCTCAGGAAGGTCCCTGGTTGGCTTTTCAGCCAGGACCTTTCTGTGTGGAGGCTGCATGTTCTCCCCATATATGCATAGGTTCTCTCCGGGTACTCCGGCTTCCTCCCACCACCAAAAACATGCTTGTTAGGTTAGTTGGTGACTCTAAATTGGCCTTGGGTGTGAATATAAGTGTACCTGATTGTCTGTCTCTATATGTCAGTCCTGTGATTGGCTGGCGACCAGTCCAGGGTGTACCCAGCGGATATGAAATGGCTCTCCAACGTGATCGAATCTTATCGTTCACATTAAAGTCAGCTCTTTGAATCAGCTCATTCATGAACGACCCATCACTACTATATACACCATTCTGACCATAAGTGCAGAAGCTCACACAACCTTGATACTGTGCAAAGTGCAAAGTCCATGTGGTGAAAACAGACTGTACTAAAGATGCCACACAGCTGCACAGAAACTGTACGTTGTGTATTATAGAACAGAATGTAAATCATCATATAGGTAGACAGTTAAAGCCCTTTTCCCTCTGGGGAACCCTGAAAACAGATTGCTCTTCACATACCAGTGTTGTGCAGATGGCCAGGGCAGGAGGTATTATGTTTTCAGATTGTCCATACATCTGCTTGACTTTGAACGTGATTTCTCAAGAACACTTTGACTGATTTTCTTTTGCATGAAAATTCAAGCCTGGCTCATGAAAGAACTGAGTAGATTTAGGAGGCTGGAGTTCGAAGGGTAAAGTCATCTAGTCTTATGGTCATTCCTTGCGAAAGTTCTCTCTCAAGAATGCTTTAAGGAATATTTCTAAAAGTTTTAAGACATCTCTTCTTTGCCTCAAGGATCAAGTGAATATATTTTTATGTTCACAGGTCAAAAGTCGTTGCCATTAGGCCTCATGTTCATTCTTTGCTGAACATGAAACTCAAGAATGCTTTGAGGGATTTTCTTCTAACTTTGCACCAGTGTTCATTCTGATACGAGGTTGAACTGACAAGGTAAAGGCAAAGACTCACTCAAATCTTGTGCCCCTCCATAATTCAACTGCAATGAGGTATTGTTGCAGAATTTGCTACTTGGACATGACAGTGAACTGATTTGATTTTCAGAACCAAAGGTCACTGCAAAGTTTATTTTGTTAAAATCAGTTTTATTTTATCTTATTTTTATGTTCTAGACTATATGAACATTATGAGACACAACAGATCACCAGTAATACTTGACAAGGTCGGATCAGGTAGGGAAGCATGTGTTGGTTCAGTACTTCGCCATGTCAACCTTGGTCCTGCACTGTGCTGGTCTCCTGATTGCTATACCCCATGGGACATGGCCTCTTCATGAAGCACATATCTGCCATATGGACCAGCCCACCAGGTCCTGGGCACCCAGTATGCTGTGCGGCACCAGGTTTCCTGTAGAAGCACAGGTGCCCTTATTGTATCAAACAGCTGACCCTTCCTGCATTTGACACACAGTCTTGCCAGTGATATCCAAAGTTGCACCAGAAAGAAGTTGTCATAAATGGGTCCAGTAGGTCCCTCTGGCCATCAGTCAATGTCCCGGCCTAACAAGAGTCCAGTAAGACCTGGAGAACCAAGGCCTAAAACACTTTTGTCCACTTAGATACCAGGAATGCCTCACTGTCTTGCTCAGTGAACCCATTGCCCTGTGCCCGAGCCCGAGCCTGCAGTTGACCTGTGCCTCAGTCAGCAGTAGATGGATTATGCTGCCCAGCAAGGTGAAGTGCTCTACAACTTCCTCACTCTCACCACTCACAGATATGGTTTAAATAGCAGCATCTAAGGTATTCTTTAATGTTGGGGTCTTTGTTTTGGCTCAGGACACATGCATTCCCGATGCTTCAGCCTCCTCACTCAGCAAGTCCTACAGTCACCTCAAGGACCACAACGTTATCAGCAACAATGCAAAATGACACTTCACAGTTCTTGCCTCTGTTACCCGTCCCATTATCCAGTCTATACAGGGACTGGAGAGCGAAAGGGCTAAGATGCACCCCTGCCTCTATCCCAGAATCAACTGGGAAGAAGTCAGAGGTGGAGCCACCACACTTCCCAGCCCTCTCTGAACCGCTCTGGATGGGGGCACATGGAATCCTCCGGTTGGCATCTCTACTCACCAAGTTAAAACACCTTCTGGAAGTTAACATGAACTGCAAGCAACCCTCTATTGAAATCCCTAAGAAGACGACAGAGGTATGAGTCCACCTACTGACATCTCAGATTAAAACTGGCTGCTCATTTTTCCTCCTTTGTCTTCCAACTACATTTAACAATGTCCTGCAAACTGCTGTATAAATTGTTGCTGATTGTAAGAGGCTAAAAGTTGACAGTAAAGCCACTTGTAGTGATGTACACACTTGTTTCTTACACCAAACACAAAGCAGTCTGGAGCAGCTAAATGAAGCGGAGCCACAAAGAGCAATGCAGCAGCAGTTTTCTATATTTTATGTAACAGTGGAGTTATGTGGGGACATGGTAGCACAAGAGACCTACTTATGACATTTTTATGATGGGGAGAACCCTCCACCAAATGACGAACTGTCTACAGACATTCTCCAGGAAGAGCTACATAATTCATAGAGCTGCAGTCTTGAAAGGTCTGGGAACAAGGGTGAATTGTTTCATCAGTTCAGAATAAAATGTACATGAATTATCAAGGTAGTGTTATGAAATATACAGGAAAAAAACAGAGATTTTTTTACTTGCTGACTCTAAGAGAGAAAACAATCTGAGCCGTATGTGGAGAATAAGAAAATAATATTTATTTCCATTTAAACACAAGTATAAATCTTGATTTATGGTAGGAATATAAAGAAAGTGAAATTTTATCCTTGGAAATACTAATCATAGTTAATATTACAGCTCTATAATCCCCAAATCAAAGATTTTCCCTTTCATAATTCAATGTCTTGTTAATAATCATCTAAGTAGAATTCATGTGGAAACAATTCTGTAAAGCTGTGTCAAGTTATACATCTACACCTCCTGTTTATGATAGCTGCACTCTGGTCTCACCCTGAAATAGGCTAATCAGAATCTCTATAACCAAACAGATTGATGCACTCAAGTGTGAAACTGGATCCTGCACTGTTAAATTGAAACAACAAAATATAGGAAATCATTTGTATTTTCAGCAGTTAGGTTGCAGAGGTCATAAGCGTCCTGTTGTTATTGCTCAGGCACTTTGAGTTGCCTCATGAAAGGGAAAAAAAAATCTCTATACAACCCCCTTGGAGGAAGTTTTGATTTGCTGTCATTTGCTTTACTCTTAAAGAAAACAGCAAGGTTTTCTTTCTTAATATCAGTTTCCACAGGACCCACAGTAGCCACATTCCCTCACTCTCTGGAACTGATCCTGCCTATCCAAAGGAGCAACTGATCCACTGCAAGCCTTGATGTTGACTTCCATGCCAGGTACACCACCCAGCTCCCCCCTAAGAAATATGCCCGGATGATGTTGGATGGAGGTATTTCCAGCTTGCATCAAGCTTAACAAAGGTGAATGATCCGGACCAAGCAGCAACCTCCTGAAAAATGCAGCCGGTGCGGAAGTGCTAAAAATTGCATTACCGCGAGTGTCCACTTGAGGCTGGCTGCAGGAACACTGGAAGTCCCATCCGAACACATGTTAAAAGCCATTTTTTTACACTAGAAATAAACTGGTTTACAGCCAGGTTCAAACAAACAAATGTGTCTCATCAACTTATGTCTTCATGTGCTCTCACTGTACGGGGGGGATTTTTTTGTACCACAATCGTTTCGAGTATATTTAGGAAAAACCTCACTGAGCACTGATTAGCCTGTCTCATTTGATTAACAGATAGCTGGACAGGCAGATGCTAGGTTCCTGTCAACCAGAATTCTAGCTAGCTAGCTGACAGGAAGTCAGGCTTAGTGGGCGGGCCATTAGGTTGATCCAAAGTTTGGTTGAGACCGCAATTTCAATGTGGAAGCCGCCGCGGATTGGCTTCAAAAACAGTTTGAGTCCGCCTCTTGTAAGCAGACGGCTGACGTCACACAGGCTCAGTCCAATTCCTTTTACAGTCTGTGATCCAAACAAGAAGTCAATGATGGGATCACATAATCTCGGGGCACTAATTAGAAGATTGTGGTCCAGATCCAGACACAAGTGCCCTCCTTTCTGGCCCCATGAGCACCCATGTCTCACTCTGATTCTTCTTCTTTTAACAGACTTATCGATGTCTGATACCGATGGTTTTGTGTATTACCAATTCCAACATATTAAGTCATTGTTTCCATAACGTATTAGTCCATGCAGATAAACATTCTTCGAACGTTGTTAGCTTGAAGCTAGCTTGCTCCCCGCTAATGTAAAAAACCATTGATATCAGACATCGATAACCCTGTTAAAAGAACGCTTACCTCTTTGGAAACAACTCCATTTTGGCTGACGTAAACAGGATGTGGCTCCGTCACTGATAATGGTCCCCTGGAAACATTTCCGTTTTCTGAGTTTGCTTGTGTTTTCTGAATTTGAATGTGTTTTCTGAATTTGCGGGTGTTTTCTGAGTTTGCGGGTGTTTTCTGAGTTTGCAGGTGTTTTTTGAGCTTGCATGTGTTTTCTGAGTTTGCAAGTGTTTTCTGAGTTTGCAGGTGTTTTCTGAGTTTGCAGGTGTTTTCTGAGTTTGCAGGTGTTGTAAAATTGATGCAGGTGTTTTCTAAGTTTGCATGTGTTTTCTGAGTTTGCAGGTGATTTCTGAGTTTGCATGTGTTTTCTGAGTTTGCATGAGTTTTCTGAGTTTGCATGAGTTTTCTGAGTTTGCAGGTGTTTTCTGAGTTTGCAGGTGTTTTTTCTGAGTTTGCGGGTGCTTTCTGAGTTTGCATGTGTTTTCTGAGTTTGCAGGTGATTTCTGAGTTTGCATGTGTTTTCTGAGTTTGCATGTGTTTTCTGAGTTTGCAGGTGTTGTAAAATTGATGCGTGTGTTTTCTGAGTTTGCGGGTGTTTTCTGAGTTTGCATGTGTTTTCTGAGTTTGCATAAGTTTTCTGAGTTTGCAGGTGTTTTCTGAGTTTGCGTGTGTTTTCTGAATTTGCAGGTGTTTTTTGAGCTTGCTGGTGTTTTCTGAGTTTGCAGGTGTTTTTTGAGCTTGCGGGTGTTTTCTGAGTTTGCATGTGTTTTCTGAATATGCAAGTGTTGTGGCGTTTGCATGTGTTGTGACCCTTCTCAGCCACCGTAAGATCCTCTTCTCAGCTGGCAGATGAGAGGAGGATCAGGAGACATTTAAAGCCACAGACAAAGAAACAGCTTGTTCTGAGCAGGGCTGAAACAGAGCGTTTTTAGATATGCAAAAATATAGTAATGGATTGTTTACTCAGGATCAATTTTACTCTAATTTCATCATTATATAAACATATTAATATTTTGCTTTATAGCTGACCTACATACTTTAACCAAGAAGGCTAACATGATAAGCATATCTGTGAAAAGATAAAGCAAAATGTTGATATAGCCCTTTTAAGTTCATTAGTATACTGACAAGTTTGTATTTAGGGCACAAGGCCTCTCCAGGAAATACCTGGCATATTTTTTTTTCACAAGGGCTCAAAACCTTAGAATAGTAGGATCCTTTCTCTGACTCTGACTTCTTAGTCTTTCAGTAAACCCAATTTAACAGCAGAAATGGGATCAAACTCAGATATGCATGTAGAGGAGAGCGGAGCAGAAAGAGGGTCAGTGAGTGTCCTTGCTTTTAGGTTTGACTGCCTTATCTGCTTGTAACATTTTATTCCTTCCTCACGGGCAGCTGCATGTACGTGCAGAAGGGGAAGCTAAGAGTGCTGGAGCACTGGCCTCTCCAAAAGTCTGCACTGGTCAAAGCAGGGGCTGTCAAAATCCAGCAGTTACTAGGTGTTGGTTGCACTGATAAGCAGAAAACTTCAACCTGTGTCAGGGATTTTAGCTGCTGGGTTAGAGATAAAGCCTGGCTTTGGGTGAGGAATCAGTTCAGATGGGCAGGATCTGGGACATTAGTTAAACTCTTGTGTAACTGTTCGTCTGCTGCATCTTAAACAACACTTTTCCCCCTCTGACTATAGCAGTAGTTGGACAGAGCAACTCTGAAGCCATCACAGTGGATACACTCGCATATCTCATGTCACGGCCTCTCCCAGTATGAGGTAAGCGCTGTGTTGTCACCTTCAGCTGATGTAAGGGACAGGTCCTTTGGATTTCTAATGAGCTACATTAAAAATAACAGAACTGTTTTATTTCAGACAATTATTCTTGGACTAAAGGCAGAATCATGCCATATAAATTTAGCCAGATTCTGACTGAAATCCATGGTCAAACACTGGGCCCAAATTTGAATGTCAGGACTAACAAATGCTCTTGTCATGTGACATAATTATTGATACAACCAGGAAAGCCCACAACACTGATTCAACAAGACTGGCATGTCAGATTTGTTATTGCATCTTCTGTCTAGACCTTGCATAAGCAATGTGTATCCTGATACTTACCAATTAAAAAGCATAAGCTCCCTGGCACTTAAAGGGGGCCGGACATGTTTTTCACATTTGTACCTCAAGTTCTAGGACAGACAGCTCATATTAGTCTTTTCTTGCTACACGATGATGAGTCCACTGTCATTTATTCTTTGTGAGTTTTTCCATTTCACAGCAAAGCCTACCACAGTGCCTCTTTTGTAGCCGTTATTGACAGTCTCACTCCTTGTCCAGTCTCCCTGACAGAGTATGAACTCACGCACAGTCATGACGACAGCAAATAACATAGCAGTGGCAGCATACAATGACTGATCAGGATCACACTTTGCAGCGTTGCCGGGTTGAGACAGGACAAGATTATCATTTAGCTTGATCCAGCCACTCCACTGACAACCCAGGATTCTTTCCTCCTGCTTTCTGTCTCCACCTGTAAGAATTTGTTTTCCATTAAAGCATGCTTACAGCTCACATTCTCTTCCCCTCTGTTTTTGCTGTCTAGTCCTTTTCTCTACCCTGTCACTTCCTGCAGGCCTGTCAGCTCCTCCTGAAAGGCTGATGCTTGTTATATTATCTTCAAACTGAGAGCCCCTACAGGTGCACAATACAGTGGACACAAACTAACTATGGTGTGTTTTCTACTTGAGAAAGAGGAGACAGTTGGTCTTTTGGCACAAGCCGCTTGTTGCCAGGAGCTTCTCTTCTCAGTGTACCGAAGCCCCCCATGATGTTCCTGATGGCTTCTTTCAGCATCTCTGGCCTGCTACTTTTTCCCCCAACAATTTTAGACACAACTTTGCCTTCCACTCTTATTCCAGCGCAATCTCATCTACTTTCACAGAGCTGATCCATTAGTCATAGTGGTGGTGAAATTAACAATTTATCTAACATGTAGTAGAGTACCATGACTCTGACATCATTCATTAAAGTGTTTCCTACTTTCTGCCTTTCATCTCATTCAATCCCATTAAATTCTTGAGGGGAAAAATATTTATTTAATCAAATTTAGCACAAATTAAATTTATGTTACAAGTTACCTTGTAAAGAGTATCACCCTGAATGCAGAGCTTAAAATTTCTGTCAGAACCTGCTTTTGTCTGTGTTCCTTTATGAGCTTTATGTATAGTTTGTAAAATTTCCCTCCATACAGTGAGAGAAAAATATAAGAGAGCTTATCACTCCCCTCTCACCAAAGAAACAGTCTGAAAGATGAAGAAGAAAGAGCACACACATTATATTAATCCCTCAAAGGGAAATACATTTTTTCCTCTTTGCTATTTAACATGCTACAATAACATGCAGGAACAAAAAGAGGACATGCACTGAGATGCCAGAGTGAGGGGCTGCAGCAAGGCAGTGCCCATGTGGTTGGGAGAGCCTTTTCTGTGGTACCTTGGCAAACTCAGGAAACTAGCAGACTATCTCGTAGTGAACCGACCCCTCTCCACAGCAAAAATTGGAGAGTTGAAATTTCATCATGTCTCCTCTTGACTTTATGTTTTAAAAAGCTTTAAAAACCTCGACCCTGTGGTGCACAGTCAAGCTCTATACATCCTTTTTTTTTTTCAGGACAACCTGAGCTTTGAAGGGATACTTCAACATTTTGGCAAATTTGCCCATTGCCATCATCTCTATAGTCTTACTAATAGGTTTGTTACCTTTTGTTGTCGGTGCAAGCTGTTTTTGGATCGTCAGTGCTGAGTTAGGAGCTGCTCTGCCAACACAATGGATTCTTATGGTATCCCGGCTTTCCCTCATCAAACTCATCAAATACACAATCAAACAACTCCAAAATGCTCTCATGGACAAGTTGTTACCTGCACATTCACCACGCTATGAAATAATCATGGAACATTACGGAGATGTTTTAAAGTGAAATGCAAAGCCGGAAATCTGTTCTCTTCTCTTTGGAAGTCGATGTTGTGCAGCACCTAACCTCCGGCTTAAGTCTACTTGCTGTGTGGCATGGACGTGAAAAAAAAAAAAAAAGGCAAAATCAGGTCTTTCTCAAACCTCACAGTCCAAGAAGAGCATCCATCATCTGTGCCCTGTTCTTCTATCCCTCCTGCCTCTCCAACAGAAGCTCTTCCTCCTTCAGATGGCCAACTCTGTGAAGCCTCCATTCACTTGAAGGCGTCTCTTCCACCACCTCATCCTCAGCGTCTAATCCAGCTCCAGCCTCCTCATCAGTTGTGGGCGGTACCCTGTACCAGCCTCTTCATCTGCTGGGACTGAATCCTGTCTCCACTCATTCGCATCTGCCATCCCTGCTCCTCTAGATAGGCCATTCATCTCGCACACCATATATTTCACCATGATTAAAAGCAAAGATCTTAGATGGTAAAGACATTAAACTCGTCAGCTTAATCCTGCCATCCCTAGAGTGTGATAAAGGTGTTGCCTGTAGTAAAAACTCTATAGCTGTGTTTAAATCAGCCGACCCTCAGCTGCCTTCTGAATTCACCACGAACAAAGACAAGAACTTGATGTTTTGCTTATCTCTGGTCAGTGACCCACATCAGATAAGGGAAAAATATTTTCTTTCAGTATCATAAATCATGTTCAAGAAAAGCCACAGCAAAACATCCACATGGACTTGTCTATTTTAGACACTGAACTGTTGGTAATCACTGCAGTCACTCTCTCCTCTCTAATGCAATAAATGTTTAACACCTAGCTGCAGAACAGCAGCATTGCATCCTGATAAAGTGTTCACAGATCACTTCTATCAGGGCTTTCTCAAAGTTTTCAACTCAGTCTGTTAACTTTGTCCATGGTAACTTATGTAGCAAAAAAAATCTGCAGCCTAAGAGCCTGAAATAGAATCACAGCTGTTAGATAAAGAAGACAACAAAGGGTGCTTCACTGATCCATTTAAATCACACCTCTTGGAGTCGCTCATAGAAAATATTCTGGGAGGAAAATATTGATTTTTGACCTGTTTGTGCGATGCTCCAGGCCTTCTGCTCCTGTAAAAAGCCTCATTCCAACAGAGTGGTTCTCTCTCCACTATGCAACGATAGATCAGGCCAGCAAACTAGTGAGTCAAGGTGCATGGCTTTCCGAAGCTGACACCACTGATGCATTCAAAATTGCCCCATTCACCCTTCCCAGTGGCATTTGATTGGCATTTGGTGGGATTTTAAATATCATTTTGGTATGTGCCTGACACTTTGGTGCAAGAGTACCCTGTGCATATGTCACATGGTCTCTGAGGCTCTCTGCTGGATCTTGCTAAATGAAATCAGAATTCTGTCCATCATGTGTTTGCTCGTTGATTTTTCTTTCCTTTTTTGATGCTCCTCGGACATCTTAGATGCATCTTTGGACAAATTTTAAAAATGCTTTCAAGCCATCAGTGTCCCACCCTCTGATGAAAAAAAGTGATGAGTGATCCCTAGTTTTTCAGGATCAATCTAAATCATGGATGTCAAACTCAATCACAGCAGGGGCCAGATTCTGAACTTAAGTCTAACCTGAGGGCCTAACAGGGTCGATATTAACCTTAAAATGACGACGTCATTTTCTACTGAAATTATTTATGGGGGTAAAAAAAATTGGCACTGATGATAAATTACTTTGCTTTTAAAAGATGAACATGATAAGTTAAAAACTCATAAGCTGAGATAAAAAGTCAAACTTTCAAGTTTAAAAGGCAAAAACATGACATTTAAAGTCAAAATAAAAATTTTAAAGGCAAAATATGAGATAAATTACTTAAATTTTAAAAGTCAAAAACTGAGATAAAATTCAAAATCATGATTTTTAACAGTCAAAATATGAGGTAAACATCAAAATCATGAGTTTCAAATTTCAAAATATGAAATAGAATCAAAAATCATGAGTTTTAAAGGTAAAAAATGAGATAAATGATAAAGTTAGGAGTTGAAAAAGGTTAAAACCATGAGATAAAAGTCAAAATCATGACTTTGAATGGTCAAAATAGGATCTAAAATTTTAAAATGATGAATCTAAAAGGTAAAAATATGAAATAAAAAGTCAAAACCATAACTTGTACTCATAACTGTGAGATGCAAAATTTAAAATATGGAGAAAACATGAATTTCTTTCCCACTTTTTTTCAAATCATTTTTATGATGATGATGGCTCCAGAGCCACACTTTGAGAATCACTGGTTTACAGAATCATCACAGTCGTCTGGCCTAGTGCTGAAAGTAAAACATGTGCTAATCCAAATAATTCATACTGTCTTCCCAAACTATAAATTCTTCTGTGTTTTCTAACTGACAGAGGAGTGTAGTTTTGTGTTACCTTCTCAGACGAGCCCCCGAGGTAACACAAAACTGTACTCATCTATCAAGAACAAATCACATATAAACTATACACCACAGTAAAGCACAAGTGTCATGTTCTAATGTGGGCCATTTTTCATTTATGTTTTAGAACTTGCTGCAGGCCGATTGAAAATAAACCAAGGGCCGCATTTGGTCTCTGGGCCATAGTTTGGACACCCCTGCTTTAAGCAATAAAAAAATAGAAAAAGTACAAAGAAAACTGTCACTGAGACCAAAGACAGTTTCTGAGGCATAAATGGAGAAGGTTTAATTGACTCCACACAGCAACTCTCAGGGAGAGCAATCATTAATTCAAGAGGCATCAAACAGAGTCTGTGAAATTATTCAAAGAAAGTATGACTAATTCAATCATCATTACAATGCTTTGTGGAAATTCAGGTCGTGAAAGCACGCCTCTGAAATGTTTAATAGTCTTTTTTTCTATTCCTGGACTTTAACATATACATTTTAAAACCTCTTCTCCATATGTGCAGGGACTGCCCAGTCAACATCATGTGACCATTACACAAACTAAGTGTATGAGCCAGCAGGCTGCATACAGCACACGTGGGCCGAATCTAACCCTCACTGATCGTTTAGATTCTACAGGAGTACGCTGGTGTGAGCTTATGTGAATTACACATGTTTGTGGAAAGGAACAGCCTTGTGTGAGGTCGTTTTCTTGTTGCCTACAGAGGTGGTTTGTTTTCTCTTGGTGAGATTGATAATCTTTGGGGTTCAATGAAAATCTGTGTGGTGGAACAAATCTGCAAAAAGTGCAGAAAGCTTTTAGAACCCTGCCAGCTGCTTTATGTTCTCAGTAGCTGCAACACTGGTATTACTGATTCAGTTTAATAAATAGCAGCTTATGCCAAGGTGTCCAAACTTTTTCCACTGGGTCCACGTACAGGAATATAAGGATGGTGGGGCCACTTTCATACACCTCACCTTGATATTAAAGAAAGTAAAACCAAGGTTAAGATATGCTCATTTACTGATAACGCTTAAATGGCTAATTGATGGCTGACAGAGCAAATAGCCAATCATTTTGAAGTATTTTGGGTAGGCCAATCAGATTTCAGGGGGCCTTGGTCGGCTCCTGCTACCACTGGCTCCACCCCCGGAACATCACTGGTGCTGCTATTTGCTGCTGTAATCCATTAGAGTGTTGTAAATAAAGATATCTTTATTATTTTGGTTGCCAGTATGTTTACTATTCACATTATTATCTCAATTAAGTCCTTAAAAACAGCATAAAAACCTGTTGTCAAAATGTTAGTTTACAGCAGGGTTTTAAACTCAAGGCCCGAGGGCCAAATCCGGCCCCTGGTACAGTTACACTCGGCCCACAAGATCATATTATATCCTTATTATAACTGGCCCTAAAATATGAGACCTGCAGGTTTCCTCCATAAAAATGTAAACTTAACCTTGATGATATCAAATAACCTTAAGATGTAAAAATGTGAAAAAAAAAAATTTAAAAATAAAGAGAAAAAATAAATAGCTAAAAAGAAATGTGGGAAAAGAAATTAATTTGTGTTTTCACTTCATATTTTCAATTTTGCATGGCACAATTATGGTTTCAATCTATTATTTTGACTTTAATTTCATATTTTGATCATTTTCAATTTATTATTTTGACTTTTTGTCTCATAATTTGACTTTTTATCTCATATTTTGACTTTGTCAATGTATTCATTTTACATTTTATCTTATATTTTTTCAGCTTTTAAATTTATTATATTGACTTTGTATCTCATATTTAGACCTTTTCAATTTATTAGTTCGACCTTTATCTAATATTTTGACCTTTTAGGTGCAACATTTTAAATTTTAAATCATATGTTTTGCCCTAACCCTAAACATGACTGTGACTGTCTTTTTTATATTTACCTTTTAAAAGCATTATTTTCAGATATAATTTCATGTTCTGACCTTTTGATCTAGTAAGTTCGACTTTTTATCTCAGATTTTGAGTCTTTTAATTTTTAAATCCCAAAATCATTTATCATCAGTGCTAATTTTTTCCCCATAATTTATTTCTGGTGAAAAGGAGGTTGACAGTTTGGTTAAAAGTGGACCCTGTTTGACCCTAAGGATAGACCTTGATTCAGAATCCGGCCCCTTTGTGATTGAGTTTGGCACTCCTGGTTTACAGTGTTAGCATGGTAGCACTGCCTGTTGCTGAAACTAAGAAGAATAATACAGTCTAGCACAAGCTTCATGCACTGTTGAGGGCCATATTTCATTTCATTTAAATTAATTCTGCAGGGCCAATCAAAAATGGGCCACGTGCCATATTTTGAACACCCCTGGCTTATGCACTACGAGTTCGAAACCCTTAACCTCAACCAGATCAAACTTTCCCTCTAATTTAACAGAATTTATCAACCTTCATGCAAAGCGTTTGCATTTACCTGTGTATACTCCCTGTTTTCATGCAGTACTTAAGAGGGCCTAGTGGTGAAATTTCAGGCTGTACTAATGATTCTCACAGGAAAGCTACTAAAGTTTCTCCAGAGTACACTCTGGTAGAAGGAGTCCCATTGGTCTAAAGGCATTAGAAGTGCAGGCCACTCTACTATTGCATATGAATTGCTGCAAAAACGCCTCCCACGACTGAAACTACACTTAAAGGGTCCTTAAAGGCCATAGTGCTCATCTGCAGGCTGGCTCAGTGCATCGCCATGATGAGAGGGTGTCCTGTATGGAGAGTGTCCTCTAATGGAGAGGTCCAGAGCTCAGAGAATCACGCTCATTTAACTTTCTTATACCATCCTTGCACTGCAAAAATAACCAGACAAACTTTCATTTCAGGAGATGTGATGTTCTGTGTTGAAAATTAGATTTTTTTTTTTTTCATACCGTAATTGGTAATTTACTGCAACATTAGCTTTGAAAGTGTAATTGCCAACAAATTGCCACTCCATCATTCTTGCTGTTTTTCTGTCACTATGACTTTGTACTCATGATTTTCTTACTGTTTTGTGTTTTTCTGACTTTCACTTTTCTGTATTTTAAGGAACAGCATCAACTGTATATGTTTTGCTTGCTAAATTAAAGGTAAATTGGTGTTTCTGAGTAGGGTTGTATGACATACTTGTATATTAGCAAGTGGCCATGGAGAAGCCTTTTTGATCTCTGCAGGCCGTACAACTCTTGCACTTGTTCTGGCTGGCCTTTTCATCAGGTAGGGCAGACTGCATTGTATCCCATGTGGCTTTAGCCTGAGTTATTCTCTGTTTGATCTAAACTTGAACAGATTCCATATGTTTGTGTAGCCCTGAACCTATTCACAAAGCCTGACCCGTGGCTCCTTACAAAACATAACAATGCAGCAAATCAGTGCAATGCAGTCCATAAGCCCTGTGAATGGTCAACTGCATAGCTGACTACCAGGCTGAGGGTTTAGTAACTCTTACATGTGTAATGATTTGCTTATCTGATGCATTGCTGCAAATCCACCAAGCATGACTCACTTCCATCCAATTCAAATTTGCTAGAATATTCCAGCA
This sequence comes from Cheilinus undulatus, assembly GCF_018320785.1. Taxonomy (NCBI): domain Eukaryota; kingdom Metazoa; phylum Chordata; class Actinopteri; order Labriformes; family Labridae; genus Cheilinus; species Cheilinus undulatus. Next base: position 35,648,636 of record NC_054882.1, read on the forward strand.
CTTCTGTCTCTCTATCACCTGTATTTCCTCTGTCTTATGTCTTTACAGTTTCAATCATGATTCATCAGAACTTTCACCTTATCAGTAATGGATATTTTCTTTTGGCTGTTCTTTGTTTAAATCAGGATTACACTAGGGGAACCAGGCTTACCGGTCTTTTAGCCTGCTATCGACTCCTGGCACCTGAGCACTGTTCTGAAAATCATCTACCATCATCCAAAGGAGTGGAAAGGAAAAGTGACCACATACAGAGTGAGGGACTCATTTCCCTATGAAGATCAAAGAAGTACAGTCCTAATGAAAGTTAAAAGTCCTTCACCTCTGTTCTTAGCGCTTAAGTGCTAAGATTGATTGATTTGCCTAAGGGGCTGAGGCTGGATTATGTTTTGCTTTATTCACACAAGCTCAAGATTTCTCAAAGTCGTTAAAGAAATTCTTTGAAGTGGTGCTTTACACATTTAACTAATAGCAGGATTTCTTTCTTTTGCTCTGGTGCATAATTTGTCAGTTTTAGGCGGTAACACATCACTTAGTAAAGCATTAAAGTGGCATGATTCATTTTTCTGTGGACTGTGAGGGATTACACTTAAAGTTAATAATTGTATTACAGTTGCAAGTCCACAATGTGCTGTTTTCACATGAGTGTTTTTTCTTTTTTCATTCAATTTTTACTTGAAGTGGCAGAGATAAAGGTCATTTTTGCCCCTATAGAAAACAACACAATTGTAAAACTTATTATGATATAAATGAAAAATGAGCTGGTGGCCGATAGTTGATGTCCCGTGATAACCTTTCACCTGAGGTCATCTGTGGCGTCCCAGATGCAGATGTGACATGAGAGGTAATTTCTTTTTCTGCTGGTAGGTGTTGGCAGCACTATAAACAATTACATTTATTTAACACCAGCTTTTAGCTAGACATGCAGCACATCCACCCCAAAACAAAATTACTCTGGAAGTACCCCATACTTTTCTAAAAAGGAAGGATTTTGGCCTTTACTGAAGGGTTGTAGTTTGTAGTCTCTTTATTTTCCCCCTTGTTTTTGTTGGACTAGTCCATTGTGTGAATATAACCCCCTCATGTCTTAGTGATGGTCAGGTCTGTTTAGTTTTGTCCTGTTACGTTAAAGCTTCAGTTCCTTTTGCTTAGTTGACCTCATTTTGAGTTTGGGCCCTAGTTTTGCATTTCATCCACTTATTTCCAATTTCAAATATTAAATTGACAATTTTTGTTAACAAATTATTACTTAATTAAACATTTTTTCTATTTTTACACCTTTGTCCTTTTGCTTTGATTGCTTGGTCCCTGACAGACCTGTAAAATCCTTCTGCTACCGACCCCTGCAGTATCTCAGCTCCAGGTTCCAGATGCACATCCTGTTGAATGAGATGAAAGAGCCGGCAGCACAAAAAAAAAATCCCACATCAGGACTTTTACAATAGCCGTAAGGTGGACATGCACATTTATGCCTCCAATGTATGAAGCAGACGCACTGAAAAAGTACCCTAAAGAGATTATTCATGTGGAGAGAGGGAAGGGCCAGACCGTTATGGAGGTGTTTGAGGGCATGAATCTAACCGCCTTCGATCTGAGCGTGGACACCATGGACATGCATGCAGACCGAAACATTATTCATCACTTTGACGAGTTCAACGCCAAATACAATCCCATCGAGAGTCCATCCTGAGAGAGATCTTCATCAAAACAGACAACCACATTGAGGGAAAATACTTTGGCCACATTATGAAGGAGGTGATGTCTGACCTGGAGGAGAGTAAATACCAGAATGTTGAACTCAGACTGTGGATCTACGAACGCTCCAGGAAGGAGTGGGACAAGCTGGCCAAGTAAGCCGTCAAACATTGAGTCTGTTCTAATAATGTACGCAGGCTGGTGCAAGTGCCTCGACTATTTCATGTATACCACACCAAGAAACAGCTGTCCAACTTCCAAGAGATGCTGGAGAACATCTTCATGCCTCTGTTTGAGGTTATAGTCGATCCTGGCAGCCACCCAGAGCTGCCAGTGAACTAGACAGAGGAGGAGAACCCACCCTATACATGTATGTAAGCATGACCACGCTAAATTACCTGTGCAGGCAACGGGGCTTTCACACATTTGTCCTCCGTCCTCACTGTGGGGCCAGTCCATCACCTGGTGTCAGCTTTCATGTTGTCAGAGAACAGCTCATATAGGCTGCTGCTCAGGAAGGCTCCTCTGCTGCAGTATCTGTATTACCTGGCACAGATTGGTATAGCTATAACAGCCTGTTCCTCAGCTACCATCGTAACCCTCTCACAAAGTACCTGTCTAGACGCCTTATGGTGTCTCTGTCCACAGACGATCCTCTGCAGTTTCACTTCACTAAGGAGCCTCTGATGGAGGAGTACAGTAGGTGTGTAAGCTGAGCTCCTGCAACATGTGTGAGCTGGCCAGAAACAGCGCCCTGATAAATGGCTTCTCTCATCGGGTTAAAAGCTCCTGGCTTGGTTCAAACTACATTGAGGAGGGACTGAAGGGCAACAACATCAGGTGCACAGATGTTGCTGACATCCGTGTGGCATACCACTGAATGAAACAAGGGAGAGATATGAAAGAGTGAATAGGTAGGAACAGTCTTCTTGCTTGAAGTTTCACTGAGCTCCATTTAAATTATCCATGCAGTGACTGTTGGAACTCAATCTCATCATTATTGTCTTTCATGTCCTACAATGTGGCACACATTCTAGCTTTAAAGACTCTTTATTTCATTCCCATAGTTATTCGAGGATTGTAATAAATCCACTGAAAATCTTAAAAAAAAAAAAAAGTTTTGCAGAAAACCTCATATGACCTCAGTATGTCAAAGGGGGAATTAAAATTCATAAAAATGCTCTTATTCTGGGGAGAATGTCTTTATTATGAACATTGTCTCTTTGTTTCCCTCATGAACTTTCAGAAAGTTTTTTTATAAGTCAAAGGAAGCAGAAAATAAAAAAGGGAAAGGCTCTTGTTGTATGAAAGTCAAATGGCTTAAATGCTCTGAATTCCACTGCAAGGCAAAATGTCATAATAAATACTTCTGGTTGCAAAACTCAGTGTGCTCTCAAAGTCACCTCGTGACTCAAACTGTGCTGAGAGGGCTTAGAAAATGTAGCCGGTCAATAAGCTTATTTTGGATAAGAGCTCTGACTGAGAGCTCCGGAGGCTACCAGAGGCTTCTTGCCTCTCAGAGTCAAAATTTCCAGAAATTTCAGCCTCAACCTGACCTGGCCTGATTTCTAAGAAAATCTTCTTGGCAGAATCCGACCTTCAGCCCGAAGACATTTCAACATCAAACTCGTTGTCAGCCTTTCTTTCCCTTTGCTTTGCTTTCCTTCACCTCTCCTTCTCAATCCTCTCTTCCTGTCTGTGTAATGCTCACTTATACATACAAAACAAAAGAAGCACATTGTCTTTCCCAGCTCCATTTAACCAGCCGCCTGCAGGCAAGATGAGTTCCTTTGAATTTTCTATGGCCCGCATGAGGCTGCCAACATATCAGGCTGAAGAGTCTGCAATTGTTGTTTTAAGTGCAGGTAGTTATGCCCAATACTCTTAAAAGGAACCCTGCATGATCAGACCAGTTCATCGCGTTGGATAGATATCTGTATCTATCATATACATATTGAAATAAAAAACTCACTAGATATGTGCATTTTGAGTAATTTGAGTTTATAAAGTCACCAGGACGCTGCCATGGTTTGGTCCGTGCTGGTGCTGTGACGTCACAGTTCCACAGAGCTCGTCACCGTTCCTATGCAGTAACCAGTTTCAGACTGGCAGCCAGTGTTAGGGCTGCATCTCAGAAACACTACACGTCTCACACACAGAGAATTTTAAAATTTGAGGTCTCTTCTATTTTTTTTGCACCATGAACAGTTATCTGTCCATCCAGACAGGAAAATGATAAATACAGAGCCATATTTACCTTATTGTAGCAAATATTTACGTCCACGTTGGTAGAATATGTTTGAAATCCATTTCTTAATGAACCAGATGAAGGCCACGAGCTAAAATGTCTACAAATGTCTACTCTTTATGAAGCCTTCTATTTCCACACAGTTTAGGTAAAGATAAACACAGAACGAAAGCACTTCCGGTTTGCACTTTTCAAAGTAAAAGTCCACTTTAGCATTTCTTTTGAGAAACTTCCCTTGTATGTATATACTGCTTTTCTGTTAAAAGCTCCGGTATGCTTCCACTATACACTGAATCCAGTCACTTGTAGGGAGTTTTATTGAGGTAAAATGTGGGAGGAATGACAGATCTTTGACAGCAGGGAGCAAACTTGTGTCTGGTATGAAAGCTGTTATGGCAGCAACGGCTGCAAGCAGCAAAACCGTCTGAAAAACTCTTACTGCCTAGCAATGGCGAAGAACGCTGCGGCACTGTGGCGTCACACTATCAGCACGGATCAAAACATGACGGACTCCTGGTGAGTTTATGAGCTCAAATTTACTCAAAATGCAGATATCTGGGATATTTACTGAGTCTTTTTAGTTCAATATATGACTGAGAGATACAAATATCTATCCAACAACATGAACTTGTCTGATCATGCAGGGTTCCTTTTAACAATAAGCTCATTTAAATTCAAGTTTGTTCAGATTCAAGTCTGCAGAGCAAATGCACAAAGAAAGAAAGCAGAGTGAAGCACTGTATGCTGGTTTTTGAATTGAAAGAGGAGAGATGTGTGTAAAGCAAATGGAAACTGGGGCAAAGTGAGCACATCTAAGTTTTTTGTGAGCAATGACAATAATTATGTAGATAATGAAGACAAATGCACACTGAGTTACTCAACAAATACTGGAAAACACACTTGTTTACTCACTGAATATTTTTTATATGTTAAACACACCTGCACAATAAATCTTCACTTTAATTCTCTTTAGGTGTAAGCTCAGAGAAAAACCATTGGACCATCTAAAGCAAATGACTAACTTCAAAATGTCTCCTTCAAGGATGGAGGGCTGTAAAGATTTATTTTGAAAAGCAGTTCTTGACTCAGCCTTGTTTTTGTGTTTCAAATGCATTGGACAGATTTGGCCATAGAACAGGCCGGCTGGATGTGGCACTGTGTAGTTCCCAGAGCACCTCTTTTTGCATACAGGGTGGAAATAAAGGAATGTTGGTTCAGTACTATGGGGTAAGGTTACTGTCAAAACGTGTGTGTGTGCACCAAGGTTATTACAGTTAAAAAAAACTAAGTGAATAACTAAAACTAACATTCAAAAATCATTTTAGTTAACTGAAACTAAATATAAACTAAGCTTTACAAAAAAAACCCACAAAACTAACTAAAACTGTACAGTACGCTTACAAAACTAAATAAAATAAAATAAAAAATAGACAAAATATCCTAAGTTTTAGTCTTTGACACATCCATAATGATTTGCACCAACACCCAAGCCTGGGCAGTGCAAAATTGCCTGAATTAATTGGTTAAGACTTCACACATCATCTTTAAATAAATAGAATAATAAGTGAAGAGTTTGAATTTATTTTTAAAAATGTAGGATGTTCACTCAGCCTCGACATCTATCTGAAAAAACTAAAACTAACACTAAAACTAATAAAACTACACTAAAACGGAGCATTTTTGCAAAATATAAACTAAACTACATTAACAAACCAGCAGTAAAACTAAAACTAATCTGAAATTGAACTCAGGAAGTTGAAACAAAATAAAAATAAAAAAAATATAATGAAATAAAATAAAAATAAAAGCTAATTTAAAAATCCAAAACTATTATAACCTTGGTGAGCAAACGTACAAAATCCTGCACATATTCAAAATGTATGCATGTTAGTCAAAAGTTGTGCATAAATAAAAATTGTAAACTCTTGTTTAAAGTGTAAGTGAACCCCCAGCTCAAAGCTAACTCCGCCCATGTCAGTAATTCAAAAAATGCACAAAGAGTGAGCAGTTTGGTATTGAGAGTAGGGAGCAGAAGCTGTAGAAAGAATTGGACAAACCCTCTGTGATGTCAGCCGTTTGCTTAGAATAGGTGGACTCAAACTCCTTTTGAAGCCAATCCGTGGCGGCTTCCTTATTGCAGTGGCTGTCTCAACCGAACTTTGGATCAACCTAACAGCAGACAAGAGCCTACTGAGCTCAACTTCCTGTCAGCTAAGCTATTGCTAAAGCTAAGTAGCTAATGAAGCAGAAGCAGATTCATTGACTCTTTCTCCGAAATACAGTTGAAACCAGAAGTTTACATACACTATATAAAAAGGTACATAAACTTTTTTTTTCTCACCGTCTAACATTAAATCAGATTAAACTTTTCTTGTTTTTGGTCAATTAGGATTACCAAAATTATTTTTTATTTGCTAAATGCCAGAATAATGAGAAAAGGATTTTTTTAGACAATTTTTATTACTTTCTTCAAAGTCAGAAGTTTACATACACTAAGATTACTATGCCTTTAAACAATTTGGGAAAGCCCAGGTGATGATGTCATGTCTTTGGAAGCCTCTGATAGGTTTATTGACAACATTTGAGTTAATTAGAGGCACACCTGTGGATGTATTTTAAGGCACACCTGAAACACACTGTTTCTTTGTGTAACATCATGGGAAAATCAAAAGAAATCAGCCAAGAAATCAGGAAGAGAGAATTGTGGACTTGCACAAGTCTGGTTCATCCTTGGGTGCAATTTCCAGATGCCTGAAGGTGCCACGTTCATCTGTTCAAACAATTATACGCAAGTATAAACACCATGGGAATGTCCAGCCATCATACCGCTCAGGAAGGAGACGGGTTCTGTGTCCCAGAGATGAACGTGCTTTGGTCTGAAAAGTGCATCTCAACCCAAGAACAAAAGCAAAAGACCTTGTGAAGATGCTGGCTGAAGCTGGTAAGAGTGTGTCATTATCAACATCCAAACAAGTCCTGTACTGACATGGGCTGAAAGACCGCTCTCCCAGGAATAAGCCATTACTCCAAAAGAAACATAAAAAAGCCAGATTACAGTTTGCAAATGCACACAGGGACAAAGACCTTCATTTTTGGAGACATGGTCTGTGGTCTGACTAAACTAAAATTGAACTTTTTGGCCATAATGACCATCGTTACATTTGGAGAAAAAAGGGGGAAGCTTGCAAGCCTGAGAACACCATCCCAACTGTGAAACATGGGGTTGGCAGCATCATGTTGTGGGGTTGTTTTGCTGCAGGAGGGACTGGTGCACTTCACAAAATAGATGGCATCATGAGGAAAGAACATTATGTGGAAATACTGAAGCAACATCTCAAGACATCAGTCAGGAAGTTCAAGCTTGGGCGCAAATGGGTTTTCCAAATGGACAATGACCCTAAGCATACTGCCAAACTGGTTACAAAGTGGCTTAAGGATAACAAAATCAATGTTTGGAGTGGCCATCACAAAGCCCTGATCTCAATCCCATTGAAAATTTATGGGCAGAGCTGAAAAGGCATGTGCGAGCAAGGCGGCCTACAAACTTGGCTCAGTTTTACCAGTTCTGCCAGGAGGAATGGGCCAAAATTCCTGTAAACTATTGTGAGAAGCTTGTGGAAGCATATCCAAAACGTTTGACCCAAGTCATACAGTTTAAAGGCAATGCTACCAAATACTAATGAAATGTATGTAAACTTCTGACTCTCAAGAAAATAATAAAAAATTGTCGAAAAAATGATCTCTCTCATTATTCTGGCATTTATCAAATAGAAATAATTTTTGTAATCCTAATTGACCGAAAACAAGAAAAGTTTAATCTGATTTAATGTTAGACGGTGAGGAAAAAAAAAGTTTATGTGCCTTTCTATATAGTGTATGTGAACTTCTGGTTTCAACTGTACATTCAAGTTCAAGAAAAATGTATGATTCCAAAATGTAGACAAAAAAAGCTACTAAATTAGATTAATTTGAGCAAATGTAAGAAGTTACCCTAATTAAATATTAGATTTTTATGGACCACTCGTGTTTAACTGGTCATATATGAATGACAAGAGTGTAGCGGTGGTCCGCACAATGAAACCAGTGTGTGGGATTTAAGCAAAGCACAAGCCCAGAACTTTTCCTTCCAGTGGTACTCGGTGGTCATGGTCGGGACCGGCTTTATGTCGACTGGGAAAGGATAAACAGATGTCTTGCTCTATAAATCCAGGGCTTGTAAGGTGGCAAATGTAACTTACTTATAGTCAGGATAACATTAGTCAGAAAGATATCAGTGTGAACAAAATCAGCATGAAATTAGCAGTAGAGATGACATCAAACATCCAGTTTGCTTGTAAAAATAATTAAATAACTTGACCGTTCATAGCTTCAGTGATGCCCCAGGTAACCTCAATATGTGGGCAATGCAGGATGTTCATAACCTTTGTAAGTTTCTCCCACAGACAGCAGCCTGGTGAGAGGAGGAAAAAGGACACTTAGGCAATTGATTCCCATCATCCCTCAGGTCTGCCTGGGGTTTTAACATACACTTGTCTGGCTATGGGAGCTCGATTAATCTGCAAAGTAGAATGCTTCCTGCAGTTAGGCCAAATCAAGGTCAGCTCATGTTCTCATTGCAAACATTGAGACCCACTTTTAAAGCAGTTTGAGCATTATTGGTTGGTCCACTCCAGATATGATGGAAAGTTTTCACACCAGCACAAACAAAGCGAACCAACTCAGCAAACAGTGATGGCTGTCCATGAATCCTCTGTGGAGAGCTGATTAAGCAACCTTTTGTGCTCTGCTGGAGTCTGCCTGCTTCACAGTCAATAGTAGGTCTACCACTTTTCTTTACCCCTCTCCCTCTTTGGTTGTAAAGAACTGTAAGAGTTAATGTTAAAACATTTATGTAATGCTACCTGCAGGATTTAATGTGGCACTAGAACCAACAATGACAATGTTATTTAGTGTAATTGTTTTTCTAATCTAAAACTACTGTTTATGGAGGCAAATTTCTTTTTCCGTGCCTTTTTACCATTTCCTATTTTTAGTGTTCCTTATTTCATCCAATTATATTGGTGTGATTGGTTGGTTCACTTGAAAAATTGGAGTCAAAGTAGGCCAATATCTTTGCATCCACCTGACAGCAAAGTCAGCCTAGTCATTCAGTGTTTGTGCCTGAGCCATCCCTCCACATTTCTCTTGGCTCATCATGCGTCATCATACTAGAACTGCCAGTCAAAATCAAAGCTTGAGCATGGATAGAAACAAACAAGTACACATTTTTGTACAGTGCATTTTACATGTGCTTTGTAGAAAGAGAAGCCTAGCATAATGTTTAGTTCATCTCTGACTCTTTGGGCCTCTGCCCTACATGTTTTCCTTGGCTGCGACATCTCCAATCATTCCATTATAACACAAATCCTGCTGACCTCGACAATTCTCTACTCAATATTCCTCGCCCTCTGTGTTTGTATGTGTGTACTTCAGTTATCTCCCACACAGTAATAACAGCTCTCTGGCCCCGTACAGAAGCCAAGAGCTAAGAGCAAAGCTATCATTGCCAAGATAATAGACTTATTTTAAGCTTTGCTTGTGTATGTGAGTGTTTGTGAGTCTTTTGCCCACAGTTACATCTATTTTATCATTGATAAATTCATGTCCCTGAAACTCCCCACACACTTCACAAACACATGGACTCACTTAACCAATGCAATTACCCACCCACCCACATGAAGCTAAAATACACTATGATTAAGGACTGTCTGCTTTTCTAAGCAGCACAGCCACCTCATAGGCCAATAACAGACAAAAGAAAAGGATGTGGGTAGATGCAAATAAAGGTAGATGCTAAATCTGATTCCCAGGTACTGATTATTCTGCACTCGACTTCTTTCCCCCCTAGGTTTCCACAGCAACGGCAGCTTTTTCTTCAGAAGGTCTTTTTCAGCAGCCACAAAAGGAGAAGTCTAAAGAAGAGTGATAGAGGCAGATTACAGTCCTGCTTTTATGCATTATAAATGATTCCAGCGCTTTTTATCAGAGGACAGAGTTTATGAAAGAAATATTTTCATAAATGTAGCTGACCTTCATCTAACACTTGATTGCCCCTGAAAACATATCTCATTATTAGGCCATTAGTGAGAGGTGAAATACATGTACATACACAACTTGTATAGTGACTTCTCTGTTAAGATTACCTCACCAGAAATTGCAAATAAAAGGAAGAGCGAAGCCTCAATCTTTGCAGGATTTCATGCCTAATTACAGTCCTTCAAATTTGCACTTCCACTCCATCTTCTCCTAAATGAGCTGGTAAATGGACATAAGCTTGCATTGTGCTTTTCTATTCGTCTGCTTGAAGCGCTTTTACACCACAGGTCACAGCATTCACACTCCGCAGTCACAAACTGATGACAGAGGTTGCTCCTGAGTATGAGACAAAGAGGTGTCAGCACTCAAAATGTCCTTTCAGGTAGTTTTATTCACAACGCTGAAGAAGACTGAGTCAGAACGCGTCCGTTGTGCCACGTTGTGCCTTGAATAAAACTACCTGAAAGGACATTTTTTGACCTTTTTGTCTTATAAGTCTTTTTTGTCATGCACCTTGAGGAGTTTATTGCTGGAGATTGCTCCTTTTTTCGCTTTCTCTGTTCCTGAGTATGAGCCATCAGTATTAGCTTGTCCCATGCATGCACTTCAATACACATTTACACACCATTAATGTGTAAATGTCATTAGGACAAGGACATGTACCCGAGGATGCATCAACATACTGTATTACCTTCTGGAGCTGGGGATCAAGCCCGTGACTGTCTGATTGAGAGGCCACCAACTCCACCTACTGATGCACAGTTGCAACAAAGTTCAGTTTAAGTTGCTTATAGATGCATCATCATTTTGCCACAAATGACTCAATTAAACCTGAGAAAATATCCTTTGGACTGAACATCATTTTTAATATAATACTGTTCATAAAGTGTCCTTATCATTGTGAAACCAACATGTTGAAGATCAATGATTTTCTAACCTTGCAAAGCAGATGAATTTTCGTGTTTCTCACTGGTGACTCCATCTCGCAAAGCTTCCATCTGAACCATTTGGGCCCGGTCAGCAAGTGACAGGACCAATCAGCATCGAGGGGCAGTACTTTCGGGTGTGGCAGAGTCGTGACGTAAGCAAGCAGCGGCAAGAGGCCGGTGCAATTATGACAGGAGAGATAATAATCATTAACCAGATGTCGAAACGTCAAGTTCTAGTACTTCTGGGAAAAAACGGACCAAAGTTCTCAGACTTACAGCCATGGTAACAAAATATGTCCAAATCGCCATTTTAAACTCAGTAGGTAAAGGGTTGATAAAGAACAGCATTGAGTTGTTCTCTGTTGAAGAATGACATAAGTCTACAGTAGCCATGGTTCGTGCAATGCAGTTCTCTATGGAGTTTAATCCTCGGTAGGGTCTTTGTCATGTGTTTTGTTGCTCTGTTTTGTGAAGTTTTAATTTAATTTAATTTAATTTACTTTTGCACTTATCTAAAGTATTATTACACTCTCAAAAACTTTTAACCAACCTTAAAAGATCTGGTGATGTTGCAGTAGCATTTGGGGCCTAATCCCTGAAATCCACCCCCTGGCTCCGCTTACGCATGCGTCCAATCTCTGGTGCCAGAATGGTTAGACACCGTGACATTTTGTCCCTCCACTTTCAGGTGATAGTTTAATAAAGCGATAACAGTGTCTAAATCGATACAAAGAGCCCCGTTTTAATGTTGTAAGGTGCAGTATTATTATTGGCTGTGAATAACTTTAACACAGCTAGGCATAGTTTGCGCTTTCTTTCCTTGATAGCCCCTTGGCCCCTTTCAGTTTGCCTCATCCAACAGGCTGCCTGGTAGATATAAGCAGCAAAATTTACGCCTAGCTTCCTTAGTCATCCGCATTCACTGGGCTGCCTGGCAGATAGCCAGTATAAGCAGCCTGGATGACATGAAAATGTCCCTACCATGTCTTTAAGCTTCCTAGAAGGCTTCTAGATGCCTACCAAATAAATAAGCTCCTATGAAATTTGCAAAGGAGATTCAACTGGTTTGACTGTGTGCTTGTTTGTTTTAATCGATTACATTATTCAGATTGGGTTTAATGAAGCTAATATTAACAAACATATGCCTAATATAGAAGCTAGCAAGTGAGGTTAGCATAGTTGTCTGAGGAAGTGGAAAGCTCACTCACATGATATGATGGTGAGTGGTGATAAGATTAGAGGTCAAGTTCATGACTTCACCTGATTGGAGGGTCATTGGAGAGCAGGACGGGACGTGCCTTCAAGGCAGCCGCTGCCTATCAGGTGAAACTGAGTGCACAAAATAACACTGAGCTATGTTTTGCTATCTTGCAGGAGCACAGGGGTGTTGCTAAATAATATGTGGGAGTGTTTCGAAAGGGTCAGGCAGTAAATCAAGCCATGTTTCAGCTTTTGGTTCCTTTACAATCCAAGCATTCATGCTTGCTGGCATATAGGATTGTTGACATTGACATTGTTAATATTAATGGAGGATTTGGGGTTATATTTCACTAAATATCCCACATAATCAGAAATGCTTAAAAGACAGTAAAAACTTCCATGAGGAACAAAAGTACACCCTTATTGATGATGCTTGACATTTTGTATTTGTGGGCTATACTGTCAGTGGCACACATGTGAATGACAGTTAAATGTAAGACTTATTAAAAATCTAAGTCTATGTATCATAAACGCATGCAAGTGTATGAATGTGAATGTATGCCTGTGCATTTCAGCCAGAAGACACGATGGAGTAAGTCAGCACAGAGGAGGACTTGGTGCTTGGTGAGTGGCTTTTTTTTAAATCTTCTGACTAACCCATGGTTGTTGGCCGTGACTTTTGGCAGTCAGTGTTGCAGCAGTTTACTCCAGTGGCAATGGTTTCCATTCTCTAACAGGTTACACAGGAATTTTCCCTTGGTGGTTTGTGAAATTCTTAATGTGAAAGGTTACTGGAGCACACCTCTCAAGTGGGACCTGCCTGACTCAGAGATATGAGAAAGAGTGAATTTTAAAGTCAAGGTTGTCTAGTATGGTGTCTTGGAAACTCTGGTTAGCCATTCTGACAGTGCATTTATGTGCAAGTGTGTGTACAGTTCGAGTATGAGTGTGTCAAGATTTTGGCAAGATTTTCATCATCTACTCTTAAAAATTTCAGTCTCCGTCCTTTTCTGTACTTTGCAGGATTGCCTTTATCTGTAATTTTTCCATGTTGAAGGTGTTGGTTTGAGTTCAGTTTGAAATATAAGTCTGAATTGCTGGGCTGTCTGCGGTCTTTGTGTTCTCATCAGTCTAACAGAACACAGATCCACTGTAGCTTTTCATTATCTTCCCATCAATCCATGAATAGATGCAACTGTCAACAACGAAGCAGGGCACTTTGCCAGTGCACATGTTCCAGATGTCAGATGTGATTGCATCTACTGTGAGAGTAGGTGAAAATGAACACTAGGGTTCATTTTTATTCAGTACAAAAAGCTTTATGAACAAGAAGTCTAAAGAGGAGGGAACAGTAAATTAAAAACTTCCCTTAGTGAACCATTAACCCATTCAAGAAGACATTAAATCCAAAAGCAGATCATTTAATGCCATTAGAAATTCATTCTTAACCTTTTTTATGTGCTTTTTTGGGGCGTTTTATGCATCTGTTAGAAAGATTGGGCACCTGTGGCTCAGAAGGTAGAGTCTGTCGTCTGACAAACAGAAGGATGCGGGTTCCCGCAGTCACATGTCTATGTGTTCTTGGGCAAGGCACTTAACCCCAATTTGCTCCTACTGCTGCATCAGTGACTTGTAAATGTGTATCCATAGCAACCTCGGCCATCAGGGTGTGAATATGGGTGTGAATAGCTGGTATGACCTAGGGTGTAAATGGAAAAAGTCAGAAATCAAACAGAGATGCTTGGGAATGACCTGCCATAAACAAAACAGGTCAACCTCAGGCCAGTTGGCTGGCCAATCAAGCACAGTACCATTGTCTGCTAACCAGTTTCTGGTAGTTTGGGCTTCACTGTGGGCAGGTGCCAAGTCCTGCTGGAAAAGGAAATCAGTATCTCTATGGGCTTCCCAGCAGATGGAAGAATGGGGTGCTCTAAAAGCTCCTGGTAGATGGTTAAGCATTGACTCACAAGGAAAAGCACAGCGAACCAACAGCAGCAGATGACATGGCACCTCAAATCCATCATTGACCATGGAAACTGAAAACACTGGACTTCAAGCACCTTGGATTCTGTGCCTCTCTGATCTTCCTCCAGGCTCTGGGACCTTGACTTCCAAAATAAATGCCAAATTTACTTTCATCTGAAAACAGGACTTTGGACCACTGAGCAACAGTCCAGTTCTTTATCTCCTTAAGCTGAGAAGCTTATAAGATATGTGGTCCAGGAGTGCTTTGACACCAGGAACACACCACTTGAACCCCATTTCCTGGTCACATCTGTGTGTGTTGGCTCCTGACACACTGCCTCCAGCCTTAGGGGAGCTTCACAAAGAGTTAACTAAGTTCTTGAAACTGCTTTGTTTGATAATCCTGAAGGCTGATTTTCTTCCTGTTGCTTCTGCACCTTTTCTCACCCCACTTTTCAGTAACCCTTTGTGGCTTGCCCTCCTTGTGAAGGGGGACAATGATTGTCTTCTGGACAATAGTTATGTCAGCAGTCTCCCCCGTGATTATGGTTAGATTTTTTGAGGTCATGTGTCGAGCATCAAGGTTACTGGGATTCAGGGTTATCCCTTGACTGTCAACATGGTAACCCAGCAATAGTTTGAAGGATTTTCTTTGAAACTCTCACAAATGTCCGCTGTAAGTCATGGATGAATTGATGAATTTTGGAGGTCAAAGGTCAAATAGCGACATCAATAGACTTCAGCCCTTGCTTGTGTGCAAGAATGCTTTGAGTGATTTTCTTTATTTTTTCCACAGATACAAATCCTTAATCAAGGATGAACCAGTTTGATTTTGCAAGTCAAAGGTCAAATGTCAGGTTCAGTTGGCCACTTGGTTATCTTGTCAGTGCAATATCTAAAGAATACACCGTGTCCCAAAAGTTCGTGCACCACAGAAAAAGTCAACTCAGATTGTGAGTCCTCAACAGAATGCATTTATTCCAAAGCCAGTGTATCCCCCTGCATCTTAATTACTGCCTTCAGTCTGTCAGGCATAGAATGCACTAATTTCTTCCGAACCGTAGGCTCAATGTTGCCCTACTCCCGCACAGCCCTTGCATTGAGCTGCTATATAGTAGTAGGAGGTGGGCTGTGGAAGACCCAACTGTTCAAGATACCCCAGCAGTTTTCAATTGGGTTGAGGTCTGGGGAGTTGGGTGGCCATTCCTCTGCGCAGATAGACAGAAAGCCAATCAGAACACCATTGCTAAGTTGTACAAGCAGTATGTGCAGGGGCACCATCTTGCATTCAGACCTATTCCACATGTCTGTTGAACATCTTCCTAGCAGTGACGAGGCCCAATTTCTTTCTTCCTGGTGAGTATGGGAAGTAGTACTGGCTGGATAATGTTCTTGACATAATATTCAGCATTGATGGTGTTGCCCTGGGTACAACATGCAATTCAGACAGCCCTGAAGCTGACATCGCCCCCCCCCCCAAACCATGCAATGAGCGCTGAACTTGACTCGTTCAGATGGTGGCACTCTCTTTCAATCGTCAGTGTAGATGTGGTCGTTTTGGCTGTTAGAAATAAGTAGAGTGGGCACTCATCAGAGAAAACCTAGTTTTTCCAGTCTCTTGGGGTCATTTTGGCATACTTCTTTGCAAAAGCCAGCCACTTCTCCTTTTGCAGTTTTGTAAGGCAAGGAATCCGCTGTCTTCTGTATACTCTGAGACCCAGTTTTGTAGTCAGAAAACAATAGATGGTACTTTTAGAGACTGCTTCCCCAAGATTCTTCTGTCTCAGATTTAGTCCGCGGCAGGATTGGTGTCTCTATCCCTTGGCCTATTTGAATGAGGTCCTTGGCCCTCGAACTCAGGACTGAGGGGCGACCTGCACAGGGCTTGTCTTTAAGGGAGTCACAACTCTGGTGTCTCTGCCTCCACTTCTTCAACCATCGTATTCTTCTGCCAAGGTCCTGAGCTACCTCCCTGCAAGTTTTCCCTGCCCTGTGCAGGGCACTGGCTTGAGCACAGACCTGAGGCTCTGAAAGAGCAGCCTTTCCAGATTTTTGTTTTCCATCGTGGCAGCACTACCAAAAGGGTTCTCTCATTGGCATACTCCTTTGTCGACTAAGAAATTTATAGGCCTCTCCAACCATATGCACTAATGGAACGACTTCACAACATCTGGCTGACCAGGTACAACCCATTTTGTAGAGAGGCCCTTTAGTGCCACATTATGTAATAATGCCACATTATGTAACAATGTAATATATTTTCAATTCATTGTGTAATAACGCCGCATTTTGTAAGCCACTAAGCAGTTAGGGTTAGGGCAAGGTAGTACGGTATACCCTGGAGCCCACCTTAAGTCCTAGGGTTAAGGTTAGGTGTTTAGTCTAGAGCCCTGAAGGGGGGTTAGGTTTAGGTATAAGTCACTAAGCA
Organism: Cheilinus undulatus; assembly: GCF_018320785.1. Taxonomy (NCBI): domain Eukaryota; kingdom Metazoa; phylum Chordata; class Actinopteri; order Labriformes; family Labridae; genus Cheilinus; species Cheilinus undulatus. The sequence goes on from NC_054882.1 coordinate 35,665,173, forward strand.
GTTAGGGTTAGGGCAAGGTAGTTGGGTAGGGCATACCTTGGAGCCCACATTAAGTCCTATGGCTAGGGTTATTACATAATGCGGTGTTATTACATAATGTGGCACTACTGACCCACAAAAATATTGCCCATTGGGGTGCATGAACTTTTGGGACACGGTGTACTCTAAAGGATTTTGCCAGGATTCAGCAAACGTATCTGATGCAGCTCAAAGATGATCTGATTAAATTTTGGAGGTCAAAGGTCCAGGTCAAGGACCCACTATTATACTTCACTGTCCTGCAAAGGCATACTGCACACAGGAATATGGACTGTCAGGTGATAGGTCTGGTTTACACTTTGGGCAGCATTTGCTAATGAAAAATGTTCCAAAAGCAATAACATCTCCAGGTAGAATTCTGTGCATGCTGTCTGTTTTATTTCACTTTCGGCTATACCACTTCCACTCACCCTGAATCTCTATTGCAGTGTGGCTCTGACCCCATTCTTCTCCGAACTGAACCTAATATCAGGCAGTAATTCTCCATAAGCTATTTCCCAAAAAATAATCCGGGCAGGATTTTTTTCACACAACCTTGAACTGCATTCAAAGGCTGCCTCTCTTGCAGCAGAGAAATGGATTATCCTGTAAGGTGGATTGAGTCGTATTGAATGTTTGGATCCTTTTCTTCTGCTGTGGAATTTGACATTTTTGGGATGTGTTGTAATCACATAAATCCAAACTTTACACCCGCTTCACAAATCTCCTGGGGTAATGATTCATACAAAGATGACTGACTGTGTTTGAAGTATGCCAGTATGTGTATTAGAAAAGATATTCTGCTGACAGAGATTTTCCATTTGGAAGATGACTTATGCTTGTTTCTTCATTATCTCACTTAATCATCAGGGAGTTTGGGTTGTGTCACAAGTCAGACTCGACAAACAGTCCACTTCTCTCCTCCTTATAGAGTGGAAAGAGTGAAAGCACATAAGAAGGAGTGGGATGCAGCCAGTATCCCCTGAAAGATCAATAAAAGGTCACAGTTCAAAATTTTTTGGCTGTTGATGGTATGCCTAGGGGAAGACAGTGACCCTGGTGGTAACCTTAATCTTCTTTATGTTATTTTGCCTTAATATTATTGCTAGCACATGGCTCGAGGGATGATCGAGGCACAGGGTTCACTTTATTCGAACAGCATTGCTCTGTGTTAAATCATATTCCACATTTATAGCTGATGTCCCTTTGCAAATGCAATAATGCCATTTTATCTAGTAGGTTTGAGAGGAAGCACAGTTTGCCCTTGAGCTGAATGCACTATCTGAAAAGAGATCTTGCAATAGTTAAACAAGAACAGTGGCGTATTTCTCTCCAAGTGCACAGTTTGATTTAGCATGCTGGGACTTCAGCAAAAATGACATAAAGGACAAGTGCTCATAGTGTAATGTCTAAAATGCGCCGGGAATCAGCATTGCTTTTTTGGAGAAAAATAGATATTTACAGATTGGCCTAGACTGTTAATAAAAGCATGATTTGGCCCATGTGACATCACCCAATGGAGCGACTGTATGAGTAGCCTTGCTACTGGGAGGCAGTCGTTTATTCCTCAGCTGCCACAGTCACATGCCAATGTGTCCTTGGGTAAGACACTTAACCATAATTTGTTCCCACTGCTGCTTTGTTGATGGCGTATAAATGTGTATGGATGCGTCTGGATAGAGTTAGCTAAAACTGATTGCCAATTCTCCATAGCAACCTTTGCCATCAGTGTGTGAATACAGAGTAAATGGGTGTGAATTCTTAAAACTGCTTTGAGTAGTCGGGACAATTAGAAAAGCACTTTATTCCGCACTCCAAATTATTATGCAAATTGGATTTTAGTGTCATGAACATTCAATTTTTTGTTTTTCAATTAAACTCATGGATGGTATTGTGTCTCAGGGCTCTTTGGATCACTGAAATCAATCTCAGACACCTGTGATAATTAGTTTGCCAGGTGAGCCCAACTAAAGGAAAAATACTTAAGAAGGATGTTCCACATTATTAAGCAGACCACAGGTTTCAAGCAATATGGGAAAGAAAAAGGATCTCTCTGCTGCTGAAAAGCCTCAAATAGTGCAATGTCTTGGACAAGGTATGAAAACATTACATATTTCACGAAAAGCGTGATCATTGTACTGTGGAGAAATTTGTGGTGGATTCAGAGCACAGACAGTTAGATAAAGGCAAAATGATGAAGGTTGCTGCCAGACAAATTCATCAGATTAAGAGAGCAGCTGCTAAAATGCCATTACAAAGTAGCAAACAGGTATTTGAAGCTGCTGGTGTCTCTGAAGTCCCACCAACCTCAAGGTGTAGGATCCTCCAGAGGTTTGCAGTCATGCATAAACCTACTATTCATACACCCCTAACCAATGCTCACAAGCAGAAACGGTTGCAGTGGGCCCAGAAATACATGAAGAGTCATTTTCAAACAGTTTTGTTTGGTGCCGTGCAACCCTCGATGGTCCAGGATGGATGGTGGATGGCCACCATGTCCCAACAAGGCTGTGATGTCAGCAAGGAGGTGATGGAGTGATGCTTTGGGCCAGAATCATGGGGAGAGAGCTGGTAGGCCCTTTTAAGGTGTCTGAAGGTGTGAAATGACCTCGGCAAAGTACATGTAGCAAAATTATCTTCATGCATGACAATGCACCATCTCATGCTGCAAAGAATAGCTCTGTGTCATTGGCTGCTATGGGCATAAAAGGAGAGAAACTCATGGTGTGGCCCCATCCTCCCCTGACCTCAACCCTATTGAGAACCTTTGGAGCATCCTCAAGCTAAAGATCTATGAGGGTGGGAGGCAGTTCACATCAAAACAGCACCTCTGGGAGGATATTCTGACATCTTGCAAAGAAATTCAAGCAGAAACTCTCCAAAAACTCACCAGTTCAGTGGACACAAGAATTGTGAAGGTGATATCAAAGAAGGGGTCCTATGTTCACATGTGACTTGGCCTGTTAAGATGTTTTTGATTGAAATAGTTTTGATTTCAGTAGATATGACCTCTAATGTTGCAAATTCAACAAATGACCATTTCCAGTTCTTTACAGCGTATAAAATGTTTTGAAACTCTGTTGTGCATAATAATCATTGGGAGGTTTGTCAATAAAATTTGAATTATGCTCTAACAGTTGATGACTTGACTGTCATTTACATGACTATTTAGGAAAACCAGAGAAAAATATCACTTGCATAATAATTTGGATTTTGGTATTTGAATTTTGTATACAAGCTCAGGTCAATTCAAATGTCTCTTTTAAAGGATACATGACTCTGCAGCGAAATTAACAGAATATGAATACTTTACTGATAGAAAACAGGTCAACATGAATTGCATTGATTCCAGATGGTATTTTGTCTCTCATTTGGACTTGCAGGAGGTCGATCTGGCGTGGTCAGTAGGGGTGGGAGAAAAAAATCAACACAACATAGTATTGCAATATTTTGCACAGTGATATATTGTATCTTCCACCAAGTATAGATTTTTTTCAAATTCATTGCTAATATGAACTGAATTCTGTTTTACTGGATAGATAGTATCAGTTGTTTTTCTGTCCACTTGATGATGCTGTTGCGCCCTTTGTCAGTGAGGGCGGCAGAGGTGACATCATACAGCAGGAGAAAGTACAACCAATGTGGCAGCACCAGGGAAAGTACATTAGGAATGCAAGCAGGGCAGGAACAACATGGACATGACACATGGGGTTTGCAAGGAGTGCTGCATAAAAGTAAAATACTGCAGTAATATGATACAAAATGAAGGTAAGGCTAATGCTAAATCAGCTAAACAGTTGAAAAAATAGATAGCACTATATCACAATATACTGTATCACAATACTCTGTGTATTGCAAAACTTTTAAAATTGCAATAATATTGAATGGTGGCATAAGTATTGGATAAGATCGTATTATGGGGCCACGATTGGTTGCCACTCCCAGTGGTATGGTACAGAAAAGGTTTACTAAAATCCGAGTTTTGATACGGCTCGGTAGGAATCTGACGTGTTGGGGTCTTTGGTACTCATCCCTCTTGATAAGTGGAAGCACTTCCATCATGAATTTAAAGGTGTTGAAATTGGAATATGGTTGTAAATGAAAACTGGACATAGGCAAGGCATTGTGATATCAGAAGAAGAATGGAGTGACCATATTTGGTTGGGACAGTGGAGATGGGGGTCAGGTCAAGGGTAGCAAACACAAACTTCTTTTTAAAGTCTTCCCTAATTAAAGTGTGGCATGAACTGTAAAGACTGCAACATTTGGAATAAAGGTACACCATAAGAAATATATTTTATAAGTTTTATTTCAAAGCAATAAAGCCACAAATATATACTTAAAAATCTCTAAGGGAAGAGGCCGGAGAGTCAACCAAAGGCATGTGGGAGACTCCATGGTCAAGTGGAAGAAAGTTCTTTGGTCTGTTGAGACCAGAATGGTGCTTTTTAACCATCAGGAAAGATGCTGGACACCAAACAATGCACATCACCACAAACACACTATCCCTACAGTTGTGGCAGCATCATGCTGTAGGGATGCTTCTCGGCAGTGGGCGCTGGAAGGCTTGAAAAGGTAGAGGACAAAACTAATGCAGCAAAATGAAAATCTTGAAAGTCTGCAAGAGAACTACTGCTTTAGAGAAGTTTTTTTTCTAGCAAGAAAATAACCCAAAACATACATTAATAGCTACACAGAAACAGTTTAAAGACAACAAGGTGAATGTTCTGGAGTGGCCGAGCCAAAGCCAAGACCTGAGTCCAAAAGAGAATTTGTAACTGGACTTGAAAAGGGCTGTTAATGCCTGATCACCATGCAACCTGACAGAGCTTGAGCAGTTTTGCAAAAAAGAATGATTGAAATAGGGTAAGGGTAAAACTGCAGTATATACTGTAGATGTGCAAGCCTGATTGAGACTTATCCACACAGAGTCCCTGCTGTGATTGCAGCTGAAGGTGCATCTATTAAATACTTACTTGTCATGTTGGGAAAGGGATTTTTCTAATAGTGTGTGCTATATTGACATTTTGAGTTGACTGAATGCGTAAGGGCTTTTGCCTGCACAGCACACCCTGCAATACTTTTTGTATATCTGTAAATAGATCTGAAAACATGAACACAGGTCTGTGTCCAGATCTATGTCTTTGTATCCACATATATCTACACAGATCCAGAAATAGATAAATAGCATGCATTTGTGGATCAGTACAAATTCAGTATCTGTATGCATTTGCAGAACAACTTAAAAATTTACACATTTGCAAATACTTTTACAACAAAAACAGGTCAACAGAAGGCAGAAAAGCCTCGACATTCCTGCCTTCTGCAGGCCTTGTAAAAGAGGCTCATGCTTCTTGAATTCAGTAGATATGTGTGCGAGTATGTGTGTCTGTAAAAGCCAGGAAGAGGACAAACCGTGAGTCACTCATTTCAAATGCCACTGGGTACCCTGAGGTTAATGCATTGTCACATTTTATTTCATGTATTTGTGAAAATTTGGGTTTTCTGCCCTTAAGACCAATTAGTGGACAATGGAGTGCTTGCCTGAAAAATACATTCTCTATTAACATGTTATTTGACTTAATTTAACTGGGTGCCACAGTGTTGTCACACAACTCAGAGGAGATTTTGATTAAACTGTGATATAAAGTATATATGCAACTTACAAAACCTTCTCTGTTGCTGCTTTCTTTTAATGCAATTAAACAGCCATGACTGATACAGAGATAAAATATTTTTCTATCCATAGGAAACTACATCTGATCATGTGTTGGTGTGCAGGCTTCCCTTACTGCTTCTCAACAAAGTTCCCCTGCTGTCCTTTATCATAAGTCAGAGAAGTTTCTGACATCCCCACCAACTCATGAGAAGTGACCAATTTCTATACTATAAATATAAGTAATAAAAAAAATTGAAAAAAAAAATGAAAGCGTTTTCCGTAAACACAGAAACGTTTCAGGAAATGTCCCAGCAATGAAATAAATGAGCTAATCTTTGCCATGAACAAGCAGCATGTAAACCGTAATACCCACACAGAAAGTACTGCAGAAAAGGGGATGTGATGATTAAGGCCTTGTCCATACGGAGACAAAAACATTTTTCCATTTCATTTTGAAAAAGTTTTCCACGGGATCATTTCAGGAAATGTCAGCATAAGCACGGAACCACTGAAAACGACTGGAAACACTGCAGTGCATATGCCAAGCCTGTACGTGGCGCTGTATTGCTGCCGCGGAAATGCACCAAAAGAGAGAAGAAGATCACAGAAAACTGCTACAAACTTTCTTCTAGTTGCCCTTCTGGTTGTTCTCTGAGTTGGATTTAAGAACATCTCGTATATGCTGTTTGCGGTGGTGATAAAAGAACAATAGATTTTGCTGTAAAAGCCATAAGCTCAATAGCATCTGCAGCACAAACACATCCCCATAATCCGCCATTGTTGTTTTGGTTAAAATATGCACATGTTTTGGTAAGTGGCCTACGCTATGTGTGATGTAATCGTTTCAAGACAGATTTGGTTGGCTATCCACATGGAGACGAAACGGTTAAGTGTTTACAGATTCGTTCACTCTAGGACTCGGTTTCAAAACCTAGCATTTACGGCCTCCCAGAACAGTGTTTCCGTGTGGATGAAGCGCCGATACGACAAAAAACTTTTGTGTATACTCCTGAATTCCTCTCCATGTGGACGGGGCCTTAGATTTCCACATAAAAGGGCAGATCCACTCAAGAACAGCACGGCTCTTTGCACATTTGAACATGCCAAAAAAGGTGGCGTCAGATGCATAGAGAATATGCAAAGGGGTAATCAACTCAAACTGCTCAGCCAAGGAAATAGTGCAAAATCAGCGCAAAAATGCACCACTCAGATACAAATCAGCCTAATTAAAAATAGACTATAATCCACAAAGGCCAGACTAACTGGCATAGGCAGTAAAAGTGGAGCCAGATGAAACCAGCCATTAAACTTGCACCCCCCCCCCATTTCTCCTCTTTCCACCTCGGTCAGTCAATACTGTGTATCCCAAAATATACTTTTTTATTGACAACAATCCCCTGTTGGAGCAGTAGGAACAGCCACTTTAGCATCAAACGTTTAAAAGTAAAAAATGTTGCTAATCTTGGGTTCTTGCATCAATCTTGGGAATTTTGGGGTTTTCATTATCTGTAAGCCATAATAATAAACATTTCAAGAAATAAAGGCTTGAAATACGTGTAATGAGTCTTTTTTTTTTTTAATGTTTATTTTTTGGGGCATTTTTGTGCCTCCATTTGACAGAGGAGGACAGCAGATAGTCAGAAACAGGGACGAGAGCAGGGGAGAGACATGGGGCAAAGAGCCCCAGGCCCGATTCGAAACCCCGGCCGTCCTCGGACATGGGGTGCACCACAACCATTCGGCAGCCTGCACCCTGTAATGAATCTATATAATATGTGGGTTTCACTTTCTAAAATGACTTACAAAAAAATATAATAAATAAAATTAAAAGAAGTAAATAAATAAATAAAAAGAAAATAAAACTTTTTCATGATATTCTTATTTTTTTGCGATGTACCTGTAAGGAACACTGTAGTGCCTGGTGCTGCTTCATATAAACAGCTGTAGTGAGCACGATGGTCTGTAATATCCGTGTGTCATTGTCCTCTATGTCATCCTCTCTATCAAATAAATGTCTCCTTAATTCTCTTTAATCTAAAGGTCACATATTATGCAAAATACACTTTTTCAGGATTTTCCAACAAAAATCCATTCCATCCTCCCTCCCTGTCTCTTCCTTTCAGAAAACGTGTGCTGAAACAAGCTCATATTTTCTTCTCATGATGTTTTGCGGGGAGTTAGCACTGCCCTCAAATTTGGATGGGCCTCCCCGCTTGGAGAGCCACATCCATTAAGCCACATCCATTTCCTGAGAGAGGTGGAGTCAGGGGCGGGGTCAGACAGCTCAGTAACATTTAAAGCCACAGACACATAAACAGCTCATTCTGAGCAGGGCTGAAACAGAGAATTTTTTTAGACATGCAAAAATCCAATACTGGAGTGATTTTCAGCAACAAACTTCACAGGCATGTTTTGGGGACCTCTGAGACCAGTATAAACCTGTATTAAAGGTGTTAAATATGAAACCTTTAAATTATAAACCACATCTGTGTAAACATGTGGTGTGAAGTTAGTAGTCTGTTGCAGTGTGAGGTGCTGTTAGTTCTCATAATAAGAAAAAACATCTTGAACATTTAAATGAATTACACATATTCATATAATAATTGTCTACTGTGCAGGTGTGTGTTTCACCTCATGTCTCTGGAGGAAGTAGTTCTTGGTCTGAAAACTGTAATTTTCCTTTTTTTTCTGTCTCACTCGGTCATCCTGGGGTTGGTTATCTAAAGGCATAGTCACTGATATGCCAGTTGGCCTGTGGCAAATTATGCACCAAGTGTGCTGGACTGACAAAATTTGAGGGCAGTTTTGTGTCTGCATCACAGAGTAAATTCTTTGGTGGATTAGTTGCAAAAGAGGAGCTATTAGGCGCAACCCTTGCTCTAAAATCTGCACTATTAGCGCGGTGCAAAAAATTGTTTTTAACAAAGACATCAGAAGAGGTATAACAGCAAGCAGAATTTTTAAAAAATCCAGCTCATGTACTTCCATGCAGTCATGGACAACAGAGGAAGGGGAAAAAGTCCAATGGTCTGACTCAAGTTGATTGAAATGAAGGATTTCGGACTCTCTTGAATTGCAGTGATTAATGTTGAATAGTAAAAAGCCTCAAGCTACATTATGATAGTCTTCTGACTGCTCAGAGTGCTTTACATAGCAGGTCACATTCACCCACACCACAGTGCTTTAAGGTACAGGGTCCTTCCAATGTCATAGCAGGAGCTGGGAATGAAAACCCTGACCTTTCTGTTGAGTGTACCAACCCACTGAGACACAGTCGCCCACAAAGTGTGCAAACCTGGCAATCTCAGATCACCAGAGGAAGAAGCCCCATCACAGCTAACACATCATGAATGAATGGGTTAGCTGGTTCTTGTGTTGCCTGGATTCTCATGATGTTTGTATTAATGGTCTCAGTGGAATCTTTGGAGGGGATCTTCTGCTGTTGGAGTTTTATTGATCTTGTCAGGGCGTGTGCAAACAAGTCAACGCACTTCGAAAATGTCTGTTTTTAAAAGTTAAATGCAAATAAAGTTAGAAAGGAGTTCACACCATAACACTTTTTGTCTAATGCATGGATTTTGGGCTTTGACACTGATAGATCTCTAGTGCAAAAACAATCAAAACACCACTGATCACAATCACCAATTAATCAATGTAGAGACATACAGTATAGTTAGCAGGGAAATTGTGCTTGCTGCACTGGCATCTGATTTAAATGACAACTCTAATTTTTCATTGTTATGTCTTAAAATAAGATGATTTATTTGGACTTTTCAGGTCAGTGTGGCTTACCAAAAGAACGAGACAAATCTTAAGCCTCACCTGTGACTTTAACTTGTTACCTCCTGTAACATCTCATAAACCAACATTCTAATGGTTTTGCTTTGTGAAAGCTTTGTGCAGAAGCGAGCTGGAAGCCTTGACAATCAACATGCTACTGAAAACACTTTTAAAGCTTTTTTTTCATGTTGAGAGCTGTTGAATCAGGCCATTATTTGTTCCTACTTCTATTTTTTCCCTCTTTCTGTCTGAAATGAACTTGAAAAGTCTGTTTCTTCTGCTGAATTGTTGCCCAGGTCTCCTTTGGATAAAACATGTATGATCTCCATGGGAGTATTCTCATTAGACAAACCCTTATGTTAAGAAATGGAATAAATAATGCACGATTCTTTAAAAGGAGATGGAGATAAAATAAAAAGGCAGTAGGTGACTAGCAGAGGGAGGATACGCAGATATAGGGCATGTGTATGTGTTCCTGCTCTATCACATGCAGGAATTCTCAGTCATGCATTAGAATGATAATGCCTTATTTCATTCCCCAAGAGACTTCTTAATAACCCGCCTCTGTCTCTCTCCCTCGCCGTCTCTCTCAGCTGTAATCCCGTTCCATCTTTTCTTTTATTGCCCACTCATTCTCCCTCATTTCGTTCTGATTAAAAAGTGTTGGCTGATCCTCTCTGGTGATGGCTTCCTGCCTTGTCTTTGTCTCTGATCATTCTTCAGTAAACTGAACTTCTAAGAAAGAAAAATATTTTTAATTAGTTGAACTAAGAGGCATTTTCTTTACAAATAGGCCTGAAGAGTAATCAAACCTCAAAACCTGATGTTTTCTAGCTGTCCACTAGGTCACAAACTTGATATTTTCAGAATGCTTTGAAGGGTTTTCTTCAAACTTTTAATAAATGTCCAGTCTGACTCAAGGATGAACTTGCTAGATTTTAGAGAACAATGGTCCGAGGTGAAGGCCATTGGGCCTCATGTTCATCCCTTGCTTATAAATAAAAAAGAAAAAGAAAAGAAAATGTCCTTACTTAGCACAAATGTCCACTCTGACCATAATCTCAAAGATGTTTGGAGAGATTATGAGAGTTTTTAATCTTCTATAAGTTATCATTTTTATTTGGTTTTACCTTTTTGTATCCAATTTCAGTTCAATTTTTATTAGTTTCTAAGAGTGGTTTGTAAGTTTGTTTTTTCATTTAGCAAAAGTGCATTGTTTTAGTTGATTTTTACTAGTTTTAGTGCTAATTTTAGTTTTCTCAGCAATATTGGATCCTTGTCAGGGGTGAGACCTTAAAGAGTAAAGTAAACATCATACAACTTTAAAAATGTATTCAAACAGGCAGAGGTTGGAAAAGTACGTGACTATTGTTCTCAAGAAAGGGAGGGATGGGAATTGATTAAATGTTATTGGTATTGATGGCATTATTAATTCTTCTTATTAATTCAATTCTTTATCGATTCCTTCATGTGAAATGTATTTTTGTAGACTGTTTAAGGATTGACTGCAGAGATTTTCATTGTTGAATCAAATTTTATTGAGTCTATTTCTCTCTGAACACTTAACAAGATGAATTCCACCTTCAGTGAGAGCTAGTGACAAGCACACTCCAGTTACTGGCCACAATAAACAGTTTTGATAACTATAAATGTCCAGTGTTGTTGACAAGAACATGCTAAATATACAAAAAGTCTCTTTTTTTGTTGGAAATGTCTAAGTTAAAACAAACTGCTCTCTGGATCTTCAATCTCTAAACTTGAATTAGAATACAATAGTCCTGCTCATTTTCTTTATAAGATAAAACCTTAAAATAAATATAAAACTAGTCTGTGTATCCTAGATTTCTGCACATATTCATATAAATTGTAATATTAAATGAGCAGTTCTGGTTTTATTCCTATGTTTTAGAGCCAACCTTTGCGGTCACCATAGGTAACCACTCTTCCTCTACCACTATCCCCTGTGGTGTACCGCAAGGTTTGGTTTTAGGTCCGATTTTATTTTCTATTTACACGCTGCCCCTTGGCCAAATCTGTCAGGACAAGGGGAGTTAGGACACAATTGCGGATAAGGAAGAGGTTCTTTAAAGACCCTGTAAAGTGAAAATGAACCTGTATTCAGGTTTGTTGTATGATAGGCCACTGTTATGAACCCCCAGGTCAAATTTCAGTCAAAATAAAAACTAAGTGGGGAGCAGGTGGCCTAGTGGTTAAAGGCACTCCCCATGTACGCATGTCTCTCCCCCATTCTTGACCCTGTTTCTGACTCTATCCACTGGCCCCCTCTAAAAAATAAATAAATAAATTAATTAATTAAAAAAAACTAAGTTTAAAAAATTAAGCTTCAAAATAATGAAAAACCAGGCAGTTAATTCTGCTCCAGGATGGTGTGGGTGTGTCTGTTGACTGGGCTGAAGCCACGCCCACTCAGGAGCAGGTCTGAATGGAGGAGGGCACTCACATTATTATCCTGGCCCTTGACCTTTTGTTGACCTTAGAAGAAGAGACAAAGTCTGTTTATTTGGCTCAAATCTCTGTTATGAGGCTTTAAATGATCCATAGACCACTGTGGCTGATAGATTTGGCAAATTCACTTCACAATGAACAAAAAAACAGCATTTAACTGACTGATAATTTTCATAAATAAGTTATATAAATCAATGCAGTGACATCAGCTAACAACAGACTGTACTGAGATGAACTGCTGGGATTTTATATTGTAGTGATAGAGGGGCGGGGTCATTCCCCACTGTGGGCTCGTGACATCATGAGCCCAAATATTGGCCCCGCCCAAATTCAACCAAGCCAGGAAAGAGGTGGAAAACTTTCTAGCAGTCCAAATCCAGAATTCAGTCACATGTAGCTCTCTGTGTTTTCACATGTTTACAGCAACCATATTCCAACATTTCTAGCGTGTTAAGACAAAAGCTTTGGATTTCACTTAACAGGGTCTTTAAGTACTGAGTAGCTACTGAGGAGTTGCACAGTAAAATATGATCCGTCCGTATCGGCAAGAACAAGGGAATCGATCTTGAACCAGGTAGTTCAGGTAAAGTCACACCTCTAGAGTTAAACACACAGCCAAATGGACAGTGTTAATTAAACTTATATGGCGTTAAATTTAACAATATAAATGTGCCAGGATTGGTCTATATCACTGTTAGTTCGTAGTTCATTCTGTAGTCCACCAGTAGGTTGGTCCACCACGCTTAGAAGACCCTCATCTCCTCATCATTTTATTCTTTTTATATTTCCAGTTTCATTTATTTATTTTTTTTTAGCAAAGCTAACAGTACACTAATTTGACTGTCTCAGTTCAACAACATTCATTATTTACACAGCTATGTGGTTCTTTGTGTGTCATTTAATGTTTAAGATGTTTCACAGTCTGCTAACTGCTTACTTTTATGTGACTTATTCGACTATCCAGCAGTGGATCTTGCTGGCTAACCAAGAGCAGCAGCCCATTGTGGAGCAGTTTAGTATGACCAGTATTTCATTATTGGCCGATCAAGTTTACTTCCAGGTATTTTCAGGTATTTCTGCGTACAGAAAGTTGTTAATGTGATATCACATTTAATATAAATGTGGTTTTGGGCACAGCCTATTAGTTCATTTTAATTTAAGATATTTATATATACTATAATGACAAATGTATTCTGACAGCTGACCGTAACAAGGACTGTAATGACATTGTATTCAAATACATGTACTTTGATATGGAGTCTTCCACTTTGTGGCTGAGTTGCAGTTGTTCCTGAATGCTTCCAGTTCTAAAAATATCAATAACAGTTGACTGTAGAATATCCAGCAGGAATGAAATTTCATGAACTGTCTTATTGTAAAGGTGGTGTTCTGCCATTTCTTGCTTCCTTGTCAGATTTTGCAATAGACATGTCTATCGATTTTTGCTGCCTTGTCAAATTTTGCTCCCAGTACTCAATGCATTAATAGAAAGCCAGTAATCACCTCACTACCCCTGTGTCATCAATCCTAGCATGTTCTCATCAATATTTTCAGGGGGGAGCATATTTTGATACTCTAATTGCACCCCATCAAATTTTGCTCCCAATACTCAATGCGTTTATTATTTATGAACAAGCATTTGTGAGCAAATTTAAAAAAACACACATTTCATTATACTTTACCATTTCTATCATGCTCTTATCACGGTCTGCTTCAATAAAGGAGCACACCAAACAGTAATCTTTGACATTCCCTAAAAACATAGATTTAATATGATTTTCAATGTAACATCCAAAGCACATTGATATAAGTAAATTGATAATATTTAACATCTTAGAATTTGTGCTTGACAACACCGACCTGTGGACTGAAGCAGAGCACAAGCCACGTCAAACCGTGCCTGGCCAACAGCTTGTGAAGATGTCAGGATGTTGGAAATGTTGCCATGTTTCAATAATCCTCTGCAAACTAAAAAAAAATTCATTCTGGAAGGTGATGTCGTTGTGATTTTTACTAACTGTTCCCTTATGCGTGGGATGAAAATTACAATTACTAAAAATGACCAACAGGTCAAACTTTGAATGCAAACAGTTTACAGATTGTAACCTCTGTCTTCAATGCTGTCTTCTCAATCTGAAAATTCCTGTGGCTTCTCAAACATAAAAATGGTTGATTAAATTATATTTTTCAGACATGCACAGTTGTATTAACATATGATCTTGTCCCATCAACCAGAGACCGTCTTTATATGCATTCCAACAACATACAGTTTTGTTCAAAATAATAGCAATGTCTTAAAAGAAGGGAATTAAGCTTAAAGTAGTCATAACAGGTTTTTATGATTTTTGTTCATTTTTTGATTTAGAAAAGAATTTGCAGTGTTCCCAATGGATTGTCATGTATGAATTCAAAAGCTATTATAAGGATTTTAAGCTCTTTTCACCTTTTTTTAAACACATTGCTATCATTTTGAACATGCACATGAGGTGAAACCCCCTCTCGTTGAAAGCAGCGAGGTATCCACAAATGAAGAAGTGGCATTGTCATTGTTACAAGGGACTTGGCCTACCTCAGAAGTCTGCCTCCTTCGATATGGCTTTATGTGGCTGATGCCGTACTGTGTTTTGAGAGTACTGCCATCAGGACTGGAAAGCGAGACGAGCTTGCCGGTTATAGCCTTTATCAAATAAGAATCCAGAGAAGTCAGGCTGGATTCTTCCTCCTTTCCTCCCCCGTTTCCTCATGTTGAAGAGAAGAACCTCATCCCCAACCTGGTAGATGGTGTTCTTGTATTTGTAAGCCATCTTCTGGCATATGCCCGCTTCTGGTAGTCCTGGCTCAATGAAATGTTAGTTGACACTTTGTCTTTCACTTTATCCATCCTCTTTTTTTTATCACCCACTACCACTCCGTAACTGGTCACATCCTGGAGAGTTATGCTGGAAAGCTAAAATTTAAGTATTAAAAAGAAAAGTTTCAGAGGGAGACTGTGTGAGGAGGTCAGGGAGTTTCCCAGAATCAACTCAAAGAAACTTACCGGCATGTCAACGGGAACTTCTCTGGGGAAAACTGCGTCCCTCCAATACATCAACTGAAATGGTGTGAATTTTGTTGTTGTATGGACCTTTGGTCTTAGGGAAAACAATGTAGCCTCCAAGAAGACATCCCAGTTGTCCTGCCTCTCATTGACCAATTTTGTGAGGGCTCTAAGGTGTAAAAGAAAGCAAAATAAACAGATTTGAATTCCATTTGTTTACATTTTTTGCAGTGCATTAATTCTTAATATCACATTATGTCACAGCATAAAGCAGGGAGAACTAATACATTTAAAGTGTCAAAGACTTGCATGTTAAATGTACATATTGGCCATAAAGTGAATTACTCATTGCTTCAAACAACTGTGCCAGCTAATTCTAGGTTTTCATTGGCTCTCTCTCCCTGTCAAAAAATTGCAGGAATGCAGTGTTAATTTTGAGAGCACTTTTTAATTTAGTTTTAGTTATAGTCTTTTGCCAAAAATATCTTTTAGTTTTAGTCATAATTTAGTTAGGTTAAGGTCAAAGGAGGCAGGTTTATAGGTAGGCACCAGTTAGGCCAGTTGGATGCTAAAGGATGCTAAAGACTGGGAGATGCAGGTAGATTTAGGAGGGAAACGCAGAAGCTGAACGGAGCAGAAGCTGAACAGCGAGGATGGAAAGTTAGGACTCGTCCAGTAGAAGTGGGATGTAGAGGGTTTGTAGCAAGGTCAGCTGTTTCATTACTCAGAGAGCTGGGAGTGCAGGGACAGAGCTTGCGAAAGACAGTTATTAAGGAGATGTCAGATGAAGCAGCTCAGGCCAGCCAGTGGATTTGGATTAGGAGGAGTAATGCCAGCTGGGGCAAAAATGAAGGTTGACGAAACCCTGTAACTTCTCTATCAGTTAGTTTTGAATAATCCTCCCTCTACTCTGTCTTCTCTCATGAAAATGAGGGAGTGGGGGGGTAGAGCGCCACGCCACGCAGGGGGTGTGTGTTAACCCACGCCAGGGTACCACACCCTTAGCTCTGCCTCCCCCACCTTATTGTGAAACTTGCTCTCTCTCTCTCTCTCCCTAATCTGTCTCATTTTCCCCTCTTTTTTACTCTTAGTTATTGGTTGTTGCACTGTAATCATGAGTGGTGTTAAGGAAGGTAGTATCAGCATCGTCACTACCTGAAGCTTGCATGTACGGAGCCTGGGTCTGTTGAAGGTGGCGTGCTGTTGAGGCTGTGTGGGCCATGTGGTAGATAGGTAAGATGATGTCTGCGTGCTGGCATGGTGGGTGGTGAGAGCCGGCATGGAGGGGGGTGGCTCTGGGATGCTGGAGATCACTGTTCAGCCCTCTGGAGGTGTCGTGGGACTAATTGGACTAAACACTGACAAAGGAGGGTTCCCATTCAACAACCCCTGTGAAGTGTGGGCTTCTTACTACCCATCGGTCTGCCCAGTTGACTCGTGGAGGCAAATAGTAATGGATTAGGGATTTCTTCACTGAGCACTGATCCTCTTTATAGGACACGAGTATCTTGTGTTTCATTCAAACTCAGTCATTTAAATTGTTTTAGTCTAGTTTTAGTTGACGAAATTTATAGTAAATTTAGTCGAATTATTGGATCTCTCCCCAGCTTACCCCGCCACCACGCAGCAAAAGCAGTTGTGATTGGATCTCCCTCGTATCTCATCTCACCTTTCCACACAGCCAAAGTATCTGTGATTGGATATATTTCTAGCTTGCCCCTACTTTCTACATGACAAAATTAGGTCTGATTGGATGAAGTCTCTGTCAAACATTTTCATCTCATTTTTATTTGTTGACTAAAACGTCACTTAATTTCGTTTTAGTTTTTTTTCCATGTGCACTTGTTTTTATTAGTGTCTCGTTTACGTCAGGGGAAAAAAGGCTATTAACAAAAATGATAAAGAAAATAGTCAACAAAATTAACACTGCAGGAATGAAACTTGCCGCTTTATGTTATGGTTTGTTTTATCATCAAGGCCGTTCGTCTGGGGGTGATAAGTGGCTGTGATGCTTCTGTCGCAACCCAGCATCTGACAGAGGTTGTTGTTGAGCTGAAACAAAAGAAATTGTTAAAATAACAAAGTTGTAAATTCTGGATTTTACAGACTGCATGGCTAGGGGCCTGATTTGATTCACCTGTGACGCCAGTCTGATTGAAACACCTGAATCCAACAATTAACAGGCCTGGCAAAATACTTTTGTCCTTGTAGTGCAGTAAGAGGTAAGAAAGACGTGCTGGGAGGTAGAAGAGAGAAGGATGTTGCTTCTTTGGGCAACATTACATTTGGTGCAGGATGGGTGCACAGTGTTTCGTGTATGCATGTGCAAAGCAGAGTGACTCAGGCTCAGTCCCAATAAACGCCTTGACCCTACCACTTAGCCCCACTCCTATGTTTTGTGTGTTCACATAAGGAGCAGGCTGTCCTGATTTTAGTTGGAAGGGAGGGCAGGGTGAAGTGCTAGGGGCACATAGTGTTTGAAAAGATTATCCAGAGGTGTATTATTAGTACATATGAATGAAGCCATCATATGAGATGAGGGTTTTAAACTTGATGTGTGAAACAATACTAAGTGGTTTAAAAAGACTTTTTAAACCATGGCAAACTATGCAGAATGTCCAAAATGTCTCTGGGAATGCTATTCCAAGTGCTGGTTTCAGAATTTCTGTTTTATTCTGGCTTCCATCCACTCCTGGCAGCGACCTTTAGTGTGCAAATCTTCTAGTAAAACATCCACAAGCCCTGTCTTTCCATTCGTGTGTCCAATCACATTACACTCCATTTTCATCAGTGCCTGTTTTGGGACTTTTTACCTTTTAAGCTTGTTATGTTTCTTTTCAAACAGTCCATTTTCATTTGTTTTCAGTCCATTTTTCAATTCATCGCTGTGCCGTCTGCTGAGCTTCTGTCTTTGTTGTCATATTTGTTTTCTGGTCATGCCATTTACAACTTGTGTCAGTGAGGCTTTTTTTTCTTGTTTGCTTTCTGTTGTTGTTGTTTTGGTTGGGCTCCAAAACCGGCATTGACCTTTGTAAAGGGATAATCCACTAAATCGCTCAGTCGGCCATAAAGAGCTTTTTATTTACCGCACACTGTCTCCTGGCATTTTAAACCCCCTCTCTCTCCAACTTTCCCATGATCCTTCTGCTGCTCTCTCTCTTTTCTTCCCATTTTATCTCACTCTCTGTTCAGCATTACACCCCTTCGGGCTCTTCTACTTTCCCTTTTGCTGCACATTTCTCCTTATATTTTCCAGATTTTCTTCTTTTTTTCGCCCTCTTCTATTTAAACTTATAACCCTGCATGCCATTTTATAACATATAGTGTTTTTTTTTTTTTTTTTTTTTACCTATCTCTCACAGTCACTTTGTCAGATCTCTCTAACCTTGTTTGCTATGCATGTGTCTGTATCGTTGTTATTTCCGGGAAATTTAATGATCAATTCTCTAGATGAGGGACTTGGCATGCATAGTCAAATTATCACTGACTTCATAAATTAACTCACAGTGTTGAATGATTAGACACAGACAAGCTACTGCACATGCACACACACACACACTCTTCAGATTAGAAGAAACCAAGTCATGCTGGGACCGACACACTGAGGCATGTGCACTGAGTGTCAAAACAAGTTGGACAGGGGTAGACACCAAAACACACCGCCACAGCGTGCAACAACACAAAAACAGCGTGCCACAAGAAGGTAGATGAGAGTGGACAGAGAGGTGAGCGGGGCGCCTAAATACAGTCTGACAAAGAAATACTTGGTAAATACACACATCACTGTTCATCAAAAGATAAAACATCCACCAGTGTACCGAGGGTCTGCATGTCCTAGATTCTGATTAATAAGAGATGACAAATGAGATCAAGTCATGACACGGTAGGACTGGTGCTGTCAAGTGTGTGTCAAGTGAAAAATAATCTAATTAAATACAGGCTTTGTGATCAATTAATTGCAATTAATTGCATTTATGGATAATATGAGTATAGCTGCATTACAGGTAGATACTCTGTTATTTCAATGTATCATATCAATTTTTCAAAACATCAAAAACATCTTTACAGATCAAGTTACATGTAGAAGCCCTTCTTTGATATCACCTTAACAGCTCTCATGTGTTGAACTTGTGAGTCCATGTATAGTTCCTGCCTGAATTTCCTTTGAAGATGTCAGAATAGCTTTCCAGAGCTCCAGTTTTGAGGAAAACTGCCGTGCACACCCAGAGCGTCCTTTAATCCTGCTCCACAGGTTCTCAATAGGGTTGAGGCCGGGGATGAAGGTGAACACACCATGCTTTTTTCTACCTTTATGCCCGTAGCTGCCAGGGCCTCAGAGGTATTTTTTGCAGCATGGGATGGTGCATTGTCTTGCATGAAAACAATTTTCCTTCAGAGTACTCTTCTTTTTGTACCATGGTAGGAAATGAACAGTTAGGAATGCCACATATTTAGCTGAGGTCATTTTGAAACTTCAGGCATCTTAAAGGGGTCTACCGACTTACTCAGGACACTCACTCAACATTGTGGCATGATTTTGCCTCGTTGGGACAAGATGGCCATCCACCAACCATCCAGTGAAGTACAGCATTCATCATTGAATAGAACAGAAAATTAGTCCTCATACACTTCTGAGCCAACTGCAATTGTTTCTCCTTGTGAGTGTTGGTTAAGGCTGGTTTAGATACAGCTTTAATCATATCAGCAAGTCTCTCGAGGATCCTGCATCGAGAGGTTCTTGAGACTCCAAAGGCACCAGCAGCATCAAATACCTGTTTACTCATCAGTGGATTTTTCACAGCTGCTTTCTTAATACGATGAGTTGGTTTTACAGACACTTTCATTAATATGCCTTCATCTGAACAAACACAACCACACAAACCTTTGTTGATCTCGCTTATTTTTTGTGAGATATCCTTTAAGTGTTTTTGTACCTTTTGCAAGATACTACACAATTTAATGCTTTCATCTGCATAAAGATTGTTCTTTTTTACCATATTGCATGAAACCTGTGACTTTCTTCATAATATGGAACAACATCAAGTCTCCCTTTAATTAGACTGACCCGGAAAACTAACGATCAAACCTGAGTCAGTGATGGAAACTGACAAGAGAAGCAGCACAATTGAAAACTGTAATTGAAGTAATAAGAATCGAATGTTTTATTAGAATGGTATTTCCATAAATATTTGGAACACAGTGTAGAGGTTTAATCAATCCTGGATGGTACGATCTATGTGTCTGTGCCTCTGCAGTCCTACTCTCTTGTCTGCACCCCTCACTGTGTCTGTTGAAGAGACATGTTTCTGTGTGTCTCTGGTCGTCCTGTGGACTTTTCCCTCCATTCAGCTCAGAAAATGGATCCATGTAGCATGCTGTCTGGACATTATTGCAGTAATATTTCAGCACAAATATCGCCAACAGTTCAGATGGTAATGAAAATATGAACGACATGATTACTGATGTGTCATGGTTGTTGCTAATATCAGTAACCATTTCATCTCTACTCATAATGTATTATGTATCAGAAGGAACAGACGTACCAGTTTGTTAATATTTGGTTGACATCCAACTAAATTGCTAAAGATTCCAAACATTTATCTACACTGACATCCTTAAGCTTTGCCCTTATTTTGAAATCCCTATGTCTGTTTGACAGTTTCTGCCTAGCTATTTGTCGTCCTAACCTTTTAAAAAAGCTATCGATGAGCAGGCATTTGCCAACAGCAAGCAGCAGACAATAAAACCCAAATATAAAATATCTGTGTTCAGTCAGCAGCTGGTAAGTAGGCATTAAACATCAATACTTTAAAATAAAGAGATGGAATTATGCCAAATGTAACACTTCAATTACACGATTTTCTCTGACCACGCTTTGAGAGACATAAGACTTGTATGGAAGTCTTCCACCACCGCCCACACAGCACCTCATTTCACCCACTGATATATCTAATTATGCACCAAATCAACAGGGGTCATCGGCTCCTCTGAAGGGCACTTATTTCCAATCAACAAATTATTCAAGATCCATGATTATTTGAATCAAACAAGACTACTTGTTTATCACATGAATACCCTAAGGTTCCCTATACGCTGTGAAATAAATCAGGGAAGAGCAAAGGTTTGACATTAATGTATACAATTTGAGCCAATCATACAGTGTGTTTGTAGATGTAGAATATAAATGTGTTTAATGCTTTAAGACAAAAGGCATTAGTACATTTTATTGTAAATGTAAAAGTCAGGAATAGGACAACCAGCCATGTATGGATTAGTACTGGCTTTTTGGTCACCATTTTATTCATTCACTTCTGCTACTGCTGTATTTACACAACCAAGAAAGTCTATGTAGTGATTCAAAGAGCACCTTTGACAAGGTAGTTTTGTGAAATTTAGGGTATGCATTCCCACAGGTTGTGTATTACTGCTGTCACATCACCTACAAACCTACAGGTGGCAGGAATTGATTCCCACATAGGGAATTGCTACTATAATGTCAAAGCACTGTAGTGGCCACAACTGTGTAAGCCAGTCATAAAAAACAAGAACTATTTTTGATTAAGTTTGTAAAGTTCATGGAGAAATGGCAGCAGAAATATTAAAACAAAGCATTTAAGGTCTGCAGGTACATTGACTTGAGCTTGTACAGAGCTTTACTGACTGTTGAAGGTGCTATCACTCTGGAGGTCATGCCTCATTCACACCCACTCGCACCACATTCACACACTGATAGCAGAAAAAAGCAAGCATGGATTCTAAGGCACACCTACTCACCTAAACTAAAGACACAGTAGATCCTTCACTTATCAGGCCCCTTTCCTTTTGGAATCATCTACCTTTAAAGACCCTGTAAAGTGAAAATAGATCTGTATTAAGGTTTGTTGTATGATAGGTCACTGTGTTAAGGTCAAATTTCAGTCAAATAAAACATCTCTATGTTTGTAAAATTAAGCTTCAAAATCATGAAAAATGCGACAGTAAATTCTGCTTCAGGATGGTGTGGGCATGTCTGCTGAATGAGCTGAAGCCACACCCACTCAGGAGGAAAACGATCCTCTCAGATTAAAAAAATGCTACCAAAGCACACTAGCCATTATCCTTTTGTTGACCTTAGAAGAAGAGACGAAGTCTGTTTTCTGGCTCACATCTCTGTTATGATGCTTTTAATGATCCATAGACCACTGTGGCTGATAGATTAGACAAATTTACCTCACACTGAACCAAAAAACAGCATTTAACTGACTTAACTTTCAGTAAAGGCTGTGACATCAGCTAACAACGGACTGTACTGAGATGAAATGCCCTGTGAGTTTACATTGTGGTGTTAAGAGGGTTGGGGTCATTGCCACTGTGGGCTCGTGACATCATGAGCCCACATATTGGCCCTGCCCAAAATTAAACCAAGCCAGGAAAGAGGTGAAAAACATGTTTACAGCAACCATATTCCACCAATATAGAGTGTTTTTTTAATAATTCTTCCAAACACAGCGTGGCTTTGGCACATGAAACATGAATCTGGTCTGCTCGAAGTTCCTGCCCATTAAAGGGAAGGTTTTCCTCACCACTGTTACGATGCTAAATGTTGCAAGTGCTGAGGTCATGATTACTGCTCGGTCTTTATGGTACACAAAGAGTATGGTCTAGATCTGCCCTCTTTGTAGTGTTTTGAGATAAATTTGGCTATGAATTGGTGCTATACAAATAATAAAGTATGGTTACAAAATGTCTGGGACATCCCACATTTTGAGCTAAATTTATTTTCCCTAAGTGGGACGACCCATATATTGATCAGATCATCTGATGCAGCTGGTAGCCTGTCTTACACTTATCATGTCCATCACATGATGCCTCTCATCCAGTCACAGCAGCATGCATTAAAAGGTCCAAATCCTGCTGAGTTAAGTTTGGTTTATTGGCATTTTCAGTTTGTACTAGAATGTGGGTAAAAAGGATAAACCTATAATTTAAGGATTTTGAAGCTGCAAGAATAAATGGTATGCAAAAGCGGTGCTGTTGAGTTTTTGATAGACTACTGAGGTGAGCATGACCCAACATCCATGCTGCTTCAGAGATACATAAGAAGCCCATGGTGGATGATGCAAGCTTTATCAGTTCATATGTTTAGTGCGTCATCATTGACCTCATACAGGTGCAACACAGAGCTGTTACTGAAGAGCTGTAAGGACTTTCCTCTGACTATGCAAAAGGATAAAAAATCTGCTTGAAGCTGTCAAATGGCAAGAAATATCAATGGGAAAATGTGGGCTCGGTGAGTCATGCCTCTCTTTTGGATTCAAAATCATTTTATATTGTAAGGATCTAAACTATGATTTTAGGGGTGTGAATCTTCTTAAGACGATTCAATTTAAATCTCGATTTGCAGGGCAAAATTTGATTCACAGACAATTCATTAAAATACAGAACGATTTGGTTTGTTTTGATCCAGCTTAATCCAGGTATATATTTTCTTTCTTTAGGGGTCCTTTTGGGGGGAAAAATAGTTGTATAGTTGTATTAATATTAAGATAAAACAATTTTAGTAAACTGCAGGTCAAATACACATTTCTTCTTTAGTTATATTCACACATCATTACATCTGTGGCACTGAGATAAAAACTAAATCCTGTGTCCTTTCCTGACACAGAAGTTGGCAACCCTAACTATGAATGTAAAGCTGCTGCTGCGATGATCTATTGTGCATGCTAGAACATTCTAGGTCAGGGTTAGAATTAGCCTTGCACAGCAGATGGATACGCCCGTTTTTGTGTTTCTCACTGGCGAATCCATCTTGCAAAGCTCCTGTCTGAGCCGTTTGAGCCTGGTTAAAAAGTGACAGAACCAACCAGCGACGAGGGGCAGTACTTTCAGGTGCGGCGGAGTCGTGAAGTAAGAAAGGAACAACAAGAGCCCAGTGCAATTATGCTGGAAGACATTAGCTTGGATGCTGCTAAAACGCCAGTTTTATCAAAACTTGATGACATTTCTTTGTTGAAAGAAGAACAAAGAACAGCAGTGAGTTTTTTCTTTTTACAAACGACAAAAGTCATGTACTGACATGTCTATAGTCGCCATGGTTCGTGTAATTCCTGCGCACGCACATCTCAGTCGCAGCTACATCATGTTTTGTTGCTCTGATTGGCCCGGAAAGATGTGACAGACAGAAAGTTCATGCTCTGATTTTTTTCAAATCCTCTGCCCTTTCCCAAACGCTTAGTATTGAAGGGTTTCCAGATTTAAGGATTTTGGGGTTGCAATAATAAATGGTACGCCAAAGAGATGCTGTTGAGTTTTTGACAGGCCACTGAGGTAAGCATGACCCAACATAGCATGCTCCTTCAGAGATACAGAAGACACCCATGGTAGATGGTGCAAGCTTTATCAGTCCATTTGTTTAGTGCATTGGTTCCCAACCTGAGGTCTGGGACCCTCCAGGGTGGGTGGCAAAGATCTAAGGGGGGCTTTGTCTGCTTTGAGGCTGCCAAAATTAGATTTGCAAATATTGACTAAAACCATGACAAAGCAGCTATTAAATAATTTATAAAAAGGTTGTTTTTTTTTTTGTTTTTGTTTTTTGTTTTATAAGAAAAGCATGCATAGGCCTTTTTAGACTCTTAACACTGAAACAATAAAAATCTATGATGATTTTTTATGGCAGTGTGTTACTGTTTCTTCTTTCTTGGGTCCTGGGAGGCTCCACTTTTCTCGGGTACATGTAGGGGATGCTCCAAAGAAAATGGTTGGGTAACACTGGTTTAGTGTGTCATCATTGACCTCATATATGTGCAACACAGAGCTGTTACTGTAGAGCTGTAAGGACTTTTCTGAAGCTTGTGGCTGCACCTGTAACGTATACCAGGGCAGCCTGTTGTGGAGGGTCAGTAAGAGGACATTGACAGACATTCGTGTTTGTTTGTTTGTTTGTTTTCTGAAGTCATGTGATCACCCAAGGTCGCTTGCAGGTAGGCAGGTGTGTGGTCTCCAGTGATCTGACAGTCTGGCTGAGTTGTCTTCTGTGTGCGTTCAGAGGATTAAAGATGAAAAACTGTTTGAAATTGTTCTCGTGTGTGGTCTCCCATGGTTTGAAAATCGTTTCATGTTTTAAAATCTTGTAGTGTGTGGCCGGCCTTAGTTGATCACTTCCTCACAAAAACAAAAAAAATCTGAATGTCCTGTTGGACCTAAAAAAGCAAACAAGAGAAGACATCAAATAACCTTAAGGGGAGGTACCTGAAAATGTGAAAATAGTGATTTATCACTGGGTCAGTGTCTAGGGATTTTCAGCACTTTCCATTATCTTTACCTAAATGTTACTGTGTATACACATGCCAATTTAAGAAACAAGATGAGGTTTTCATTTGCACTTCAATTGCATCATTAACTGGTCATATTGACCCATTTTCAAGCACATATGGCACATTGTGTTGCTGTATACTCTGATGGTAGAAATAAAGATGCATTATTTGAAGCTGCCTTAAAAAAAAAAACCAAAAAAAAAAACAGTGACTATGTTTGTTGTGTATGTGTGTATTTGGCTGTGAACATATTGAGTTGTTATCCCTGGTATTACAGGGTGTGTCTTACTGCATGTGGCACACACACACTCTTACACACAACAAGATCTGCAGGGGAAAACATAGCTGCAGGTGTTCCTTGTTAAGGACAGCAAAACAGAACTCATTTTACCGCAGAGATAACAACACATAACAATCCTTTGCATGCATGTACAAAGCCATCCTCACATACAACACCCACGCATGCAGAGAAATACACATATGTGCTGACAGTGGTATAAAACACCCGCCTACACACACATTAGGGGTGATACACTGTGCAGAAGCATCAAACATTGCCTTAGCAGTTTAGCTTGTAGACTTGGTGTCATAAATGTAATGTCTGTTTTTGATGGATGTGGAATAAAGGATTGCAATAGCATTAAAATAAATCTGTACCAGACCTTCATCACACGGGGAACATGAAGCTCAATTCAAGAACTGAAAAGGTGTTCATGACTCAGTAGTAAAAACGCAGCCCATTAGCATTAAAAAGAAGGTTTCTCAGCACATACGGCCCAGAAGTGATAAAAGTATAAAATTCACCTTGATCAGCACATTCAGTCAGTATGAACACTAGCAGGCAAACAAACAGAGACACAGAAACAACAGTGAGCAGTGAGTTAAAATATTAACTCATTAAAACTTGTAAACATTAAATATTTATTAGCTGTCTGTTAGCTATAACAGTTAGCTTTTATTAACGTAGCATCCAGTTTAATATTTATAGCAGAGCTGCGTGAACGTTATGACAGCAAAAGACTCGTACGGCTTAATTTACTTAGGAGTGATGGTATTCTTCATCATGTAGTGGCATAGTCAGGGAGTCCTGCTTTCAAAAGGTAATGATATAACAATATTAGCATTAAATAGGGTTGTCCCTATCAGCATTTTTGGGCTCCAATCCCAATTCGATTTTTTAATATTGAATATCTACTGATACTGAGTCCCAATCTGATACTCATAACTACCTAGATTAGAGTTTCAAATGTTTTTGTTTAAAAATAACTGAACTGAATAACTACTACCTTAGTACAGTCAACATTGTTGTGAAAACATAAAGTCAAATTTCTACTCAGAATGGTTTTTTAGCTCCGTTTCAGTTAATAATAAAAAAGCTTACTTATACTCTTCAGCTCCATTGCTCTGTGCTGACTCATTATCTCACTATCAGAGGTAGTGAGGTCATCACTACATTTTCTCATGGTTTCTTGAATGTTAGTCAACCAAGCAGTTCTTGAGTCTTTCCCTGTGTTTTCCCTGATCCAGACCTGCCAACATGTACGCATTTTGCATAGCAGGTACGCGATGTGACGTAAACACGCTGGTACGACTCGCCTCTCTAAACTACGCAAAAAAGCTGTGGACGTGTGAGTTCTGAGGGAAATGTGCATGTGCCATACTCATGTCTGACAGCATGATGCAGCAGCATGGTGAAGCAGTTTCAACCAATTATGCAGAGTAGCGGAGAATAATGAGTCTGCTGAACCTATAGCGTTATATCGCCACTTCCTCTCCTTCCAGCCTCCTGCTCTCTGCCTTCCTCCCCATGCGATGACAAGGTGAGAGAGGTGCGTGCATGCCAGGCACGCAGTTTTATGTGTTGCCACAAAATCTTCACTTTGATTTAAGATTTGAAATTCATGCCAAATCCTTTAACTTTGATTTCCTCTCGTCATGCGTAATCCTCTACGTTTGGAGCATGAGCGGCCATGCTTCGCAGCTGATACAGTGGTGAGAAAGTGACCTGCAGCAGCCCATACAGACAGGGCAGGCTCAGGGCATATGCAGTACAGGTGGTTGTCATGTTTAAGAGGAGCGCTGCTTTAATCCAACATTTTTAATTGCGGCAGGTAGGCTGGATGATGTTAAAAATGAGTATCTGCTAGCTTGCTTCTCTGCTCTCCTCCTCCTCTCCAAATACGCACAGATGGTCGCGGTGTGTTGGCTGTCAGTGAGAGGACAGAGCGCTCAGTCTGCGCTAACTGCTGATGAAATTAATCTATAAAATGATGCATTTTCTCTTCACTAATATCATAGCTGCTGCTGTTATGTTAACAAGCCAATACATGTCTGAATGTAGCATACAGGTCTGATATGTCACGGACAGACAGACAGCAGTGCCTGATGGAGAGGTGAGGAGAGAGAGAGAGAGGGGAGCACAGAGGAGTAGATCAATACATCCAACACTGAATTGACTTTATATGTTATTGTTAGGGTACAGACATGATTTGGTGACAGATTTTTTGTTTTATTTACCGTTTAACTAACTTTGCAAAGCAGATGGATACGCCAGTTTCCTTGTTTTTCACTGGCGAATCCATCTTGCAAAGCTCCCGTCTGAACCGTTTTGGCCCGGTTAGAAAGTGACAGGACCAATCAGCGTCGAGGGGCAGTACTTTCAGGAGCAGCAGAGTCGTGACGTGAACAAGCAGCAGCAAGAGGCTGGTGCAATTATGGCAGAAGAGCTTAGTGTGGATGCTGCTAAAGCGCCAGTTTTATCACAATTTGACTGAATTTCTTCGGTTAAAGAACAAAGAACAGCAGTGAGTTGTTTTCTTTTCAAAAACGAAAAAAGTCGAGCACTTACATGTCTGTAGTCACCATGTTTCGCCCTATTCCTTGGTAGCTGCGCACACGCAGCTAGATAGCGCCTATGTCACATGTTTTATTGCTCTGATTGGCCTGTAGAAATGTGACAGACAGAACGTTCATCCAATCACACTCAGGGTTTTTTTTCAAAGCCTCTGCCTGTTCTCAAACGTTTCTTATTGAAGCTTTTTTCCAGATGGATGTGTGAAACGCATAAAACACATTCATCTGGCGTGTCAGGTTACCGTTTAACTCCAATAGTTCTGATGTTATCATGACACTGTTAGAGAGAAAAGAGGGATTCATTCATTTACATTAGCTCTATAAACATCAGACCCCAGTGTGATACTACAATATGGACCAGACTCTAACAGTGTTTAATGAATTTCTAATAATGTTACAAATATTTTCCTATTACTCTGAGTATCGGTAAATATATAAGGGGTGTCCAAACTATGGCCTGTGGGCCAGCTGTGGCCCATGGTCCTTTTGAATTGACCTGCAAGAAATCCATTAAAAAGGCCCAAAAAAAGAACATAAAACTTGTACTTTGCTTTATTTCTTAGTTTGACAAGGATTAATAATACTGGGCTTTGAAAAATATGGAGATATTTACAGATTAAACTTAGCCAATATCAATACCAATGTGAAATTCATAGACCTAACACTTCAGTCCTTGAAACACAGTTAAAAGATGAAAAAACATACTTCAGTCTCTAGAACACATTTTAAAGTTTAAGTAAATAGGATGAACACAGAAAGCTTCAGCTGTCTGTTGGTCCTGCCTAAAGTAAAAAAAAAAAAAAGAATGATAAAAGGATTACAACAGCAAACAGCAGCATGAATGGAGCTCATTTGCTCCTCTGTCTGATCTATCTTAAGGTCTGATTTCCAAATCATATTTTTCTCGTCATCTTCAAGCACCAACACTTCTATGAAGTTAGTCAGCTTCCTGCAGGTTGCTTTTGTTTTGTGTCTGGATGTGAAGATGAACCATCTGCATCTCTCTTCTCTGCTGCACCCCAAAATTCTTAACAATGATTGGCAGCTTGCTTTGTTAGACATTAATGAAGGGCTGTAATTTAGGCTGTTCTGGTTTTGTTTTTCAGAAACATTCACTTACTAAGCATATATTTTGGGTACATGTTGTTTTAGAGATGTAACAAACATTATATAATTTTGTGCTGCAGGTTTTACATTTAAAACCCTCCCATGGATAGGTGTTGAAAAATAGCACTTTACTATAAACACTTCCAGCAGTGCATCTGGGACCTGTGTATGATTAAATGTCACAGCATCAATGTTACTGTGTGTCCATTGCAACTAAATGCTAAATAAATAAAAAATACTTTTTTGTTCTGTGCTATAAGATTGTCAGCCTCTGTAGCACCAGTGCTATGTATATGTATGTATATATATATATATATATATATATATATGTATATATATATATGTATGTATATATATATATATATATATATATATATATATACATATATATATACATATATGTATATATATATACACACACATTCCAGTTAGTGAACCAATCCAGACAGTGAATTTGAAATTACTGTGTGCAAAGCAAAGGAGTTGCAAAAATCTGCAAAAAAAAGACGCATGACATAAGTGGTACTCAAAATATCTTGCTAAGGCTGGCAGGTCTGCTGATCTATTTGAAAAGTTTGTGGTGGGTTGACGCTGGATTTCTTTGTCCAGTCTTTCAGTTTTCTCATAACACCAGTCTGGTGGCATTTGTGCATTTATTTCCCCAAGAGGGTTTTTCAGACTCCCCAAGAATTTTATTTTATCAGCTGCTAGGCTGCCATGGTTTAGTTCCTATTTTTTACTCTGTGTTATTCATAGTTAGAGCTTTTGGTTTGGGATTTCCTCCATTTTGTTTCAATTTGTTCCCCTCTTCCAATTATCATTCATGATTCTAGTGGTTATCCCTTTGGGGGTAACTTTAAGAAACTTGGGTCTGCAATTGCATCCCACCTTACCCCTTCCTGACAATTTTTCAGCTATTTTTAGGCTACTTTTAGCTATTTTTAAATCCTTTTTTGCTATCGATTGACATTTTCAGCTACTTTCATGCGATTTTATGCTACTTTTATGGTATTTTTTCGCTATGTTGTGCTATTTCCAGCAGTTCTTCCACAGTTCAGCTCTCAGCATCCCCACGCAATTTCAGCTGAAATTGTAATTTTAATCTAGTTATTAATGATTTCCTTTAGGTGTTATGATTTAACAAGGAAAAAAGACCTTGTATAGATCCTGAAATACAAAGTTCAATGTGTTTTAAGACAGTATAAAAAATTTTATATATGTAAATGACATAAATCAGTTATTTTTTGTCATTGTGAGCCTCATCAATGCTAAAAGTCACTCAATTATTCAGTTTTTGTTTGTTTGTTTGTTTGTTTGTTTGTTTGTTTTTTAGGTATCCTTGTTGGAACTATAAGATGAAACTGGTGGCACCACCATCCTTACACAGAAACAGCTTATTCTGAGCAGGGCTGTTATTGTACAGGCATGTTTTGGGGACCTCTGATACCATTATAAACCTGTCTTAAAGGGGTAAATGTGTGACCTTTAACAATAATATGATACATGGATAATACCAATGTTATGGCAGAGGTTCCATCCAAAAGGACCAAATAATCTCATTAAAACTTTGGCCATTTTACAATGACAATGCTCTACATTTGCTCCATATTCATGCCAAATCCTCAGACTTGACCTCTTAAAAATCATAATAAAGCGTAATCACGGCTGTGATTGGATGACTTTTGTAAAGGACTTGAACCTACTCTTTTATTCCCTCTCCTCATGCTGGGTTCTATCTTCATTTGAGTGCCTTAGAGAAAACTTACTGCCTCACAACCTCTGGAAGGACTCGAGAAAACAAAGTTTATTTCAGCAGCGCCTCTTTCCAAGTCATCTGTTTTTATCTGGGCTAATGGAGCAGGGACATCTTCATCCCTCATCCTTACTCGCTAGATAGGTGGTGAGATCTGCAAGAGCAGCATTCAGGGAGATGGTAAGGGTAAAGCTGGATGCTGTTTCAGTGTAATAGGTTGTAACAGAGGATGTCATGTGGCTTCTACTGTTAAAATTTCATCAGTCTTCTGCACTTTGTCCAATCATACTACCCATACACTTCAGTATGTTACAAATATGGATGGATTCAGACGATTATTTTGGTGATTAACTGCATTAATGAGAATGATGATCCAGAATGTGCGACCTTTTAAATCATTGCTTGCATACATGGATTTGAACGTGAAATTGGAAGTTTTCTTTGTGGTGCAGCCATTACCAATGTGTCTCACTGCATTTCCTTTTGAATCTGTTTCAATAAAAGACTTTCAACTTCACCTGAAAAAGGATAAGATGAGCTGTGTATCAAAGCAGATTTTTGACTCATTTGATTTGTCTAAATTAAGAAGATAAAGGCTGCGTCAAGACTGCCTTAAGGACTAATAATTCCTCCTTTTTTCAGTGGGAAGAACTTTCAAATAAAGAGCCTGTCAAAGGAGAATATTAATCATGTTGAATACTGTTTGGATTAAAGATAATACCTTTTAAATGTCTTTATTTATCTGTCTACTGTATCTACCTGTCTGACATTGCAGTATTCATTCCTGGCTCTTCTGTGATTTCTTGTCTCCTTAAGTCCTTGGAAAAAAAATATAATTGTACACCCATAACTGTATCAACCAACCAATCCTAATTGATCCCAGGTCACATCTGCATTCATACTACTATTGGGTCATGTTAATGCAATGCAACTTTATGTGACCCATGGCACAAGAGACTAGTCTACAGTAGTGTGTGTTTTTTGTTGTTGTTGTTTTGTGCGCTGTTTTCATTTTTGGGTACATGTGAAGATGTTTTAACCTGACACGCCAGATGGATTTGTTTCACACTTCCATCTAGAAAACCTTCAATATTAAATGTTTGGGAAAGGGCAGAGGCTTTGAAAGAAAAAATGTGATTGGATGAACGTTCGGTCTGTCACACCTTTACGGGCCAATCAGAGAAACAGAACACGTGACGTAGCCGCTATCAAGCTGCGCCCCTACGAGGAATAAACTCCATAGGGAACTACATAACGCTAACCATGGTGACTGTAGACATGTCAGTACACGACTTTTGTGGTTTTTGAAAAGAAAACAACTCAATGCTGTTCTTTGTTCTTTCTGTAACGAAGAAATTTAGTCAAGCTCTGATAAAACTGGCGCTTAAGCAGCATCCACACTAATGTCTTCTGCCATAATTGCACCGGTCTGTTGTTGCTGCTTGCTTACGTCACGACTCCAAAGCGCCAGAAAGTACTCATCGCTGATTGGTCCTGTCAGTTTCTAACCGGGCCCAAACAGTTCCGATGGGAGCGTTGCAAGATGGATTCGCCAGAGAGAAACACGGAAGAGGGCGTATCCATCTGCTTTGCAAGGTTAGGTTTATAACTCTTGATTATATGCCCTGTTACACAGGGAGGAAGAAAATAAACTGTGCTTTATTTGATCCTCTGTCCTGATGACACTCTGTTTACTTGTAAAGTGTGAAAACAATACTGCACCAACAAATCACTTTAAGCTCCCTGTAATAAAATTCCTCATTGGGTTTATTTTAGCCTTGAAGCATTTTGTTAAAGGATTAAATGAAACATCTGAAAGGCCCATGCTCTGCTCACTGTGCTGGCATGTGCACGTCAGCATGTGCTTGCATGATGTGTTTTTTGAACACCTGGTAATTATGGGAAGGTTTGATGGTGACGAATCCAGGTAGCATCTTTTGAGCAGAGCCTTTTCCACAAGTAAAACCGTATATCCATTTTGTAACAAAATGGTTTAATGTATGGTGATTGTTCTTGACTGATTTTAGGGTATGATATAAGATGATTTATGCCTTAAATTTGTTGAAAAATACATAAGATGAGGAACCTAATAATAATTGCATATTAACCCTTGGAGCTCACGCGGCACGGATCCATGCTGCAGGCACATCTCTTTATAGATCACTTTGTAGTGTTTTAACAATAGATCATAGACACTTTTGTGTTTTTTATCTGGAAGCTCTCTGTTGTGCCTTTCTGATCATGTCCTCCATGCATTCTTAGCTCTAACAGAACATTTTCTAGTGAGCCCAGAACTGGGCTGACTTTTTGGGGGATGGTGTTATCGTAAATAACAAGAAGTGACAAATTTATAAAAACACTGATAACTTTCGAACCATCAGTCAAAGACACTCTTTTTTCCCTCTGAAAGCTGACTTTCTTGTCGCATGTTTGCTATCCTTGATGTCTCCGTAGCCCTAAAGGACACTGTCCTAGCGAGCCCAGAACTTCAGTGGCATTTAGGGGTCTTTATAGATTGGATGTACATTGTTACATCCGATAATAAGCGGCTTTTTATCCATCTTTAATCCATTTTTGGTCACTTACTTCAGCTTTTTGCCCAGGGAATCACCATGATGTTTACCGCAATGCATTGTGGGAGTTGTAGTCGACAAGTTACATCTCTACTGCTTTGGGAATGGCACAAATGATTCTAACTGCAGAAAGTGCATGGACTTTTCTTTGGATATATGTAGATATTCTGGAAACCGTTAGTCACAAAAAGTTTTTTTTTTACTGTTTTGTCCCCAAGAGATGGGAGAACAAGTCTGTGCAAAGGAAAGGCTTGGTCATTAATGTTTTATGTGTGTTATAAATAAAAATCTCTAAGTTTCGAATCCCGATTTGTTTTTTTCTTTTGTCTTTGGAGTCCTGAAACTTTTTGAAAATTCAGGTGACATGACTGTAGTAGATAAATTCTTAAAGCCCAGCTTGACCTGAAAAAAAAAGGTCTATAGAGCTTGACTTTGAACCACAGGGCTGATGTTTTATTAGCTCTTTAAGATATAAACTCCAGACGAGACAGGATGGTGAAAAAATAGCTGTGAGCTCTAAGGGTTAAATTGCAATCGCAATTTGGGAGGGAAAAACACAATTTGATTATTTTTGCAAATTGTTCGACCCTGTAGCAAGCCTGTAGCATCCTACTGGGCAAATGTAAATAAAATCTAATCATGTGGAATGTCAAGAAAAAGATCATTTAGGTTTAATCAAGACTTTTAAATAAATTCCATGGTGAGGGTGAGATTTTTTTGGTTTGTCCTTAATAAAAGATATGTACCATTATTAGGACCCCTCAAAGATCAAACTCTAATAGCCTTACAGATCTCGCTTTGGTTCCATAATAAATCATAACTGTTTTACATATTCTCAAATGCAGATGTTTTATAAAGGATGACAGAGATGTTTTTGGGTTTTGGCTGCTGCAGCACTATACTCCTGAGTACTTCAACTGATCTCTACATACAGTTACAAACCACTAAGCATCTTAAACACTCATAATACTGTGAATACAGATCAATATTTTTTTCACTATAAGCACTTGTGTGAGTTTCAACAGTGCACCAAACACCCAAAGCTCTATTCATGATATTCTGTGCCAGAGAGTGCATGTGTCTGTGCGCTGAAGTCCCCGTCTACAGTGTATGTGAAGACCATTTCAGATGTCTGCAATTCTCCTGACAGGCCCTTAGTATTCTCAGACACTTCCCACACATACATGCACACATACACACACCTAACAACCCTCATAGCTTTCTGTACAAGCTGTCTAAAAGGGCTCTGATTCCATACGGACCTGCTTCACATGCCTGTCTTGAATGCATCCAAACTCTCTGTGGTGCACACATACCACAAAGCATTCAGTGAATGGCTGTGATTGCTCAAACAGCATTTTTTCACTCGTGGGGTTTGCATTGTGTGAAAGGAAAGAAGGTAAGAACGGATAAGGAGTAAAGAGAGGTAGATAGTACATTTGCCCTAGGCTGGAGGAATCAGAAAATAAACCTTTTTCCCTCAGTAGAGGCATTTTATTCACAATGAACTGGAATTTCACTCCCCTGACAACAGATTTTTTTTAGAAACGCTCCTAAGAGTGGGACATCTGAGACTGCATTGAATTTTATTGTGTGAAAGGAATATAGCATTTTGAAGAATGACAAGTAAAAGTGAGTCTTAAGATAAGGGTTTCCTTAGAGGGAAGAATTTTCTGGTTCAAGGGGGGAAATTAGCATGTTTTTGGGCATCTGCAAAGTAAAAAGTACTTGTCGCTCATCTAGAGTCCCTGTAAATGGAGCACTTATCCTTCGTCAAACATTTTCAGATCTTTGACACTCAGGATCAGCCCCAATAAACCCCTTGCCCCCACCACTCATCACCATACCACTGCATTTTGCACATGAATGTGGCCCAATTACTTGTGAATCTGACAATGGCTGTGTACAGTTGCTTATGACGTATCAGCAACTTCAATGGTCATCCCATTTTTGGGAAACAAGATTTTAAGGGGGCACCCATAAATAGGGATAGGGTTAGGGATGGGTTAAAAGTTGCAAACAGCACAAAGCCTTGAAATAGAAAAGGAATCCTGTCATTTTAAGGGGAATATCAGCCCTTACTGATGGCAGCAAAAGACAAACACCACATTTGAAGAAGCACTAGCCTCCCTTAATGCAGTACATGTGGTGTTTATTTTGTATGTGAGTGTTTTATTTTGTGAACTTCCGGTTTCCGGAGCTGGTTGCTGGCTGGTAACTTTCCTCTGCTTCTCCTGAGGCTTTCGCCCTGCCCCCCTGGTGCTGTGGAGAGTCACACCTGCAGCGAATCACTAATTGACTCACGCTACTTAAGACCGGCTGCAGCTCTCTACAGCGCCTGAGTCTTGTCTACCTTACCACACGGTAAACGTCTGCTCCAGGCTCCTTCTCGAGATCCTCCAGAGAAGTTTCTAGTGCTTTTTGATGATTCATTCAAGTTATCTCCAGTGTTTGTATTTTCTTGTGCTTGTCGCTAACGTGCCTCTCCTCCTTCTTCCAGTGCCTCCTGCTCAGATCACCACAGCCAGCTCCAGCACACTCTCACTCCCTCCTGGACTCTTGGAATCCCCCTCCCCTCTTCACTTACCTGCACAATAAACTGTTTAAAACTGCTTCCATCTCCGCACCTGAGTCCTACCACAACACAAACATCACAGAAGACTCAAGAAATGGGCTCAGCGGACTCGGACAACCTCAAGACAGCCATCACCCATCAAGGACAACGACTAGGACAGCACGAATCCATGCTTAAAGGTATCATGCAATCTCTCCAGACTCTCAACACCCAGGTCTCCAACATCTCTGAACAATTACTCTCAGCCACTCAGCCTCACCACCCTGCTCCTGAGTCTCCACCTGTTAGTATTCAGCCACCCTCAGTAAATCCCTCACCTTCTCCTCCCCACCCCAACTTTAGAGAGCCTCAAGTCCCTCACCCTGATTTCTTTTCGGGAGAAATAGGTAGCGCCAGTGGATTTTTGTTACGTTGTTCACTAGTGTTTGACCAGCAACCCCTGAGTTATCCCACAGACAGGACCAAGATAGCTTTTGTCATTAATTTTGTTATGCGGGAAAGCCTCCTGTTGGGCCACTTCTGTTTGGAGAGAGAATCCCCAGTGTTAGCTTCCTATTCCACGTTTTCTAGTGAATTACGTCGGGTTTTTGATCATCCCCTCCAGGGCCAGGAAGCAGCCAAGCGCTTATTTTCCCTCTCCCAGGGTCACAGATCTGTAGCTGATTTCTCCATTGATTTTCGTATTGTAGCCTCTGAGAGCGGTTGGGGAGAGACCGAACTCAAAGGAGTTTTTCTTAGAAGCCTTTCTAGTGAGCTTAAGGATGAACCTGACTCCCTTGAGGGCATAATTTCCCTGGCTATTCGCATTGATAACCGTTTGAGGGAGAGACGTAGGGAAGAGAGTCAGCAAAGGTCCTTCAGCTCTCGTCCTGTAGCTCCCCCCTCTGGTCAGTCAGCTCCTCTGTCTCCTGAGCACATTAGGTCTTCCCGTGATTCTTCCTCCACTCCTGTAGATGAACCCATGCAGCTAGGTCGCGCCAGGCTAACCCCCAGTGAGCGCCAAAGACGCATCAGCCTTAGACTCTGTATCTACTGTGTACAGGCAGGCCACTTTCTTGCTAATTGTCCCCAGACGCCAAAAGACAGGGCTCACCCGTGAACGAGGGCACTCGTGTGAGCCAGACTACCTCCTCCTCTAGCCCTCCCCTGCGCATAGCCGTCCCCTCCAGTGTCCTCTGGGGCGCGATTCCGTTCCCATTTGAGCTCTTGTTGACTCTGGAGCTGATGACAATTTTATTCAGGACACCTTAGCCCAACAGCTCCAACTCCCCCTAGAACCCTTACCGACTCCTAAGAACGTCACTGCCTTAGACGGCAGGTTGATAGCTAAGGTCACTCACCAGACAGTCCCCATAACCCTCATTATCTCCGGTAATCACAGCGAAAAGATTCAACTTTTCGTTATCCCGTCACCTCATGCTCCTGTTGTTTTAGGTCTCCCCTGGCTTCAATTACACAATCCTCAGATCAATTGGAAAACCGCTACCATTACCAACTGGAGTGTACATTGCCACTCTAACTGCCTGCGTTCAGCCAATCCTCCTGTCAGTCGCCCTTCCATCACTCCCACTCCTCCTGATTTATCCAATGTCCCTCTTGAATACCACGATTTAGCCCCAGTCTTCAGCAAGGACCTAGCTGTCTCTCTCCCTCCTCACCGACCCTATGACTGTGCGGTTGATTTACTCCCTGGCGCGTCCCTGCCCAGTAGTTGCCTGTACAACCTCTCTGCCCCGGAGAGGGCTGCCATGGAGACCTATATTCACGACTCTTTAGCCACAGGTCTCATCCGTCCCTCCTCGTCTCCTCTAGGAGCTGGTTTCTTTTTCGTTAAAAAGAAGGACTCCACACTCCGCCCTTGTATCGATTTCAGAGGCCTCAATGACATCACTGTCAAAAACAAATACTCACTTCCCCTGATCGACCCCTCTTTCGAGCCTCTCTGTTCTGCCCAGGTCTTCTCCAAACTCGACTTGAGAAATGCTTATCACCTCATCAGAATTAGGGAGGGAGACAAGTGGAAGACAGCCTTTAAGACCCCTATTGGCCACTTCGAATACCAGGTCATGCCTTTTGGTCTCACTAACGCCCCCGCTGTATTTCAGGCTCTCATTAATAATGTGCTCAGGGACATGCTCAATCGCTTTGTGTTTGTATATCTCGACGATATCCTTATCTTCTCCCGTTCACTCCAGGAACACCAGCAACATGTTCGTTTAGTCCTTCAGAGACTCCTAGAGAACAAACTCTATGTCAAGCCCGAGAAATGTGAGTTTAACACCCCTTCTGTCAGCTTCCTAGGATTTATCATTGCCCAGGGTCAACTACAGCCTGACCCAGCCAAGATTAAGGCAGTTACAGACTGGCCCATCCCTTGTAACCGTAAGGAACTCCAGCGATTTCTGGGCTTCTCTAATTTCTATAGGAGGTTCATTAGAGATTACAGTAGGGTGGCTGCTCCCCTCACTAGGCTCACCTCCTCTAGCTCCCCCTATCGGTGGTCTCCTGAGGTGGCTGAGGCTTTCTCCAAGCTTAAGACTCTGTTCACTTCTGCTCCCGTCCTCAAACACCCTGATTCTTCCCTGCAATTCGTGGTTGAAGTGGACGCCTCGGAGACCGGAGCTGGGGTGGTGCTGTCACAAAGAGACCCCAAAACTAAGAAGCTCCACCCGTGTGCCTTCTTCTCTTGCCGTCTGTCCCCGTCAGAGAGGAACTGCGACGTGGGAAATAGAGAGCTGCTGGCTGTGGTGTGGGCATTGCAGGAATGGAGAGACTGGCTGGAGGGCACGCGACAGCCCTTCATCATTTGGACGGATCACAAGAATCTGGCCTATCTGCGCACGGCTCGCAGACTCAATTCCCGTCAAGCCCGGTGGGCTCTTTTCCTCAGTCGGTTCCACTTCACCCTCTCCTACAGACCAGGCTCCCGAAACACTAAACCTGATGCCCTTTCTCGTGTGGACTCCCCTCCTCGTGAAAGTGTTGAGCCGGACCTGATTCTTCCTCCCTCCTGTATCGTCGGAGCAGCCACATGGGACATAATTCAGACGGTTAAGGACACCCAGAGAATGCAACCGGATCCCTGACTCAGCTCGCTCTCCAGTGCTCCAGTGGGCCCACGCATCCAAACTCACCTGTCATCCCGGTTTTCAGAGGACCCTTGGTTTCCTTCAGCAGAGTTTCTGGTGGCCTGGCATGACGAGAGACACCCGTGAATTCGTGGCTGCTTGCTCCACCTGCGCTAGAGGAAAGTCCTCTCATCAATCCCATGCTGGCCTGCTGCACCCCCTGTCCACTCCTGGTCGTCCCTGGTCTCACATAGCCTTGGACTTCGTCACCGGTCTTCCGCCTTCCGAGGTAAACACCGTCATCCTTACCATTGTGGATCAGTTTTCTAAAGGTGTCCACTACATCCCTCTCCCAAAGCTCCCCTCTGCCTTGGAGACGGCTCACCTGTTGGTCCTCCATGTCTTCAGGCTTCATGGAATCCCTAGCGACCTTGTGTCGGACTGCGGGCCCCAGTTTGTGTCACGCGTCTGTAAAGAGTTCTACAAGGAGCTGGGGGCCATGGTTAGCCTATCCTCTGGTTACCACCCTCAAAGCAACGGCCAGACGGAGAGGGCCAATCAGAGTTTGGAGGCTGCTTTACGTTGTGTTGCTGCTCACCATCCCACCACTTGGAGCTCTCATCTCCCCTGGATTGAATATGCCCATAACACCCTCACCTGTTCTGCTACCGGCATGTCCCCGTTCATGTGTTGCTTTGGGTATCAACCTCCCCTGTTTCCCGAGCAAGAGACCTCTGTATCTGTTCCCTCTGTGCAGCAACACCTCCAGCGCTTCAGAGAGGTTTGGCGGACGGCCAAGGCTGCACTCTCGCGCACGGCCGAATGCAATAAGAGACTGGCTGACGCACACCGCACTCCTGCCCCTGAATATCTCCCTGGCCAGAAGGTCTGGCTCTCCTCCAGAGACCTACCCCTTGAGACTGAATCTAAGAAACTGACTCAACGCTATGTTGGACCATTTGAGATCACCAAAATCATCAATCCCTCTGCGTAACAACTCAAACTCCTGGAATCCATGAAAATCCATCCTACTTTCCACGTGTCACTACTCAAGCCGGTATCCTCCAGTGACCTGAGCCCTCCGACCGTCGCCCCTCCTCCCCCCCGGATCATCGATGACCACCCCGCCTTCACCGTTTCCAAAATCCTGGACATCAGACCAGGAGGCCGTGGATACCAGTTTCTGGTCGACTGGGAAGGGTACGGCCCGGAGGAGCGCTCATGGATCCCCCCCCCCCGTTGTGTTTTACCCTATTTGATACAAATTTTCAGTCTGTTTTCCAATTAATTTAGTCACTTTTGATTCAATAATAACACTAATAAGAAAAATTAAATGAAAACACACTTTTCATTGAAGGCTTCTCAAGGACCCCTCCCAACTGTGGGCCTGAGTAATCAGTACCCCCACCCAGCTACGCCCATGATAGCAGCTGTCCAAACAACAGAAGAAGATGGATAATTCTGCTGAACATGATGCAGGGCTGGTTCTGGGTAAAGGTGATGTAGGCGATCACCTAGAGCAGCATCAGGACTGGAGTTGGTCAAAAGATTTAATGCAGTGAAATTGAAAATGAGCATAGATAATATTTTTGTAGCACTTTTCTAGGAGCTGAACACTTTTTGCACAAAGGATGAAACAACATTTTCTGAAGGGTGCACAAGGGTTAAATGTTTCAGAACAAACAGATGAAGAAAACCCAAGTAAATACAAAATTAAGTTTTGAACTTGATATATATATTTGTGTTTAGATCTGAAACATTGAATGTAAAAATTTGCAAAAAAAAAAAAAAAAAAAAAACAGGAAGGGATCAAATAGTTTTTCATGGTTTTGTCCATGCAAACAGGTTTCAGCATTATATCCACAAAATGCAGTTATATTACTGATCCTTGTCAGCTGAAATGGTTCGCTCTGCTTTCTTTGCCGACGGCACCGTGTGTTTTTCTTTCATACTGAGTTCTTAATGTTACTTTCGGTTTATATGAATCTGTGAGGAAAATTCATGTGCTTTGTCTGACAGTGTTTCTGTATTTTTAGTTCTGCTTCTGTACTCAGTTTTTTAAATAATTTAGCACTTTTTAGAATGTTAGAATGGAGGAAGACCAGTCTAAGAAAAATACAACATTTCATATCTGCACTGAGATCATTTTTCTACTAAAACACAGAGAACATGCTACTTTTGGCCTTTCTGTAAACAGCATGCTAGGGTTTGATTGAGCGATAGAGTGATAAGAGAGAAAGGTCAAAGGCAGATGAAAAAGAGACACTGGGAATAGTGAAGGCTGAGTGGAGGAAGAGGATTAGCTTGATAACAAAGGTGTTTTTAAGTGCAAGGCAGAGAGACGTGGGGTGAGAAAGACATGGGAGCAGCAGAGAAAGAGAGTGAAAGACAGAATATAAGGGCCAG
The DNA here is from genome assembly GCF_018320785.1 of Cheilinus undulatus. NCBI lineage: Eukaryota > Metazoa > Chordata > Actinopteri > Labriformes > Labridae > Cheilinus > Cheilinus undulatus. The sequence goes on from NC_054882.1 coordinate 35,706,760, forward strand.
AGTGGGAACACAGACTAAAGAGAGAAAAGGAGGAGATTTAGAGAAAAATACAGGCTTGAAAGCAATTCAAAGCAAAGGTTAGAAACCCAGAGGTGGAGAGGGAGAAAGAGAGCAAAGTAGATAGAGGGAAAGAGAGAGAGCACCCTCCATTCTGTTAACTACTGTAGTGTAGGAAATGGGATTTTGTGTCACATTGCTCCAGCAAATTGCCTCATGGAGCTGGGTTACACAGGATAGCCACTGCTTCTTCTTGACATATATATAGCTTTTCAGAGGCTAGCTTGGGAACCTAAGGTGCCCTGGCACAAAGTTAACATGGGTGTCTGAATCATTCAGGATAAATTGGCTCCTTGGGTCATGGTCCGTAGATGTTGGCAAGGCCTTTGTGATGAGGTGAATGGCCTCTATGAAACATAATTAGGAGGAAAAAAACCCTACTCCATATGTAGGACATATACAGCTTGTGCAGTGTGAGGCACTATGGTATGTCAGGAAATGTTTCTGCCCAGTTTTCACTGTAATGTATAATGCAACTTTCCATGCCTCATGATGCAATGACTAAATCCTATGTTACATAGAAAGCCAATCACAAATGAAGGTCAAAGTTGCAATAGAAGTTAAGTATGCTGCTATTTTGTGTCCAATTTCTGAGCAACTAATGGGAAATATGAAAAACAAAAACATATTTGTGCAAGAACATCAAAGTATGGCTTGTATAAAATATATTTATGAAAACTTTAGATGCACACAGAACTTTCTTCCAAGAGGGGAGGGCCAACCAAACCTGAGAGCTGGGCTAACTCCCCACGTGACATCATGAGGGGAGAATCTGAGCACGGCTTCAGCACACATTTTCTGGAAGGTGCAGAAAGAGAGGGAGGGAAAGGAATGGATTTTTCTGATTCTTGGGGGGATCGTGGACAAGCCAGAGGAACATTTATGTTAGAAAAGCCTGAAAAAGTGATTTTTGCATAACATGTGACCTTTAACAGTGCTGATGCATTTTGAAGTCTAAAAAATGACACCTTGAAAAAAAAGGGGAGTTACTATGTGATGCAAAAATGTTCAACCAAGTTAAAAAAAACTGAACAAACCATTCTTGAGTGTGAATACATTGTTCTACAGTGCACCTATTGAAACATATTGTGCATAGACTGTTATTTGTTACTAATTTTGTTGCTATAACAAGAGAAGAACTTTAAGATGACTCATTTAAGAGCCACTGCTGCCAGTCTGCACTCTAAATGGAGGACAGGTCGGCAGCAACAATTCCTTCTTCAATCCTGCTCATTGCAGTCTGGTCTTGAGCTGTTTTGGGGCCAATCCAAAGCAGACAGTGATGGATGTGCAGGGAACATATTGGGTGATTGCATTGTTGGACTAGCAGCTCTTGAAGCAGGTCGGACTTACTTAGCTGGCCCAAGAGGTAGGTTCTCTGCGGGCCAATGTGTCCACAGCAGACCCTAATGTGCCTCATTCACCAGTGTTTTCCAAAAAAGTGTTCCTAAGAAGAATCTTTGGCAGATTTATTAATCTGATCTTTATCTGCTGAATTGTTTGCTTCTGTGTTACTAAGCTGGTTAAAGCCATGTCCTTGTAAGCAATAGTCTTGCAGGTTTTTAACAAACTGGCATAAAGCAAGGCCCACTTAAGAGTATAATAGTGCAAGGTTGTCTGCAGACACAAAAGTTTTTAAATGATTATTTTTGGGGGGTTTATTTGCCTTTATTCAGATAAAAAAGCTAAAGCCAGACAGGAAGTCTGGGGAGATAAAGTGGGGGGAAGACATGCACCAAACAGCACAGAGACTCAGGATCATTCCCACAGCCAGTGTGTTGTGGACTATAACCTCTGTGTATGGTACTTGAGGGGATTGTGGAGGCCAGGGTCACATATTTTAGCTAGAAAAACCTGAAAAATGTGATTTTTGCATAATATGCCCCCTAAAACGATGTAGTAGAGCTCTGTTGTGGTGGAAGAGCAAAACCCACTTTGCCCTTTGACCCCTTTGCTGAGTCAAACCAAGTCCAGCAGAGCCACTCCATGTAATGGAAAAGCCCCATCAGTCACGGACATCCATTGATGCAGAGTTTTCTCGAGATTTGCTGAATCCTCTGATGTTATTATGGACTGCAGATGGTGAGATCTGTAGATTATTTGAATTGCATGTTGAGAAACATTGCTGGTAGACTGACTTTTTGCCCACAAAGTCTTTTACAAAGTGAGACCCTCGCTCCATCATTGTGAACAACAGAAATGCTTCATTTTATAGGCAATTATGGCCCCGTCACCTGCTACCAGTTAACCTACTTATCAGTGGAATGTTCCAGATGTTTTTTTTTTTTTTCTTAGAGTTCTCCAACTTTCCCAGTGTTATCTTGCCTCTGCCCAACTGTTTTAGCATGTTGCAAAATTACTCAGTTTATTATTTAACTTCATTTTATCTTGTTCTGTATTCAATTAAACATAGGTTCAAGGGGATTTTCATATCCCTTTATTGTGTTTTTGTCAATTTTATTTACGCAATGTCCTTGTGTTTTTGGATGGGGTTTTTGAAATAAATTCTTCATTAGCTCAAAGTTGTGTTTCTGGACACAAAACAAGCACTACAGCTATTCAGGACATTTTCACTCACTTTGACAATGCTGTCTTATGTGTCAACCCACATCATGCTGTAATGAAAAAAAGATGCACTAGATAAAGCAAACTAGATAAATCTAAGCAGAAAAATAATTGGGCTGCAAAGTTTTGTTTTCATGCTGGGTGTCTGTGCATCTTTTGGGCTTTGTACCAATTTTCTCCAGCCACTGTGCTTGTTCCTGGTGAGAATTTCACTCCCTGTGCATGCTCTGGTGAGACTAAACAGCTTGCAGGACAATTTTCTCCACTGACATCTGTTATTTCCTTCAAATCCCCCCATCTTTTCACTTTTTAACACGTCATTCTGCAGATTTCACATTTGATGCCCATAGTCTCTCAGGACTGGTGCTGGTAAATATCAATTATTCATACCACTGAAAGACAATGTGTCTTCTTCTTTGTAACAACACACACCAAGAGACATTCATACACACAAAGTCAAGCACACACACTTTTACAGTTGGATACTTTGAATTATAAACACTGTAGAAGAATACCGACCCAGATGCATTAATAAAAATGCTGTTGCTGTTTTGCTTTCTTGCTTCTATAAACTGCTCTGTAAAGATTACCACTCATACAATGCTTTCTCCTCCTTTGCACATAAAATTATCCAGCATTTTTGTCCCTGTGTTCACGTAATGTTCTTGTAAGCTAGGTGAAGAAGATTGCTGGGACTTGAATAAAAAGATAAGTAGATATCTGTGTTTTTGTGATGTGTTGATGTGTATTTGTGCTGTTGTGTTTAGAGGTAAGAGAACATTGTGTGGCCTCATGCATGTAATTATTTTGTCATTTCTTAGTTTGAATACAGAGAGCTGAGTGTTTGACCCATTACCAAAGAGTGTTGTGTGTTTGTATCTACAGCCTGTCGATCATTCAGTCTGGCACTGAAGGAACATTGTGTGCATGGTTTTGCAAGCACACAGAGGAAAGGTAATACATGGCCTTCTACCCAGAGGTACAGCCATTGTGTTGCTTGTTTTGTAGCACGCTCGTGTGAAGAGCTGGACTGTGAACAAAATCTGGCCCTGGCATTTTTCTCGAGCCTTCCCCTCACGGCGACGTATGACGTAATCATCATTCCTTTGCCTTAACCCTTCAGTATACCTAGGCACAGTCTATGCAGTCTGTTTTGAAATTATTGAACCAATTTATGTTCTGTTGATGCGATTGGTATGAAACTGCACAAAGATGTGTATTTTTGCTGATTTTAAAACTTTCAAGCCAAATCATTACATTGACCTGTTTTGTATTGTGCAGAAGAAAAATATTCACCTATATATCCCTCGGGGACAAAACTTGCCCATTTGAACCCATTGTAATTACTTTTGTTTAATTGCAAATTTGCAAAATCATGTATCACTGTTACGGCCATTATCTATGATGCAACCAGTATATGGCGCCATTAACCTTTTTGGGCCAAGCGTGTATCCGTAGGGTACTGAAAAGACCCACTTACAGTGAAATTTTTTATAGCCCTGTGAAACAAAGGCATAAAAAAATGAAATAAAAAATGTGTTATGAGAATCTGACACTGCACAAAAAATAATAATGGACCAAACTCAATGTTGGTGGTAAATGATGACTTATGACCAACTCTGACAATAATTAAAAAAAAAAAATCCACTTAGCATTTTTAATATGGAAAATATCTAATTCTGCTGGATTGGAAATTGAACAAACTGGCATTTAAAAGGTTAAAAACACATAAAGTCATGACAATGACCAAAGATTTGCTATGTCATGATCAGAGCTGGAAGTGATAACAGAAAAAAAAAAAAAACAAGAATTCTTTGAAAAAAAATAGTTTAAATTCTAAATTGTAGCATTTAAAGTAGGTGCAGGAAATGTCCCTTGGGGATATCTGTGTGTAGTTGTTTAAAGGGGTGCCTAAGGGTTAATACATAGAGCTACCAACATTTTTTTCTCAAAAGATTAACATCGCTCAGAAGGGAGTGACCCCACACACACACCCACACACACACACACACATCTAGGGATGTAAGGATAGACTCAACCCATGATTCGATTTGAATCCCGATATTTGGTCCGCATAACAATTTGAATACTGGTTTTTCTTTCAAGAAAATAACTTAATAATTAGAAAAATATATTTTCTTTATTTAATATTTTTAGACAAAGTAGTCTTTTCCAATTTGTTACTTAACTTTTCTATACAAGAACCCCATAACCTGCACATTTTTCAGTTTTTATAACCTTAAGAAAAAATTAAAATGAGAATGTCTCTTTTGGAATTAATATAAAACAATTGTCAAATGAGATAACTAAAGAAATAGATAAAATAAAGTAATTCCCTTTTTATTGAAGATGGAGCTTATTTTTCTGGCTTTGAATTTACATGAAATACCACATCTACCTTCTCAGGCAGAAGCTGAGATCTCTCAACAGTCACAATGTCCTCCTAAATCATTGAATCACTTGTGTGTGGCACTCACATTAGTCTCTGTTTGGGTGTGAGTACGGCAGTAGCTGCATTGGGAGCAGGATCCAGCAGGTCCAACGCAAGTCTTGTGGGAGCCGGCGGTTTTGACATCACTGCAGGCGGGAGAGGGGTGGACAAAAAAAATCCTGGAATATCAATTTGTTTATGTTGTTTTAAAGCACCACAATAAAGTGCAGGCACTTAAACACTAAATTAGTCAAAAGGCAGAGCTTTAATGCTCCTATTACTGTGTGTATTCAGCACTCTCAATCTTGATGATACAGAAGCGTCACTCCATTTTTGAATCCACATAAATCAGATCAATCCAAAAAGGAACAAGAGCATCTGGTTGATTTCAAAATACAACTCGATGCACAGACTCCTGATTCTAAATCTTGTCACTAGAGGAGAGCGGTATCCATTTTTTAATACTGTCATACCCTCAGAGTAAAAGCATGCACCCCTACAGCGCTTAATTTGATCCTTTATCAACTGTTTCAGCCCAAAAAAACAATGTTTATCGGAGCTCATGAAGTGATTAACAGGTGAACATGTTTATCACAGAAGTTAACAGTTACTTCAGGAAACAGGTGAAACATTTGTCTTTTTCCTCTCTGCACAGATTTTTAAAGTACTTTCAAAATTATAATTCAAAAATGATCTAAATGCTTTTATCATTATTATTATTGTAATTTTAGCAATGAATGCACAATTTAAAGATGTGGTAGACTATTAAAATGAAAGGTTTAATCTGAAGAGCATTAAAATGTACCGTTTGAGTCAGTTAGACAAGACAAACTGTGCATAAGCAATTCAGATCTATTCAGTGCAAGCAGATTAGTTTAAACATTTCTGAGTAGATCTGATTTGCTTTGCATCATGACTTTCAGCAGTATGAATGACATACTTGTCAGTCATTTTGACACCACACATCCTTTCCAGAAAATGAATTAAAAAAACATTTTATTTTATAATGTACCACCCCATAGTAGAAGCAAAATAGGAATAATAACACTACCATAAAATTAACCTCAGCAAAGAGTAGTGATCTGTCTTTAGCTTCTCTCAAGTTGGACCTGATTGTTACTGCATTATTTTATGATCTCTCGTCTGGAGTTGCTCAGAGCTGCTGCGATTCAGAAATGGAGCTAGAACATCATTTTAACTGGAGTCTTAAGAAGTTTCTCGTCACGGCTGTGCATCATGGGAAATAATAAATGCAATGCCTTGACACATACAGACACTCTATGATCAGTAATTATTGCAGACATTTTTATAGCCGTTGAATGATAAAAAAAAAAGTTCAGCTCTCTTAGGGACACACAATAAGAACCTCCTTCGGTTTATCCTTCAGAGAACAAGCTCAGGATGAAAATAATGGGACTGCAGTTTATGATCGATTAAGGTGATAGAACATTTAATCACATCATTATCACTGGTGCAGTGGGAGCGCTGTAAACAGACACAGGCCCAGATGTGCCTCTTTCAATCAATCAAGGCATTAACAATACTTGCAGATTGATCCATTGGAAAATTAAAGCAAGCATGCTTTGATCTCAACAGACATTTGACATTTGAAACAAGTAACAAACAAGCCTGACATGGAAATTGTTGACTTACAAGGTAACCTGACCCTGATTTACCCTCAGCATACAGTGATGGGATCATATTTGATTGGATTTGTGACCGACAGAGTTTTATTTGTGCTCCTATGATTTCCAGTAGAGATTATGATAATATTAATAAAGCGGACAGGAGCGCTGACATTTGCCCTTGGATTGGATTGCCATTTATATTTCAGATCTATCAGACCACAGCCAGGCCAGGGCTACCTGAGAACAATGAGCTACAAAGGTGAAGGGGGTACAGCCATCACAAGACAATGACATGTTGGCACAGAATTGATTGGATCTGCATCATATTTCACAATATATCATGATTTTTGTCAAGGTATCTGTTCAGTTTCCAGGTAATCATATTCAAGGGCCAAAAACAGTACTAGATTGATTTACTGAGAATACCTATCCTGCCCAGTCTGTCATTCTTCCAGTCATGTTGTTCAAAAGAATTTAAAAAACAAAGGGATAAACTTTAACTGGTGTAGCTTCATTAATACAATCACACACTCTTCTTGGGACCTATTTCAGCGGTATAAAGCATGCAGCCTGAAGCATGTGGCACAAAGTGCCTTGGAGTGCATCCATCCTTGTGCTGGTTGCAAATCTCTGCACAAAGCCATGTGCAGACTGCACAGACATGGATTAAGCTGCCTGATCATACGTAGGTGTGCTTTGAGCATAGTATGAATCAAACCAATCACAGAGTCAGCTCTCATTCCCTATAAGAGCCAGGTGCACCTGCCAGCTGGCACATCCTGGCAGATTTCAGTCTTTTTTCTCAAATATGCTAAAAGCTGCCCATTTCATTGTAGCCCTGAATACACAGGACACACACAAAGGACAGTGTATTAAATATGGGGTATGTTGTAGAGTTGTTAATATTTATCTACAGTCCCTTCAAATTTCATTTTTCATTTTTGAAGACTTCTTATTATATTCGAAAAGTTATGCACATTTTTTATCAATATGTATGTAAAACGTTCAGTTGCTTTAATCACCATGTAGTTACACATTTGTCCACAGGGGACGCTCCAATATTACATTACAGATTGCAATGAATAAATAATGAGCTAAAAGCAAAAGTATTTCTATGTAGATTTTTAGTGCAAACACAGCCACCTGCACCATTTAGAGTCATTTAACAGGTGTTCTGATGGACAACTTTAAAACGAACACACGGGTTAGAAATTAAATGTCAAACAAAAATAAATTAAATTGTGCAGCTTATGATGGTGATGACATCATGTTTACGATGAACAAAACATTTTTGAAAATGTTTGTACAATCTTGTCCCTACATGTTTTTACCTAAAAACCAAGGCGATCCACCTTTTCTGAATCAAGAAAAGAGCGTTTAATGTTCACTATCGTCCCAGCCGTGGAGAAAACCCTCTCTGCCCTGACAGAGGTGCTTGGGATGCACAGGTAACGGCGTGCCAGCTGGGACAGGAGAGGATCCCTGGACCAGAGTGTTTTCCAGTCAGTGGGCATCGCCGTTTTACTCTTGTGCATCAGAATCTCTTGATATAGGGAAGCCTCACTTTCCAAATCACCACCAGCGTCTGCACCACTTTGGCAATAAACATCCCCAAACATCCCCAATGGCAGCCATTGCTGCGCCTCTGTGTTTTGGTGTGAAAACTTTATTGTTCATCATGTCATGTGACGAAACATTTGGTTCACACAACCTACATATGGGTGAAGTAGAGGGAGAGGGGAGAGACTCGAGAACAATAAACAGCAAAAATATTTAAAAAATATGCTTAAAAAGCAACTTTGAATAATAATAATATTTTAAATATTCAATTTATATTCAAACCCCTACATTCACCCAAAGTCTAAGTAAGTTTCCTTGTGGTTTCTCTGTACATTTTATGTCAATGAAGCATTCCCACAACATGAGAAATAATGCTGTGAATATTTCTACATGAGGCACTAAAGTTTATCCTCATTTTTTAAAGTTCCTGGCATCTGGCCTGTCCACTTTCCCCCCAAGAATCAGAAAAATCCATTCTCACCAACTGAGCGGGTAACTTCACTCACGGTACAATGCAACACTACAACATATGCCAAAGAACCAGAGCAGTGATAACTGCATAACAGGCAACATGAGAACACATTTCAATGCAGTTTCCTCTGACTATTAGTCCAGAAGCACAATGCCCAAGGGCAAGGGCATGTCTAAGGGATTACTTTGAAATGCTCCTTCTCATTGGCTGCAGAATACAGCAGAGTTTTGGCAGAAAATTCTAGTTTGAAAATAAAACCAATGCTAAATTTAATGGATCAAATATATAGGCACACCATGCTGACACAGTGATTAATCCAACAACAGCAACACCTATTTATTGGATATCCTATGTCATCTACAGCAATCATTTTTTATAGCTCAGCTGAAAAAAGAAACTAGAAGAAGATGGTTGACCTCATACAAAATGCAGTTCCCTGAATGGCCACTTAGTTTTAACTCCAAAAGTGACTCAATCTTTAAATCCCCATATTAAAAATACTTTTTTTACATTATAGCCCAAAAACATTTGTAAATTACTGTGTATACATCACTTACACACTGAACTCCACATCTGGCTCATGTTTGTAGTGTTTGCCTGATTTTCCATGCTTGGTTCTATTAAATACTAGGGCTTTTTGTACACTGTGTTGCACTAAAATATTACCATCTTGGAAGTCAATGCTCACCTTCTTTAATAAAAAACAATGCACTTAATCCTGCACTTCCTGTAAAGCACGGAAAAATTCTGTGAAAGGACATCCAGGTAAATGTAAGGCTGATGATGAATGTGAAAGAAAACAACAGAAAACAGAGACTAGATATAATGACAAATCTTGGCTGTAATAAGAGGGAGCTTGAGGGTTCATCCAAGTTTCCCCTCTCAGTTTACTTAATCCTTCTTCAGATCAGCTCAGATTTTAAGCAGCTACCTTTTTCCAGGCCACAGAGGGGGACTGTAATGGCTTTAAAGCTCAGCAGTGCCAGAGGGGATAAGACACTCAAAAAAGGTTTCATCAGCTTTCCTTTGCAAATGATAATATCATGTGGGTGAAAATCAGGAGCTAAAATCAGCACAGCAAGGATGCTAGAAAATAGTTTGAATAGAGCACAGATCTCTGCAGGTGTATCTGGCGGCATGTGGGAATGGAACAGCAAACAAATATGTCAAACAATAAACTGAACTGCTTTTATTAAATAAAAGTTTGGAGTTCAGTGGTGTTGATGAAATTGAATAGAAAGATATTGTGTTGTCTACTTTTGCAATTAAGTATGACAGTACACTTACCAACATAATGTTTGGGTTGATTTCTGTCTATAATAAATCTTTTAGATATGCTATCAAACAATGCATACTGTGAACCATTAAATCAAAAGTCTTAAAAAGAAAACCCATGTCAGATAGCAGTGCCAGCATCTGTGGAAGGCCGTGTCATTCTGGGTACATTTTTCTAGGTCGGCATGGATACTCCTCCAATCCAGTTTATAACTGAAACAGAAGAAGTCTTCTTTTGTTTGACTCTCAGAAAGGTCAAGAATCTTTCCTTTTACTTTGCCATGGCCAATTTAAAACTCCAGCAACCTGGGCTCAGATGTACCAAGCACACTCTAAATGCTTATATGTATGTAACAAAATCATTTCAGCTACAGTATCATTCAAGTTGTCTCCTGATAAGCCGTTCAGGTCAAAATGTCCACTTTATTATATTTACTACTGCTGTTACTCGATTGGAAAAATTAATCAAGTTAATCACGTCACTACGCTGTGATTAATCATGATAAATCACAGCAATTTATTAATAGTTTAAGTATATTTTTATTTTTTTAGATTTTAAAGGTTGTTATTGTCAAATGTTTTATTTTTATTCTTTGAATTCTATGTACAGCACATTGAAAGTACTGATCTCAGTCCTTATTGATACTACTATTGATACTTTCTATAGTTTGGTTTAAGAGAAAATAAGGGCAAATATTTCAACTACAGGTGGACTTAGCTGAGTAGTGCTTGAGTTAAAGGGGACATGTCATGCAAAAACTACATTTTTATGTGACATTTGAACACATCATAACATATAGAATAGAGTTGTCTAATATAATGAGGTTACCTGAACGGATCATATTTTCCTTCTTCAGCTTGTAAAGTTCACTAATTAACTTCAATTTTGCCAATTCTGCTGCAGATTTCTACACTGGATTAATATTAACAAACAGGACTGTCTCAAAGTTTTGAAACACTTTCCAGCATTTATCTGAGCAGCTGAAGAAGGAAACTGTCCTGAAGCAGCTGAACAGAGTGGTATGACCATGGCTTGATCCCGTGTTGTTGTTAGCATCTTTGCAAACATTAGCAAAGATGTGCTTTGCCTGAAGGTGGAACTTAAGACTCGTTGTGCTTCAGTGTAAAGACAGTTCATCACTGCAGCATTTTTTTTTTTTTTTTTTACGTGTTAAAGTTTCAAGATTAATCACAAGCATTAACGTGTTAATGTTTAAAGCCCTTATATATACCCATTAAAAAAATATTTTCCTCAATGTCAGTCCTGATTAAAACTATCAAATATTTGGGGGATTTAACCCTTTAAATACCAAGTTGACAGCAAGAAGTTACTATTACTATTTTCATGAAAGAATAAAAAAAAATAAGTTATTTTCTAAAAATTACATCTCAGGCAGCTAGGGAATTTTTTTCAAGTTTTAAGTATGTCAAAGACGAGCAACATAACTGATTTGAATTGATTATTAAAGTTCATTTGTAAGCATGCAGCAAAATAAGATTTGTTACTTATTTTCAACAAATCCAAGGCTTTTTAAAAAACCTTAGCCCATCATGTATTGCATAGAAAACAACTAATTTTTGGTGTGATTTTTATTTAAACTGTGAAGCCATGTAATCAAACTGGCATTTATAGGGTTAAAATCCCAAAAATAATTTACTATTTGATAGTTTTGATCAAGACGGAAGGCGACTGAAAGATGGGTGGATAGAAAATTGACATCTGACACTACACAAAAATCCCCCGGTCACATGGTGTTTATATATTTTTTTCCCACAAAATAATTTTTTTAATAATTTATAAAAATAAACAGTGAATTTTTGTAGTCAAACTGACATTTAAAGGCTTATAATTCCTCAAATATTTAAATTATTGGAAGTTTTGATCAGGACTGTAGTTGATAAAAAGAATCTGTAAAAGTTGGGAAAAATTATGTTTTCCACAGTTGACATCTTCGCCCTGGCTTATTAGTATGTAAAATGTGTACACAATACACTATAGGCCACAATAAATTGAACTTTTTATTTCCAAATTTATCAAGAAAGCAACCCTCCTTAACAATATCATGCCAACATCATGGCATATGTAGTAATTATTGAACAATAAAAATGAAACATGGACATATGTGGACAAAAATGTCCAGAGTGAAACCAGAGGGTTAAAGAATAATGACGACAACATGCCCTCGTACTTTAATAGTTTGTGAATGTTTTTCTTTTGTCAATAGCAGGACTTCCAGTCAGTGCGGCCCTTTTGAGTATTGGCCCGCCTAAGTGCAGGCAAGCTTGGGTGTACAGCAGAGCAGACATGGGCTGTTGGATCCATCATTTGACTGATTATAAGCTAAACATAATTTGCAACAGTAAGTGTTAAAAAATGAAGACAATAAGGAAATGCAAACACTGCACTTCCTCCAATGTGTTTACTCGAACTGACTGAAGAAGTGCTGGGAGTAACATGCACTCTCCATGCCATAATGACCAATCTTATGGTAGATATACATATATTTACAGCTGCTTAAATTATCTTTCTGCTGTAGCGATCTCCCCAAACATGAAGCATCTACCATTCCATTAACTACTAATCGTTTATTTGATTAGCTGTCTGCTCAGGGTTCCTTTCAGAGTTAATGCTACAGATGTCACTGCATCCCAGGCATTAATTTATGACTCACTGGAAACACTTTTGTGATCCTCTTCATCTCAAATACTTATTTCATTCATCATCTCTTAGATGTGACTCATGTAACAAATAATGTGCCAATTAAGCCAAACCCATCATGTGTAATGACTTCTACTTGAATGAGAGTGGGGTAAAAGTGTAAACAGCGAGAATCCCATTTAAAGTGCAGTAAGGAAGTGTTTTGAGACACACTCGCTTAGAGCAACACATCTATATCAAAGCAGCTGGTTATTCTGGCACTACCCCCCCATACCTCTCACAGTCACCTCTTTTCTGTGTCAGACCAAACTGACCTCAGCCCTGTAGGCTATTACAATACGGAGTGAGAACAATCTGTTATAGGTGCCCTGCTGAAATGATGTCCTGTCCCGTGTTGCCCTTCATCCCCAACAGAGTTGGGGAACAATGGATGACAAATTCAGTCACTACGCCCCCTAAAATCTGAAAATGCAGCCAAACACATGCTCACAATCAGGGAAGGCTGGTACAAATTTGCCAGTGGGGTTGAATACTTCTGTTTTTAGACTAAAGTAAAAAAAAATAAAAAAAAATCTTCTAGAATTGGTTTAATATAAATAAATAGCTTTAAATGGAACCTAACAGTTAACAGTTACAATAAAATAACTTAGTTTCTATAACAATATAGGCTTATTTTATAACTGCTAAAGCTCTAGAGTGCCAGAAAATGGAATTATTTTGAAAAGAAGGCAACACTATTTTGATAACCACTGTGCATTGATCTACATCACGAATCCTTCGGTTCTGTCTGTGCATGGGTCAAAAGGCGATGAGAGGACAATAGATGATGTACACTGAAGTTTAAGGGCAAGTGGCAATATTCCAGACTCAATGACAGCTGACAGGGAGACTTTTACACATGCAGCAGGTTGAAAGAGAGCTTCCTGGTCCACTGTGCACATTAATATGTCTATCAGTTTCTTTCAAATAATCAAAATTTCATTTAATCATCACACAAAGTAGCTAACACAATCACATACATCTGACAACCACGGTAACATTAGTTACTACATTGCAAAGACATGCTAATCCTGCTAGCGCTAATTACGCGCAGCATAGTTTTAGACATATGCATTAATGATCTGCAGCTTCACTGGTTTGGTTGTGAGCTGATCATGATACTCCTACAGTTCCCTCAAAAGTATTGAAACTTTTGTCTCATATTCATCTTTTGATGAATATGAGACAAGAGATCAACATTTCAGCTTTTATTTCCAGGTTTTTACATCTGGATCTAATAAACAACTTAGGAGATAGCTTTATTTGTAACTTTTTAAGGTGAGCAAAAGTATTGGAGCACAGACTTAAAACAGATTAAAGTGAATAAGAATTAATATTTAGTTGCAAATCCTTTTTTTTTTTTTTTTTTTGCAATACCTGCATCAAGTCTGTGGTCCACTGACATCACCAAACTTTAGCATTCTTCTTTTGTGTTGCTTTTCCAGGCTCTCACTGCAGCCTCGTTCAGTTGTTGTTTGTTTTGGGGGGTTACTCCCTTCAGTCTCCTCCTCAGCAGGTAAAATGCTCCATAGGGTTTAAGTCTGGAGATTGACTTGGCCAGTCTAAAACCTTCCACTTCTTGCCCCTAATGAACTCCTCTGTGGTTTTGGAAGTGTGTTTTGGGTCATTATCTTGCTGCATGATGAAGGATCTCCCAATCAGCTTGGTTGTATCTCCTTAAATTCTAGACTTCTGAGTTCAGTTCTGCTACCATAATGTGCTACATCATCAATGAAGATTAATGAGCCCGTCCCAGAAGAAGCCATGCAAGCCCAAGCCATGCCATTACCTCCACTGTGCTTCACAGATGAGCTTGTATGTTTGGGATCATGAACAGATCCTTTCTTTTTCAACCTTCAGTCTTTCCATCACTTTAGTAAAGGTTCATCTTTGTTTCATTAGTCCATAAAACTTAGTAACAGAATTTTGAACCTTGTCTCTGTACTTTTTGGCACATTCCAACCTGACCTCCCTGTTCTTCTTGCTAATGAGTGGTTAGCATCTTCTGGTGTAGCCTCTGTACTTTAGTTCATGGAGTCTTCTGTGAACAGTAGATGGTGATACCTTCACTGCTGTCCTCTGGAGGTTGTTGCTGATGTCACTAACAGTAGTTTAAGGGTCTTTCTGTACAGCTCTCACAATGTTTCTGTCGTCAACTGATGCTGTTCTCCTTGGTCTAACCATTCAACACCTGTTATTGAGTGCACCAGTGGTTTCTTTCTTCTCTAGCACATTTCTAATGGTTGTACTGGCTATGGTCAATGTTTTTGCAGTGGTTCTGATGGATTTTCCATCTTCTCTCAGCTTCACAATCGCTTGTTCTTCACTCATAGACAGCTGTCTGGTTTTTATATTGTTTACACCTCTAACTATACATGCAGTCTGCACAGGCAAAACTAAAAATTAAAACTAAGTGTAGACATTCAGTGCTATTTGTTGTGTAAATATAAGTCACCTGTCAGCCACGTTCTAATACTTTTGATCACATGAAAAATGGGTGGGTTCAAACAAAGAGTGCTATCTTCAAAGTGGTGTATCAGATCCGTACGCAAATATCAGGAAATAAAAGCTGAAATGTTGATCTCTTGTCTCATATTCATCTTTTTATGTCAAACCCCAATGTTTTTAGTCTGCAGCAAAATTAAAGGAATTGAGCCCACCATTGCAATACTTTTGGAGGGGACTGTATGTGTGCATTAACACCTTGACGAAGACTTCCTAGTCTGCCAGTACTTTTGTTTTTAAGTAAAACATTTTAACATAACATTTCCTGTTTTATATACATGATTTAATGTAATTTAATCATTTATTTGATGCTTTTGGAAATGCATGCATGCTCTGCAATTGATTGTATTAATTTGTTTTTAATATCTTTTTAAAAAAATATCTAAATATGTATTATTGATCTGATTTATGTTTTAAGGCCACAAATCAGTTTGACCTGACAGTTACTAGCAAGCTAACAAACTAAGATGGACCCCCTGGTTCATCTGTGAGAAATACCACCACCCTGGTGAATGATGCTCCAGCCTCCACTGACTACAGTAGAACCACATTTATCCCTTTAACTCTGCGTACATGACAGTGTCCAGCACTGTGAGGCAGAAGAGACATTAACACACTCGTAGAATTTTGCTCAACAAAGTGAATAAATACTCAAGCCAAACAGAGCAGAAAGGCTGGAATAGTCTAGTTTGGATATCTGCCAGCAGAAAGATTTAATGATCTGCCTCTCATTTCCCTTAATTTAGTCCATGTTTTAACTCATTTACTCAAGACAAACACAAACAGTTACATGGGCAATTGGCTAACAGCTATAAAACCTTCCCATAATTGGACACAAGTGCAGATTTTATTCATTCATTTATTTTCTAGTGGAATGGATGATTCAGCTATTAGAGTTTAATAATGAGAACAATTGGAAAATGTCAGCAGAAGAACATCTGTGCATTCATGTTTGAGATAATATCAGACTTTCTTTATCTTTTATCACCATCACCTTTTTTTCATGTTGGATCATCAGTTAGAGTCAAGAGGCAGGAACAGAAGGGATTCTGGAGAGAAATTTAAAATTGAAAGCACTCTATTTTACAAGGGATCCCTGAGTGTTCCCATTGTTAGTCTATTAATCCAAATTTGAGCAGACCAACACAGGAGAAAAAAAAAAGAATAGAAGGAGGAGAAAAAGACTTACTTTATACCCAAGTGCAACTAACATGAGCGTACATCAGTTCCATTGTTTGACTGGCATCATCTACTTTCTATCAGCTCTTGTTTGGGCTGATTTCTTGCTTGCAGTTCTCCAGTCAATAAAAGGGTCATTCAAATCAAGCTTGAATAGCAGGAAACTTTGAAAGATTTAAAATGTTTTAGATTGCATACAGTTCTGATGCTGTATCTGCTTTTACTTTTTTACTACCTGGACCACAGCCTTGAATGGATGTCAAACACTTTGCTCAACCTTTCAAGTATTACCATTACACATATTTACATGAGAGATGAAAACCCAACCTGAACGCAGATGACAAAGGCTACTCTATGGATCCAGTTCAACCATTTTACAAAAAAAAATGTAGGTGCCAGGCTGTGTGAAAGGGTGATGCAAGAATGGTCAAAAACTTGAAAGCAGTCCAACACAGGCAGAAACATCAAATAAGGAGCAGGCAGGGATCCAAAATCTAATAACAGTGAAAAGGTCAAACACACTAGTAAGGCAGCAGAGAACAGGTTCCAAATACAGGTCTTATGGAAAAAACAGGTTAACAGCAAATAGAGGCAATAAATCAAGACAAGAAGGACATGGGCTTCTAAGATCAAGGAATTCACAAAGGAAGAAGAACAAATGCTTGTGAGCAGAATGGTAGTAAAAATAAAATACAATGTTTTTCTAAGAATACCAATCTAACCAGTATAGCCTTTGTCAATAATAGGAGCTGGAGCACAGCCCACTGAAACAGCAGGAAATAACAAGGAATATATTGGTGGTTTATTCATAAACATGGAGGGAAAAAAGCTTTTAATTCCACTGATGGCAGCATATTATGGGAAGAAATGGGAAAGCATATTTATTGATGAAATATTACATTGATGGCAAATTTCATTATGTACAACTTTAATGTCAAATCTAATTAACTTGAGGCCACTTGTGAGGGGATCCTTAAGAGTCTGAGGCCCCAAACTGTTCATAAAACAGCCAAAATCACATACATTTGCAGGATCAATGCTACTCGTTCTTAGCCTGAAGTTAAACTTAGTGATAGACACTCTCAAATAGAACTATGCAATGGTTGTATGTAAGAAGTCACCAGATGCTGCAGCTCTTTAGTCTATCTAGTAGAGAAGCCGGCCAGCCAGCATGCAGTTAAAAAAAATACAAAGAGGTTCAAATATCATTGGCACATTAAGTAGCTGTATTAATTAACCAATAACCAATAACGTGTGTTTCTCCAATTCACCAAAGTAATCTCAAGGCACTTCACAAAAGAGGGAGGGCCAGATCCGGCCCATGGAACAGTTAAATCTGGCCTGCAAAATGATCTCATATTTCTGTTATAACCGGCCCATCAGTATGAGGTCTGCAGATTTCCTTAAGTATAAAAATGCAAACTTATCCTTGATGAATTAAGATATCCTTATGTCCTAAAATCTGAAAATGTAAGGAGTAAAAATATTTAGATAAGAAGTCAGGTATGTGGGAAAGAAATAAATTTGTGTTTTAATTTTTATGTTTTCAATTTAGCATCTTACAACTAGGACTCAAACTAGGGATTCTGTCTTTTCATTTTGTACTTCGAGCATTTCAACTCATATTTTTAACTTCTCATATATAATATTTTGAGCTTTTAGATTAATTATTGTAATTTTTAAGTGATATTTTGACCTTTCTTACCAATTATTTTGTATTTTCCCTCATATTTTCAACTCCAAACTTTAACTTCATAATCCCAGAGTTTGACCTTTAAGACTCACAATTTAAAATTTTGAATCATATTTTGACTTCAAAATTTCATGATTAAAATTTTTGTTTCATATTTTGACCTTTTAAATTCATGATTTTGACTTGCTTTCTAATACACTTGCCTTTAAAAAAAAACATTATTTTTCAATATCAATTTCATGTTGACCTTTTTCAACCAATACATTTTTCTTTTCTCAGATTGTGAGCCTTTAAACTTATCTTTGTTACTTTTTTAACCTCAAAATCGCTCATCATCAGTGCAAAGTTGTTTTTATATTTTATCACTGGTAAAATGAGGTTGACGGTTTATGATTAAAAAGGTGACCCTGTTAGGCCCTCAGGTTAGTCCTGAATCCAGAATCCGGCCCCTCCTGTGATTGAGTTTGCCACCCCAGGTCTAGACAGTACTCTTTGTCATATTATTTAGTATGGTTTCAGTGGGGAGGGAAACCGTCCCCTTACAGGACAGAAGCCCCAAGCAGAACCAGAACAACAAACCAAAGGTTAGCCACCTGCTCCCAGGTGTGCAGACATAACCTGACGGCCCCCAGAAGGCCCATAGGCATACAAGCATAGCACTGCATCTCTTAACTGAAGAAAACCCTACACCAGGAGTCATCAGCTACATTTGAACAAGGGCCAGGTTCTGTCTTCACAGACATGTTGGGGGCCAGACTTTCAGTTTAACTCAAATAAAACTAATATTTTGGTCAAATTAACATATTGTAATATTAGAAGATGTAAGTAACTTTTAGGCGTGAAAGTGAGATTGGTCCCAATCACCTCCACTGCAGCCAGCCACTAGAGGGTGATTCAAACATTATTGCTACATCTTTCTAGGACTGCCATGTTTTCCTTCACTAAGCTTTTGGCTAATATGCTGAAAGGGGAAAAACACATGCAGGAAACAGGTATTTTGTTTTGATTGTCTGACAGGAAAAAATGCACTCACCAAGGGCCTGAAGTGGAAAGTTGACACAGATTTAATCATGGACTGGATTGATAAGTGTGTGTTTATCATGCATCATATTAATGAATACTAGCTGACAGGTGGAGTTCTGTAAAAACATGGATCAAACATTTAGCTATTTCTGTTTTGGAGTTGATTTGAAAGCTGCAGGGATTAAAAGACTAAAGGTACTTTAAATACCAAGACATTTATTTTCCTCCTCATATTTTCTGAATTTAATGAAATCTCGGAGGCTGGATGAGGAGCTGATATGGCCCCTTGGCCACGAATGCCCTACACCACAGGTGTCAAACTGAAGGCCCGCTGGCCAAATATGTCCCATAGAATGATTATATCTGGCCCACAAAATCATAACATATTTGTATTATTACTGGCCCACCTTTATGAGGTCTGCATATTTCCTCTAGTATAACAATGTGAACTTATACTTGATCATTTAAAATATCCTTGTTAAGCCATAAAAATCTAAAAAAGTAAAGAGTAAGAAATATTTCATAAAATTTAAGAATGTGTGTGTGTATATGTGGGGGGCTAATTTGTGTTTGTTTTTCATATTTTCAGTTTTGCATCTGAAGATTATGACTTAAACTCATGATTTTGACTTTTCATTTCATACCTTGACCCCTTCAACTCATAATTTGGACTTTATATGTCACATTTTTTATCCTTAAGATTCCCAATTTCAAACTTTAAGTCATATTTTGACCTTTTCAACTCCTTACTTTGGATTTTTAATCCCATATTTTGACTTTTAAACATATGATTTCATTTTTTTCCCATATTTTGACATTTCAAATTAAAACATTTTACTTTTTATATCATATTGTGACATTTTACACTCCCAATTTTGAATTTGTCATACTTTTAGCGTTGTAAGTCAATTTGAATTCTAGCTCATATTTTGCTATTTTCAACTAATAATTTTAGCTTTTAATCCCATATTTTGAACTATCGTACTCACAATTTAAAATTTTAAGTCATATTTTGACTTTTAAACTCATGATTTCAAATATGATCTCATATTTTGACATTTCAAACTTATGATTTCAACTTTCTCCTAGTATATTTGCTCTTTAAAACATTATTTTTCTATTTTTAGTATCATATTCTGATCTTTTGAACAAATAAATTGGAATTTTTATCTCAGATTTGAGCCTTGAAACTTATCATTTTTACTTTTTGAATTTCCAAATGATTAATCATCAGCGCTGTTCTGTAATATTTTATTACCAGAGAAAATGAGGTCGACAGTTATGGTTAAATGTTGACCCTGACAGGCCATCAGGTTAGACCTAAATCATGAATCTTGACACCCATGCCCTTCACCTTTGGTTCTCAACCTGTGGTCCAGGACCCCGAGGGTCTGTCTGCTCTGAGGTTGTTAAAATTAGAGTCCTTCGGACTATCTATAATCATGATAAAACACATGGATGGTTCAAACAGAGTATTTTGGTAATGGTAATAACACTTGTCTTTTGGCTATTTTGTTTGGCTTTGAATAATGAAAACAACTCAAATTGATGTGTATTTTTGACAGCAATAGGTCATTTTTTTGTGTGTGTGCCATGGGGGGCTACAGCTCAGGGGGCTCAATGGAAAAAAAGGTTGGGAACCACTCCCCAGCACAATTGAATAGTTGTTTTTTGGGTTTATAAATCATGCGTGAGACAAAGCCTCCATTTGATGCACTCTTTACAAATGTTTGAGCAGCGCTCGCCAAATACACCAGTGTCCAGCTGTTAAAGAAAATAACTGGGGCACTTTAAGCCTCAGTGCCACGGGCCTGAGTGCCATAAAAGAGGGATGTTGGAGAGTGTAAAGTGACAGCCACAGTCGTGTTGGTCTTTTGATGGGATTTGTTGACAGTAACGGGAAAAAGACTTGACACTAAATAAATAACTGACACTGACATTTACTGACTGACAACCAGCACTTACTCTTGCTTCTGTTCTTTTTTGGACTCTGTTTGTGAAGCAGACCTCATAGAGACACTCTGACAGACTCTAGGACGCACTGGAGGCGATTATTTTTAACAATGTGCTTTGGAATTATAGCTCTTATTCAACCACAGTTTGTTTCTCTGGTGTATTCTCCAGGGTTTCACATGTCTTTTTTTTCTCTCTTGTTGTTCCACTAGAGTACAGTGGATTTCATCCTCCATCTCCTTCCTGCTGGATTTTGTTAATGACAAATGAGTCAAGCACTTGGATGCAATCCAGTAGAGGGAAAACTTGTCCACTTCTTGTCATAAAAGTTGTGTTTGTCTCTTTATGTGTGTGCTCATAGCAGGCATTTGAGAATCTAAATTTGTGGCTGCACACTTTAATGTGATGCTTCAGTAAGACTGCTGACTGAAGGCTGTGTGGATGTTTGTGCAAGTGTGTGACAAGGAAGTGAGCAGAGCCTTTCTCATCAGTGATTGGGTAAGTCATGGACACCTCACGCTGAAACAGTCAAAGGGTAGGGGCAAATCAATATAAACACACATGCACACACACACACCACAGGCTGTTTTGCAGGCAGTTGTAATCTGTCTGCGTCCGTGACAGCCTGCAGTAGCAGATTGATTCTCTCTCTTCCCTCGTAACTTCTTTCTCAGACTTTGTGTTTACCCTTTCTCTTTCTGACTGGCTGACTCGCTCTTCATCTCTTTTTTGTCTTTAATTTCTATTTCTCTCCCACTGCTCTTTTTTTTTTGCCTTGCCTAACTTCTACACATCATCCCCTGTTTCCTCTGTGAGCATCCACTTCTTTTCATCACATCCAATCATGTCAGCTTTCTCTGCTACTTTCCATGTCTAGCTCTTTAAATAATGTGTTCGTGAGTTTGTTAGAATGGATTTGGGTGTGTGGGTGTGTGTTTTTGCAGCTGTATTATTAAAGCCTCACATGTAGAAATGCAATTTTCTTTAAATCATGTTTGTCCGTTTTCAGTTAAAGTAATTCTGTAAATCTGTATGCTTATCAAGAAAAAATAGTGGATGCTACTGTAGTTTTTGAACGGCCCAGCTTGTTGGTGGATAAAACTTGTGCCAAATCCAGTCAGGAGAAGTGCAAAAACATCATCATCAAAGTTTTCAGTGTGGCTCAAATGTGGTCCAGTTTTGATCAAACTGCTGCTTTATTATAGCTACATCCAAGCTAATAGCTACACTGGTGGCAGCCATTGCTATCAGCACCAAGTATGACTAAACCCCGGCCAGAGCTACCGCCTCATTCTCCTCAAAAGATGCTGATTGGTCAGATCTGTTTTCAGACCTGGCACAAATGTATCAGACTAGAGCTTTGCAAGATGGCTCTGCCTGATGACAGACATGTAATCTGGCCAATTCATCTGCTTTCCAAGGTTAGGAAAGTAGATATAAAGATGTTAAAAACAAAAAACAAACAAAAAAAAAAAACTCGCATCACACTTACATTGAGTCACATAATCCATTAAAAACAAATGAACCAGCTGATTTAAGCTGTGTTTTATAACCGTTTCCAAAATGCAAAGACTCTCCATGCCACTGTGCTAGCATCAAACTCAATAATCTATCTTTGATTCAGAATCGAACATTTTCCTTATTTGTTACAAAGGGTTGCCTATTTCAGAAAATAAAGCTTCCTGGATGTAAGAAGTCTTTGTAGGGAAAAATAATATAAATATTTTGACACTGCTCAGAAAAATCCATTCTTGGCCCCCTCTCTTTCTCCATCTTCCAGAAAATGTGCTGAAACAAGCTGTTCTTAGATTTCCCCCTCATGATGTCATGTGTGGAGTTAGCACCGGAATAAAGTTCCACCCTCCTCTCCGGATCCTCCTCTCAGTGGAGAGCCACATCCATGAAGCCACATCCATTTCCTGTGAGGGGCTGAGTCCGGGGGTGGAGTCAGGCAGCTCAGTAACATTTGCAGCCACAGAAACAGCTCATTCTGAGCAGGGCTGAAACAGAGAGGTTTTTAGACGTGCAAAAATCCAATACTGGATTGTCTTTTTTCAGCAACAAACTTCACAGCCATGCTTTGGTGACCCCTCAGACCAATATAAACTTGTCTTAAACTGGAAAATTATGTTGCCTTAAAAAAAGAAAAGTCGCTTAACATTTGGATTAAACCCCACTACTGACTAATAGTTTAATGTGAAACCTAAAAAGTTGTGAAGTTTCAGCCACAATGGTAACTTAAATGTCATCCAGTCAGCAGGTGCTACTGTGTATGGTGACTTGGGGATGGTTACAGCATGTAGCCTATTCCTGAAAGTCCATAAGCACTCACTATTTAAAATGATCCTAACTCTTGTAGAGTTTCAGACTTTGATTTCTAAGGTCCTTTGTTTGCATTTATACATATTTTGATTGATTCCTGATTGATTTGTTTTCTTGTTTTGATGTGCTTGTAATCTTGATTAGAAATGAGGGAAACTCCACTTTCTTTATTCTTTATTTAGAATAAATAACAGTTTACCCTTTCGGATGGCAGCACCATCTGTTCTTTGGAACTGTGATGTGAAAGTGAGGTACTTACTAAGTTGTGTTAAGTTCTTATCCTTGTGTTTTCCATGACTACAAAATTGGTCAACACTTTTCCAGGATTTTGAGGACCTGTGAGAGCCCTGTCTTTGCTCATGGTCTTGTTTGACTTAGTGGGTCACTAAAGGACATCACTATAGGGCTTTTATAACAAGATGAAAACTCTTCAAAGGGCCTTAAACATAATCTGCATCCCACAACCATTGCCAACATCAACTAAAATTTTATGTTGATCTAATGTAGTGTCTTCAAACCCTAGACACCAGACGCACATAAAATAGCTGTGGCTCTATTTCAGCGAGCACAAACCTTAATTTAATGACAGTTTGGCTGCCTAAATTCTCAACAGGAAGTAGCTTTAGCCACGTTAAAAAGGTGGCTGAGTGTCTTCTCCTTCAGTACTGCCAGGGATTTTCAGAAACAGGAAGTCTTGGAGTAAAATCTCTCCATTTTTCATAGTGGTTGACACCTCCATTCCTAAATTTTATGTACCTGATGCAGGAGTTTTAATTTGGATGCATTCAAATGTAAAATGTATTTTTAATTTAAACATAAACTTGTTTTACTCTTCTTCTTTGCAGATATCCCTGATAATGTTGGGTTATTTTTCTCTGTGCTCTGTTGTACATGTAACCTTACCCAAGAACGGATCTCACACTAAACTCCACTGAAGCAAATGGAAGAAAGAAACCCCAGGAAGTCAGGAATAACAAGGTGTACAGCTGCTGCTTAGCTGCTCATTAAACTGCAGCAGCAGTGCAGGCTGTACACTCACCTACACTAAGTCATTAACACTAAAGAACGAATCAACTAATCTGCTGTCAATCAACCATACAACCCCTACCTATCTACGCTTGCAAGAGCACAAAAAAGACTGTTTTCCTCATGGCAGTCTTGATTCTATAAAGGTTATAATCTATTTCCAGTTTATACGCTGTTTTAAAATGCCATAGATCATTCTAACAGATATAAAATCTTGATCCCATTTGCCTGTGACAGTATGCCTTTCTGCTGCTCTGTGACCTACTTTTCCAACCAGCATCATTAAAACTTTTACTGTATCTTTTATTTAAATTGCCACCTGAGCTGCATACAGATAAAACGTCACTAAAATGTATATTTATACGCTTTGCTATAGCAAGTCTCTGATAGTCCTTTGCTTCTGTACCAGAGAAATAGCAGCCATCCATCACTGAGACACATGTCACACACATCCATCATCTTTAATCACTGCACGGTCACACAAACCAAACACACCCAAACAAACAAACACAAGTAGAACACCTACGCAAACACACAAGTCTCTGAGATGAAAATGGATGCTTCATCTTGAGCCGGTACAGTCACACTGTCAGAGAAAAAACACACAGTACACACAAAGTGACGCTTATGCACACGCGGGAGTCATTGAGTCAGACAGCTGTATCCATCATCCGGGGGACAGTTACAGCACCAGTCACTTTCTACAGGCTTTAGCATTCACTGTGAAGTCCTGTTCTCTGGCTTTTTGTGGGCAGGTGAGACAAGTGTATCTCGACAGCTGTCTCCATCAATATTTGATTTGACTTCTGGCGACTGTCAATAAGACATTTTAGCTTTCTGTCCAGGACTGTCCGAAGGCCTCAGAGCCAAAAGGGATTTTGAATTTGAGATCTTATTTATAAAGAAAACATACTGGATGATATTTGGTTTATTCAGGATATAAGCAGAAAATCTGACAATAAATTTGATTCTTTTTAAGACTTTTTAAAGACCCTCTTCACACATTTTCAGACTCACTTTCCAACATTAACAACACAGGTACATACAAGTTTGTTCTGATTGTAAGACCATGCTAGTAGTGTTTCCCATTTAAGTATGTAAATCAGAGATTCTTGAGATTACTTGAGTGTGTGTCTTGAGTTTCTCACTCTGACGTCCTGAAAAACCCTTATTTTAACCTCCGTCTGAAACGCTTCGTTTCTCTTTACCCCACCCAAGGAGCTGCTTTCCTCTGATTGGCTGATTTTCCGGAGGCTGGCCAAGGGCAGGACTCAATGTTTTGTGCCCGCCCCCTCCAATGTGGCTATGTTTTACATACTTGTAAACTTTGAATGAACCGGTCCCACTGAGTATACGTGTGTACATGTTAGACCTGGAGTCTGACCCTGACAGTTGGAAAGAGAGGGGGGAGAAAACCAGCAGCAGCGAAGGATAGAGCAGGACGTATCTGTTTGGTAAGTGTTTATTTACTGTGTTACTAAATGGCTAAATGGCTAAAAGGCCTTGTGGGGGCGGTCTGTTGCACTTTGCCGGCAGCACAGATGAACCAGTCAGGACATAATATTGCGACGACCTCATCAGTTTGCTCCATCGAAATCTCGTCTCGGGAAGATCTCAGAGAGATTCCCAACGAACCGTTGTCATCAGTTTACACTCTAATTCCAAGATTGCTGCCACATACGTTAATCTTGCGGTTTGAAAATTTGCATTCGTGGAGTATGGACACCCAACATTGTGACTTTATATTTATGTTTTAAAAATCGGAGAAGTATAATACCCCCTCTTTAAAATCGAAATGACAAGAATAAAGTTGTAATTTCAATTCCAAGATTAACCTGTTAAAGCCTGAAAACATAAATTATAGCCAGAAAATTCTCATTTTTGGAACTGAAATGTTTATTTTAGTTTCTACTGAATTCCAAAAAAATCCAAATTCCCATAAAATGTAACAAATATATTTTTTGTAACTCATTTGATACATTAGGTGTTTTTGGTAACTGATAATCCACTTGAGGGCATTTTTATCATTTATCAGATTATTTTCAGATGTTTTTTTATAGTAATTTATTGATCATATTAATTAGATAGAGGTATCACAGAAGTATGTATCAAATATGATACAACAGTCTTTAAGGGGTTAAAGTCAAAATAAGCAAAAAAAGAAAAAAAAAATTCAAGCTCTTAAGATCACTACAAAACAACCTCATTTAAGACCTTCTACTCTTGCATTTAAGACATTTTAATACTTTTTAAAAGCCTTAATTTCAGCTAAATTGATGCACAAACTTCTGATATTTTTAAGACCCTGCAGACCTCCTGTTATTCCCCTTTTTTAAAATTACAAACACCAATTTCAAAATAGGTTGGACATTGTGTAAAACATGAAAATGTAATGATTTGCTTTCCCTTTCAGTCTGTATTTGATTGAACACCGCACAAAGACAAGATTTTCATTTCTTATATTCATAGCATCATCACCTTTCCTTCTTACAGTGCTGTATCCATCTGAAGACTGAAGACCTTAAATGCTGAAGTACTGAAAGTGGAACTTTTTCCTGATGTACATCTTAAGGTGCTCAACAGTTCAGGGTTTTCTTTGTATTGAGCCTCATAATACACATGCATTTTCAATGGAAGACAGGTCTGGACTGTAAGTGGGTTAGTATAGTACCAGCACTCTTTGACTGTGAAGCCATACTGTTGTAACAAATGTGGAATGTGCTTTGTCAATTTCCTGCTGAAAATTAACAAGGCTGTTTCTAAAAACATGTCACTTAGATGGGAGCCTACACCTCTCCATACTTGTACTTCTCAGTTTTCATGCTACCTTTGCAGATGCACAAGTTACCAGTAGCAAGGGCACTAATACATACCCCCAAGCCACTATATACACTGGTGTTTGGGTTGATAACTTTCTGGATGGCCTTTTCCTGTTTAGCAGGAAGGACTTGTGGGTGGTATCGCCAGACCACAGTACACTTTTCCCTTTTACTGTATGTCAGCCCATCTTGGATGAGTTTGAGCTTGGGGAAGTTTGCGGGGCTTCTATATGCTGTTGATACATTTCTTTCACTTTGCATGATAGGGACATAATATATTGTACATTTATAGATACAGTAAGATGTTGTGTTAACTAGCAGTGGTTTGCTGAAGTGGTCCCTGCCCCATGCAGTACATCCATCACAGAATTATACTTTTTTTGAAATGCAGTGCTGCGTATGAGTTCAAAGGTCATGCACATTCATCACTGGTTTTCTGCCGTGCACCTTCCAAGCAGAGATTTCTCCAGATTCTCTGCATCTTTTGATAATATTATGGACTGTAGAGGGTGACATCTTAAAATTCATTGCTTTTGCATGTTGAGAACTGTTAGACTATTTTCCCCACACAGTCTTTAGCAAAGTGAAGCACCTCCCGCCATAAATGACTGTGAATTACTGAGTTTATCAGAAGTGTTTTTGTTTTTTTTTATTTAATGACTTTGAATCATAGTTTTGTGATACAACGACCCACATATGAAGACAAAACATAATAAAAACAGAAAAAAACAAATAGGAATAAAACTACAGAAACACAAGAAGTCAGGATTACAGTTTACACCACCAGCAGAGCTTACAAAATCAGAAGTATTTGGTATCACTCTACACATTACACTCCACCATTTTTCTTTCAGGAATATTGGTAACAGGGAGCGTTGTGATATCAGAGGGCTCTTCGTCCATTTTTTGTAATATTGCAAAGCATGCAGCACACAAAGTAAGTCCAAGAATGTTCTTGGACCTACGGGCAAAAATGAAATTGTCCCAAAGAAAAGCAGTAAAAGAGATTTCAAACCCAGATATTTCCTTTATCTCTGCTGGACTGATGGCCAGAAACTGTCATTGTAGAGCTTGACCACATAAGATGGCTATACATGCCACAGGTATGTTTACATTTCTGTTTCCTTTTTTTTAACCGATCATGGTACTGTTGATACTTCGCTGTCTCTTGCTGCTCCGTACCATTTTTTTCTGGAACATGTTGCATGCATCAAATTCAGAGTGTGTATATGAAATGAAATGAGGAAAGAAGATAGCACTGTATTTTGTTTTTATTCACAGAAGCTGGAGGACAAGCATAGTTAAAGCAGCTCTTTTCCTGAGCAAATGTTGTGCAGTGTTAGAGTTCAGGATGAAGTGACAAATCAGCCTCGCAACTCTGCAAGACAAGACTTTTTTTATCGAGAGTTTGACACTAAGAAATGTTTTTTAAGCCTTCTTTCGGAATCAATATGTTGTTTTTGGAAAATTACTTTCAACACACTGCCATTTATTTGCAATTGCAGTCACGAAACTGACCTATGAACACAGTTAATAAGAATCTGGAATTGAGTATGGATAATCGTTCTGAAATGATGTAGCAAAGCAGAGAGCAATTTTAAAATAGCATCTGACTTTTTTAACCAAAACACCAGCACCACAATGGTGTGGCACATCATACGATGCACCTCAAGTGCCCGTAGTACACACCAGTGATGGTGCATTGAAAAACTCCCCACCAGTCACTGCTGGATCAGGTACGATACCAGAAGCAACCCTTTTAGGGCTTCCTCACTGGGACAGGGAAAAAAAGAAAAACAGTTTGACTAGTAATAGTTCACTGGCAGCCGAGGCTTCCTACTTTTTCTACACCTTTGAAAGGAAAATGGCACTTCTTCTTCTTCTCTGCTCTCATGCAAAGGTGCTACTATGACAAAACAGCTGTTCTCTCCAAAAATCTTCACCAGCTGCAGCTGGCCACACTTGTAATAGAACAGTGTTGTCCAGTGCCATGGTGCATCTGGCCACCAGTCAATCAATCAGTCAGTTAGTCTTTGCTGAATGCCAATTCATAACCAAAGTTATCTCAAGACACTTTACAAAAAGGGCAGACTGTACTATCTGATGTAGCCTATTATTATAAAGACCAGCACTAATCCCAGTGAGCACAAGCCTAGCAGTATTTAGCCTTGTTACAGTGGCAAAAGACCCACTGGGTTTTTACCAGTGGGTCGGAGGCTGGGGCCTGACAGCCTTCTGCCTTTAGGGCCCGCTATTGTGTT
This sequence comes from Cheilinus undulatus, assembly GCF_018320785.1. Classification (NCBI taxonomy): domain Eukaryota; kingdom Metazoa; phylum Chordata; class Actinopteri; order Labriformes; family Labridae; genus Cheilinus; species Cheilinus undulatus. The sequence continues at coordinate 35,736,227 of NC_054882.1, forward strand.
GTGTGTTCACCTTTACTGGTGTCTTGTTTGTCTGTCCCTGCCGGTTGGTGGGAGGCATTTGCCACACCTGAGAGGATCCCCCAGGTGTATAAGGCCTGGCAGCCAAGTCTCTGCCTTTCTTTGCTCTGCTCATGCTGCTGCTGCAGCTCTGTTACCTGCACACAATGTTTTGGATTAGTTATCTCCTTTGTTAGTTTAGTTATTCTTATAATTGGTTGTTAATCCTTTAATTCATATTTTGTAATAAAATCATTTTGTTATTTTAGTAAAACCTGTACGTCTTCTCGTTTTTGTCATGGCTTTGAGCCGGGTCATAACAGGGGAAAAAGCATGAAGAGAGAAGAGGGGATGCAGAAAGAAGGACAAGAGAAACAACAAAACAACAACTCAAAGACAAATGCATGGCTGTCATGGCCATTAACTTATCTCCCAATTTGTAGAATATGGATATAATGTCACTAATGATGGTTACACTATGTAAAGCATTAGCAACAATAACCATGATAGATCGAAAACAAAACAATGTAATATTAGCATTAGCAGGTTGGGTTACAATGAAATAGAGAAAACTATTATTGATGATTATAGCAGTTAAAGAATTGTTCTTAGATTTTAATTGTTCTAGTAATTATAATGGAAGTAAGCAAGATGTTGATATGCTGTTGGAGGTGTTTGGACCAACCATAAATGGTGCTGGTGTGTTTTGGGCCACTATCCATCATGCATCTAGGTGTAAGTAGAGAATGACTTACAGGTAAGTTTTGTACAGCTGGTATTTTCAGCATGTGACATTTCAAAATAGACACTCATTTTAAATCAGGAACAATGGTGCTGTCCCAGGTCCAGTTCCAGACAAGGCCTTGTGGGAAACTGTGACTCAGTGGGTAGAGTCAGTCATCTTGCAGTTGGAAGGTTGGAGGTTTGATCCCCAACTTCAGCCCAATTTTGCTGCTTCATTAGTGATGTGTAAATGGGTATGAATGTAAATAAATAGGATTAATGAATACTGATGGTCAAATCTCCAAAGCAACCTCTGCCATAAGTGTGTGAATGTGGAGTGAAGGAGTGTAAAGGGCTTTAAGTTGTTAGATCACTAGAAAAGCACTATACAAACTCAAGTCCATTTACCATTTTGGCTTTTGGTACCAATGGGCAGCTGCTGAGCAGTGGTGCTGTTAGAGTCTAGTCCAGTAATGGGCATTGGTTTGGGAGGTAGGGAGTGCCAGTGGGCGGAGTAGTGAGGTGGCTATCTTTGGTTGGACTATGTCACTGATCCTTGTAATGTTAGTTATCTTCTCATGACCTGGAGCATCTCCAGAGATGGAGTTTGTTTGCTTCAAATTTCAGAGATCCATTTTCCATTACATCAATTTTGAAAACTAATTTTAAAAACATGGGAGAAAAACGCTGCTTCAAATGCCATCAAAACAGGAAACTGATGATTCATTGCTATGAATGGTGAAAGCAAATGTGCCCATTTTTAAAAGTGATTCAATTTTCATTTATGAAAATCCCCTCTTTATGATGAAATGAGGGATCAGTGCCTCTTTTTGCATCCCTGTAGGCTTGGGTTATCCACATGAGAGCATATAATCTGCATACAAACCATTAAAATCCCCACGGATAGGCTGCAACTGGAATCTGACCAAACTTTCTTTGTGTCAGAGCACTCTAAACAAGTTGGCATCTGTTTTTTGCTGTGCACATAGTACCTAAGTCTGTTGCGCAGTTGTTATTTTATATGCCTTTTCATATGCAATGTAACATTACACTGCAGGCATTTGAACAAAAGCCAGGAAACAACAAACCTGTTAGCCTAGAGGCTCTGAACTGATCTATGTAGTACAAAGTTAACACAATTACAACAGCTTCCAGGTGCTACAACCTTTGACATGTTTATACAGTTGCTTTTTTCTTTGCTTGTGTTTTATTGTTGTGCTGCCATGATATACTTTAATATCCCTTCCATCCTTCCAAATGGACAAAAATGACATACTGGTGCCACTACACAACACTGGAATCACGACAACCAATATCCCTGACATCAGGTATGCCCATGTAACAGTCTTTACTGTACATGCTCTAGGGGGAATAATTTGGGCAATAATATACACTTAGAATCAAATGAAAGAAATTGATTCCTAAATACCTGCAAGCATTAAGCCGAAACATCCTCCTTATCATCTTCATGGAGACCTGAGGCATTGGGGACTTTATGCACACATGTGCTGGGCCATTGACTCAACTAAAACATGTAGGTAGCATAATGACTTTACAGAATCAGCAGCTTGTGATGTTTGTTTTGGAGACACTTCTACGTCCTTTATTTGCTGTGTTGTATTGTAATTTGCGTGTAATAACATGCAGCCAGCCCTGAAATGCTAGAGGATGTGGAATGGTTTTAGCCATCCCAGAGGAATGGCACCAGCAATGACAGTGAGCCAGTCAGCTATGAGGAGCCAGGCAAAAACCCCTCTCATGAATATCTGACTTAGTTAACCCCTGTTTTAACCCTTATGCAGGGGCTGCAGAGCATTGCACTGGCAGTTTCTACTGCCATAGCCATAAAATTAAGATTTGTGATCAACAAGGGGGAAAACACAACACCGCGTTCCAAATTATTACTCAAATTTTATTTTTCATTAATTTTCTAAATAGTTGATGCAAATGATAGTTAGTGTAATTTTAAAGTCATCAACTGTTAGAGCATAATTCAAATTTTATTGAAAAAAACTCCCAATGATAACGTTTTAAAAAAAGAAAATCTTGAAATGCACTGCTCCAAATTATTATGCACAACAGAATTTTTAAACATTTTATAGGTTGTAAAGAACTGAAAATGGTCATTTGTTTAATTTGCAGCATTAGGAGGTCATATTTACTGAAATCAAAAGCTATTTCAATCAAAAACATCTTAACAAGCCAAGTCACATGTTAACATAGGAGCCCTTCTTTGATACCACCTTCACAATTCTTGCATCAATTGAACTGGTGAGTTTTTGGAGAGTTTCTGCTTGAATTTCTTTGCAAGATGTCAGAATATCCTCCTGAGCTGCTGTTTTGATGTGAACTGCCTCCCACCCTCATAGATCTTTAGCTTGAGGATGCTCCAAAGGTTCTCAATAGGGTTGAGGTCAGGGGAGGATGGGGGCCACACCATGAATTTCTCTCCTTTTATGCCCTTAGCAGCCAATGACACAGAGGTATTCTTTGCAGCAAGAGTTGGTGCATTGTCATGCATGAAGATAATTTTACTATGGAAGGCACTGTTCTTCTTTTTGTACCATGAAAGAAAGTGATCAGTCAAAAACTCTATATACTTTGCTGAGGTCACTTTCACACCTTCAGGGACCCTAAAGGGGCCTACCAGCTACCTGCATAGTAGGTTTATGCAAGACTGCAAGCCTCTGGAGGATCCTACACCTTGAGGTTGGTGGGACTCCAGAGGCACCAGCAGCTTCAAATACCTGTTTGCTGCTTTGTAATGGAATTTTAGCAGCTGCTCTCATAATCTGATGAATTTATCTGGCAGAAACCTTCCTCATTATGTCTCTATCTGCACAAACCCACCTGTGCTCTGAATCAGTCACAAATGTCTTCACAGTACTTATTTTATTGTGAAATATCGAATGTTTTCATACCTTGTCCGAGGTATTGCAGTACTTGATGCTTTTCTGCAGCAGAGATCCTTTTTTCCCCCATATTGCTGAAACCTGTGGCCTGCTTAATAATGTGGAACGTCCTTCTTAAGTAGTTTTTTTTTTTTTATAATTGGGCTCACCCGGCAAACTAATTATCACAGGTGTCTGAGATTGATTTCAGTGATCTAGAGAGCCCTGAGTCACAATACCATCCATGAATTTAACTGAAACTAAAAAACTGAATGTTTATGACACTAAAATCCAATTTACATAATAATTTGAAATGTGGTGTAGATTCATTGCCATAAAATCTGGCAATTGTCATCAGTAAAGGATCAAAAACTCCTAAATGGCAATCTCTCAAGCAGCACTGACTACACTGATGATAGTAAGCATGGTTTTATTTTTACCCGGCATATTTGATTTGTTATGTGTGCAGGGATACTTTATTGTCATGAAGCCTCACAGAGCTGCTTTAAACTCATTCTGTTGAATTTTAAACTACTGAGAGTCCATGAGGTAGTCAGTGTATCGAATAGTACTAAAAGTGTGGTCACAAAGACAAATGACAACTTGATACTGTTTGTATCTGCTAAACTGGAGATCACTGTTTACTAGTCAGTCATTGTTTACTTCTCTGTTTTAAAAAAGAAGATGGGTGATACGCTTCCTTGTTCTTTTTGTCTTTTAGTATCTCGGTTGTTTCCCTTGCCATGGAGGATGGAAAAATGATTTTTTTCTTGTTTGGCTGATTCTGTTGAGTGGATTTTGGTAAGCATTTCTTTTGGCATCTGCTTTTATTAAAATCACAGCCTTCTGCATGCTGCGGTGGTATCAAACTTTGTGCTGTTAATTCCCAGGAGTACGAAGGCTTTTCATTCAAACCCAGTGACATGTGACAGGCTGGAAATGAAATGGTACAAATCTCTTCCAGGGTGACCTTGGGGCTTAGCTACTGTCATTCTGGGTGTGAATTCAGCGTCAAACCTTTGTAAGGCGACATCATGACATACTGTAGTTCCTGTTCTTTTTTTCTTCACTCTGGGGTGTCTAATATGTTTCTTTATTTACTTTTCCCTTTATAAAAAGCAAGGCTGCATGGTAGTGCAGTTATTTACTTGCATTCCTGAACAGAAAAATGAGTTTTAGTGGTTGAATGTTATGCTTGATTCATTTCTGACTTCTCAGAGAAGCCCAGTGAGCCGGCTCAAATTTGGGTGAATTCAGTTTGAAATCCCTCATTCCCGTTAAAAATGGTAAAACGTGGAGAGCTGACTGAAAATGAAAGAGTCCGCATTAAAGCACTTCATGATGCTGAATGATCTTTGAGACAAATATGACAGGTGGTCTAATAAATTTGTTAAGCACTGTATGTCACTTTTAGCAGCTTTTCTCCCTCATTATGGGAAACTTAAACAAAAACAGTGGTTTACTGTTTACCAGACACACTTTTGGGTGCAGTTTCAAATCAGAGTCGTTAATTCAAAACCAGAATGAAGAAGCAGAGGTGAGAAATTGGCGGGGATTTTTGAGCAGTGTGTGGTGAATTTGCTCATACCAGCCACTCTGGCAGGTAAATAAAAGTAACATTGCAGACTAATTTTGTAACATTAAAGAGCGTAAATTGAGTCACAGTTAAGTCACTGATTTTGCAAAGAATGGTGCTTCCTCTTCCCCTTGTAAGTGCTGTTGTCAAATGTGTACATTTGGCTTTGTGCTGTAATTTAACTAGCACCACACCTGGTCTATCTGTTAAAGGAAACCAATGTTTCATTTGTCTTATGTACAAGATAGTTAAACAAGGCCTGAATTCAGGCGTGACATTGCAAAAACTGTGTATAAATATTTAACAACCCCAAGTCCCACACTCATAATGGAGGAAAATGAGGATTTTCAAGTGACCCTGTATGTCATGCAGCAAACATTTGCACGATCACATGACGGACAACCTGATGGAAAACATGATTTAAAATGAGTGACAACACTCACACTTCCCAGCATTACCTTAACTCTCCTAATATGAGCTCATAACTCATAACATAGTCCTAGTTTAGGCTTAATTGCAGTTGAATCAGAATTTCTATGACCTGGCTGCAATGGAGAATAAAACTGGCCTCAAAATAATATGAACTAGATTGAGCATATGCCAGTATTTTCCTAAAAAGTTGGAAAATTTCCCTTTGTTAAATAGCCTATATCTTGAATACTATAATTCCTGATTTTTATACCTCACCTTATTTATGCTGTTAAAATATAGTGGCTGGTGAAAATGTCAGTGGCAGGTAGATTCTTCCACCAGGCAAAGTGGCAGGTAGATGAAAAAGTTAATTGCCAGCGCTGATAGGCAGAGATGAGGCGTTCGTCTCTCCATGATTTTTTAATTAATCTCTGCTGACAGAGATGATGCATATATTTCTGTCCTGTCCTGGACTTTTCCTCACAGTAATAGTCATAAAATACTATTCCACATAGTTTCTTATTAAAGTTCTGGCTCAGTGTAACACAACATGCATTTTAAATATAGAAAAGAATATGTACTCTTCATATATTCAAATAGAGTGAATGGCCTTCAGGTGCATGTTCAAGCCTCTGATCAGCTCGAAGATGAAGCTCCCTTAGAAATTCCACCTCTGAACCACTAGGATATTGCATCCCACCAGGAGAGAATCGCCTGAAGACACACTAGACAAGTCTCCAGCAGTTTCCAATCGCATCATGCAAACACAGCCTCTGGGTTTTGCTGTGCTCTGGAGTTATGATGCATCTGTATCTATTAAAGACAGACAGGGGGGCATCCCTGTAGCTCACCTGGTAAAAAGTGTGTGTGTGGGTGTGTCGGTGTTAGTATGACTGTACTGTGATGTGTAGAGGGTTCAGATTTTACTTGAGCCAGACAGTTGTGAGAAAAAAAGAAAAAAAAAAAAAAAAAAACTTGGTTACCTTGCACATCCTCTTTGTTCAACAGTCTTCCAGTGAGGTCCCAGAATCTGCAATGACAAGTGTATGCCTATACCAGATTAAAAGAACTAAATAAATACACAAACAAATCTATAAATACTCTAATTTAACACCAGATGCTTTCTACAAGAACAAAACTTTTTCTCAGAGTTCCTATTACATTCATGTTGTCAGCATCTAGGTAACTTCCAGTGTAACGCCACTACTATTTGTGCTAACTATGTAGTTTCATTTAGATTCAAATTATAATAATTGACATTTTTAAAACATGTATTAATGATAACTTTACGGAATGGGTGACTACCACATAAGTCTTAGGTTTAGTGACATAGATTTGTTTTTCCAAGGTTATGTTGGCACAGCAACAGGCCAAGACAGAGACTAACACAGGCAGTGAAGATACATGAAGGCTTGTCATCATTCAGAAATGAGCTATTTGCCCCAAAAAATACTGACATTGTTTATTTCCTTCTTGAGGTAAAGATCTAAAATATAGCAGTAAGTTGTAGTCCATGCAATGGAAATAATCCTTTCTTATCCCACAAGTGTCTAGCCATTAACAGACTTCTACTAAACAAGCTGCCATAGAATCTAGAGCAAACAATGGTGGCTCACTTGATTTTAAAAACTGGCATCTCTACTGTAAGCCAGTTCTGACAGACTGATAACAAGGTAGTTAATGGCATGCTTATTGTCTTAACTGTTGAGTCTGTTGCATTCTGAGATTGAGATTAACTCCATATTTAAAATAGTTTTAATGTTAAAAGAAATTTGTGAGTTGTATTTCCTCTCCTGACATGCAAGATTGACTATTGCATGGTATATATTCCCCTTATCTGGGAATCCTCCCATACAAAGTATTCAGGGTGGGTAGGACTTTATCAGGGGCCAATCAGAGCAACAAGACAAAATGAGGTAGCATATGCAACTCTTGTTAGTCATTTTAGCTCAGCATGCAGGCGACTTGAATGTTGGAGCTGGTTGGTGGATAAAAGCCATGCAGAGGCTGGTTGGAAGAAGTGCAAAAATATCTCTACCAGCAAATAATGCTTTCAGTTTGGTGCTTTGCCCTTCTTTCAATAAATAAAAATTCATATATGTTTCACATATGTATGTCTTGCAGTACAACCAGGCCCTGCCTGTAACTGTTGCAAACTTAAGGCCAAGCAGGTTGGCAGAGTGAAAACATTTTTTTTCCACTGGGAAAATGTTTCATTTTGCTTGTGTTAAATAAAGAAATGCAGCCCAGTTTGAATAAAACTGCCACCGTAGCAACATCCAAGCTAATCGCTCCACCAGCAGCTATCGACCTAAAGTACAACGAAACCCCTTCAATAACTGCTGCAACCTCATGCCAAAGCAGGTCAGAGGAAGAGCAAGCACATGAAAAAACTCTTACGTGTATATAAAGATAAATTCACATGAATAAAATTAATTTGCCATTTATTGTAACATGACAGTTAAAGAGCTGTAATATCAAATCCCTCGATGAGGTTTTAATGTTGTGATCAAATTTATTGATGCAAATTTAACCAGTCCAGAAAATTTCCATCATAGTTTAGGCCCTTGGCCGCTCATCTCCCACATGTGCCATCAGTTATCCTTGCTTGTTGGCATGAGAAGAGGAGGTCTTGCAATATCAAAAACCCAAAATTACTAACAATGTAACCATAAAAGATTGAAAAATGTTGTGCACATGTAGTTAGATTTTTTTATAATCTTGAACCTTTAAGGTAAGAGAACAGATACCACTAGAACCTGTATTAACTATTTTATAAAATAAACCACTAAGACAGGGGTGTCAATCTCAATGACAGCAGGGGCCAGATTCTGACTTTGGGTCTAACCTGAGGGCCTAACAGGGTCAATATATAACCATAAAACATCAACCTGGTTTTCACCAGAAATGAATATCGGGGGGAAACACTTAGCACTGATTATAAATGATTTTGATATTTAAAAAGTCAACATAATAAGTCTAAAGGCTCAAAATCTGAGATGAAAAAGTAAAACTTATTGGTTCAAAAGCTAAAAACACGACATTTAATGTGAAGTCAAGTCAAAACAACATATTTAAAAGGCAAATATATGAGACAGAAAGTTGATATCATAATTTTTGATGGTGAAACTATGAGATAAAAGTCAAAATCAGGAGTTTAAAAGGTCAAATATGGGATAAAATTCAAAATTTTGTGTTTTAAAGGTAAAACATAAGATAAAATTGCAAATCACAAGTTTCAAGGTCCAAATAAGATATAAAAGTCAAAATTAGAAGTTGAAAATTTCAAAATATAAGAAAAAAGTACAAATCATTAATTTAAAAGGTCATAATATGGAGATAAAATTCAAAATCATGAGTTTTGAAAGTCAAAATATTGTTCAAAATTTAAAATTGTTGATCTGAAAGGTCAAAATACAAGAGAAAAAGTCAAAATTACAAGATGAAAAGGTCAAAATATGAGACAAAATTCAAAATCACGAGTTAAAAGATCAGACTTTTACTCAAAATTTAAAATTGTCATTCTAAAAGGCCAAAATATAAGACAAAGGTTAAAACCATAACTGTGAGTAAAATTTGTGAGATACAACATTGAAAATATGAAATGAAACTTTTAATCTAATTATTTCTACTCTTTACTATTCCTAATTTTTAAGACTCATCAGGGATATTGTAAATCATCAAGGTTAAGTTCACATTTTTGTACTGGGGTAATCTGCAGACTTCATACTGGGTGGGCCAGTTATAATAAAAATATGATATAAATTGGTGGGCCGGTAAAACTGCACCACAGGCCTGATTTGGCCCCCTGTACTAGGATGTCACTGATTTAAAATGCCGCAAAAACCTTCACCTATACTTTAAAATAGACTGCTGCAAAGTCTGGCTTTTTTTTAAAACTTACAACAATCATAGATTGAGCCTGCAAAAAAGAGGAATGTTAATATTATGTTCCATCAAATCTATGCTTCCAGAGCCAGAGAAAGTAACAATTAGATAAATAACTTTGTCAGTTCTGCCTGTCTGATTGAAATTCTGTTTTTCTTTTTCTTACAAACCTTAGTGTAATTAGTCTAAGAGTAGGTGGCAGAAAAAGCTGTCTTTATCGTAGGTTGCTATAATTCCTATGATTAGCACCAATACCTTCCTGTATGGGATTAAGCTGACTGCTGCATTAATAAGCATTTACTTACAACACTTTAAACTAAAAGGGGAAAAAGTCAGCAAAACACAGAACATACTGTTAACACAGAATTTAATTTAACTTCTTCAAACTTAAAGCAATGTGCTTTGATTTTAACTTGTTTTTCTAACTTTACACTGACTTATTCATGACACAGCCCTGCAACACCGCGGTACAACACATGCCCCCCAAAATGTCAAGGTTGAGTCCTTACCGCTGCAAGGTACAGCAAACAAGATGTGCACAAAATGAGAAAGATAGAGAGTTTCAGAACATCACCAGCACTTCCTAAAGAGCCTCTGACTGAATTCCATGTTGGCATCCCAACAGCAGTTCACCACATGGAGCAACCTTTGCTGTCCCTTTGTTTTAGGCTTCCTTTCGGCACAGTAAACAGTCAGAGGTTTTGCAGTGCTGAATCTTTTGTCAGACCTCTTGCCTGATTTCTGCCCTGCAGGTCTTTGGGCTTGTGCTGCTGCCTGAGAAATATCACTCACCCTGTAGCAGCGTGATGTAGTTTCATATACCATAGGGATTCCTATGGCTCATACTGAACATACTGAACTACAGGAAGTATATTTTCCAGCCATCTTGCCTGCAGATATTACCATTAGACACACAGCATCGACACAAGAAGATGAAACTTGCAGTTTGGCTTTGTCTGGAGCCCTTATTGTGAGAATCAAGGGGATGATAACATCCAAAACTGTCATAGGATTGTCATTAGTAGTGTTTATTACTTAGATACAACTTTTTTTGTTGGTTTGTTTACAGCAATTCAAGTTAAAACTTCATCATGTAAAAAAGACAAAGTGTGAAACAAATACACACTGGACCTCATGCTAAACCACTTATACCAATAAATTTGATCTGAAAGCATTCATGAGAATGTGTGGCATTAAACAATATTGTTTCTGAAACCTTATATTCTTCATGTCATGTTGCACAAGTTATATTAAAAATATCTTGTGTAATGCAGATGTGCATGTGTGCATGAATAGTCCAGCACAACTTTGCAACCTTGTTTCATTTCAAGCCATTGTATACATATTTCTGCTCCAAAATTCCTGCAAAGTTTACCATCTGACTTGCTGAAACCACTTTATATTTCCCCAAAAGCTATCCCAGGTGCAATCTGGGTGCAGGACAACAAATACATAGCTTTGGCTCCTTATCACAATTGATAAAGATGGCGAAAAGATTATCTGCTCAGAGGGCCTTGAAGATGATTTTTGAAGACAGCAAAGTTGTGCAGGGAGATGAAGAGAAAAACTTTCAAGAACATCCATCCATCCACTGTCCACATCGTTTACCCTGTTCAGGGTCACAGGGGGCTGGAGCCAATCCCAGCTGTCACTGGACAAGAGGAGGGATACATCCTGGACTGGTCACCAATCAATCACAGGACTGACATTGAAGTAACAACCAGGGATGTTCTGATCACACCTGTGGGCAATTTAGAGCTAGCTAACTAAGGGGCATGGACAAGGATAAATAATAACCATACAGTAAATGCTGACTATTTCCTTGTAACTATGTAAAAGTAGATCTCTGTTTTCATATAAATTGTTGGGGCAGGCTTAATTGAAAAAACCTAGTTATGCAGCAGGTCCACCAGATCCAAGAAGATTGGCTGAGTAATAGAGATACACTATATTGCCAAAAGTTTTTGCTCACCTGCCTTGACTCACATATGAAATTAAGTGACATCCCATTCTTAATCCATAGGGTTTAATATGACGTCGGTCCACCCTTTGCAGCTACAACAGCTTCAAATCTTCTGGAAAGGCTTTCCACAAGGTTTAGGAGTGTGTTTATGGGAATTTCTCACCATTCTTCCAGAAGCACATTTGTGAGGTCACACACTGATGTTGGATGACAAAGCCTGGCTCTCAGTCTCCGCTCTAATTCATCCCAAAGGTGTTCCATCAGGTTGAGGTCAGGATTCTGTTCAGGCCAGTCAAATTCATCCACACCAAAGTCTCTCATCCATGTCTTTATGAACCTTGCTTTGTGCACTGGTGGGAATTTTCCAAAATCTCTTGGTATGCTGAAGCATTCAGAGTTCCTTTCACTGGAATTAAGGGGTCAAGCCCAGCTCCTGAAAAACAAGCCTTTACAACTTTACACTTGGCACAGTGCAGTCAGACAAGTACCGTTCTCCTGGCAACCGCCAAACCCAGACTTGTCCATCAGATTGCCAGATGGAGAAGTGCAATTCATCACTCCAAAGAACGCGTCTCCACTGCTCTAGAGTCCAGTGGCAGCGTGCTCTACGCCACTGCATTCGACGCTTTGCATTGCACTTGGTGATGTATGGCTTGGATGCAGCTGCTCGGCCATGGAAACCCATTCCATGAAGCTCTCAACACACTGTTCTTGAGCTAATCTGAAGGCCACATGAAGTTTGGAGGTCTGTAGCGATTGGCTCTGCAGAAAGTTGGTGACCTCTGCGCACTATACGTGGCCTACCACTTGGCTGAGTTGCTGTCATTCCCAATCGCTTCCACTTTGTTATAATACCACTGACAGTTGACTGTGGAATATTTAGGAGTGAGGAAATTTCACGACTGGGCTTGTTGCACTGGTAGCATCCTATCACAGTACCACGCTGGAATTCACTGAGCTCCTGAGAGCGACCCATTCTTTCACAAATGTTTGTAGAAATGGTCTGTATGCCTAGGTGCTTGATTTTATACACCTGTGGCCATGGAAGTGATTGAAACACCTGATATCAATTATGGATGGGTAAGTGAATACTTTTGGCAATATAGTATATGAACAGTATACATGTAGTACCACACTATGGCTCTGGTCTTCTCTAAAGTCACACTGTAACATGTATGGTATAAAATTCAGTCATGAAATCTATGGTAATGTATGGTTAACAATAATTGCTTTATTTGATATATGTTCCTGCAGAATGTTTGCTGCTTGTTTGGTTTCTTTGTGGATCAGATTTGGTTGAAGAAGCAAAAGAACTCACTCAGAAGCCCAGATCAGAAGAGTTAATCTGAGTGAAGAGTGCATGGTGCATGGGGAAGTGTTAAAGCAGTTCTTCACAACAGTAGCATAGGCTCCCTGCTGGTTCAATTATTCCCTGCCTGTACCGATTCCTGTTTCTTTTCAATCCACTTAGCATCTTCCCTCTCTTTCCCATCCATCTATTTTTTTCAAATCTTATCGGTGCATCACGTCCTGGATGTCTGTCAGGCTCATCTCTCTCCTTCTCCCTCTCCCTCTCTGTCGTGTTCTGATTGACAAGTGTGATGGTGTTTGCCTCTCCTTTCCCTGACCTTCAACTCTCAGGAATGCACACACAAACATACACCCAGCACAGACTGCTAATGGCTTCTACCTCTGCAGACTGTCAATGGGGAATTACAGTTCTTATACACCAGAAATCAAACCCAGAGACACAGACAATTCAATATTCATGCTAGTGAAGCAAAACAGAGAAGGTTCAGGCACAGGACGAGTGCAGAAGTTGCAATTTATTTAACATTTAACTTTTTTAGTTTAGTTTTGTTCTGTTCTTAATACTTATTCCTTTTTTGATCCTTCTACCGTGAAATTGTAATTTATACTGTAACGATTTCATAGCTATGCGCTTGAATAACACCGTTGTCTTTAACAGTGGCTGTCCTAGGGTTATTGATACCAATTTCAGGAAAAAAAGGAGGTTAAAACCTAAATTACTGCCAACAGCAGCTATCTGGGATGCCTGTTGAAATGCCTGACTGAGTTGTGTTCTGGCAGAGTGATTTTTATTGTTATTTTCTTATTATTATTATTTTTTGCTTCATTTATTATAACTGGTTACTTAAATTTCTATAGCTTCATTTTCTCCCATCTTTCTCTCTTTCCCTCTCTCTTTCTCTCTCTGTGTGAGGAGAGTGGAGACAAAGCCCTGATCAGCATCATCCCCCAGCATCAACCCCCCCCCCGCTTTTCTTTTATCACATCTGATTGGTTAAAAGTCTTACACAGTAACAAATGCACCAACAAAGACACATCGAGTCAACCACAGGCCTTGTGTTGATGAGCAAGTGTCTTTGTGGTGTTGGATTTGGCATATTTGGTGCTCTTTTCTGACACATCACCACAGGAGGCATGCAAAATCATCTTCTCTGACAAGATGAGCTGTCAGTATGGGTCTCTGCTACAGCGACATCCGAGATAATCGCTAACGCGGCAGCAGGCCCCGGATATATACCAGACAAGCCCACATAGTGATCAGAAACCCACGTCGAAACAGACCGAAAACATCTTTTCTGTCACAGGAAGCTTTCAAGTGTAGCTCTTTGCACTTGTTTTGATAAAGCCACGTTATCCAGTTCAGACAAAACCGCTGCTTCTGCAGCTAAGTCCGAGTTGGTACAGTTAGAATTACATCTACAGTGGTTGCCTTGACAATTCTGAACCAAAGACGAAGGCAACGGATTATAGTTCAGGGGCAAAGTCCGTATGTATGGCAAAAGCCATGTAAAAGGGTATAAGTATGATGTTAAGAAAAGTCTCATTTCCTCTTCTGTCCACACATACTGCGCCATGTTGTCTTGGAGTGAACTGGTCATGTGACTAAATACGTTACGTCCTGTGAAGTGTAAGTGCGGAAAAATATTTTCTATCGCACTTTTGCAATACATTTTTACATCAAAACGTCTGAAAAACCTCATGAGAGCGTAAAAACTTTTTTAGCAATATTTAAGAGGTTTTTAGAAATTCAGGTGTTTCCATTATCAGTTTTTTATTGCACTATTTAGATTTTGCGCATTTCTAAGAGTAATGGAAATGCAGCTAGTGCTGCTCTCTACACCTGCTTTAATGAATAAATGCCGTCTAGTTCTGGCAAAAGTGCAGCTGTGGCCAAGTTTGAGCTAATTGCTCCACTAACAATCCATTGTATACAAGAATTCACACAAAAAGTAATCCTTCCCCCTTAACTATCATATACTCATGCCGAAGCAAGTAGACAGAAGGGCAAAAACATCTTTCCCAACATGAAAAACTTTTAGGGTTATTTTCATTCTCTATTCCATGTAGACACATGATCCAGCTTTAGTTAAACAGATAAAATGCTAAAGCTATATTTGAGGTATTTATAGCAGTGGAGGCAGCCATTACTGAGGGCTTTCAGTACAACCAAGCCCAACTCTGTATAGTATGACTCTGAAAGTAGCATCACTCAGTCAGTCAGTCAGATACATACAGACCCATCTGCAGGTTTTGGTACTGCCTGTGAAGACAACCTGCTCTTCCTGTATTGTGAAATCCAGTTATACAGACATAATACAGATGTGGTCATTATTTTTACACTGTGAACTCCTGTCCTTTAAATAACAAATGTACTTAGGCTTCTGCTTGCCCCCATCGGTGTGTTTGTCTATAAACAAGAAGTGGTCAGATGCAGAACGGCCAAGTTCCTATCTTGAGGATGCAGAAATCAGCTGTGCTATAAAATTCAACCATTGTGTTTTAAATGAGGTGTGGGAGTTACTCCTACAACACACCCATGAAAAACCAAGCTGCTTGATTGCCCACAATCAAGGACCCTTTCTGTCACTTCCATCAACACCGAATAGAAAACAACCAGGTTACATTATGCATCTTGTTGAGTTACAGTGGGCTGTAAACTGTAATGTTGAACCATCTGTGCAACATTTAAGGCGGCTAGATTAAGTGACATAGTGAAACCACACCCCCAAATTGGCTTAAGGGTTTGGTCTTAGTTGATGAGTGGGCAAAACCACACAAAGCTTCCACCAAAGTAACTGGTGTTAAAGCCCTTTGGGGAACGTGGCATGTCTTAACTGCAGCTTGTGGTCTTTGTTCTGATTCAGATTAGAAAATTATACTACATATTATATTTCCCTTGGGTTGTCTAGTTTACCCACTGAATTACTGTTAACTGTGTTGCCAACTCATCTCTAACCTGACCCGCTAGATCAGGGGGGTCAAACTCAAGGTCAGGGGGGTCAAACTGCATCATGAGCCAAATCCGGCCCATGGTGCAATTTTACCCGGCCCACCAGTATGAGGTCTGCAGATTTCCTCCAGTATAAAAATGTAAACTTAACCTTGATTATTTATAATATCCTTGTTAAGTCATAAAAATTTGAAAAAGTAAACAGTAAAAAACTTGATAAAAAGTCAGGAACGTGGGAAAGAAATTCGTGTTTTCTCTATTTTAAATGTTGCATCTCACAGTTACGACTAAAGGTTATGGTTGTGACTTTTTATTTTATATTTTATTTAACCTTTTAGATTCACAATTTTAAATTTTAAATCCTATTTTGACCTTTTAAAGTCATGATTTTGACTTTTATCTCATCTTTCTTACCTTAAAAACTCATGATTTTTAATTTAATCTCAGATTTTCGACCTTTTAAAACATGATTTTGACTTTTATTTCACATTTTGATCTTTTTTAACTCATAACTTTAACATTATCTCAGTTTTTTACCTTAAAAACTCATGATTTTTAATTTTATTCCCCTTTTCACTGTTAAAAATCATGATTTTGAATTTTATCTCAGTTTTTGACTTTTAAAATTCGTGGTTTCAGTATTCTATCACGTATTTTGCCTTTTGAAAACATTGTTTTGCCTTTAAATGTCATGTTTTTACCTTTTAAATGTATAAGTTTGACTTTTTTCTCAGACTTTGAGTTTTTATTTTATTAGCAAAATCATTTATTATCAGTGCCAAGATTTTTACCCCCATAATTTGTTTCCAGTGAAAATAAGGTTGACATTTTATGGTTAAATATCGACCCCATTAGGCCCTCAGGTTAGACCCAAGTTCAGAACCCGGCCCCTGCTGTGATTGAGTTTAACACCCCTGCGCTAGATAGACTGTTTTATATATCCATTGCATGGGATATATGTCATATTTATCTGGAAAACCTCCTGTACAAAGCATTTAGGAAGGGCAAGATTAAAAAGAAATAAAAAATCACAAGTTGATTGGACAAACGCTCTGTTTGTGACATTCATTATGAGCCAATCAGAGCAACAAGACAAAATGAGGTTGCAAGCATGCATAGCTTGGTTAGTAGCCTGAGCCCGACAGACAAGCACTGCTGTATGAACAGTGAAGCTTGGCAATGGATAAAACTCATAATGAGGCCAGTCAGGAGAATTGCAAAAACATCTTCTCAGCCTAGGGAAGCTTTCAGTGTAGCTTTTTGTGTGTGTTTTAGTAAAAAGAAAAAAAAGTGGCCCAGCTCTGATTAACCTGTAGCTATACTATGGCTACATCTTAGCTTATAGCTACACCAGCTGCAGCCAGCTTCCAGTACAGCTAAACCCTGCCCACAGCTACCTCATTCTCCTCAAATGACCTCGATTGGTCAGGTCTGTTCTCAGACTTTCCACAATAGTTTTAGAGCTTTGCAAGATGGCAGACATAGAAACGGCCCAATCCATCTACTCTGCAAGGTTATCAAGGCTTGAAATGTTAGAATTCTTACTTTTTAAGTGTCGTAACCTCTGATATTATTGATTAAAATGTTGAAGTTGATGTGCAAGCATTTTGCTTTGACACCTGAATAATGCTCAGTGGACTCAATTGATCCCAAAGTAAGGACACACACACAGACATCATGAAAGATGACGACTGGCGTTGTGTGTCCTTGGATTGGAGACAGGCCTTTCTCGGCAGTCGATGCGACGTCTGAATTCTTTCCGCTTTCCCACTTCTCTTCTCATCGCCTTCTCTTCTTCTGCCCTCCCCCATTCTGTCTGCCTTCATTTTGAAATGTCTTTTTTTGTTGTGAGGCACAAAGGCATTTACTGGCAAACCAAAATGTTCTTGCTGGGGCAAAAATCCAACACTTTTAAGTAATGCAGACATCAGTGGATTTTCTTAAACCTGAATAATAAAAATCATTCTTTTTTTTTCTCACCCACTAAGACTTTCATGAATGTCTTCTTTTGATTCCACTCTCCCCCTCTTCGCTTTATCCCTCCCTCTCATCCCTCTTTCTGTCTGCAGCTCCTGCTCTGTCTTGCTGCTCTCTCTCTCTCTGCATTTAATGACAGCATTATCCTCACTTAGCTACGTGAGACTCTCTTCCTAAAATCCCTCTCCCTCAGAGAAAGAGAGAGAAAAAGAGCAAAAGAAGCATAAGACTGACATGGGGTCTATGACTGCGCTCTTTTTGGTTCTAGAAAGGAAGCTCAACACGAACAATGTCCTGCAGAGTTTTTGCTTTTTAATCTCCCAAGATTTCCACTATCAGGGTTTACAGTATATTATTTGAAGACAACACTGCTGTGTGGACATGCTGTATATAATAGTTGTGTTGCAAAGTGTGTCAAGAAACAACACAGTCATGTCATGCCATAGTATGAAACGGTTGCATCCTATCATAAAAGGAAGACAAAGTTTCCACTGACATGAATGAAAGACGTTACTCTGATGTTCCACGTGGATCATGCCATCAAAGCACAGAAAACAGGTGGCTGCATGTTTGTGTTGTGTGCCTGAAAACATGCACATGGAGAAGATTATGGCATGGATTATGCCACCTGGTTGTGCAGGCTGGTGAAAGTCTGGGATGTAGCTTTGGAGTGTGTTGTCCCTAACTGGCCTTACACCTAGTCCAGGTACTATAGTTCTGTGATCACAGAACAAGTTAAAGTTTTGGGGGCATGAAACTAAAAGTCTCACATTGTTTGTAGCAAAAATTCATTTAAAACCATAGAATAACATTTGAAAAGCTGAGCTGTGATGTAAGAATTAATTTGTATAAATTCTATCAAAAATTGCATTAAAAAAAAGAAAATATTCATCACCTCCACATTTAAATCCATTTTTAATTTATTGTGACTAAAGCTGGAGTTTTACTTCCAAAAAAGTTAAGGCATATCGAACAAGACACCACTTAATGATTTAAGAAAGACTGTTTTGAATAGGTTTGGGTTCAAATGACTGCAGTATTATTCTTAAAGCTACTGCCATTTATTAAGTAGCATCATCACTGACACAAGGACAGCAACTTGTTGTTGGGCAGGATTGCTTGATTGGATACCGCTGCCAGAAATGTGATCACAAATTGGTTGCTGTGCTGATGGCTTTCGAAATACTTTGCCAAAGTGGGTGAAACAAGGACAAGCAACCTCCCAGCTTCATCAAAGAAGACAGAAGAAGAAACCAGAAACTGCTATCGTTCCTGTCTTGGGTCGAGAAAAAAGCTGAAATTTGAATCACGTCAGATAGAGCTGGCTGGGGATGGGCGGAGAAGAAGGAGGCATCAGAAGGCGACTGAATGGAAACCTTAATAAAACAAATCTGGGACGTCTGCTGCTTTACTAATTCAAATATAAGCTCTCTCAGAGCAAGACATCTCATGAAGCGTGGAGGGAAAGCAAAAAACAATATACCAGAAACTATCTCTGTATCAGACCTGCATTTAAGATCAGAACCTCTAAATCTGAGACCATGGTCTAATACCAGAAACTACTGGATTTCTCCCTCAGTTTGGGAAGTCATAAAATTGACGGACTGATTGGTGCAGCATCATTTGAGGCTGTACCAGACTGTTGAAGTGAAGAGCACCTGAAGCTCTCAGTTAAAGAGTAGATCTACATTCCAGCTGTTGTTCTGGGTTTCAGTAAGGACTGTAAGAATGACACTGCAGATACAAGAAGCCAGACGGGCCGTGGGACAGTGGATGGGCTCATCCTGAGAAAAAGGGTGAGGATCTCAGGCATCTGGTGGGAGCTCAGAGTGGAGCTGCTGCTCCTTTGCATGGAAAGGAGTCACTTGAGGTGGTTCAGGCATGAGACTTGGGTGCCTCCTGGGTGCCCAGCTGTTAGGAGACCACATGGTAGACCCAGGGATCACTGGAAGAATTTTATATCCTAGCCTGGGAGCGCCTCAGAATCTCCCAGAAGGATCTTAAATGTTGCTGCGGGAGCGGGATGTCTGGGTAGATTTGCTTGGCCAGCTGCCAAGACCCAATAGTGGATAAGATGGATAAAGGGATGGACAAATCAAGCACATTTTTTTTGTTTTTTACAATTCTACAACATCAATAGCTAAGTAAAAGACCTGAAACAGAAAAAAATCTGTTGAGTTTAAGAAAAAAGAGTTTCTAAATGTGTAAAAGTGCTGGACTGCAGAATATTCAGTAGTTAAGAAAACAGACAAATATGTCAGACGAATGCATGTGTTTGAGTCATTTCTTTGGTACTCCAGCACAGAAAGGTAATTTTTCTGATAATGAAGCTCTAGATGTCTTCAAGTACAGGAGGGGAGCTCTCCTTTCATCCCCAATATTAATAATAATTATCATTATCAACTGTTAAATTGGTCTGAGCCACAGAGGTTCCCACATGTCATTAGGAAGAGCAGACTGTAATTACACTTAGGTAAATGTCCCTACAAAGCCCACGTACCATTTCAGCCTAAGTCAAACTACAGGTACAGAAAAAGACCCCCCCCCCCCCACCACCACCACCACCACCACCATCACCACATATGCAGAAAAAGAAAATTTAAATTATCATTGGTTTTACAGGGAAATTCATTTATTCTAGGCTTGTACACTGTATGCATACAATAGCATCTGTTGAAATTCAAGAGGGGGGCTGCTGTATCAGGTGGATGTAAAGAAGTAGATCTAATTATTTTCCACAGTTAGATATAAAAATGGTTCGGTTTTGGTCTTGAGTTGTATTCAAATCGGTGAAAATTGAGGAACAGCCTGTTTGAATGTGTTTTTAAAAACTGTACTAACACGAACACTAAAGCCAAACTTTCTGCAGAATAGAAGTGAAACTAAACTAACAAACCAGGGGTTAAATTAAAACTGAACTGATATTTAAAACACAAGTGTAAACTCAATCAAAGCAAAAATGGATGAACAAATCCAAATCTATTACAACCTGGGGACCTGCAAAGTCTTCGTTAAACAGAGAGATGGCTTATATAGCTATGCCTGCTTCATAGATATATAAACTTCTCCACAGTAGAAATACACACTGTCTAATGACCACTGTAGCAACCTCATGACCTTTCTAAATAAGCAATACTGCACCTCAATTTTTCATGGGGGAGGGGGCGTCACCTGCGTATGACGCTGGACCATGCATTGGTAAATGTTTGTGATGCAAACCAAAGCAAGCCCCTTTTTTTTTTCCCATTTCTGCAGCAGAGAAGAGGCCATGCGTGGTCAAGGAAGAAGTTTCAAGAAAGAGACTCTTCTCTTCAAAGAAACATCAAACACGGTCCATGTCAAAAACAAAGAATGATGAAAGTGAGAAATGAAAATGATGAAAAATGTCCCACAATGCCTTTGAAACTGTTCTTTTTCATCCCACTTGAGTTTTCAAACACTTCTATTAATCAGTTTAATAATTAAAACACTTGAGACAACTAGTCAGTTAACTTTAATGGGCAGCTGTGGCTCAGTGAGTCATACCTCTACAGAAATGCTCCTGATGTCTGTGGGTGAGACTCTGAGCCCCAAATTTCTCCTGGTGGTTTAACCAGGATAGTGTAAAAGCATTAGAATGGGATGAGTAAATAAATATAAATATAAATAAATACTAAGTCAAACCTCTGGAAATTGGGTGGACATACTCAGATAGTATGGCTGGACTCTGATTTACTCTTGTTGTATAAACCTCAACTGAAACTGGACTGAGCTTTCTGGGCATGCTCCACAGTATTCACATTAATAACCAGGAAGTACAGATTCACCCATGGATGCTGGCCATCGCAGAATTTGCATTTTTCTTCTTCTTTTGGTTTTAACCTTATGCTAGTGGTAGTGTGTGCATTTGCACCAATAGTAGAGCACAGAATGTGTGTAAATTTACAGAGCTGTATGTTTAAAACCATCCATAATAAAACTTATTAGTTGCATGCTTACTTCAGAATCAGAATCAGCTTTATGGGCCAAGAATGCTTCTGCAACAAGGAATTTGACTCTGGTTAGCTTTGCTCTCAGCAGTGGTGGGCACAGGGGAGGGGCAGGGGGGGCAGTTGCCCCCCCCTCGTGGCCCAATTGTTGAAAAACGCGTGCTAAAGTGCCCTCTTTGGAGCCAGAAATCATGCTAAAGTGCCCTCTTGGGAGCCAGAAATCACGCTAAAGTGCCTTCTTGGGAGCCAAAACGGGTGCTAAAGTGCCCTCCTGGTTGGCAAAACACACGCTAAACTGCCCTCTTGGGTGAAGAAAACACACTAAATTCCAGAAGACCATTAGGACCAAGAAATACTATGAAACATTACTGTTGCAATGACTTTTATGTTGGGCCCTTTTTTGATCTATAAAGAGCCAGAACTATATCTCACAGAACCAGTTTGAATTATCTGGTGCTAATATAGTCTTAAAATGCACTAGAATACAGGAAATGGCATCTACTTAAATGAAAATGTTCTGATCCTAACTACAAACTAACTTGAGTAGTCTGGCTGGTTAGTCTGTTTTAAGGCTATATAATGTGCCATTTGTATAACATATAAACATGTCTAAAGTGCCCTCGAAAACATGCCAAACTTAGTGCCCTCTTCAGTGGCGAGAACGCGCTGTATGTGCCCTTTTTTTCCCTTTTTGCCCCTGCCCTTAAAAAAGTCTGTGCACGCCACTGGCTCTCAGTGTACTGCAATTAGACATTCAATAAAAAATAAATAAAAATGAAAAAAGTGTGAACAATTAAATATGTACAAGCTCTTGTAGGTATTATTTCTAATATATACAAGTCAGCCACAGCTTTGAAACACAGTGTTAAAATTTCTTGGTTTTATAAATTTCAGAAACAGTGATTTATTACAGGAAAGGTTGGAGATATATGTCAACCAAATTAAAATGGATGCAATTCAATAAAACAAATCAATAATTCTTCACTTTACCAGCTGTTTGTTGTACCTTACAGCAGTGGTTTGTGTTATTGTGTTTATTGTACAAATCTCAGGAGAGCTACCCTTTTAAGCCTTTCAAAAATGAGCTTAACAAACATACAGGTACAAAAAAACACACTGCATGCTAGGGATGCAACAGTATCAAACTCCAAGGAATGATATTTATTGCAGTATTTAAAAAAAACTCAGACCATAAGATGAAGACTTAGAAAAAAAATGACTTGGCATTTATTAAACAACAATTGCTCTTCAAACCAATGTGCAAAAAAAAAAAAATGCGTTGTAGGTGTCCATAGTCTTAAAAATGATTGATCATTTTAAAAGATTTATTAACAAATAGAGGATAAAGTAATAGGATGGAGTGTGGGAAATTGGAGACCTAAAAGTTCTTTTTATAAAATAAAAAATGTCACCAATTGGACTTTGTTGATAAAAGGCATACCTATTGCATGAAATAGTTTTTCAAAACATTCTCAATACTACTGCCTATTTTATACTTTGGCTGCAGCGTGTTTGCTAACCTTCTAAAACCTTCATTGCTCATAATTAAATGGCCGTAGGTCTTTGGCGATACATTCACCTATACTCCTGTGATCTGCTGAGCCCTCGCGCTGTTATGGGGAAGTGGGAATATAAACACTTCCATAAGAGTCTTTTGGCCTGGCCGGATTTTGCTCCTATGATCTCCACAAATCTTTCTGGGATGATGATTTATTTAGGCCCAGTTAGAAAGTGACAGGACCAATCAGTGACGAGGGGCGGTACTTTCGGGCATGGCAGCGTTGTGAAGTAAGCAAGCAGCAACAAGAGGCTGGTGCAATAATGGCGCAAGAGATGAGCATGGATGCTGCTAAAACGCCAGTTTTATCAGAACTTGACATTTCTTCGTAAAAAGAAGAACAAAGAACTGCAGTGAGTTGAATGAAAGTAAAGTTTATCAGCTGTCTGTGTGTGACAGCTCTGCGCCACGCGAAGTGACGCCATAATCACGCGACACAACGAATCGATAAATACATTTGTTGCCATCACTTTTAATTAACGATTTTATCAATTCGTTGTTGCAGCCCTACTGGTCAGCTAGTCGTACAACTTTGGAAAGCGACTTAAATAATGACATAACTGTCCTGGAAAGAACTTCAGACCAAAGGCATTGTTAGAAAACGTGTGTTGTTTTGTCAATGAAAAAACTGATGGTGCTTTGACTTTGAAATATAATGAGCGGCAGGATGCACACGGTGAATCTGCTTTGGCAAACATTGACTTTCATCTGTCTTTACCAGTTACACTCATCCAGTGGCCTCAGGTTAAGCTATGCTCATGCTTTGCTTATGATGTGTAAATTGAAATGTTTAATCATTGTTAGCCCAAAATTGAACATTTAGCTAAAATCCTACTTGTGATTGAAACTCAATTAATTGCCCAGCACAAGTGGAGACCACATTGTAAAGTATCCATCACTATTAACTTACTCTATTTAAACACAGTCCTACACATTCACACACCATGAAGGCAGCATTGGGAGCAATCTGGGGTTCAGTGTCTTGCCAAGGACATATTGGTTTTGTATAGCCATATGTGCTGCAAATATTCAGTCACTACTTTCATAACAGATCCTCTTTCATTATATTTACAGCCCCAGATCTTTCTATTGAATAATGAATGTCTGTAGGATTAAAGGGGAGGGAGATGAACCTGAATATATTCTGACTTTTCATGGTCAAATGAATTCAAGATTGTGTCTTTGATATCAGGTAGAGAGAGAGCAGATTTAAAATGGTTTCCAGCAACTTTACTTCAAACACTGACACATCAGGGACTTAGAACAACAGAAAAGACATGGTGAGGTGCTTTAGATATGCATGACCACACGTGATGTCTTGGTGGGAGAATAAGAGAGGCTGCCTGCGTCCTCCTGTATGTATAACTTTGAGAGGAGCACTGAAGACGATTGCTCTCCACTCTGCATAATTCAGTTGGCAGACAACACTCTGGGGTTGCATAAGGCATGCCTTGATAGTGTGTGTGTGTGCATGTGTGTGTTTTAAAGAAAAAAAGGTTCATTTTAACGAGGCTGATGTCATACAGAGGGACTCAGCAGTAGTCCTAGAGAGCTTAGGAAGAACACTGTAGCTCTTCACCTATCTCTTATGTCACCCATCCTTTAACGCTTTATCCACCTTTCCCCAACTGTGCTCCACCCCATAACCGTTTTAATCCGGTGTCTTACATCCGTTAGAATTTTTGGGGTCTTTTGCATGGATCACATTCACCTGGCATCAACTTGTACCTCAAAATCTCTCTGGTGTTACAAATTCCTGATAGGATGTCATGTCCCCACTTGATATGCAAATAAATGTGTGCATCCACTCCACTGTCTGAGAGCAGTGGACAAAGCTCTGCTGCATTTGATCTCCCTGACTTTTTCATCCATTTTTGTCCAGAGCAAGGCATGCCAAAAAATTGGGAATACGGGAATGAGACACAAAAATACAGTATGTGCAAACTGATCCATGCCGCCACTTGTTTTCCAGTCAGTAAATGATTTCTCTGAGCTTGGGAACACCTTGTTCCCATAAAGCAAAGGGTGAGAAAAGACTGCTTAAACAGGAGTCGGCATTATAGTACTTTTTTGTGTTTTTTTCTTGTTCATAGCATCCACTTCACAAGGTTTGATGACAACATTTGCATGCTACCTTATTTTCACAATATTGACATAGTGTTTTTTGGCAGGTTTCACATGTTTGATAGGCACAGTCTGAAATAACCTGAAAACATGGCGACATTTGCTTGCCAACTAATAATAGTGATGCATGATAAGTGTGTCTTTTTAGCCAGTGTGATAACCAATCATTTCCTACTCCTGGTGGCCAATAACCAATAAGAACCGATCATTTTTTCAGTTGTTGATTTTAGGAAAGACGTTTGTTCTATGCATGTATGCACATGTGGGTGTAAGATGGGATTAATATGTTCTCATTTCATAATCAGTGTTGCCTTTTGGCTCTGGCAAACTTTCTGCAGTTTCCTGCCAGCTGAATCAGCACTCTTCCTGGTATAAGCCTTTGGCTTGGTCCTAGTGCCCGTGGCTAAGGCTAGCGGCTAAGGCTAAGGCTACTGCTGCTTTGTTTTAATGTCGTTACGATGACGACTTTTAAGTGACTTATAAGATCCTTTGTGTTAAAACTGGAGGACTTTTTACCCACTCTTCTGGATCTTTGAGGGGCAAATTTTACAAACACTGTTGTGTTATCCTCCCTGTAATACTGAATGACTCCACCAGTACCAACGTGTTATTAGCCTCTTAGCACTGAGGCTGCTTCCTCTTCTTCTCTGGTGCTTAACAGCAGGACATGTACCCACGGTGCCACCTACAGTTTTGGAATGAGCAGTCTAGTGAGAAAGAGAACAAATGCCTTTATTATCGGTGGATTTTAT
This sequence comes from Cheilinus undulatus, assembly GCF_018320785.1. Classification (NCBI taxonomy): domain Eukaryota; kingdom Metazoa; phylum Chordata; class Actinopteri; order Labriformes; family Labridae; genus Cheilinus; species Cheilinus undulatus. Next base: position 35,762,316 of record NC_054882.1, read on the forward strand.
TGGTTAATATTTTATTATCAGTATAACAATAATATGTAAAACATATGCAGTATCAGCTGATAATTTATTGGTACAGATAATTATTGTGCACCTTTACTTAATAAGGTAGTAACAAGTAACCTGCACTCTCTTATTGACCACTAATCATATTTAAATCATGGCAAAGATTAAAGGACATTTTTCATTAAAATCATTATTTCTATCTCTGACAATGACAGCTTGTCCGGTTCATTTGCTGTTATTTAGACTAATTTCAAGAGTGTTTTCATAGAAAACAAGAAAAATTCCAAATGATGCCAAACTTTTGAGCAGTAGTGTATATAACGTGTGTTTTTCCCCTTTGGGCTTCCATACAATACCCTTTTTGCTGGATATTTTTCCCTGGCACACATTTTGCGACCCATTTGAAAGAGCTTCGCAACCCACTTCTTGGTCCTGACCCTCCAGTTGAGAACCGCTGGTTTAAGATATACCCCCATATACAATTCGTTAACAAAGACTTTCATTTTGGGCATGTGGATACTAAGTGATACCCTTTAATTCTTTGTGATACAAAAAACTATGTTACATCCAGTAGTTCAGACTTCATAAGGATACAGCCGTGATTGCCTTCGTCTGGACTGGGCCCGTCAGATGCAGTGCTAGGTGGCACAGACTAAATGCTTTCCCATCAACTGACTTGTACACCAGTATCCCACTAGTAAACAAAAGCATGGCTTTGCGTCCATCCAGCCTCACTCAGAGTGATGGAAAATTGTGGCTCTTTAGAGATGTGGATATTTTGGCTTAAATTATTAATATTAGCAAGTCTTTTGGTTACCAAATTACTCTTTATTTCACACTATTGTGCTTTTTTATGCCTTGAAGATAAGAAAAATGGAATTAAAGGGAACTGAGTCTCAAATTAGAGCTAGCTCTCGTCACCTGGAACCAGGTCTTCGACATTTCATGACCCCTGGTGACTTGTAGTCTTGAATCTTTTTAATATGCAGTACCACACAAGTTTTATTTACTAAATAACAAATCACAATGTCCTTGAAAAGCATCTTTGTAACAACAGGATGGAGAAAAGCACTGCTAACATCTTAGCCTGTGGCTTACATGCCCGATTTCATTCATCTTTTTCAATAGCGGCATCACTGCACTCCACATGTTTGTTGCCATGGTAAGAGCCACAGAAATGATGTACAGTATGTACTGTTGTTTGCATAAAAGTTGGGCAAGTGGCATATTTTAACGCATAACATGGACAGAGGTGGTGAAGTGCAGCGATTTAATGTCTGAATGCCCAAACACAATGACCATGGGGACGATGGTATGAAAGAAAATATTAGAATGTGAGTGAAAGTTTTGAAAGCAGAGGGGACATTTGTTTTCCTCTTTCTTTTTGTCTTTAAATTTAGTTTTGTTGTCTTCATGAAACCCTCTAATCCTTGAATGCTAAGCAATGATATTACTATTTTAAATGTGTGAAATTCCCCTTTAAAGCTTTCTTTGTACATCTCCTCCCATCTTTCCAAATACTCAACAGACAAATTTATAAAAGTCTAACCCTTCCTCGCTGTTGTAGGGCAGTTTTATCTTTCACATTAGACCTCCTCAGACATTATCAAGGCTACAGGCACTTTCTGCTCCTGATAACCTGCAAGCTAAACTGTCTTTGTTTAATTGAGCTGCTCTGCTGTGTTAGGTCTCACTTATATACCAGGACAAATGTAGAGCAACTGAGCTGTCTTTTAGTGAGTCTTCTGGGGGCCTGCATAGTCCCTTTCTGGGAAGAGAGAAGCCCATGGGGTTTGTGAAAACCTGAAACAATCCCTGTGGATAAAACTGACAATTCCTTGGAGGTCAAGTTAAAAACTAGGCTTGAGTTCCTGAAAATAAGGCGCCGTAAGGGATAAAAGTTTCCGTAAGTTATCCCTGCTATTAGTGTCACGCTATTTAAAAACGGTAACAGTGCAGTTTAGAATTTAACAATGTGTGTGACAGAGAAAGAAGGAGGTTGCTCTATTTTCTCCTCAATTATAAGCTGCAGCTCCCTGTGTATTGGCATGATCCTAAAATCTTAAATGTTTGTGAACTGTAGAGACATATTTGTGCTTCATAGGAGGTAATGTGTTGTGCTTTTATATTTAAATTTCACCCAGCTCATATGAATTAGTTGCAACACGGATCACAGCAGTGCATAGATATTATGTTTAGGCAAGGAAAAAAGACTGAGAAGAGATCAAACGTTACACACCAGAAGAATCATAGCAGATCATTTAATTTGTGTTTCTTTGTAGGGTGTACTTGTCTGAGTTATCTTTGTGGAGGAACTACTTTTTAACAGAATAATCCATTTATCTGATCCTACAAGTGAAATGCATTCCAAAGAAAATTTCCTCTCAAAAGTCACTGACAATTATCAAAATGTAATCTAACTTTCTAACAGACTAACTAGGACATACATCTCTGAGTTTGTTAGCTTGATGCTAACACATGAAGGATATTGTCATTAATGAGCTTAAAGGGGATATATTTTTCACGTGCACGGGGAGAACATGCAAACTCTGCACAGAAAGGCCCTGACCAGGAAGTGAACCAGGGACCTTCTTTCTGTGAGGCAACAGCGCTAACCCCTGTGCCCCCATGCAGCCAGTAGCTATTATCTTTAAATGTGAAACATCAGTTGATTGTAGCTTGTTTAGAACAGGCAAAGGTTGTACCATGGTACTGCAATTTGTATTGTCCATGTCAAGTACACTTCATGAATGAAAAAACAATGAGTAGCTTTGATTTGCAAAATAAAATCCTAAATTACAACAGTTTTCAATCTTTTAGAAACTGAGTGTTTTGAAACCTTGTTTTGCATAGTACTTTGGAACATTTCATTTTTAGTTCTCCAAAAAAAAAATGCCATTGTCATTGGTAATTTTGTCAAATAAAATCCAGATTACAATAGAATTGTTGAGGAATGATATTCCTATTGACTGCCAGGATTATTTAGGAAAAAATAACAAAGCAGTAAATGCATAATAATTTGGAACACAGCACATTTTAGATCTTACCTTTCATACAATATGTGTAGGTCGGAATCACCAGTTAACATGAAAACCTAATAAACCATAAAACCAGGTCCATTACGCCCTTACCCCAAGAAAAAAGGTTAAAGTAACGGAGTGCAGTGGTTCTGAGTACTGGTTATCATTCATTCATAGAGTGTGCCATATTTGTAAAATATATCCCACACATCAGGAAACAATACTGTATAAAGCCTGAGCTCTCTCATTTGGTCTCTAGAGTTACCCTCCAGTAACACCCGCCCCCTTTGTTGTATCATGAATTAGCTGCGATTAACACATGTCTAAAGCTGAGTTGACAGTATTGTAAAAATCCATTCTGTGGCAGAAGTAATACCAGTGACAGAATTAAGTGGTTTCACTGCCCACCACTACAACATTATAAAACAGCACTTAAACGTATGACTTTATCAGAAACCAACTACTGCAAAGACGATTACCTGTGTGATTGACGGGAGCCACATGTAACCTGCCCACGTTGCCCTTTTTTGACATTTCCAAATATAGCAAGAGGTTCCCACAGCTTTGCACAACCAGCCTGTAGTAATGTCCTTCAGAGCAATATTTACTTTCATACTGCATACATTGCAGAGCCTGTATATCACTTTTCAGTAAACAACATGAATCAGTTACCTCTTTTACCAAAGTAGCTGCCCTTCTGCTTGAGTAAAGAATGTATCTGTGCCATCTCTCCTCACTGGAGGCAATTTATCAGACTTCACACATCTCCCTCTGGAGCCACAAAAGGCTTTATATAACTCCTTTTACATGCTCAGCAGTACTTAACGACGACTGTGAACTGCTGCCATCTGACCTAATTGTTTCTAGGAAACTAAATCCTTTCAACTGAGGTCACTGCCTTGGCTAATATAGTCCAATCAATACACTTACGTATGGAACTTATGGAAATTTTTACAAGTTTTATATTAAAGTACAGTTCTCCAGGAACGGCAGACAATCCTATAACATTTATTAGAGCAAGACATCTCAATGAAATCAAGACTCGAGTTCAGTGAGGACAACATTGCTGCCTCCACAAGTTCAGTTCAGATCAGATCTTTAGGACAACACAAAAAAGTCTTCACAGCATGGCAGCATAAGAGTAAAAACATGGACAAACAGAACACTCCTAGACTGATCCAAGCATATAAAAGAATAGACTATCACTGATTTCCCTGACCATAATTGATCAGATATTTTACGATTACAGATGTGTCTAAAAATAAGGACTGATAAGTGATAAATCTAAGTGATAAAATGGTAGATTGTGACAAATATTTAACTAATTCAAAGCATCTTTTTTGTTCTTGCAATGAGCCTTGCTGTTCACAGTAAAACTCAATCCATCTTTCAGATCCCCACCAGGTATTTCAAGGAGCCTGCACAAGTATTGCTCCTTGTCTTGAAGGAAATAAAAGTGTAGTCTTACTAAAGAGTCCCCCCTGACCACCCTAAGATCCAATTGGCTGCAAAAAAAATAATAATCCGTAATTAACTGATTCTGTGAATAACTTTATTGGCTTGTAAGTGCAGGCTGCAGAAAAGAACCGATGCAAAAACATCACATATCTAGGCATAGAGGATTGACTTGATTCATAAAATACAAACTGAGAGCAAAAACCTTACCAGAACAAAATAATGTTAGTTCTACTCCTGTGTCTATTCATTGCCAATACTGAGCCAATTTCCTCCTGTCTGGATCTCATTATGAGCTCTGTCTGGAGATTTCAGAGATTGGCTCATTGAGTTTTCTGTCCATTATCTTTCGTATATCATATTTTGAAGGATATATCTCAATACAACAGCTGAGAATAAGTAAAAATTTTGTTACGTTAGTCTTTTTGTTAGTTTCAATCCATTAATTTTGACTGTATAGTGCAAATCATTGACAAGAATCAAGGAACTTCCCAAAAATGGACAAATCTAGATCATTGGTTCCCAACCTGGCTTCCGGGATCCCCCAGGGGGGTGTCAAAGATCATAGGGGGGAGCATGAGGCTTTAGCTACTTTCACACTGCCTCTCTTTTCCGTGTCTGTTACGCCTTTGTTCTGCAATGCCGTTCTGTATGAAAGCAACTGTTCTGTGATGGGAGGTCGATCTCGCCCCACATCTTGCTTTACTGGTCTAAGAACTCTGAAACTGTCTACAAGAAGGGCCTCAGCCGTCTCTACTTCCTCAGGAGGCTGAGGTCCTTTAACATCTGCAGGACCATGCCTCCTGAGGATGTTCTATGAGTCTGTGGTGGCCAGTGCGATACTGTTTGCAGTTGTGTGCTGGGGCAGCAGACTGAGGGTAGCAGATGCCAACAGACTCAACAAACTCATCCGTAAGGCCAGTGACATTGTAGGGGTAGAGCTGGACTCTCTGACGGTGGTGACAGAGAGGGAGGATGTTGTCAAAACTACACACAGTCTTGGACAGCATCCACCAACCACTCCATAATGTGCTGGTGAAACACAGGAGCACATTCAGTGCTAGGCTCATTCCCCCTAAATGCACCACAGAGCGTCACAGGAAGTCATTCTCTTTTTTAAAGATTTATTTTTGGCCTTTTTTAGAAAGGACAGTGGATAGAGTTGGAAACAGGGAGGAGAGTGGGGAGAGACATGCAGGAAATAGCGCCACGGGCCGGACTTGAACCCGGGCCGCCTGTGTACATGGCGTGCGCCTTAACCACTCGACTACCGGCGCGCCCCACAGGAAGTCATTCTTGCCTGTGGCCAACAAATTTTTTAACTCCTCCCTCTGAGTGTCACACACTCACACAACTTCTACAGTGTATAACTACATTCAACAGTGCAATCTGTTTCTAAACAGTCAAACTCAATTACCTTATAGTGCAACACTGATAATAACATTGTATCTAACTAAACTGGGCAATATTTTGTTGAAGTGGGCAATATTCTGTGCAATATCCTACACTAATAATGGGTTTTTCTATACACTGGTGCTTGTACATAGTTTTTTCCTAAACACTGCGCTTTATAAATAGTTTTATTTCTTATTTCTTATATTCTGCACTTTACTTGACCATTGCAATTTCTTATTTATTCTTATTCCTATTTTTATTCTATTCTCCTTCCATTAAAATTCGTATTGTATCTGTATTTGTACTTTCAAATTTCAAGAGTAAGTGTAAGTCTATAACAACCAAATTTCCCCCCGGGGATTAATAAAGTATTCTGATTCTGATTCTGATCTGGTCCTTTTCCACAATGAGTGTGAAAGGATGTCCCGGCATTCTGGAACTGCGAGTGTGCGCTGCTGTCTCCATAAACGGGAGATTTAAAAACCAGCACAGTTTAATCGAGCGACATTTCCTCGGAACAAAACAAAGAATAATGTGGATTAACTAGAGACTGCAAGGTTAGAGAGGGGATCACACTCTGTACAGGAGAGGAGAGAGCAGACACATCTCTGCTCACAGCAGCGTCTGAAAAGTTCTATGATGTGTTCAAGTGAGCTCGATACTCTGAAGTTTCCAACCTCCGACATAAACACGTGCGCTGTGGCACTGCCTAAAGTCAGACCTCCAACTCAGAAACATGGAGGAATAAAGTCTGTTGGATCTAAATGATCAAAATGAATGTAAAAATACAAAGTTTTGAACCGAGAAATCCAGAGTTTCGAGTTTCATTGAAAGCAGCAGCTTGGGCAGCAGCTGCCATCTGATTACGGGACACCGGGATGTGTGTGTAAGCTCAGGCGTGCCCGGCTCTGTTACACCTTTGTGTGAATTGCTTGTTGTGGAACAGAGACGGGCATTCCTTTTCGCCTTTAGTGCAGAATCTCTGTGTAAAACGGCTTATGTCTGCTCTGAGGCTGCCAAAAATAGATTTGCAGATTTTGACCAAACTCATGATAAAGCAGTTATTAAGAATTTTATACAAAGGTATTTTGATAAGAAAAACATGCATAGGCCCTTTTTTAACGTTTTAGCAGTGAAACAATTAAACTCTATATTGATTTTTGACGGCAGTGTGTCACTTTTTCTTCTCTCGTGGGTCCTGGGGGGGCTCGGCTTTTCTTAGGTACATGTAGGGGGGAATCCAAGGAAAAATGGTTGAGAAACACTGATCTAGATTATACTAGGGCTGCATGGTTAGATAGAAAATGAACTACAGTTCACACTAGCATTGTCCCTGATCATAAACACGTCTAATACTGCTGAGAATGCAGATATTGGTATGGTGAGTACTCATGTTTATGCACCCATCTAATATAGTTTTGTTTAATTATGTATTTGGCTTCATTTAGCCAGGCTATATGTTAGCATAATAAACCAGCAATCAATCTTTCTTTGCTGCTTGAAAACGCGACCCACAAGAGCTACTGTTTTTAGAGCAGCAAAGAAGTTATTAGAGGTGTGCACTGGAGCAAGCAAAGTGTCGGCAAAGTTGGCCATATTTCCCACTACAAAGTTGGATGAGTAATGGGCAGCATGTACATAATGCAAGGCAAGGTGAGGCACCACTGTTGGCAAGTTCAACACGAGCAACCTGATAAAGCATTTGAAGAAGCATCACATGATATTTCACATCCGAAACAAAGGAGATACAAAGTTCCCACTGTAGCAGCTAACATTTGAAGGCAGCATTTCAATGACGTAAGAAATTTCCCAAACACAGTATAGTAAAAGCAATGAGGATAACTGACAAGTTCATAAGTTTATTGTTGAAGATGACCAGCTCCTGTTTATTGTGGAAATGGCAATTATCATGCAAATTATATTTTTCTCAGATTTTCTTCAATATTAATGCAGATGACAGTCAGTATAATTTTCAAGTCATCAGCCTTTAGAGCATAATTCATATGGTGTACCATCGCTGTCAAAAGTCTGTAAGCATAACTTTGACACTTTGCATCCGTGTTTGAAAACTTTGTGCGTAAATAAATGCTTTGTACCCCCCAAAATGGTTTTGTATATATGAGTCAGCAAATTACAAGTGTTTTTATGTGAGTATGAATCTAAAAGCTATGACTTCAAGCAGTCATGGATACGAATCTGATTTCTACGCATACAAACTCGAGTCCTTGGGAACACAGGTGAAAAGCGAACCGGCAGGGGGTGGGTGACGTTACAAACTTCCCGCTTTCACACCAGGGGCTTGACCGCTCGTTTTAGAAAACTTAGGCTTGCGACCTCATGGGCTGATGCAACAACTTGTATGTGTTTAAAAAAATCTGTATTATTATGAAGTGTTATAAAAATAATACTGAAAATGTCGATAAAATAAAACGTTATTTACTTTACCTGTGATGCAGAGTCTGAGCTAGCAGCAGCAGCAGCAGTGTCCCCACTGTCAGCCATCATTGCGATTGTGCGATCAGCGGAATCAAGGCTCAATTAGTCTCCCTACGAGCTGCCTGTGACCCCGTGACGTCATTTGAACGCTTTTCACCTCATGCCCAAGGACTCGAGTTTGTATGCGTAGAAATCAGATTTTTTGCGGCTTTTAGATTCATACTCACATAAAAACAATCGTAATTTGCTAACTCATATATACAAAACCATTTTATGAGGGTACAAAGCATTTATTTACGCACAAAGTATTCAAACACTGATACATAGTGTCAAAGTTATGCATACAGACTTTTGACAGCGATGGTACACCATAAGTTCAAATTTTATTGAACAAACCTCCCAGTGATAACTTTTTATTTCAAAAATAAAAAACTCAAAATGCACTGTTCCAAATTATTATGCACAACAGAGTTTCAAAACATATTATAGGTTGTAATGAACTGAAAATTGTCATTTGTTAAATCTGCAGCATTAGGAGGTCATATTTACTCAACCAAAAGCTATTTCAATCAAAAACATCTCAACAGGCCAAGTACCATGTTAACATAGAAATTCTTTGATATCACCTTTACAATTCTTGCATCCATTGAACTTTTGAGTTTTTGGAGAGTTTCTGCTTGAATTTCTTTGCAAGATGTCAGAATATCCTCCCAGAGCTGCTGTTTTGATGTGACCTGCCTCCCGGCCTCATAGATCTTTAGCTTTAGGATGCTCCAAAGGTTCTCAATAGGGTTGAGGTCAGGGGAGGATGGAGGCCACACCATGAGTTTCTCTCCTTTCATGTCCAAAAAGCAGCCAATGACACAGAGGTATTCTTTGCAGCATGAGTAAGTGCATTGTCATGCATGAAGATAATAATGCTAACTGCTACAGATGGCACGGTTCTTCTTTTTGTACCATGGAAGAAAGTGGTCAGCCAGAAACTCTCTATATTTTGTTGAGGGCATTTTCAATACCATCCATGTGTTTAATTGAAAAATAGACAAATTAATGTGTATGACACTAAAAATCAATTTGCATAATAATTTGGAACACGGTGTATGTATCTCAATTTACCAGCGGAAAGGTTTGAGGTCAGTGCTGTTTCGTTGACTGTGCTGCTTTCTTTTATTGGCTAAGTTGGCTGGGAGGAGGAGTCAGCTTTCATTCTTTCTTAAACTTAATAATGTAAATAATATTAAGGGCATGCTTGAAGCTGACTGCAAGGGGAATAGAATTTGTAAACACAACACTCCAAAATTTTTTTTAAAATGTTAGACTGTTTAGGGAACAAACAACAGTGACTTCTGTACACACAATGTAATGGTTTCATTTTTGAATTCTGTCCTGCATTATTTAATCCTACTTTACTTTTTAACATAAATATGCTAAACTGCACTTTGCACTAATATGAAGACAAAGCTTGTCATAATCAGTTCTACTTGTTATGAAGTACCTCACAAGAGCACACCCACCCCCTCTTTTCTGACAGGAGCACTCCTGATGTGAGGTGAATATTTGGACAAGCATTTGGGGCAACCAAAGTTGAGCCTTTACCCACTGTTTGTGCAGCAGAGGGACGTTGTCTTGCAGCCTTGCATGCAGAATTGTGTGTCTATCACTTGGTTGTAGTGTTCATCTCAGCATGGAGAGGCACATCAATTATGCTCTACAAATAACTCTCTCTCTCTCTCTCTCAGTTGCAGTCTTTTCTATTTTCTCATCCTCTCTCTGTTGGTCTTTCTTCTTCTCTTTAGTTTTCATTGCGCTCTCTTTTCTCCTGATGTTTCATCACACCAGGGCGGCCTTTCCATAAAGCACTCTGCATCTGCCCACTGTTTACTTTGATCAGAGTGTGAGAGTGTGTGCACGTCTAGCTGTGTGTGGTGGGTGTGTTCCTGGATGGCAAAAAAAAAAACAAACTTAAATGTGCAGGTAAATGTCATGACAGGCAGTAGTAGTGAAATGACTGTTATTTTAAAAGGGCAAGGTTGTGCTTCAATCAGATTTATCATTTTTCTTAATCAAAAGTGCTAAATAAATATTTTTCATGATTTCCTTTTTGTAAATGTTGATTTCACATTGCTCAGGCAAATGAGATAACACCTGACATTAGAGCATTCATTTGAGCACTTATAGACATAACATCCTCAGATCTGATGATACACTATATTGCCAAAAGTATTCACTCATCCATCCAAATAATTGAAATCAGGTGTTCCAATCACTTCCATGGCCACAGGTGTATAAAATCAAGCATCTAGGCATGCAGACTGTTTCTACAAACATTTGTGAAAGAATGGGTCGCTCTCAGGAGCTCAGTGAATTCCAGCGTGGTACTGTGATAGGATGCCACCTGTGCAACAAGTCCAGGCATGAAATTTCTTTGCTCCTAAATATTTCACAGTCAACTGTCAGTGGTATTATAACAAAGTGGAAGCCATTGGGAATGACAGCAACTCAGCCACGAAGTGGTAGACCACGTAAAATGACGGAGCGGGCTCAGCGGTTGTGGTGCATAGTGCGCAGAGGTCACCAACTTTTTGCAGAGTCAATCGCTGTGGAACTCCAAACTTCATGTGGCCTTCAGATTAGCTCAAGAACAGTGCGTAGAAAGCTTCATGGAATGGGTTTCAATGGCCGAGCAGCTGCATCCAAGCCATACATCACCAAGTGCAATGTAAAGCGTCGAATGCAGTGGTCATGCCACCACTGGACTATAGAGCAGTGGAGACTTGTTCTCTGGAGTGACAAATCATGCTTCTCCATCTGGCAATCTGATGGATGAGTCTGGGTTTGGCGGTTGCCAGGAGAACGGTACTTGTCTGACTGCGCTGTGCCAAGTGTAAAGTTTGGTGGAGGGGGGATTATGGTGTGGGGTTGTTTTTCAGGAGCTGGGCTTGGCCCCTTAGTTCCAGTGAAAGGAACTCTGAATGCTTCAGCATACCAAGAGATTTTGGACTATTCCATACTCCCAACTTTGTGGGAATAGTTTGGGGATGGCCCCTTCCTGTTCCAGCATGACTGTGCACCAGTGCACAAAGCAAGGTCCATCAAGACATGGATAAGAGGCTTTGGTGTGGATGAAGTTGACTGGCCTGAACAGAGTCCTGACCTCCACCCGATAGAACACCTTTGGGATGAATTAGAGCAGAGACTGAGAGCCAGGCCTTCTCGTCCAACATCAGTGTGTAACTTCACAAATGCGCTTCTGGAAGAATGGTCAAAAATTCCCATAAACACACTCCTAAACCTTGTGGAAAGCCTTCCCAGATGAGGTGAAACTGTTATAGCTGCAAAGGGTGGACCGATGTCATATTAAACCCTATGGATTAAGAATGGGATGTCAGGTAAGTTCATATGTGAGTCAAGGCAGGTGAGCAAAAACTTTTGTCGATATAGTGTATGTTTATTCACTATATGAGGAAAGACATAGAAATCAATCACTCAATCAATTTTTATCCTCATGCTTCTGCTTCCTGTTTTATTTGGTTGCCACTGCTGCTTCTTGTTTCAGATCCTCCTGCCATCCCTGCTTATCTCCTCTGTCTGTAATCACCTGTGTCTCACCTGTGTGTAGTTATCACCCTTATCCTAGAGCAGTGGTACTGAACCCATGGTTCTTGAGCCACATGAGGCTAATTTTGTAACAAGATGTGGCTCTTTTAAGTCCTGCTTGAAAATAAAAAAGAAATATATAAAAGAAAATAGGATGCAGAAATGATCCTTTGCAAGTCACATCAGTGGAATTTATTTTCCACATAATGTTCAAGCAGGCAGCCCTATAGCCAACTATCTTTTAAACCACATATTATCATTGCATGCCTGTGAGAGCAAGAGGGAGAAAACATGAGAGAAAAAGATAGAATTCCTCTGGTGCATCTAGGTTGTGACAGCTCTTTTTAAAGCTGAAGCTCCTCATACCTTCATTTCAGTATTTTCTGCATCAGCTTCCAGCTGATGCTATCCTGCACTCAGTCGATCATTTTGTGATGATCATTATGATGGACACCATCATCAACGAGCCTCCACACTCATGGATTAACTGATTTTCTATTAAATAAAAATGTCAAAACACTAGACTTTTTATTTAAGCATCTGTAAGGAACTGATCAATATTGCAAAAAGTGCAGAAACACAAAAATGAAGCTTTGGAATGAGCTGGAGAGTGAAATAGAGCCTGATTGTGGCTCTTTCAGAAATATTTTGTCGTCCATTTGGGTCCTGAGTAAGGCAGGGTTGAGTACCACTGCCCTAGAGAATTCAGACCCCCTGCTGTGTCCCTTCTGTGCCAGCAGATTTGTACCTCAGTGTCATGATCCAACCTTTCTCCCCAGTGTTTTACTCTCAGTATTTAGTACTATCAACTTATGGCCAAGTCAGACTACACAAAGTTTTCTGTATTTAGTGATGGCACCATGTCAGACTATCCAAAAAAAGCAACAGACTGGCAACTCTGCAAGTCTGATCCCAACCAATCATCACATTCTGTCATCCCAACTGTCCCTGTGACTGCACAAGTCCATAGGTCATCTAGGAGGTCAGTCATAGCTACAACAGAAGTGCTATGTGTGATGCTAGCAGTCTTGTGCTCTGAAAAGAAGAAAACAATACAGAAGAAACAATTTTATGCTCACCACAGTGTATCACGAAGAGGACATTATGAACTCGCTGTACGATTGTGGTAAGATCTCAAGAAAATTAGCCAGTTAGCCTAGCTAGCTAGCTCTACTGAATGTACACAAATCCTCAAAAGGAGAAAAAAGGTGCGGGGACTCGTCTAATGTCCCTCTGGTAATGATAATATAAAAGACAAAATAGAAAATACTATCCTATTAGTGGACATCGGGGTGAACATCACTGTCATCAGGTCAGGGTGTCAAACTATACAGAAGATGCAAGAAAATTCTGACATTCCAGTTTTGTCCAATTATTGCATCACTGATAATGTCACACTTAAAGACCATTTGTCATTCCTGACATTCATATTCAGGCCCAATGTTTAATGATGGGCTGCAATCTAGTTGGGCCATAATCTGGCTGAATTGGTGTGGTCTGATCCGGCCCTTAGACTCTTCTTTTTGGATGCCTTCGACCTGTTTTTTGACTCATGTCTACAGAACCTTGCTTCCTAGTTAAACAGACTCTGGTATTACCCACTGTATTTGTTAGTAGGGTTGTTCCGATTCCAATACCAGTATCGGAAATACATCCAATACTGCTTAAAATGCAGGTATTGGTATCTGCAATTGCACGAGTTTATGCACTGATCCAATACAGCTTGATTTAACTCTATAATTTGCTTCATTTAGTCATGCTAACTGTTAGCGCTATAAACCAGAAATAAAAGAACAAAGGGACCTGCAGCAACAAAGAATGGAGGCTGCGTGACAGTTTTTCTCTGAATGGGATCACCTTTCAGACCAGTGCTGTCATACACGACAAGAAGTGGCACAGTTTATCAAAAGTTAAATTACTAATTATTAATTATTGAACCATAAATTGTTGCCTCTCACTTGTTTTTCCTCTTGAAGCTAGCAGGTGTGCTTTCCCATTGATGCTGTCACCATTTTCAGCGAGCCTGGAACTCGTGACTTTTGGGGAATTTAATAATTAAATCCACACCAGTAAACCCGATACTGAACATCTTCTTATCCATTTTAATCGAATCGAATCATTTATTACCGCTAGCTGGAAGGCGAACCGCCATATTGTTACTCTCTGTGAGTGTCTGTCAGCCAATAGCAGGCTGTTCTGTAATCACATGATGCTGCCCAAACTAGCAGAAAGGAGAGATAGAGTTCAATGCACTTGATGATTTATACCTAGAACTTTATACATTTAGTACATATCTGTATACAACAATGGTTAATATGCGAGTTGTACATTTTATATTGTATTTGGAAAAGTGCAATAAAGTTTGTATCAAAAAAAGAGAGAGAGAGAGAGAGAGAGAGAGAGCCTGTGATGCAGCCCCCTGGTATTGATATTTTAATATTTAGCAGTAAAACTCAATAATCAGCAGAAAATCTACTTTAGGGTCACAGAGATGCTGTATATTATGATTTTATCTGTTGAGCCATGTTCTGGGTCAAACATAGGTCTAAAATAATTTGCTAGGCTGAACAATCAGTCCAGGTAGTTCAGACTGCTATCGTATCAGCACTCAGTATCAGCTGATACACCTTGGTATTGGAATCGTATCGGGAAGGAAAAAATGGCATCGGAACATCTCTATTTGCTAGTCAGACTTTTTTGGGTCTTTATTTCATGATTTAGTGTAACACTTAAGGCACCTTATGGAGACAGCAGGTCTTGACTTTGCTCTCTTATACGCTTAGCAAAATTGAGGTGGCAAGGAAAAACTTCCCAGGTTTCCGGAGCACAAACCCTGATCTGCTGAATCTGTGCTGGGTAGGTCATATCTATTCAAATCCACCAATCAGTTAAGTGTCTTTGTGCACTTTTAGGACTTCACAACACCCTATCTTTAATAAAAAAACATTTATTGACTGTTTCACTGCAGATCAACAGAGCACTAATGAGTTATTACTCTGCCACTTTTAACAGAGTTGCAGAAGAAGAAAGAATGAATGTCTTAGACCTACTCCAGACTGCTTTCGATTAAAAAAGGGAGAAAAAGTTTGTGTTATCTACCACACACGGGCCTGTGTCTCTCTGAATATCTCAGGGGAAAATAATGAGTCATAGTGTTTAATCTCAATACCTTAGACCAACCAAGATTGATTTGTGGCACTGGTTTTGTTTTTCTTGTCTATTCTTGAATAGATTCCAGTGCCTGAGCCCTGCACTGTTGCCCATCGAATAGACAAATGTTTTTTTTTTTTTTGTTTGTTTTTTATGTACCTAATATTTATGGTAAATGGATGGCATTTATATAAAGATATGTTAGTTGGTTGACCACTCAAAGTGCTTTCTCACAGATTCTTACACTGATGGCAGAGGCTGCTATAAAGGCCATATATAAATAGGGGAATAATTGGGGCCAAGGACCATGAAAGTTTCCATAGAGGTCAACAAAATTATGGTCAATCCTGCTATTCAGCAATGAGACGCTTTTTAGAGTAGCAGGAACTCAAATATTATTTATTATTGCCTCTCAAAATGTAAACCCCTTCTCCCTAAAGTGGGCTGCACCTTTGTTTTTAATATAAAGTTAGCACAGTTTGCTGGATCAAGGAATTCAAGTATTTAGCCAATAATCTGGGCTGTATATTGCCATGTCAGACCCTTAAAAAAGTCATGATATCAAAAGAGAAAGGAAAAGAAAAGGAGGGAGCAAGGTTGTGTGCTTTTTTCCCAATAAGCTCCAAAATCTTAACAGCACCAGAACAAAAAGACACATGTTAGCCAGACCAGCATTACTGATCTGATGAACATGCCTTGATGTAATTAAGTAATATGCTGCTATAGGGAACAATTTGCTGGGCTTTTCAGGGGCTCAGCCAGGTCTCTGGGCAGGCATGGCTGCTGTACAAAGCGCCCACCGGCAATAACTGATAGGAGCAGGGAACCACCAACCTTCTGCCTCTGTTACACTGAAAGCAAGACTAGTTTTAAAATCTACCATAAACACATTGCAAAAGCTAGGCTTCTACTTCCCACAGTAGATTTTTTCTGAAAGTAAGTGTGCTTTCTTATTTCACAGGTACTTGACAGTTGAGTTCAGGCAAACACTTCTCTGAAATCCCATGCAAGCCTCTTTGAATTTTATGCTTGCTTGTTTCACTACATCCTTAAAGTAGCTGAAACATCTCAAATACCCCATCAGATTATAAAAATGAATATTCTAATTTGAGTTAAGCTAGATAAAAGACATACTATCTGCCATCCACAGCTGCCTGTAGGATGTTTACAATGTAATGCAGCTTTTCTTATGTTTATATTACATTTCCACTGCAATCTGAAAGCTGCAGGACAAGTATGTCATTCTGCCTTGTTTGAGGAAGTGGTATGCATTTCAAAAAGTGGTGTGCAAATCACTTGTGTTATCCAGAGAAGGATACTTCAGTCATCCCCCACCTGCATCAAGCTCTTACAGACTTCTCTGGATTTGTAAACTGTTTGGCTAAAACTTGGTGTTTAAAAACTGCATAGAGAAAAACAGATGCAGTCTTCTACATCTTCATTTAAAACATTATAGTGAGCAACTGCCAGCCTTCTTTACATTCAAAAGGATGTCAATAATGTTGTTCCTGATACTTTGATTTCTGAAAGATAAGAGTTTATAAGGGTAACCCCCCCCCAAAAAACGGATTAAAACAAAAGCAAAAGTTGTAATAATTTGAAATATGGCCAGTGACTACTGAAAGTGATGCCTACCACAGAGCCTAATCCAAGAGGGCAATTTTCTGGCAGACCACGGTCCGGGTCTGGACCCAGATACGGACATGGACCCGGACCTACAATCATTAGATTAAAAGTGAACTTTAAATTTGATGGGGCACTTCTATTTTAACTGGTGCAGCTATTCTAGGATTTATGGTACTGGTTTTGCAGATCAGGAAATGCACAAACCAATGGCATGCAAGATAAGCCATCTCATGTGACGCTACTCTGCCAATGAACTCTCTGCTTCCCAGGCGGTAAACATCGAACCGCTGCATTCATACGAGGGACAGACGAGAGGGAGACAGAAAGAGAAAAGAAAGAAAGAAAGAAAGACAAAGAAAGTATATAACAACTTGTGTTTCAAATAAAATTAACGGCATTAAAGGAAAACTAATTTTCATATTTTATCAACGCAACAAGTCCCTGAAATGGACCCAGATCCGCATATCACACTAACTCAAGGTAGACATTATGATGTTCCAGACTTTTGGTTTAATACATTTTCTCTGACTGGACCTCTTTGAATTTTAGTTGATTACGCCTGGTCTAGGACATGAAATGAGCAAAATACCAGCTACCAATGTGGACTGATGCGTGGCTCTTGCTGATACTTTAAGCCCATGTTTTAAACCAGGCATACACTGTGCAATATCAAGCTGACCATACGACAGGCATGGCAGAATGTTGACTTATACTGTACGCCTGAATCGTTTACAACACACCACCATTAGGTACAATTTATCCGCTCACACTACAGGTCTATGATATGTCCTGCCTGACTTGAGTGCTCGCACTGTACAAGTGAAGTTGGGACGGACTGGGACAAAAATCCTCAGAGTTTCCTTTATTAAAAAAATCACACACTGAGGGTGAAGTGTTTCCAGTCATACCCCCTCTCCCTCTCTCTCTCGCTCTATCTCTCGCTTGCTCTCTCTATCCCACACAAACAGCATCATCATCTGTGTCAGCTGCAGGTCCACAAGTAGGAATATTTCCTGCTTGTTTATTTCCTTTATCATAGCATGGCTGTAGAGGCAAAGTACTTACAGCTGTTGTCATGGTAATTCAGAGCGCTGTCTGACAGTTTATGAAGTAGGAAATCCCCCAAAGTTGTTTACTTGCTCATGTTTCTGCTCTGACTGCAGGATTGTCTTGAGTCATACGACCAAAATATCAAACAAGTCAGAAATCCCGCCGACCAGTTGGGAGCATCTCGCTGGACCATGATAGGATCATTGCCGGCCGTCATGTCCCCCTGTACATAGCACAACAAACAATGCCTGATCCGACTAAAAGTCAGCACGACTTCAAAGTGAGTTGTGTGACTCAAAATTCATGGCTGAACCGGACGAAAATTGCACCGGCTTCAGTAACAAAATTCAGGCCAAAATCTCATTGTAATGCTCTAAAATGACTTGGCAAAACTCAAAAGTCTGGGAAGTAGTACTGCAAAGGTTGGAGTAGAAGGAGACGCTTTGATCAGGGGTCAACAGACCAATCAGATAGCCAGCAAAGGGTCAATTAAGCTTTTCAGAACAATGAAGACATTTTACACTTACTTGAAGATGAGCAAGATAGGTGAAAAAAGTTTTCAACAGACATCATTATGAAAGAGTGGGTCAGAGGGGTGGAACTGATAACACAAAATCCATGCATGAGCATATTTCACCATGAAAGATAGATGAAATCAATTTCTCACCTGCTCATACAGAGGTGCACCCATTGTTTAATATCACTTTGCTTTTCTGTGAAATGACCCTTTAATCTCCCGGCAGGCCCCACCCTCTTGCATTAAAAACCTTTTTTACGCTGCTAGAGAACAATCTATCTCAGAAATGTATTGTCTGATGAATGTGAGCGTCTCTGTGTGCTTGCTTGTTTTCGTATGCGTGTGTTTGTTTGGGTGGGTGGAGGGATTGAAAGCTCTTCACAGGATGCAATTTATGGCCCAAAAATGTTGATTAGTTTTGTTTTGATGCTTTTGGCAGAATTTGTTTTCAGCTGCCATCGCCATAAAGTAGGACGTAAAGAATGAAATCAATGTGTCCCAGACAAAGATGCAGAGGGGGATGGGAATGGGGGGTGGACGCAGAGATGATCTAATTTCACATTTCCTAAAGAATGGATGTCTTTATTGGTGTTGTTTTCATCCATACATATAAATTCATCATATTGCTTTCCTGTGTGACCCTCCTCTCTTTCCCTGCCTTGTCTCTCCCTCTGCCTCTAAATGTATTGATATTCAATTCAGGAACAACAGGCCAGTATACCTGTACTGGAACCTTCACAATAATAACTTAAAAAAAGACATTCTCTGAAATGCAGATGATCCATCCATCAGTTATACCCCCACCTACTTATAAGCATAGAGGAGGGCTGATAGTTCGGATAGATAAAAGATGAATTGATAGATAAATGGATGAAAGGATTGATGGATTGATTCAGGGACTAAGGGCATGGATGAATGAATTTACATTTGGGATACTGCCTGGCTGACTTTATGTTATATATGGTGAATATTTATTTAAAGATGCTTATATAGTTGGTTGGATGATACTGAGTAAATGTGGCATCAAGCAAAAATCTAAACCTAAACACAGTTTTTATGTTAGAATATCCTCATATCTGGCAGCAAAAGATTAGTTATATGCTCTGTGGGCCTTGTAGCGATGACATTCCTGACTTCAGTCTTATCCTCATGTAAGAAAAAGATTCTCCTGCTGATCTTGACTAATCAGGATGGATTCTGTCCAGCAGTATACCCCAGAATGTCCAGATGGATACATTCATTTATGGATGGATAGATGGATAGATGATGGATGAAATGGATGGATGGAGAGATGGATGGATGGATGGACAGAGAGATTAATGGATGGATGGATGGAGAGATGGATGGATGGATGGATGGATGGATGATAGAGTACCACTGCGTAAATCAATCACATCTGGGTGGCTCCTTGGCTGTCACAGATGTTGATTGATGGCTAAATATGTGACACAACCGAACACAAAGGCCATCCCGGAAGACGCTAAGCACCCTCTCAGGCAGTTTAGACTTCTGCCATCAGGGAGGAGATTTACTGTATGCCATTAGGGCCAAATCTAACCTGAGGTCATTTGTTCCATCAGCTATTGAGTATCTAAATAAGCTGTAGGCACTGCTGACATTACTCTTGTACTGATGGAATCACACATTGAATCTCACTGCTTGTTATTGTTATGAAATCTATAGGAGTTATGTCTAACATGTATTTATGTATTTCTATGATGTGTGTGGCTTGTGTGGACTTCTGTTGCAAACAGAAACGCCCCTTGGGGACAATAAAGACCTTCTAATGTAATCAAGTCCAGATAAACAGATATGCATGGACTGATGGCAAATTGGACACTACTGGCTGGATAGATGATATACTGCCTTACACACTGTTGTGTGAATGTTATGTAAAAGACTGATTGGCTGTTCTGTCTGATGATTCATGCATGGAATCTTGGATAGCTGAATGAATGATATATGCTTGAAAAGGTGCATTATATTGGAATTGATGCAGGGTTGGCTGGTTGACGCATAGATGGTAAAAGTGATAAAATCTACCCACTCAAAAGCCATAACAACAGCTATTGAGTGGGTAGATCCATGTGTGGATTGATGAGATTTGAATGGATTTATGCATTGCCATTGGTAAGAGTGAATCTTTATAGGCTAAGTTGCCATGTTCACACCTAGCTCCTGTTTTCTGAATAAATATCCCAATCTTTACACCATTTAACAGACTCTACTTAGTGAGAATCCAAAGACATCATGTTGCTAAACCAAGGTTTAGAATTGTTTTCAAGCAATCCTGAAGCCACATCTTGTGGACTCTTGAGCGAATTATCACTGAGGCTATAGAGATGATTGGTTTTGGCTTTCAGAGTCAACTGTTTTCCTACTATTCTCCATTTATCAACCTATCTTCTTCCCCTTATCCAGGGTCGGGTCGCAGTGGCAGCAGGAGAAGGAGGTCAACCCAGACATCAATCTCTCCCACACCACTTTCCAGTTTCTCCCGAGGGATTCCAAAGCACTCCCAGGCCAGATAAGTTATATAATCCCTCAGGTGAATTCTGGGTCTGCCTCGGGGTCTCCTCCCAGTAGGATGTGCCCAGTAGACCTCCACAGGAAGGTGCCCAGGAGGCATCCTGATCAGATGCCCGAACCACCTCAACTGGCTCCTTCGACGAGAAGGAGCAGCGGCTCTACTTCGAGATCCTTCTGTATGTCCGAGCTCCTCACCCTATCTCCAAGGCTGAGTTTGGCCACCCTCCTAAGGAATCTCATTCCCTGCTTGTATCCACGATCTCATTCTTTCAGTCATTACCAAGAGTTCACAACAATAGGTGAGAGTTGGAACATAGATCAAGTGAGGCTTTGCCTTCCAGCTCAGCTCCCTCTTCACCACAACAGTACGGTACTGCGCCTGCAAAACTGCTAACGCTACATCAGTCTGTCTTTAAATCAGAACCATTCTATGTTCCTGGGGAGCAGTACTCCTGGGCCTCCACCCCTGCCTGCCACCTGGTTTCCACTGCACTCGACCTTCATGCCTATCCCTGCAGATGGTGACCCCACAGGGTGGCATCCTTCTATTCTGCTCAATTTAAAATATACCATAAATTGCATGAATGAGCTAACCCTCACAAAAAGCTCAGTAGTTCCTCTTTGAAATCTTAACATAATTATATTCCAGTTCTTTCCTTTGAGCACTATTAACCAAATGAATACTTTTATTGTAGAAATCCAATGCTATAGTTACACGGTCATTGCTCTTTACTGAACAGGATTGGGATTGGAGTCCATCCAACCAAGACCAAGATACATGGAATTAAATCCAACCACTTACTCATATGAGAGCAGACAAATGCAAATTATGGCTCACAGACACCCATAGCCATTTTTACACACTATCTGTCTGTATTAATTTCAAGTGAATTACAGTAAGCCCTAAAAAAACTCCCTTCAAGCTAGACAAGAAATTAAAAGGTGTTTAGTGAACTTCACAGAGTTCTGGTCATCCTGATAAATGAACCCTGTAAATTTAGCGCATATAAAGTGTCCTGTTAATCCACATTGTGCTCAGCAGGGGACCCTTTAATCATCACCTTGTGCTGTGCCATGTGGAGCTTAACCACCTGCAGCTCAGATTTTATGGAGTATTTATGGAGCATAACAGTTTTGGATTAGGAGCGCTTTGCCATTCCTGATTCATTTAATTCAAGACAATTCTCTGAAATACTCAAACACTTGGACGTTACAGTGCAAAATGCATGAAAGCTAAAGAAGCTATGTCAAAACATCATATGGTGTGCAATCAAATTCTTTTATTTAAGGTCATCTATCCATCCATGTTTAGCCAAATAAATACCAATATGAACTAATGGTCAGTTTTTCATCTTTTCATTATATTTGAAGTGAAGACAGATTGTTTCATGCATTGGAGCATGGGTGCACTCTAGCCCATCACCTTTCATTGTATTTAATTAGTGTCAGCTACACACTTTTGACTAGAATTAACTTTTAGTCACATGAACAGAACGATAAAAAATACAATCTTGCACATGGTGTTGATAATCTTGAAACAGATGTTCACAAAAAAAAAAAAAAAAAAAAAAAAAAATCAGAAAACTAAACCTCATTTACTGGAAAGCTTCATGTTTGAGGTTTAGTTATTTTATTCCATAGCCTTTTTTCACAGAGGGCCTGACAGATGTGCTGCTTGCTGCAACACATCATAAAAATGTCAACCTTTCCTCACTGTAAGATTCTATCTCTGTTTTTGTCTTGCCTTGCTTTTTGCCTTTCACTTCTCTCCGTCTCCTTATCTCTTTCCCCAACAGCCAAGATACCTGTTAAACACACAGAGCGAGTAAGACATCAGCATTCGTGATTGAAGCCCACAGAGTGGCCTTCTTCCTGCCTGTTTGCATTAGTATAAGACCACTGCTGATTAGTGCTCTAGGGGTTTTGATGTCAGCCTGGATTCTCATGAATTATCTCCAGCTTCCCTGAAAATCAGCTTCAAACACACCTGAGGTGATGGAAGATATTTTTACACAGAGACAAGTTCACCCACATGCACAGCATGCACAAATATGTACATGTACATACGATCCACCTAAGTCAGGACAATTACATCTAAAGTAAATGGCTTTGTAAGCAAAGCAAACGGTATTACAGTATCAACAAATGCTTCACTACAGCTACAGTAACTCTCAACTGACATGACTGACTTCGACACAATATCCCACACCATCCTCCTTGACCGCCTGTCTCACCATCTTAGCATCACTGGTACAGCTCTCTCCTGGTTTCACTCATATCTCTCACAAAGAAAACAGTTTGTTACCATCGGCACCTCTCACTCAT